>NC_133325.1:70020614-70621714 GCF_042186555.1 Aquarana catesbeiana | reverse complement strand
TAACCCTAGGTTCACAGCTATGTGCTTCAGCGGGGAGCGTTTGCGCGGGCACGGCAGGTCACTCATTTTAGTGGGCTGCCGCGCCTGCATTTCCCGCAGAAAAAGGTGCATGCACCTTTTTCAAAGTGTCCTGCAGGGAAATCACATGGTCATTTTGACCTGCGGTTCTTGCACCCAGACTGCAATTTTACCTGCGTGGGGGTGCCATTCAGAATGCAGAGCAGTGCGTTTTCACTGCGGGTTGTTGCGGGTAAGGGAATCGCTATGATTCCTGCACCCACAGCCACATGCATAGGTGTGAACCAAGCCTTAAATATTATCTTGGGATGCTGCCAAAATAAAAAATCCTTGTTTAGGCACTTCCTGTTATAGGGTGACACCGCTCTGTCTCCTAATGGTGCTCCATTGTTGCCACCCTAACCCACGGGCTTATGATACTAATGATCATTTCAGTGCACACATTCAGACATGGTCCACCGTTGTCACCATCAGAAAGCCCACCCTGAGTAATGCCATTCATCCATCACTGAAGTGCATGTAGACAGGAAGTGACAGCAAAGAATCTGCAGGAGATTCAGCTACACTGAGATACCACAAAGGATGAAAAAAGGGGAAAACTATTTTATTAATTCTAAAAAGCCAATTGTTTATGATATGCAGTGTTTAACACAATATCATTTAGTTGGGGTTGACATCTACTTTCATACAATAGCAAAAATAAAGGAGAGACATGCATGAACGTCACATAAGAAAATAAATAAAAAAATAATGCTTAATAATTTCAATTGTGTACTCAAAAAATACATTCTAGTTTCCCTACTGAGGCAGCAGGCAATGGACAGTAACCCATAGCGACCAGCTCATCTGTGACCGTCACAATAAGCAAAAATAATGGAGCTGGTTGCTGTTGAATATTTCTTCTAGAATATTTCTGTTGCCCTTCTTAATTGCTGATTGAATATGCTTGACAGAGTCTGTTATTAAAATTAAAATTCCTACCTGGGCAGGTTAGTATGAGCTAGTTGATACGTGCTTAGACACATCCCTATTATGTTAATCATTTGTTTTCCTTTCTGGACGGAGAAAAATTGTATGCCAAGAAGAAAAGAATTAAAATTCAACCATGGGTATGGAAGGTAAATGATAATGTAACCTGCATCTGCATTCTGTTTACGAGCCTTGTTGGAAACAATGAAGGTTCACTGAGGGCCCGTTCAACACCATGTTTTAGCTGTTATATGCACGTTAGGTGCGCTGGTGCAATGTGGTGCCATTTATTCTGAATAGCCGTCCAAATTGCATTGCAATAGTCATGTGTTGCTAATAGGCGGTGCTCTGTCAAGAAATAGTTATGTATAGTTACAAAGTCGATAAGATTAAAAGAACACATAAGTCCATGTAGTTCAGCCTTTCTCAGCTGGGGTTCTGTGAAACCCTAGGGCTCCTGCTGGGGTTGCTAGGGGTTCCTTGAGCTGTGGCTGATTAACCTCCCATTTGCTGATGCCTGCACAGTTCCAAAGCCAACACCACTTGGCAGAGCCAGCTGCCTGACAGTGACACTAAAGATTTTGTAGACGCCTGTATCTAACCACCATGGTTAGGAGTGACCCACTGGCCACCAATCTAATTCCCAATAAATTAGTTTTAGCAGGGGTTCCCTAAAACCTAAAAATTATTTCAAGGGTTCCTCTGGGGCTGATTCAGTTCAACGCTTGTGTATCCTTCCTGGCCCCATATTGGCAATCAGGTAAAACCCTAGGTCAGTAGCTATCACTTTAGTAATTCCCATAGCCATCTATATTATGCTGACTGAGGATGACGAAACATGCACTCTTTTTCGGAAGAACAACACAAAGTGCGTTAGTTGGCAAGCGCATAGGGGTGACTTTTCAAAAGTTTCAGCGCCCCGGTCCAAGCAAGAGTATAATATGGTGTGGTTCCCCGCTGGTGCTCAAGAAAGAGAGGGTTCTGGAGTCCAGTTTCACACATGCAGAGTTTCAGTAAAAAAAAAATGTATGAGACGCTGCTCAACCAACCCGATCCATGTTAGGTGTGAATGACTTCTTCAGGCAGACCTGCGAGACTCCCACTGATGCGTTTTGCCCCACCCATTTGGGCTTAGTCATAGAGCTCTATGACTATAACATGGATCGAGTTGGTTGAGCGTCTTACTGGCACTCTGTAAGTGCATAGGGGTGCCATTCAGTTTTAGCGCAGTGTTATATGTTACTGCAAATGCATGGTATTACTAAGTCATTTATTTAATTTTTTTTCTACTGTAGACAGCAGCAGTTGCTGAGCTCTGCTTTTAAGAAAGCCAGTTGCCCGGCTGTCTAATTTTTCAGTCTTCGCTGGCTTGGAAAATTTATCACAAGGTAGACCACCTCAACTCCCACGTGCTCGATTCGGCTTGGCACTGGCATGCAAAATGTGATAACATGCAAGCACAGTGAGAACATGCAAACTCCTTGTCTTGACCAAGATTCCAACCAAGTATCTCCATTCCTGTATTGACTTCAGTGGGTGCCTTTGGTAAGCGTAATGCCTGCCAAACGAAACATGGCTAGTTAAAGTAAGCGTACTGTGAACATCATGACAATGTGAAGGTCACAGATGTGCCGACAGCATCTGTCTCAAGGAGCAGAATGTGGCCAGGTCGGTCCATATCTAAGTGGGGAGGCTTCCAGGTAGAATAGCATGTTCCCTACTCCTCTGGAACCTATCCTTGATGGTAAGCACTGTCCCTGACAGACAGGTGACTTGTCTCTACTCTAGCCACATGTGAAATGTGCGCCAAGCCTGGGAGCAGGGATCTTAGACTGCCAGACTGCTTCACCTAAGATGGCCACCAGAGTCACATGGGACGCCAGTATCGGCACATGTGCACTGTGCTCTCAATAGATGGCGTGCCATCCATTGAGAGTGCCGTGCCGCAGCTGTGACTTCCACGCTCATGTGTGGCAGTGACATCATCTTAACTCAGCCAGTCAAACAGCTGAAGCCCGTGAACCTGGAAGGAAGACCAGGTGAAGATGGAATCCCTGCTGGAGGGCTTTGTTCTAAGGCTGGGTTCACATCTAAGCCAGATGCGGCTCGCAGCAGGGGTCAGGTGCGTCCCTGTTCTCTGTTTCAGGGATGAATCGGGCCCTGAATTTGGCCCTGAAGCTGAGCCAAAGACGCACAGGACACTTGTGCAAGCCACTCCGTAGCTGCCACAGAGATATTTGAATCAACTCTATAGAGAGGCGGTCACAATCTCCTGTCATGTGAATTCATGGGAAATTCACACTAGTGTGAACCCAGCCTAAGGCAAGTCTTTCATAATGTGCTAGAATGCAATGCATACTAGCTTATTATGCTATTATCCTACAGGGGACCATTTAAAAAAAAGCAACTTACTACTGCTTTAAGGTACACACACACACACACACACACACACACACACACACACACACACACACACACACACACACACACACACACACACACACACACACACACACACACACACACACACACACACACATATTTGTGTGTGTATACACACACCTTACTTGAGTTGTTTTTTCTTTAAAGGTTGGGAATCCGCCAGTATATTATATTTGCATGTTCACGTACATTGTCCTCCTACATGTTTATGGATCTTCTCAGAGGCAGGAGGTGGATTTCAGAAGGAAGAGGAGCCCTCTAAACTAGAAAGGCAGATCTTTAAAAAGCGGGCTAAGAAGGCAATTATTACAGCCCCGAAGAACGCATCAAATTGAATACGGATCGTTTATCATTTTAAAAGCTGTGCGAAGAACCCCCTTATGTGTATATGGACAGACTGTTGATCAGGATGTCCCTTCCCAACGCATTCTATAATAAATTTGATGAACTGTTCATTCCAATGTTCTTTCTCTTGGGGAGACTCTGCTGTTGAGTTCTGCGATACGGAGACTGACGCGCGCCGTGTATAGCTATACACTTGGGGTGAGGGGCTTGTCGTGTGTTGGATGAATGCGCAAACTCTCAAGTGGTCCTTTGGTGGATATTAATAAAGTATCAGGTTTCAGGCTTGACAAACACTTGTGGGGAGGGAGTCTTGGAGCCTTAACAATGCCGCTACACTCCTTCCTATACCAGTATATTCCTCCAGACTAGCTACACTTATGTCTTTTATCAAAATGTATTAAAGCTGAAGATCAGGCACAAATTTTTTTTAAGGAACTTTTTTTTTTTTTTTTTTTCTTAAGAGAGAAAAAAAAAAGGAATTTCTTCTTGATTGCATGCAAAGGCACAGAGAAACCAAGACTTTTGCAGGCCATACATGATGCGATTTTTCTTTTCTGCCGGGAGAGCACAGTGTTTATTGCTAGCAGCTTTAGCCACTGGCAACAATCGCATGTAAAATTCAGACATGCTGGTTGTACCTAGTGGTGCACCAAAATGAAAATCTTGGTCCCAAAACTGAAATATACATTTAAAAAAAATATATAACGTATCTCACAAAAGTGAGTACACCCCTCACATTTTTGTAAATATTTTATTATATGTTTTCATGTGACAACGCTGAAGAAATGACACTTTGCTACAATGTAAAGTAGTGAGTGTACAGCTTGTATAACAGTGTAAATTTGCTGTCCCCTCAAAATAACTCAACTCACAGCCAATTTGGTGTTATCGCTCTCGCTCTCTCATACTGGTCACTGGAAGTTCAACATGGCACCTCATGGCAAAGAATCTGAGGATCTGAAAAAAAGAATTGTTGCTCTACATAGAGATGGCCTAGGCTATAAGAAGATTGCCAAGACCCTGAAACTGAGCTGCAGATGGCCAAGACCATACAGAGATTTAACAGGACAGGTTCCACTCAGAACAGGCCTCAACGTGGTCGACCAAAGAAGTTGAGTGCACGTGCTCAGCGTCATATCCAGAGGTTGTCTTTGGGAAATAGACGTATGAGTGCTGCCAGCATTGCTGCAGAGGTTGAAGGGGGGGGGGGTCAACCTGTCAGTACTCAGACCATATGCCGCACACTGCATCAAATTGGTCTGCATGGCAGTCGTCCCAGAAGGAAACCTCTTCTAAAGATGATGCACAAGAAAGCTCACAAACAGTTTGCTGAAGACAAGCAGACTAAGGACATGGATTACTGGAACCATGTCCTGTGGTCTGATGAGACCAAGATAAACTTATTTGGTTCAGATGGTGTCAAGCGTGTGTGGCGGCAACCAGGTGAGGAGTACAAAGGCAAGTATGTTTTGCCTACAGTCAAGCATGGTGGTGGGAGTGTCATGGTCTGGGGCTGCATGAGTGCTGCCGGCACTGGGGAGCTACAGTTCATTGAGGGAACCATGAATGCCAACATGTACTGTGACATACTGAAGCAGAGCATGATCCCCTCAATTAGAAGACTGGGCCGTGGGGCAGTATTCCAACATAACGACCCCAAACCCACCTCCCAAGATGAGTGGTGCCTTGCATCATGGGAACTACAACATGCTCAGCAGGAAGTTTGGCACACTAAAGTTTATTCTCCCCTATATTTGCCTTTCCTTCTTTCTCCTTTCCCCCCCGTCGACATACTAATGAATTTTTAAATTAAAAGACCAGTTTTTTACCTACAATGAAAAAAAGAGGATTGTACTTACCAGCTCTGTGCAAGGATGTTGCACCAAACGAACCCTTATTTCCTCCTCTGGGTCCCCCATCGGCACTCTCGACTCCTCCTTCCCTGCTCCCTCAGAAACCTGTGTGCTATGGGGGCACATATGTGTGCTCGCTCATGAGCTGGGCTGTGTACCTCCATAGACATGCACGGCTCAGCCCTGCCTCCCCCCCCCTCCCCACGCTCTCTGCTCACAGGAATTGACTGACCATGGCAGAACCCCTGTAAAAAGAAGGAGAAAGACTAGCGCTGCTGCAGACAGGCACAGTGTCTCACTTGATCTAGCGCTGTGCCCAAGTATTTAGGGAGGGGAGGATATCAGCTAGTGGAAGATTTTTTTTTTAAATTTTTACTGGTGATATAATGGGCTGGTTCCTGGGAAGAGTTATTTATTAGGCTAGCTCCTGGGAGGAGTTGTGTAAAAGGATGGCTCCTCGGGGGAGTTATGTAATGGGCTGGCTCCTGGGAGGAGGTATAGTAATGGTCTGGCTCCTAGGAGGAGTTATGTGTCTTGGACTTTGATGGACTTGTGTCTTTTTTCGACCTCGCCTATTATGTAACTATGTGGTGGGCTGACTCCTGGGAGGAGTTATGTGATGGGCTGACTCCTGGGAGGAGTTATGTGATGGGCTGACTCCTGGGAGGAGTTATGTGATGGGCTGACTCCTGGGAGGAGTTATGTGATGGGCTGACTCCTGGGAGGAGTTATGTGATGGGCTGACTCCTGGGAGGAGTTATGTGATGGGCTGACTCCTGGGAGGAGTTATGTGATGGGCTGACTCCTGGGAGGAGTTATGTGATGGGCTGACTCCTGGGAGGAGTTATGTGATGGGCTGACTCCTGGGAGGAGTTATGTGATGGGCTGACTCCTGGGAGGAGTTATGTGATGGGCTGACTCCTGGGAGGAGTTATGCGATGGGCTGACTCCTGGGTGGAGTTATGCGATGGGTTTACACCTGGGAGGAGTTATGTGTTGGGCTGACTCCTGGGAGGAGTTATGTAATAGGCATGCTCCTGGGAGGAGTTATGTGATGGGCTGACGCCTGGGAGGAGTTATGTGATGGGCTGACGCCTGGGAGGAGTTATGTGATGGGCTGACTCCTGGGAGGAGTTACGTGATGGGCTGACTCCTGGGAGGAGTTATGTGATGGGCATGCTCCTAGGAGGAGTTATGTAATGGGCATGCTCCTAGGAGGAATTACGTGATGGGTTGACTCCTGGGAGGAGGTATGTAATGGTCTGGCTCCTGGGAAGAGGTATGTAAATAATAACATGCCTTGATTTGTGGGGAGTGGGAGTTCCTTGGAAGACCGTATTTGTATGCATACCACCCTAGGTAACATCGGCATGAAATGCTGAGTCTCCATGATTGACAGAACTGAAGTCCAATGAATGAAGTCAGGCTGTGGAGGAAAGAGCTAGGTGATGATTAATGTCTTCCAAGCCAGGAAATAAAGCAGGCTTTTTCTGCAGAGTGTGCAGTGAAATCCAAAGTAAGCAATACAGTAAAGCAAGCAATGACTATACAGCTGTGCAAGACTAAAGGTAAAGCTGGGATTCAGTTTTACCTTCTTCCACTTGTGTCTGACTCTTAGATATATAATATAATGACACGATTCAACAAATAGACTAAGGGGTTCTCTGTATTAAGAATGAGAGGAGTCTTTTTAGGACCCAGCGAGCAGCATTGTCTGGAGCCTGGTTGGATAGTCCTTTGAATTGCTGCGGTATTTTCTGTCCCGGTGATTGTAGACAGATCTTTACAGTCCTGTGTTAAACATTAGCCTCTCAAAGTCCACACTGAAGAGTCCAAGTATGAAGCCAAGGCCATGGCTCACGTTGTAGGACTCGGGTCTCTTGCGCAACTCCTAATGCACTGTGCGGTTGTGGTACTGAAGGTTGCTGGGAGGACCTAGATGCGGTCTTTTATTGTTAAACCTACACTGCAATCAATCATGACTAGTTTTAGGTCAACAGACTGATACTCAAACATTATCATAGAGCCACGTTGACAGTCTTGCATCCGTCCCGGAAGCCCCTACAAAAAAAGAGAAGAGCGGGAATTTTCAAATTCAGGGTCTGCTGTATGGGCAATGACAGCTCATCACCCACAGAGGTAAGTACAGTGGGAACTGGAGGGAGTTGGGGATGCATCATCCCGTCCTGCCTTGTTGCTAGGACGTTGCTAAGACACACCCAGCTGTAAGGCTGCATTCACTCCTGAGCGTTGCGTCTTGAGCGTTTTTTTTTTTTTTTTTCAAGTGTTTTTTTAAGTACGTTTTTTTGAACGTTTGTGTACAGCATTTTTAAAGCGCTTTTGAGCTTTGGCATTTTTTAATTAGCCAACACAGAAAAATATCATCTGTTTCATCATTTATTGCTATGTTTGTAAGCTTTTTCATCCTCTTATTTATTATTTAATAATTTTTTTAAACTTTTTTTTGTAAGGGGTTAAGGTTTAAAGGTCAGGGGTTTATTTATGTATTTAGGATTAAGGGTTGGGTTTTTTGTTTACTTTCTATTTATTATTTTTTATTATTTATTTATTTTCACTTAATTATTGCATTTGAGCAGAAAACCTTTCAAAAATGTGCAACAAAACCCCACAAAATGCTCAAAACGCTCGAATTAAGCGTTTCCATTAGCGGTACACCGAAATTTAAATTTTGGTACCAGAAATTCGGGATGCACTTTGCCAAAAACCGAAATCAGCAGTTTTTAATATTATATATATATATGTATATGTGTGTGTGTGTGTGTGTGTGTGTGTGTATATATATATATATATATGTATATGTACTATATTTGACTTTTTAATTTATATCATGCATTTAAATAAGTTTATTGTCGGCTATTATTGGTACCTTTAGCGCCAAAAAAGTTCATGAAAAATGTATCCCTTTAAATTCTATGTATGTCTTCACGATGGTCCGTTGCGCCTCTGTTGTGGTGTTAAAAATTCCGCTTGCTGAATTTTTGGTCAGTTAAAAAAAAAAAACTGCACTAAAAGCGCACCTCCCTATTGAAATGCATTGAAAATGAAGCAAGAACGCATCAACGCACCCATGTTATGTTTTTGATGCGGTTTTTGAGTCACATGACCTATGAAAAACACACCCACAAATAAGCACAGTAAAATCGTGTTTGCTTTTGGCGCCATTATCGGCACCTTATTCTCTTATTGGCAAAATGCATTTTCGGGCGATATGTTTCGGTCCATCTCTAGTTTCCATGCATTTCTATGGAACAAAAACGCTTCAAAAGCACACCAATCTGCCCGATTCGAGCTACAAAAAAAGCTCCAGAACTTTTTTGAGTTTCAGTCGTTTGGCTTCAGATGACTTGTAGTGGAGATGTGAACCTTCTCCATAGAGTATAATTGTTTGTTTTTTTTTTTTTTTCTCCAACTTTTTGGAGCTTCAAGCTGAGGTGAATGGGGCCTTTACTGTTCACCCCCACCATCCTAGGAGTGAGCTTCCAAAAGCTGAGCTACTTCGCCAAGAGGGAGAGCGCATGTGAGGGGGTTTGAACAACAGAGAGGGCTCACTCCTGTGATGGTGAACAGTTAACAGTTGGGTGTGTCTTATGCCGTGTACACACGGGCGGACTTTTTGGCATCAAAGGTCCGACGGTCTTTCCGACAGACTTCCGACGGACTTTCGAACAAACGGATCTGCTTACACACGATCACACCAAAGTCCGATGGATTTGTACGTGATGACATACGATTGGACTAAAATAAGGAAGTTGATAGCCAGTAGCCAATAGCTGCCCTAGCTTCGGTTTTCGTCCTTCGGACTAGCATACAGACGAGCGGATTTTTCGACCGGACTCGAATCCGTCGGAAAGATTTGAAACATGTTTCAAATCTAAAGTCCGTCAGATTTTCGCCCGAAAAAGTCCGCTGCAGGTCCGATGAAGCCCACACACGGATTCGTCCCGTCGGACCAGTCCAGTCGGGAAGTCCGCCCGTGTGTACATGGCATTAGCAACGTCCTAGCAACACGGCAGGGTGGGATGATATGATCTCTGGGAGGTTTTCAGACAGACTTCATGAGGTAAGTAAATGGCCTACACCTAAAGCTAGGACATTATTCAACTTTAGTCAGACCTGCACAGTTTGTTTTTATCTGCATAGGTAAAGGTGAACTAACCCTTTATGCCTCAGACCATCGGCATTCATGAGGCCTTAACTTCATCTTGGTCTCATGTGGTGGAGCAGACATTTTTGTATGATGAAGAGGATGACCAGGCTTGTCAGGGAGGTCAAGTGACAGGTGGGGTGAGGGGAATGCAGTGCAGCTCTGGTGCCCTGAGTAGACTTTTCCAAGAGTTTACATAGCGGCCTTTGAAAAGGTTAATTCAGCATTGGCCTCCACATTCCAGTGCTGCTCATAATCTTATTGGAAACGTAAAAGATTATCCCTTTGGTGCTTGGAGGACCAGCTGTGTCATGTATTTATTGCAGCTTCTTATAACAAACAGTTTCTGCCTGGCAAAGCCATTTCATAGTTTGCTGTACCTTTAAGTCATTCTTGGCAAGCAGTCGGCATTATATAATGTGTTTGCTCTGCTTTGCCTTTTGTTCCCTATTTTAAAAATGCAGCATTTTGCAGTTTTGATCCTGCTGGTTTCTATCAGGCCTCATGGACACGGGCACTTTTGGTTATTTCAGCGCCCAAGGGGCACAGGTGAATAAAGCCTCATGCTAGAGCTGCACCATTCTGGGAAAAATGAGAATCACAATTTTTTTGCTTAGAATAAAGATCACGATTCTCGCGGCGTAACATTTTTCACATTGTACAAAAAAACTGGGCTAACTTTACTCTTTAGTTTTTTTTTTTTTTTTAATTCATTAAGGCTGGGTTCACACCTCCGGTGGATGCGGCTTGCAGCAGGGGTCCGGTGCGTCCCTGTTCTCCATTTCAGGGACGAATCAGGACAGACATTTTTGCCTGATATCGGCCCTGAAACTAAGCCAAAAACACACAGGACCCCTGTGCAAGCCGCTCTGCAACCACAACGCAGATATGTGAACCGTCTCCATAGAGAGCTAGTCACAATCTCCTGTCATGCGAACTGAATGGCGGGAAAACCGCATCCAATTCGCTTAGGTGTGGACCCAGCCTAAAGTGTAATTTTTTATTATTATTTGCAAAAAATTGCATTTGAAAGACCGCTGTGCAAATACAGTGTGATATAAAATATTGCAACAACTACCATTTTATTCTCTAGGGTCTCTGCTATATATATATATATATATATATATATATATATATATATATATATATATATATATATATATATATACATATATACATATATATATATATATATATATATATATATATATATCTACATCACTAACCTTGTCTCCAAATAAACGCAACGCTTTACATATACATTGTACATTCACATCAGTCCCTGCCCTCAAGGAGCTTACAATCTAAGGTCCCTAGCTCACATTCATACATATGCTAGGGACAATTTAGACAGGATCCAATTAACCTACCAGCATGTCTTTGGAGTGTGGGAGGAAACCGGAGTACCCGGAGGAAACCCACGCAGTCACAGGGAGAACATGCAAACTCCAGGCAGGTAGTCGTGGTTGGGATTCAAACCAGCGACCCTTACTGCTAGGCGAAAGTGCTATCCACTACACCACTGTGCTGTCCATACATATATATATATATATATATATATATATATATATATATATATATATGTGTGTGTGTTTGGAGGTTATAAGTAATTTTCTGGCAAAAAATACAGATTTTAACCAACAAGTGTCAGAAAAAGGTTTAGTCTTTAACATTTACAGACCGAAGTTCATTCCTTTGAACTAAAGAACAAAACGTTACAATGTTTATAGTTGACTAAGCAGCTGAGGAATGTTGTGAAACTTGGCAGACTTACTGTTTTTTTTGAGAGCTCTCGTTTTGAGCAGAGAACTCTGCATAGAATCTGGAAAATGCTTTGTTAAAGTGGAGTTCCACCCAAAAATGGAACTTCCACTTTTTGGATTCCTCTCCCCCTTCGGTGTCACATTTGGCACCTTTCAGGGGGGAGGAGGGAGAAGATACCTGTATAATACAGGTATTTGCGCCTACTTCCTGGCATAGATCACCGCGGCGCTTGCGGTGACCTACGCCACTTCCGGCACCTACACTCTCCTCCACCGCTGTATTCTGTGAGACACAGAACACAGCAGGGACCAGAGAGGGCATGCAGCGCAACTCGCGCATGCGCAGTAGGGAACCAGGAAGTGAAGCCGCACGGCTTCATTTCCTTATTCCCTTACCGAGGATGGCGGCGGCAGCAGCCGAGAGCCGAAGGACAGATCAGCTTCGGCTGCCGACACCGCGGGCTCCCTGGACAGGTAAGTGTCCATATATTAAAAGTCAGCAGCTGCAGTATTTGTAGCTGCTGGCTTTTAATATTTTTTTTTTCAGCGGACCTTCGCTTTAAGATTGGGGGGAAAGAATCGCAATCTATTTCGATTTTTAACGATTACTCGTGCAGCTCTACCTCATGCACGTGGTCACTTTTGGGAATTTCAGCACCCAAGGGGCACAGGTAAATAGGGCCTCATGGACATGGGCTGTATGCATATAAAACATATGCCCCAAATGGGGAATATCTGTGTTCAGAACCCAGGGATAAGAAACAGAGAGATTGTTCCCTCTGTTCACAGGGCTCTGGGCTGTGATTGCACACAGCTGATCAACAGGTACCAGCCACAAATCATTGTACACAGCAGGGTGGGGGGGGCACTCTAAACCCAGCAGCAGGCAGCGATGTGCCTGCGTGGGCCGCTCCTCCGTAGGATATTGCAAGTGGGCAGCCCTTAAAGTGATACTAAAGACCAGTTTTTGTTAAAAATAACAAACATGTTATACTTACCTGCTCTATGCAGTTGGTTTTGCACAGAGCAGCCCGAATCCTCCTCTTCTCGGGTCCCTTTTTCGGTGCTCCTGGTCCCTCCCTCCTGTCAAGTGCCCCCACAGCAGGCAGCTTGCTATGGGGGCACACAGGCCGAGCTGCAGCTCTGTGTGTCCATGCAGACACGAAGCCGCAGTTCGGCCCTGCCCCTTCTCCCTCCTGATTGGCTAACTAATTTTGACAGCAGCGGGAACCAGTAGCACCGCTGCTGTGTCTGAACCAATCAAGAGGGCGAGTCCCTGATGGCCGAGACACTCGTGTAAAATTGCTGGATAGAGATGGGGCTCAGGTAAGTATTTGGGGGGGGGGCTGCTGCACACAGAAGGTTTTTATCTTAATGCATAACCACTTTCCAACCAGCTGCCGTCATACTGCTTCTCCATAGCTGTACATCGGCCGCTTTAAGAGCAATAGGAGATGCCCGCGTAGCATCCCCGGAGTCCGCCGGCCACCCGCGATCGCTTCACATAGAGCCAGAATGGGGCTCTGTCAATGTAAACAAACAGATCCTTGTTCTGTCAGGGGAGTACAGAGTGATCATCTGTTCCTAGTAATCAGGAACAGCGATCTCTCTGTATTCCCAGTCAGTCCCCTCCCCCCACAGTTAGAAACACCTCCCTAGGGAACACTTAACCCCTTGATCGTGCACTAGTGTTAACCCCTTCCCTACCAGTGACATTTATACAGTAATCGGTGGCTATTTTTAGCTCTGATCGCTGTATAAATGTCACTGGTCCCAAAAAAGTGTCCGATCTGTCCGCCGCAATGTCGCAGTCCCGCTAAAAATCACTGACCACCGCCATTACTAGTAAAAAAACAAAAAAAACAAAAAAAAAACAAAAAAATTATAATAAAAATGCCATAAATATATCCCATATTTTGTAGACGCTATAACTTTTGCGCAAACAAATCAACATACGCGTATTTTTACCAAAAATATGTAGAATACATATTGGCCTAAACTGATAAGGAAATTTTTTTTTTTTTTTTTTGGAGGATATTTAATATAGCAAAAAGAGAATACATATTGTTTTTCTAAAAAATCATCAGCCTTTTTATGTTTTATAGCGCCAAAAATAAAAACCGCAGCGGTGATCAAATACAACCAAAAGGAAGCTCTATTTGTGGGAAAAAAAGGACGTCAATTTTGTTTTGTGTACAATGTTGCACGACCGCGCAATTGTCAGTTAAAGTGACGCAGTGCCGTATAGCAAAAAAAAAAAAAATGGCCTGGTCATTAAGGGGGCAAATCCTTCCGGGGCTGAAGTGGTTAAGGTGAAAAAAACCTTCTGCCTTTACAATCACTTTAAGTGGATAACTAGATACTAACATTTATAGGTGAAGTTGATCCAGGGAATATCCGATTGCCTCTCGGGGGATCAGGAAGGAATTTTTTTTTTCCCCTGCTGGAGCTATTTGATTCATGCTTTTATTTGGGGTTTTTTTTTTTTTTTTTTTTTTTTTTTTTTGCCTTCCTCTGGATCAACAGCGGGTTTAAGTTTTGTATATATGAAAGTTTCGATTTGTGTGTTATTTTTCTTTTTTATTCAAATTTTTTTTTTTTTTTTTTTTTTTTTTTTTTTTTTTTTTTTATGGGTTGAACTAGATGGAATTGTTTTTTTTTTTTTAACCAGATTAACTATGTAACCATGTTACAGAGTAAAGGGGGAAATTGTTTTTCTTGTCGGCCCTGGCCCACAGCCAGCACCAGTTGTTTGTCAAGCCTTCCCCGGCCTTTGGCAGCTGGATCCGATGTAAAAGGATCTTGTTGTTGAAGCGAACAGTTGCAGATAGAAGGGATTTGGCGAATTGCGGATGGGGATTTTTTTTTTTCTGAAGTCGGACTGGACACTGCAGGAGAAAAACACAAACAAACACCTAATAAGAATGTTTTTATCTGCTTATGAAAGAAGAGTGTGTGCAGTTATTTTTTTCCCTCGCCACTCGGGATCAGATTACATAGAAGGCGTTGAGCGACCCTCATTGGACCGGAGGAATGAGCCTCAGCAGAGAAGGGGGGGATTGTCCAGATTACTGGCGGAGTTAACCCCTCATCCGCTGGCTCCCGAGACTTACACAGCATATTTTTATTTTTTTTTTTTTTTAGTTGTTTTTCTCGAAAAGGAATGCTCCATATTCATAGCGCTGGGGGCGTTTCTGCTCCGCGCCTTACAGGAATACGCTCCAGGCACGTCTCTGGCACAGTTGAAGTGTGTCAAGGAAAAAAATTATAATTTGCGCAGGAGTTTTTTTTTTTGCTATAAACAGGAGGGTGGGTTATTACATCTGTGTAGTATAAAGCCATTGCCTGTACACACTGATCAGCCATAACTTTATGACCACTGACAGAATAAGTGAACATTAATTTTCTTGTTACAACGCTATCTGACAGTGGGATACCGTATTTTTTGCTCCATAAGAAGCACCTAGGTTTTAGAGGAGGAAAACAAGAAAAAAATATTCTGAACCAAATGGTGTACTAAAATATTTACCACTGCCAATGAAATGCAGCCTGGCCAGTGCCCACGAAATGCAGCTTGGCCAGTGCCCACGAAATGCAGCCTGGCCAGTGCCCACGAAATGCAGCCTGGCCAGTGCCCACGAAATGCAGCCTGGCCAGTGCCCACGAAATGCAGCCTGGCCAGTGCCCACGAAATGCAGCCTGGCCAGTGCCCACGAAATGCAGCCTGGCCAGTGCCCACGAAATGCAGCCTGGCCAGTGCCCACGAAATGCAGCCTGGCCAGTGCCCACGAAATGCAGCCTGGCCAGTGCCCACGAAATGCAGCCTGGCCAGTGCCCACGAAATGCAGCCTGGCCAGTGCCCACGAAATGCAGCCTGGCCAGTGCCCACGAAATGCAGCCTGGCCAGTGCCCACGAAATGCAGCCTGGCCAGTGCCCACGAAATGCAGCCTGGCCAGTGCCCACGAAATGCAGCCTGGCCAGTGCCCACGAAATGCAGCCTGGCCAGTGCCCACGAAATGCAGCCTGGCCAGTGCCCACGAAATGCAGCCTGGCCAGTGCCCACGAAATGCAGCCTGGCCAGTGGCCACGAAATGCAGCCCGGCCAGTGGCCACGAAATGCAGCCCGGCCAGTGGCCACGAAATGCAGCCCGGCCAGTGGCCACGAAATGCAGCCCGGCCAGTGGCCACGAAATGCAGCCCGGCCAGTGGCCACGAAATGCAGCCCGGCCAGTGGCCACGAAATGCAGCCCGGCCAGTGGCCACGAAATGCAGCCCGGCCAGTGGCCACGAAATGCAGCCTTACCACACAGAGCTTTGTCACGGATTTAAATATCCTGGTGCCCACTGTAACAAAGTCCTGCCTCCTATGATACACGTCACACTGATTCAATGTATCATTGGATCAGTGTTCCATCTATCTAGGAGGCTGGACTTTGTTACAGTCCTCCACCTCGCACAGATTGGCATTCCCTGGCGAGGACGTCATCACATCTGCCTGTCACTCAAATAGAAGACAGAGCAGCCCGAGTGGCCGTCGCAGTCGCACTCCATTTGAGGCTCGGGCTGCTCTGAGTGACAGACCTAGCTAGGAGTTCGTCCGGTGCTCGCGCGCGTTGGGGGGGGGTCAATATTCGCTCCCTAAGACGCACAGACATTTCCTCCAATTTTTTGGGAGAAAAAAAGTGCATCTTTATGAAGGGAAAAATATGATAAATTAGGCAGAAAGTAAACATGTTGTCCTTGAAGTTGTTGAATCTGCTGAAAGCAGATACTGACCCGTGTCCACAACCAAAAGCACCTACAATGGGCACGTGAGCTTCAGAACTGGACCACAGAGCAATGAAATAAGGTGGTCTGATCTGATAAATCACATTTTCTTTTACATCATCTTGGTAACAGCTGAAAGATAAACAAACAGAAAAGAAAGTAATGAATTCCCATGAAATAAACCTGTTTATCTGGTCTTCTGTTATTTGCCATGCGGGTTTTCGGCACATACAACTTAAAAGGGGAAAACCCTGGACGAGTCTCTATACAGGATCCTGCTGAGGTCAGCTGTTTTTTTCACCAGAGATCTGACATCTCTAAGCCGGTTATATCCTACGACAAGCCATAGCATAAAACACGTCTGCTATACGTTCAACTCCAATCACAGTGTTACGTTTTTTATAAAACCAGAAGTGCAATTTTGCTGACTCAGCTAGTTGAGCAAAAATTATTCAAGTGGGAAAAATATTCCCTGACTGCAAAAAAAGAAAAAAAGTTTTTTAAGTCTGAGCTGGTTTTACACAATGTACATACCAGCGACTCCCAGAGCTGTGTTGCGGATCTGGAAATGGGAATTGTTATTTTTAAACTAAGACTTGTGTGTGACCTTTTGACCTATAGGACTAAGAAAAATGACGCCGCCGTATACTGTGTCTACCCAGGCAGAACTGCCATTAGGCCTTAGTGCCGTCATTGGGTCCCTGTCTTGTGCATGGGTGACAGGTGCACTTTAAACAAGCTTCTATTTGTATCTGAAACGGCCACATCGCTTCCAGGCAAATCGATCCATAGAACATTTTGTATGTGCTTCCCTTTTTTTTTTTTTCAGGACTAAAAAATAAATACATTTAAAAGTGTTCGTAAACCCTAATAACGAACTTCTCTTTTTTTGCTTCCTGTTGGTTTGATAAATATGCCATTCAAAGCTTTTTGTTATATCTTTTCCACAAGTGCAAAAAAAAAAAAAGAAAAAAAAATTCTCTAGATCCTGCCAGAAAGTAATTGTACTTGTAACTTGCATTGTGCATCTGCGGCATTGAAATCTCAACCCTGCCCAATTCCCCTATGTGAACTACAAACACCTCCCCCTAATGCAATGATCGAAAGATTGGGGGGGGTGTTCGATAGATAAAACAAGGATGACAACACTGCTCCACTGTAGATTGAGGGAAGCTTGTGTCACCCTAAGGGCGGCTTCACACTGCTCCACTGTGCTTTGGACGCAGATCAGTGTACCTGTGGGTTAGCTGCTCTTTGCCATAGACTTCTATTCTGTCCTGTGGTTCTGGTGCGATTTCAGAAAATGCATCAAAACCACAGGACATAATAGAAGTCTGTGACAAAGTGCAGTTAGCCTGCACCAAACCCGCGGGGACACTGCTGCAGCAAAAGCACAAAGGCTGAATGTGAAGCTGCCCCGAGGCTAAGGTTGGACTTATGTTTACCGCTGTACCTGCGCTGTGTTCGGAGGCGTTTGATAGGCGGTAAGAAGGCGTCTGTTTTAATCTTTAATTGCCACACCAATGCGCCTCCACCGTGTGTATTGCACATTGTTGTTGGTCATTTATGGGGCTTCTCCATTCACTTCGGTGCTTACCATCTGCCAGACGCTATAGGAGCTGGCGAATTGGCACAGGGAGCCTTTGAGGTTTAAAAGAGAAGTATTGGTTTACAAAAAAAAAAAACCCTGTACTCATCTACGTGACTGGAGCATCGATCCGATGCTACATCTGTCCCCCGCCTTCTCTGCACTGAGAACTGAGCGATCAAACACCGCTGATCACTCAGTTCTCCCCTCCGCTCTGAGCAGAGCAGCGACTGTCAGTCACCGGCTCTGTGTTCTGCCGCTTAAGTGCTCACTGAAACGCTGGGCTGAGGAGGGGAGGGAGCGGCTGGCTTAGGCTCCAGCACAGCTGAGAGGCTGAGACAGCTGCCGGTCCAGTCATCTGGCTGGGTCCCAATTGTCAGGACAGGATCTTACCAAGCTTTAGCCCACTGTCCTGGTCACAGGAGTCCAGAATGAACTGCACAACTGTGGTCCATTGGAGAAGTATAGGCAAAAATGTTTTGGCCATAATTCTTCTTTGGGGGGGGGGGGGGGGGTGCGAGGTGCTAAAAATGCAGCCCAACCATGCATTCTATCCCTCCTCACTTGTCTAAACAAGCCCTTAGACAGGAAATATGTTACTGGAAGGATCACCAGGTGAAAATAAGGGGGGGGGACGAAAAAAGAAAACGAATACAGCCGTGACATCTAGGGACTGATCAGCTGTAATACAGCTTATGTCACCTTTTTGGTTCTGGATCACATTTCATTATTATGTATTATTTTTAGAAATAAAAAAATTTGTTCACACGGTTCTATGTGACCAGATCAGATGTATCCGTTAAGGAGAACCCTGAAGCACACTAGCAGGTTAGATGGATTTAAATACAGATCTCATGAAATAGGTATGGCCTCTGCTTATGCCGACCTCTTTCTTCTTTATTAGGACTTGTTCACACTTGCTAAATTACTGACGCTCAACAAACGCTCCCATAGCGCTTGTAAAGCGTTGGTATAGGCGTCAATGAGCTTTAGAATGGGGCGTTTTACAAGCGTTAAAACGCTCCCTAAATGCCCTATGTGTGGTTTCATGACGTTTGATGAGCGTTAAAACTGCTCCACAATGGAAAGTGACAGATTTTAACGCTTCGCAACCGCCACAAAACTTCACCGAAAATGCCTGCCAAGCGTTTTCAGAGAGTTAACATAGACTTGAATGGGAGGTGTTGAAAAGCTTCAACGCCTCCTGACTCGACATGAAGCTTCAATTTTGAAGCCAAGCGACTCTAACGCTTCATATTTTTGTAATGTGAACCGCACAATGTGCTGTCTATTGAATCTTGTGCATAGGCATTTGAGGGGCGTTTTTAACGCCTGTCAAACGCCTGTTCTTAAGCCAGGGTGAACTCAGCCTTAGAATGCTAGTGGCCTGGCTTCAATACTTTTGAGCCGCAGTCTTGGTTTAAGCTTGCTGTAAACGAGCGCCAGAAAAGTGTTGCCATTCCTCATTTCTATAGGTGATCCATGACCGTAACTCAAAGTGTCAAAGCTAAAGCGGCCCAACAATGGCAACCTACGTAATTTTATTGATAGATCTACTTTAAAGCTGATGTGTACTGTGGGAAAAAAAGATCAAGCAGAGAACATAGGGACTAGTCACATTCAGTCACAGTCAAATTCAAACATACAGTTCGGTCCCTAAATATATTTGGACACAGGCACATAATTGTAGTTTTTTTCAGGTATTTACCAAAACATATTCAAGCTATAGTTAAATAATGGATAAGGGCTGAAAGTGCACACTCTCAGGTTTAATTTGAGGGTATGTACATCCAAATCAGAGGAAGGGTTTAACAATTACAGCTCTTAATAGCCACCCCCCTTTTTCAAGGGACCAAAAGTAACTGGACAATTGAATCAAAAGCTGTTTCATGGCCAGGTGTGGGCTACTCCTTCGTTATTTCTTCTTCAATTAGGTATGTAAAAGGTCTGGAGTTGAGTCTAATGCCATGTACACACGACCAGACTTTTCGGCCGGACTGGTCCGTCGGAACGAATCTGTCGGACAATCCAACCGTGTGTGGGCTTCATCGGACCTTCAGCAGACTTTTTCTGTCGAAAATCAGACGGACTTTAGATTTGGAACATGTTTCAAATCTTTCCGACGGACTCGAGTCTGGTCGATTAATCCGTTCGTCTGTATGCTAGTCCGACGGACAAAAAAGGGTGCAAGGGCAGCTACTGGCTATGAACTTCCTTATTCTAGTTCCTTCGTACTTCTTTACGTTCAAACCAACGGACTTTCGAACTGACTTTAGTCCGTACGTGTGTGGGCAAGTCCGGTCGTTCAAAAGTCCGTCGTAACTCCGTCGTAACTCCGTCGAAAGTCCGTCGGAAAGACCGTCGGACCTTTGATGCTGAAAAGTCTGCTCGTCTGTACGCGGTATAAGTGTGGTATTTGCATTTGGACTCCGTTCCTGTGAAACCTACATCATGCTTTCAAAGGAGATGTCCATGCAATTGAAACAGGTCATTGTAAGGCTTCAAAATCCAAACAAATCCATCAGAGAGATAGCAGAGATTAGGAATGGCCAAATCAACAGTTTGGTACATTCTGAGGAAAGAAGGACGCACTGGTGAGCTCAGCGACATAAAAAGGCCTGGACGTCCACGGAAGACAATAGTGGTGGATGATCGCCGGATCCTCTCTATGGTAAAGAAAAACCCATTAACAACATCCAGAGAAGTGAAGGACACTCTCCAGGAGGTGGGCGTATCATTGCCAAAGTCTACAATTAAGAGAAGACTTCACAAGAGCAAATACAGAGGGTTCACCACAAGGTGTAAACCATTCATAAGTATGAAGAATAGAAAAGCCAGATTAGATTTTGCCAAAAAACATCTAAAAAAAAGCCAGATCAGTTCTGGAAAAGCATTCTTTGGACGGATGAAACTAAGATTAATCTGTACCAAAATTTCGGGAAGAAAAAGTGTGGAGAAGGCTTGGAACAGCTTATGATCCAAAGCACACAACATCATCTGTAAAACATGGTGATGGATGTGATGGCATGGGCATGCATGGCTCCCAGTGGCACTGGGTCATTGGTGTTTATTGATGATGTGACAGGACAGAAGCAGCCGGTTGAATTCTGCAGTGTTTAGTGGTATACTGTCAGGCCAGATTCAGCCAAATGCAGCAAAGGTGATTGGACGGCGCTTCACAGTACAGATGAACAGTGATCCAAAACACACTGCAAAAGCAACCCAGGAGTTTCTGAAGGAAAAGAAGTACAATATTCTGCAAAGGCCGAGTCAATCACCTGATCTCAACCCAATTGAGCATGCATTTCACTTGCTGAAGGCAAAACTAAAGGCAGAAAGACCCACAAACAACAACTGACAGCTGCAGTTAGAACCTGGCAAAGCATCAGAAAGGAGGAAACCCAGTCTTTGGTAATGTCCATGGGTTCCAGACTTCAGACAGTCATTGCCAGTAAAGAATTCTCAACAAAATATAAAAAATTAACATTTTATTTATGATTATATAAATTTCTCTAATTACATTTGAGCCCCTGAAAATGGGGGGGGGGACTGTATATAAAAATGGTTGCAGTTCCTAAAACATGTACTTGATATTTATGTTCAACCTCTTGAATTGAATTAAAGCTGAAAGTCTGCACTTCAAACTCAATTGGATTGTCTCGTTTTAATTTTATTCTGATGGCATACAGAGCCAAAAGTATGAAAATTGTGCCTGTGTCCAAATATAGATGGACCCAACTGCCACAAGCAGCCACCCATTAGAAATCAGTTTTAGGAAGCGGGTTTACACTGGTGCCTAAACATGGGTATGCATATGGATGGACGCAGTCTGTCTGTCGCTATTTTTACGTGTATAGACCAGTGCCGGCCTATACCTGCGTATGGCTGCATTCTGTAACTAATTTTATGGGTAGCTGTATGCAGTAGCTGTGGCTCCTGGGTGGGGAAATTCCCCTGAATTTTATGTCACTTGGACCTAGGCACTTGTGTGTATGAGGCCTACAAGGAACTGAAGATGCACAGCAAATATGTCACAGGAGGATAACGTAAGCTATAGAAATCACAAATTTCGTATCGGGTCAAGTCTGTGTTTGCAGCATCTGTTCGCATTCTCAGAACACCAGATAACCTGAGTGGACAGACACAACAACAATTTTTTATTTGAAGTAACACCTATAAAGCACCTCAATGGTGCCAATAAAACAACAGGTGATGTGGTTCAGAGTCCTTTTCTAGAAGGTATATTGGTCATATTTATTTGTTTTGTATGACTGTATTTGTGTGCATAGTTATAAAACTCTCTAAATAAAATCTGATCAAACCAGAAGATACTGTACATTGGCACAAAATCTGCAGTATTGGCTCTGGTACTTTTTTGCCTGTTCTCGGAGTTAAGACACTAGGAAGATAATTTACCATCTTCAAGTAAGCTGTATGATAGAGATCCTTTATGTGGTGGTGACCTCTGTCCTTATTAAACAGGCATGATAAGAGACTTGTGAATATGCAAATGTGGCAATACAAGCCTAAGTGACTGACTGGAGACATTCAGTCAGGTTTGGCAGTGCTCCATTTTTGCCAGCTTCGACTCCCTGGTGCCATCAGAATTGATCTCAAAGTTCAGGCTCTCTACAGCCAAACACAGTGGATAAGGGTGTGCACACTCTAGGCGTTATAACTGTGCCAGGGGCACGGCTCATCCCCTTGGTCCAACTGATTTGTGTAGTGTGAGCATTCTGAATTGTTCTTCAGCATGGTCACACGTTCTGGGAGCACTTGAAAGAGGTGGCCTTGGGCATGGTTTACTTTTCTACAATTTTAAATTGAAGTTGATTTAATTAGTGTTTTTACCATTTGAATGGCCCGATATAGTCAGGAATTAGTGCAGGGTTTCTCAGCTAGGGTTCCACCAAAAGTTGCTAGGGGTTCCTTGAGCAATTTCTGCCTCTCGGATAAGTTCCCACTGATACCATTGATCTTTTTAGCTATCTGTAAGGGGATAATTCTTCTCAATGACTACAACTGTAAGGAGCATTCTTCCCACTGACCATAACTCTAATCTGTCATGAGTTGTAGTTATAGTACTTTTTAGCAGGGGTTCCCTGAGACCATAAAATTATTTCAAGGGTTCCTCTGTGTTGAAAAGGTTAAGAGAGGCTGATTCAGAAGGTGCAAAAGGTTTTTCTATTATGATACAAAAGTTAATCAAACAAAAAAAAATTGCATTTGTTGCATGTCCCCCCCCCCCCTGGATTCATTGCGTGGTAGAACCACCTTTGACCACATGTCTTTTGGGGAGTGCTTCTCTACCAGATGTGCACATCTGGTCCCTGTTCCTTTTTATACAAGCTTTTTGGAAAAAATACACAATCTCAAGTTGGAAAGGGACTGAACAGAACTGCCACAGATTCTCTTTTGGATTGAAGTCTGGGCTTTTCGGGAATTCTAAGGCATTCGGGTTCTTGGTTTCAGATGCGTTCTTAGTTTTGTCTGTGTGCTCGGGGTCATTGTCAATCAGATGATAAACCTCCATTATTGTCTCTTTTTTCTTGAACACAGAAGCAGATTTCCTCTAGAATTATCCTTCAAGCTGACAAGTAAACAGGTTTTTTGTTTTTGGAGCCAGTTCATAGAAAATAATGGCAAGCCCAAGGCAGGCCCCACCCACTTAATGACCGCTCGCAGGCATAGCAGAGTCTGTTCATGGGCCTGAGGATGCTGTAAACATAATGTAGAGGGTGGCCTTTAGAGAAATACATGTTTAAAGAACAGAGGACAGCAGTTCCCCACATACAATTGCTTTCCAAATCTTGCCACCTTTAACCTCCCTAACCTCTCTGACATATCTCTTGCCTCGACTATCGCAACTCCCTTCTCCTTAGCCTACCTTTACACAGGCTATGCCCCCTTTAGTGTATCATGAATGCTGCTACTAGACTCTTCCACTATACCAACTGTCCAGTATTCCCCACTCTGTCAATCTTTCCCTGGCTTTTATTCGCCCAATGAATACAATTTAAAATACTAACAACATACAAAGCCCATCCACAACTCTTCACCGAGCTACATCACCAACCTCCTCTAAAAATATCACCCCAACCATCCTCTCCACTCCTCCCAAGACCTCCTGCTCATTAGCTCCCTCCTCCTCCTATGTTCACTTCCAGGACTTCTCCAGAGCCTCATCCATCCTCTGGAACGCCTTACCCCAATCTGTCCAACTATCACCTATTCTCTCCACCTGATGATCCCCGAGAACTCTTATCTTTAGGAAATCCTATCCTGACTCCAGTTAATAAATGTAACTTTTACTTTCTCCGTCAGCTTATCCCTCACAGTTGCTACCTTTTGTATCACTTGACCATCCCTATTGCTTGTAAGCTCTCATAAGCATGGCCCATTGATATCTCTTTTACTGATTTGTATGGGGAGTGTTTTGCCTCCCTTATTTTTTATAAAGTGCTGTACAAACTGCTACATGTGTATTAATAAAAGAAATAATAGCGCAGCTTTGCACAAAGCCAGCTCTTCTAATATTTTGGCGGAACTTTATAGCAATCATGTGTTTTTCTCCTTTATACAGCTACAAGCTTGCAACCGCTCTGTATGATACCAGTTCAGTAACAAATAAGTGACATTGATCTGGTCTGCCCTCAGCCTGTTTGACATTACGCTATGGCAAAAACATGCACTGTAAGCATTGCTGTAACTGTAAGTTAATCAGCTACTCCTATTGATTTCATAAGCTTCCCAGGTGTTCCAATCCCAAAGTCCCAGGATTTGCTAAACCCAGGGTGACCGCAATTGTTCAAACCTGACCTCAACAGAAAGGGACCAGTACGAAAATGTATAAATAAGGGAAGCAAACCAGAATAAATATAACACAATATTAGTACAAGTTTTGGTGGTGAAACACAGTAATGTGTTTTGAGTGCATTTATCATTAAATCATTTTCAAAAAAAGAACTTTACGTCCTCTTTACATTTTTTTTCCCCCTCTCAGCTGTACTGTTGGTTGGCTCCAAAAAAACATATTCAAATGCTCAGCCAATTCAGCGTTTGTCTGGTGAAACCCGCCGCACGCCAAGCCCCACGCTGCTATCTTTTATATTCTTCCAGGTTATTACACCCGGCCCCCTGATGTGTGCCCGAGAAAGGCTGGTGCAGTGTGCTGGACGTTGCTTCAAAGCCTCCTGAGATAGATGACATGGGTATCTCAGAAAGCTTGTGGAAGAAGGGAGAGGCTTCAATTTTGTCTAGAAAATGTAGGGCCGGGACCCAGACAAAAATAATCCTCTCTGATTGTGTGACAAGGAGAGGGAGGAAAATTACGTAAAGTAACTAATGAGGGTGAAGGTCTGCTTTAAAACAGTCCTAATGTAGGTTAATGCCTAACAGATAAACCTAATAGCCTACAGATACTTACTTGCTACCTCTGGTGCATCACACAGATTCTTATATTAAAGTGGAAGTAAAGTCTTTTAATAACAGACTGCGAGTAGTCACGCTAATATTGCAGAAGATAAAAAACACCTACTTCAGCCATACCTGGTGGCTTGGGAAAGGGACCTTAATGCCAAAGTTGACCTGGATTCCTGGTCATCTAGACTCCAGGTCTCCTATAAAGGGGTCCTGAATCTTTCACTGATAGAAGCTAGTCTTAAAGTTCTGACCAGAAGGTATTTGGTCCCTGCTCGCCTAGCCAGGATGTATGCTACAACTCCCGCAGAATGTTTCCGAAATTGCAAACTAAGAGGTTCTATGCTGCATATATGGTGGGAATGCCCTCAGCTTGGAATTGGGTGTTTTCGATGCTCCGGAATTTGACTGGGTTGTCTATTGACCAACAGCCCAGTTTAGCGCTGCTTAAAGTGGTGTTCCGGCCGAAATTATACTTTTTAAATAAAAATACCCCTATAATAAACAAGCTTAATGTATTCTAGTAAAGTTAGTCTGTAAACTAAGGTCTGTTTTGTTAGTTTATAGCAGTAGTTTGTTATTTTATAAACTTGCAGCAGGCCGTGGCCATCTTAAGTCTGGGCAGCTGAAGCCAGACTGTATTTCTTCCTGGATCTCATCCTTGCAGATCTCGCACATGCTCAGTGCAGCACAAGCAGTGTAATAGGTTTCAGGTCGGGTTTCCATAGCAACGGCAGTGTCAGAGGAAGTTGCCGCCCCTTCCCAGAAGGCATTGCAAACAGGAAATGATGCGATGGGCCGCGGCCAGGGAGGAGGAAGTGAAAAATGAATACAGCAGATATACAGTAGCTGCTGAGAAAAAAAATTTAAAAAATCCAATTTGTTTACAGTGCACAGTTTAGTGAGGGATGCTGAAGAGTTGTAAAAGTGGGTGGAACTCCACTTTAATGACTTCCCACCCGGGTTGCTCCATCTACTAAAGCTCCTGGTGTACTTTGTTTTTATTAGCTGCTAAGATCATTATAGCTGGAGCATAGAAGACACCCTCAGTGAAGACTAGGGGACACACTAGACAGGCCAAGGATAAAGTTGTGGAGAAGTTTAAAGCAGGGTTAGGATATAATAAAAAATATCCCAAGCTTTGAACATCTCACAGAGCACTGTTCAATCCATCATCCGAAAATGGAAAGAATATGGCACAACCGCAAACCTACCAAGACCTGGCCGTCCACCTAAACTGACAGGCCGGGCAAGAAGAGCATTAATCGGAGAAGTAGTCAAGAGGTCCATGGTAACTCTGGAGGAGCTTCAGAGATTCACACCTCAGGTGGGAGAATCTGTCCACAGGACAACTATTAGTCATACACTCCACAAGTCTGGCCTTTTATAGAAGAGTGGCAAGAAGAAAGCCATTGTTGAAAGAGAGCCATAAGAAGTCCCGTTTGCGAAAAGCCATGTGGGGCACACAACAAACATGTGGAAGGAGGTGCTCTAGTCAGATGAGACCAGAATTAAACTTTTTGGCCTAAAAGCTATGTGTGGCAGAAAACTAACACTGCACATCACCCTGAACACACCATCCCCACCGTGAAACATTGTGGTGTCGGCAGCAATATGTTGTGGGGATGCTTTTATTTAGCAGGGACAGGGAAGCTGGTCAGAGTTGATGGAAATATGGATGGAGCCAAATACAGGGCAATCTTAGACGAAAACCTGTTAGAGTCTACAAAAGATTTGAGACTGGGGTGGAGATTCATCTTCCAGCAGGGCAAGTACCCTAAACATACAGCCAGAGCTACAATAGAATGGTTTAGATCAAAGCATATTCATGTGTTAGAATAGCCCAGTCAAAGTCCAGGCCTAAATCCAATTGAGTATCTGTAGCAAAACTTAAAAATTGCTGTTAACAGACGCTCTCCATCCAATCTGGCAGAGTTTGAGCTATTTTACAAAGAAGAATGGGCGAAAATGTCCCTCTCTAGATGTGCAAAGCTTGGGAGAGACATCCCAAATAGACCTACAGCTGTAATTAAAGCGAAAGGTGGTTCTACAAAGTATTGACTCAGGGGGGCTGAAGACAAATGTACACCACACTTTGCAAATATTTATTTGTAAAAAATGTAGAAAACTTTTATCATTTTTCCTTCCACTTCACAAGTATGTACCTCTTTGTGTTAGTCTATCACATAAAATCCCAATAAAATACATTTAAGTTTTTGGTTGTAACATGACAAAATGTGGAAAATTTCAAGGGGTATGAATGCTTTTTCAAGGCACTGTACCTCCACATTCCTCTCTCTGACTACTAATGTAGTAAGGTCTCTGGGCTCCTCTCTCCCGGCCTCACCCCCTCATTTAACCTAGATCTCCCTTTTTTCTGACTTCTCTCTCTTTCTTTTTCTCTTCTTTCTTTCTTTCTTTCATCTGCTGTGTTTTTTTTTTTTTTTTCTTTTTTTCCTTTTATGTGATTTTGGATCGCAAGTGCTGCTTATTTTATTTTGGCGTAACTCTTGGTACGTACTAGGCCTGCCTACATGTGCTGGTATTACTAAGATGATCCTTTCTTTTGATACGTTTCTGTTAATATTTAGTTACAGTTCTGCTATTTTATATGTTACCACGTTTAATTTTAGTGGTACGTCTTACATAATGTGATTACTGGATTGATTTAAGTATTGAAGGTTCATCCTCTTGAATTACATATTTGCATTTTGTGTTGTCTTACTTGGCACTGTGAGGCATATATGTTGTTAAAATTCTGCTCTACCATAAATAAAAAAAACTTTTGCAAGTTAAAAAACGCCTACCTGACTGTCTTCTGCAGGATGTAAACTGAGCTGCTTAGTTAGCAGTATCTTGTTAAATTAGCATGGTTTTGTGATATGCAGAGCTTTGCCATTACACAAAGTATAGGAAGGGTTACAGGGGAAGTCCTTCACGTGTCGGTTCCCTCTAGATAAATAAACAACTGGCCAAGAAATGCAGCAGACTAAAGCAAACCACTGGTCTTGCAAACTTGGAGTTTAATATGTAACATTTTATACTGCACATGTTTTGATGTTTTTAGACATAATAGAAAAAAAGGAAAATCAAGTCTTGAAATGCACAGAGGAAGTATAGCCCAGGGCCTGTGTTTCATCCAGACATAGGTGCTGTGCACCTGCTCATCCTGCTTGTAACAGCCATCTGTGTTCTGGGAACACCACCTTGTCAAGGGTTGGAACCTGCACGGTTTAGGAGATATTTACCATATACGCTTGCATGCCCACTGAAGAGAGGGCACAATCATGCCGTTTCTAAAGGGCCCATTACACCCAAAAGTGGAAGTTCCACTCGTTGTACTCCTCCCCCTCTCCGGTGCCACATTTGGCACCTTTCGGGAGGGGACAGGTTACCTGTCTTTCACAGGTATCCTGTTCCCACTTCTGGGAGCCTCAGCTGCGCGTATTGACATCACCACCCGGGTTCCCTCCTCCTCCTTCCCCGGCCGCCGGGCCAGTAGGAGAGAGGAGCGAAGCCTCCTGTATGCACAGTACAGTTACCGGCGTGAAGCCGTTAAGGCTTCACTGCCGGGTTTCCTTACTCGCAATGGAGGTGGCATGCACCCGACAGCTAAAGGAAACATCAGCTGCGGTGCTGACATCGCTGGACCCCAGGTAAGTGTCCGATTATTAAAAGTCAGACAGCTTTAAGTTATGTGTAATAAAATGGAATGACACAGGGATTGCGAACCGAGCATTCTAACACTGCTGATCGCTCGGTTCTCAAAGCTCCGTGAGCAGAGAGCTGGTGACTGTCAGTCAGCAGCTCTCTGCTTTGCCCCCCCCCCACACACACACACACACACACACACACACACACACACACACACACGCTCACTGGAGCTCTGGGCTGTGGAGGGGACAGGAGTGCCCGGCTCAGGCTCTCAGCGGTCTGCTGAGAGGCTGAGCCAGCTGACAGTCCAGGCATGTGGGCACCTTCCGACTATATGGTGGAGATCCTTCCCAAGCCTAAAGTCCGCTGTCTACTGACGTCACAGAGCCGGTCCAGGCTTGGGCAAGATCATGACACTGGAGTCTGGATCCGCCCACGTGCCTGAACCGGCACCTGGCACAGCCTCTCAGCGAGCCGCCTAGGTAAGTGTAAATCTGCAAAAACACCAAACCCCATACTACTTCTCTTTTAATGAGTGCGGTGTTTTATGTTTTTTGTCTGTTGGCAGTTCAGAGCCCCAAATTGATACAGTTAGGTTACTTTACGTGAAAGTGTAGCTCACAAAGTTCCCACTCCTGCACAGAAAATCAACAAACAAACAAACAAAAAACCCTCCTGTGGTGCAGTCTATTGCTTTATGTGAAGAGTCAGTTTAGTCTAAAGGAGCCCCAGGGATATATTAGGCAGTTTTATGGCAAGCAAGTTGCACTGCTATTTTGGGGCCACATCAGGGCTTGTGTTTTTTTGTTTTTGTTTTTTTTTGTTATTTTTTTGCAGCTGAGCTTATCATTTAAAGCATCCCTAAGTGACCTTTTCCATTCCCTAAGCATATAAACATAGTGATATCTTCATAATCTGCTTTATCTGCTGTTCCATATGAACTCCTCTGTTCTCCAAAACAAGTCATCTGAGCAGACTGCACTAAGAGCAGATTCAGACTGTAGACACCTATAGATGGTCAGCACGTAGCTTAAGCTGCTCTGGTATGCAAATAATTCAGTTCTTGAAGACAAGCAAATGGCCCCCTCTGCAATTGATCAATGAGGCTGCCTGTCATAACTGTGGGATAGCAATTAGGTTACATAGTTACATAGTAGGTGAGGTTGAAAAAAGACACAAGCCCATCAAGTCCAACCTATGTGGGTGATTATATGTCAGTATTACATTGTATATCCCTGTATGTTGCGGTTCTTCAGGTGCTTATCTAATAGTTTTTTTGAAGTGATCGATGCCCCCCGCTGAGACCACCCCCTGTGGAAGGGAATTCCACATCCTTGCCGCTCTTACAGTAAAGAACCCTCTACGCAGTTTAAGGTTAAACCTCTTTTCTTCTAATTTTAATGAGTGGCCACGTGTCTTATTAAACTCTCTTCCGCAAAAATGTTTTATCTCTATTGTGGGGTCACCAGTACAGTATTTGTAAATTGAAATCATATCCCCTCTCAAGCGTCTCTTCTCCAGAGAGAATAAGTTCAGTGCTTGCAACCTTTCCTCATAACTAAGATCATCCAGACCCTTTATTAGCTTTGTTACCCTTCTTTGTACTCGCTCCATTTCCAGTACATCCTTCCTGAGGACTGGTGCCCAGAACTGGACAGCATACTCTAGGTGCGGCCGGACCAGAGTCTTGTAGAGCGGGAGAATTATCGTTTTATCTCTGGAGTTGATCCCCTTTTTAATGCATGCCAATATTCTGTTTGCTTTGTTAGCAGGCTCAGCAATAGCATGCAATGCCAAGCTATCATCTACTAGGACCCCCAGGTCCTTTTCCATCCCAGATTCCCCCAGAGGTTCTCCCCCCAGTGTATAGATTGCATTCACATTTTTGCCACCCAAATGCATTATTTTGCATTTTTCTACATTAAACCTCATCTGCCATGTAGTTGCCCATCCAGTTTGTTCAGATCTTTTTGCAAGGTTTCCACATCCTGCAGAGAAGTTATTGCACTGCTTAGCTTAGTATCATCCGCAAATGCAGAGATTGAACTGTTTACCCCATCCTCCAGGTCGTTTATGAGTAAAATAAATAGGATTGGTCCCAGCACAGAACCCTGGGGAACCCCACTACCCACCCCTGACCATTCCGAGTACTCCCTATTTATCACCACCCCTTATCACTTTTGTAATTTAGGCAGCCATCCCAGACAGCACAGCAAGTGCAGTTTGATTAAGAGTCTTATAGCGACCCCAGCTTGCTGATTGGACAGTGCAGCAGCACACAGAGATCATTTTCTTTTCTCCCTGCTTCCCCCTCCTGTCAGTGTGTTTACTGTGAACGTGTGTGCAGCAGAGCTTGCCTAGAGTTCCACTGTACAGGTGATTGATTTTAAGACAAATTCAGGTACCTATACTAGTTGCATGCATTTAAATGTAAATTTTATATGTTTTTAATTTAACAGCTGCTTTTTTTGTAATCTCTGCACACTGTCTCGCTTTAAAGTAGACTAAGTGAGCTTTTATCACAGCTGCATTATTTGATTGGATAACTTTAGTAGCTTTGTTGTTTGGCATCTTACTGAGGTGTAAAAATCATTTTTTTGTGCCCTTGGGGCCAGTTCTGCATGCAGAACTACTAGAATATAGCTCCAATACAGTATAAAGTATAGAATGTATGCATCTTACAAACAACAGTGCAAGATAAAGACACCATGGCACTTCAGTGGACTAAGCTCAAGCTTTTAGACCAGTTCATTCACAGTTGTGAGTATAGCCTTAGGTTTAAGACCAGTTCATCCCCAGTACCCAGGAAGTAGGATTTAAGGTAAAAACAAATTCATCCCCAGTTCCCTGTGAGTAGGGGTTGAGGTTAAGAACCAGTTCATCCCCAGCACTCAGGAAGTGGGGCTTGAGATTAAAGACCAATTAATCCCCAGCTCCTTGGGAGTAGGGTTGAGGTTTAGAACCAGTTCATCCTCAGTAGCCAGGAAGTAGAGATCAAAATTAAAATGCAGTTTATCTTCAGTTTCCTGGGAGTAGGACTCAGGGTTATAGACCAGCTAATCACCAGTTCCCTTGGAGTGCACATGTGCTTGGAAGAAGAGGTTAAGAACCAGTTCATCCCCAGCACCCAGGAAATAGGGCTTGAGGTAAAGACTAATTCATCCCCAGTTCCTTGGGAGTAGGGATTGAGGTTAAGAACCATTCATCCCCAGCACTCAGAAGGTAGGGCTCAAGGTTAAAGACCAATTCATCCCAGTTCTCTGGGAGTAGGGTTGAGGTTGAGAACCAGTTCATCCTCAGTAGCCAGGAAGTAGAGATCAAGGTTAAAATTTATCTTCAGTTTCCTGGGAGTAGGACTCGGGGTTATAGACCAAATAATCCCCCGTTCATTGGGAGTATGGCTTGAGGTTATAGACTAGTTCATCCCCAGTTCCCTTGGAGTGGACATGGGCTTAGGAGTTGAGGTTAAGTGCCAGTTCATCCCCGGCACCCAGGAAGTAGGGCTCGAGGTTAAAGAGCAGTTCATCCTCAGTTTCCTGGGAGTAGGATTTAAGGTTCTAGACCGGTTAATCCCCAGTTCCCCTGAAGTATAGCTTCAGGTTATAGACCCCACATGGGCTTGTGCAGTCTCATGCTTTTATCTCTTCAGCACTCTGGAACTATTACTGCAGATTAGATTGTTCTCCCACTTGCCGCAACCTTTCCCTCAGAGTGGCAGACTCCCTCAGATTGATCATGCTTGAAAACGACAAGTGATAAGATGCTTAATTATGTTTTTCTTGCCATGCTTAGACAGCATCAGGCAGATAGCATGACTCACCCCGCCAGCTGGAAAAGAATATCAAAGGTTAACCAGTGGAGAAGAGAAACATTCACAGGCTTTATGTTTATATATTTATATGTCTGGTATCTATTGCGTTTAAAGATACTTACAGATTTAATGTCCCTTCTCAACTAAAGGCAAGCTTTGTTCTTCTTGGTTTGGTGCTTAAAAAAGGTGCTTGGTGTGGTTGTAATATGAACGAATACTTGTCTTCTGCTGCTTGGCTTCCCTCCTAGTTAAAGTGATTACCCCGGTTGAGGGATGAGGCCTAAACCTTTATAATTGCTCATTCTGCCACCGACGTGTTGGGGTGGACCACTAGAAACAGGAAGGGGGGGGCTGTTGGTTCAGATGCCATTTGATTACTAGGATAGCGAGTGGACAGGACACTGCCAGTGTGGGTTGGGTGCTGTTTTTTATCCAGCACAACGTGAATGAGGTTTTAAAGGGGGGTTTCAGTCAGCTCTATGGCTACTAGTTGAATTATTTTGCCGGGTAGGTGTACCTGGGCAATTTAGTCTACCGTATGGTGGAAAAAATAAGTAAATTGCATGTCCAGGATCAGTAGATCCAAAAATTTGTGCAAATTTCATCTTTACGCCACAATTTCAGCGTTACTGATGTGGTTTTGCACCCATGCTGGAAAGAAAGAAAAATGCATAGTCTATGGTCTGCTTTAGAATCAAGCTTGCCTTCACCACCCCTCAAGCACGCTATTGGTCAGCAAGACTTCCCATCAAATCAAAGGACCAGTAGGGAGGCTTGGGATGTAAAAGGAGATTCATCTTTCAGTGGAGGTTCCTCAGTCACCCTTGTCCTTGTAGCTGGTGCAAAAATAAATTGGTTGACATACCATGGCTAATGGCCTCCTAGCATGTGCCTGCAGTGGTGCTGAGGAAGCCAGTCTTGGCCTCCACTTGAGGGAAGATGGGCTAAGTATTGGAATCAATGAGTAGGACATCTACCAGTGGTGTAAGCTATGGTGGTCAGTTGAATTAAAGGTGAAAAAATACATTTTTGTGAAATGCCACTTAAAACACTTCTGTTTTTAAGTAATCAAAGTGAACCAAACATCTTGTTTTCTCCTGATCTGACGGGGAGGCTAGACAATTCATACTTGATCATTCTTATTTTTTCATTGTCATTTGATTTGTGACTGGTTGCCTTGATAATTACATGGCCAGAAAGCACACAGCTTGTCATAAAGACCACATCTGCTTAGTGACCTCCATGATCACATTCCCCAGTTGCACTCTTGGAGCTCTTCTCTCTTTCCAGCCACCCCAAAATCCAAAGCAGTCAACTAGATCTAAAACTTCTACGTGTTTTTTTACTTCGATCTACAGTGGCAGTCATGATTAGTCAGTCCAGCCAAACTGAAATTTCAGCAAACTGTTCATCTAGTGATTTATGAGTTTCCGAAGGTATTTCTGATGAGATTTATTGCCTAATGTGCCAACAGGCAAGATATAAATTCAGTTTGGGCATAAGCCGCCACTTCTTCAGCCCCTGGGGTCCTACTTCACATGCATACATAAGGCAGTTTACACTGACTTTTCAAGATACTTTTTTGGAATCAGACATGTCCCTTTTACTGCTCGTGTAGTTGCATTAGTTAACCGTTAAATCATGACAAACCTGTAACTTAATGTACCATCCAATCCCTACCTCATTTTGACTGTCAAATGACACGTTGAAAGGACTGGTCCATTTTTTTATTTTTTTTTTGGACCTCCTGAACTATGACTCCTCACCTAGCTTTTAATATTACTTTATGTGTGAGGACTAAAGCCTCGTACACACGGTACGATTGTTGGCAGGGGATTGTCTGTTGATCGACCGTTGTCCTAAAATCTTACCGACAGTATGCTCCTTTTGACAATTGTTGTCCAACTTTCGGGCAACAAATGTTGGATGGCAGGCTAGTAAATTTTCAGCAGACAACGGTTTGACGTCAGATGATCGTATAGTCGGTACACAAATACGTCACACAAAAGTCGGAAGTACAAACACGCATGCTCGGAATCAATGCTCACTGAACATGAAATTAGCAGAAGGGGCCCAAAGGGTGGCGCTCAAGTAGGGCTGGGCGATTTTCTGAAAAAAAAAACTCTGATTCACGATTTGAATCGAGTTTTTTTTTTTTTTTGGACACCGCGCCGATCCTGAAGAGCTGCGGGTAGGAGTATTTTGGCGAGGCCGCAGCTTCGGCCTAGTCCGCGGCGTCCGGCCTCGCGGACTAGGCCGAAGCCACGGCCTCACCTAAAAACTCCTGCCCGCAGCTCCTCAGGACCGGCGTGGTGAAAATAAAAATCTAAAAAAAATTGATTTGCCTAAATTTTGAATCGATTTGACCTCTCAACTCGATTCAAGATTTAAATTGATTTTTTTCCCCAGCCCTACGCTCCAGAGTTGAAATTCCCCGTAGTATGTTACTACGTTCGTGTTTGTGGCATGACAATTGTGTACCGTTAGTATGCAAGACAAGATCCTGGCACACGCCCTTTGGACAAAAATCAGATGCTCGGTTGGTCAACAATCGTACCGTGTGTACGAGGCTTTAGGCTCAGTTCAAATATATGAGAATTTGGATGCGTTTTGAACCGCATCCGATTCGCATAACATGTGAACTGGAATGGCTTGCAATGGGCCCGGAAGTGACGACACCCGGCTCCTCCTGATGCGTTGCGTCACTGAACATATGAGCCAGGTGTAGTCACTTCCGGTCACGGCTGAGACCGTAAGTCTCTTTGTTTGCACGTTGTATCGCGTGATTTTAAACTGTAAGTTACTACTGTGTTTTTTAAAATAAACTACATTGGATTACTGCTCTATGGAGCCCCCCTTCTTTATTGCATGTAAACTGCATTGGACGAGCCTGGAAATCTACCATCTTATCAGCAAATGGTGTGGATATTTTTGGGAATTGATCGATCGTTGAGGATCCATCTCCTTATTCATATAAGGGCTTGACTTGACCTGTAGGGGTCGTATTATGAGGTGAGAGGCTGGGGCAAATGAGTGGCGCACAGCGGATGGTGGAAACATTTGGATGAAGTTGTCTTTTCTGCTGATTGCACATGCACTTTCTTCTATGAATTGTCCATCTGGATCTTCTTTAATCGGACACTATTTTTTGCACTATTATCACTTTGAAGTATCTTTGCACTTTATTTCTGAAGATCATTTGCACTTTGAAAGACGTTATTGCGATGTGATTGCTACTTTTTGCACATGTTGATGGAATTTTTTTCTGAATATTGCACTTTATTATTCTAGTCAGCACTGTTATTGAGGTGTGTTCTTTGAAATGTGATTATTGCACTTGTAGATTCATCATCATTTATATATATTTTATATTTTTTTTTTCCATAGATTTGTATATATATTTATTTGGTTGAGATAGCGCTACATTACCTTCACTTTATATGCTGGAGAGTTTATTGACTGCAGAAAAAAACATCTGAAGCCAAAAACAGCAGCTGTAAAAACATCCAGTGTGCATGAAGCCTTAATCTAAATCAGCTAGAGGTGGCATGGTTCTTTTGTTTCTAATGCAGGAGATTGTTTAGAGGTTTTTCTCTGGAATTAATCCCATGTGGTTTACTTAAATGGGGGAAAAAATAACCCAATATTCTCCTAAATGAGCAATTGTTGACCATTTAATCTCCAATCACCATAAAAGTCTACAGAGTAGAAGAATGGAGATTAATTGCTAATCGTCCCGGCCACACAATTAAGGGCATTGTGTGGTCGTGGGAGATCAGTCACTTAATGCCACTACTGCACCGCTCACATTGAAAGTAATGTGATAAAAATAAAGGGATCAATCTCATCAGATCGCATAATAGCGCAGTTAAAGCATATCTAAACCCAAAGACATAAAATGTAATATACCGCTGTTTACCAATCCTAGGATATAGTGGTTGCATTCGTTTTCTTTTTTTTTTTTTTCTTTATTCTTACCTGGTAGTCAGGCAAACAACACACTTCCTGTCTTCTGTTGGCTATGCTTACTCCACTGTATCCTCGGGGGAGCAGTGTAGCCACCCTTGGACAGCAGCACTGTCAACCTCTGGAGAGGATGGTGTTAGCTGGTCATTTGTTAGTCACTTATGTAAAGTGCACCTAAATCTGTTAGTCTAACACTCAACGCAGTATTAAACCTGAAATCAAACATTTATTATATTGCAATTATTAGATTTGATGGCTGTATTTGTTTTCTTTTTTAGGCTTTCTTTCTTCTATTTCCATCTGTTTGTCTGGCCAATAAGTCTGTTTTTCAAAAGAACAAGCTCCTGGATGTGGCCCTTTGCTTGCCTTTATCCGGCCCTTGGGGCACTATTCCTCCCCATGATATGAGGCACTATTCCGCCCACGGACACCAACAATGGGGCACCATTTCTTCCACTGATACCAATGATAGGGAGGTCATGTCTACTCTCACTGATGCTGGCCTCGGGACATTTTCTACCGTAAACTGGCCCTTTGAAAAATTTGGAGACCCCTGATTTGGAGGAACGAGACAAACAATTCAACACTGACAGTTATGTTTATTTATAGAAAACCTTTATCCAAAAAGGAAAAAAAACTGGTGCTGTAACTATTCATAAGGTGTGAGCTGGGGTTCGGCTTCAATTTTTTTGGTGTATCTAAATCTGCTAGTGCATCAAACCCTCCCCCCAGACTGACAATGCTGCTGTCCAAAAGGTGTCTCTGTTGCTCCTTCATCTGGAGCGAGAGGACTAAAATACAGGTGTGTTACTGGCCAGATCAGCAGATAAAAACAGAGGGGAAAAAGCCTAAAAAGAAAGCTTAAGCAGCCACCACATTAAAGGATTGGTTACATTTTTGGTTTGGGGTTTAATATCACTTTAAAGAGGAGCTCCAGGCTCCCCTCCAAAAATGAAAACTACAACTACTGTAGCTGCTGACCTTTTACTATAAGGACTTACCTGTCCAGGGATCCAGCCATGTCCTCACCGGAGCTGATTCTTCAGTCGACCTAAGTTTGAAGAGGAATATCGTTGTTATATAAGGCAGCAGGTAGCTGCCACAACCCTGGTATCCTTTTTTTTTCGGCTACCGTCCGGTTTCCGATAATAGTGGTCTCTGCGGCGGATTCGCACCCCCACCGCCGCTTACTGGAGCCGTGGGCAGAGGCGATCAGATGTTCATCCATGCTGGGTATGGAGAAGAGTGAGGGGAAGATGGCCCCCACCCATCTCCATACCATTGCTGGGCGGAAGTGACGTCAAATCACTTCTGCCCATAGCTCTTAAAGGGCCATTTTGTTTTTTGTTTTTTTTTTAAATTGCATTTTAGTGTAAATATGAGATTTGAGGTCTTTTTGACCCCAGATCTCATATTTAAGAGTTCCTGTCATGCTTTTTTTCTATTACAAGGGATGTTTACATTCCTTGTAGTAGGAATAAAAGTGACACATTTTTTTTTTTTTTTTTAAAGAACAGTGTAAAAATAAAAGGTAAATAATAAAAAAAAAAAATCTAAACATTTTTTTAAGCGCCTCATCCCGCCAAGCTCGCGTGCAGAAGCGAACGCATACTTGAGTAGCGCCCGCATATGAAAATGGTGTTCAAACCACACGTGAGGTATTGCTGCGATCGTTAGAGCGAGAGCAATAATTCTAGCTCTAGATTAGACCTCCTCTGTTACTCAAAACATGCAACCTGTAGAATTTTTTAAACGTCGCCTATGGAGATTTTTAAGGGTAAAAGTTTGGCGCCATTCCACGAGCGGGCGCAATTTTTAAGCGTGACATGTTGGGTATCAATTTACTCGGTATAACATTATCCTTCAAAATATAAAAAAAATTGGGCTAACTTTACTGTTGTCTTATTTTTTTAATTTAAAAAAAAGTGTATTTTTTCCAAAAAAAGTGCGCTTGTAAGACAGCTGCACAAATATGTTGTGACAGAAAGTATTGCAACGACCACCATTTTTATTCTCTAGGGTGTTAGAAAAAATAAAAAGTATAATTTTGGGGGTTCTAAGTAATTTTCTAGCAAAAAAAAACTGTTTTTAACTTGTAAACAACAAATCTCAGAAAGAGGCTCGGTCCTTAAGTGGTTAAGCAGTTACAGAAGCAATTTATTTTCTTATTTGGGATAAAGGATTTAAACAAATTTAATAAAATCTGACCATTGTAAGCACCCCTGTCGGTGTTAAATGGTTTGTCTCAACCCTCTGCCACCTTTGGTCTGCTAAAAGGAAGTTGAAAAATAACAGACTTTGGCTCCGTTCACATTTGTGCGATTTGTTGTGCGATTTTGTCAAAGTGGCATGGCAAGTCGCACCCCATTCTTTTTTTCAACGGCATCTGTTCAAATCTCTGCAACTTTAAGACGCAGCAACTTTGAAAAGGTGCCTGTGCTACTTTGGTGCAACTGATTACTTATGTGAATGGAGCCTTACTGGCAGGATCGACAGGTAATACTGCTCTGTTACAGGGGAACTGCTGTGTTAATGCTAGTGACAGATTGCATCATAAATGCCTTTTTTATTTATTTTTATTTTTGTCTATAGGTCCACTTTCATCTACTAAAAAATTTGCCTATGTTTGCCAAAGGGTCCATTGATTTAGGTTTATGGTACATGGCAGGGGCGGACTGACCATTAAGCCACTCGGGCACTGCCCGAGGGCCCTGGGCCACTAGGGGGCCCCATCAAGGTGGCCAGCCTCAGTAAAACCAGGGATAGTATGTATAAATCTGTGTTTTTTTTTACATCTGTCTGTGTACATGTATGTGTATACTGTGTGATTGTATACTGTGTGTGTGTATACTGTGTGGCCCCATAATTTCTGATTGCCCGGGGGCCCCATAATCTCCTATTGCCCGGGGGCCCCATAATCTCCTATTGCCCGGGGGCCCCATGAGTTATCAGTCCGCCCCTGGTACATGGTCATTTTAGATGCAGATATTACTTTGCGGAGTTCTTTAAATGGAAACTGCAATAAACACACACAACTGCAATAAAGTGTTCTCGTTTTGCTTAATCGGCAGTTTGGAGACGGAGAAGATTGTAAAGGCATGAAGCGTTCTTATCTGTTTCATACATAGCATGGGGAACGACAACACGTGTCACAGTGAAACACTATACTGTACGTGCACACAAACACACACCGCATCATTCAGGATGTAATACAAATCTTCCTATAACATCTGCTGCTTGGGGCACACTGCGCTCAACCCAATCTCATCTGAAACATTCTTCAGCAAGGGAGAGTCTGACATTGGCCCATTTGTTCACATAACAAATTGTATACTACGTTACGGGGAAATAATCGCTCTTCAAAAAACAAAAGATCTCTGGTCTAAGCAAAAAAAAAAAAAAAATCTTCTAGCTGTTACTATTTTTTATTAACTGCTTAAAGCGGACCTTCAGTCATTTTTTTCATTTTTCCCATCTATTAGGCCCGGTTCACACTGATGCGAGTTCATAACGAATGCGATGCGTCAAAAACAATTTAAATTTGCATGTCATCCCTAAAGTCATTGTTTTCAATGACGGTCGTTCACATACATGCGTTGCGATTCCTCTACTAATGCGATGCAATTAAAAAAAAGGGTCTTGTGCGAGTTTACTGCGTTGTGAATTTAGTCTCAATAGACATCAATGTAAATCGTTCTTGAATCGCATTGAGGGTTCACATATGTGCGAATTCGTCACCTCCAGCTCCTCCTCCATACTCTCCACACACTCTACAAAAACCTGGAAGAGAACAGGAAGTTTGGGCTCCATTGGCCAGACTGAAATCGCAGTCACCTCCCAAAATGACAACTCATTCCAGTAGAATCGCAGTAAAATCGCAACAAACACGTAATGAATTTGCAAAGAAGATTCGCAATGCAATAGGGTCAAAATCGCGCTAAATTCACAACGCATCAGTGTGAACCGGGCCTTAAATCTTCTGCCCTTGTTGTGTTAACTTTGGATAGTAAAACTTTTTTTTTTTTGCTAGTAATTACCTTATACAGCCCACTTCCTATCTCTTGTCTGGTAAAAAGCCTAGGCTTATGACGTGGAGATGAGTTATAAGAGAGCCAATGAGAGCTGGAGGTTTGCCTCTGTGTAAATCCAGGAAGTGAACAGGCAGCAGCTTCAGCTGCCCACAGTTAAAGTGGTGTTCCGGCCGAAATTATACTTTTTAAATAAAAATACCCCTATAATACACAAGCTTAATGTATTCTAGTAAAGTTAGTCTGTAAACTAAGGTCTGTTTTGTTAGTTGATAGCAGTAGTTTGTTATGTTATAAACTTCCAGCCGGCCGTGGCCATCTTAGGTGTGGGCATCTGAAGCCAGACTGTATTTTTTCCTGGATCTCATCCTTGCAGATCTCGCACATGCTCAGTGCAGCACAAGCAGTGTAATAGGTTTCAGGTCAGCTTTCCATAGCAACGGCAGTGTCAGAGGAAGATGCCGCCCCTTCCCAGAAGGCATTGCAAACAGGAAATGATGCGATGGGCCACGGCCAGGGAGGAGGAAGTGAAAAATTAATACAGCCGATATACAGGAGGTGCTGAGAAAAAAAAAAAAAAAAAATCCAATTCGTTTACAGTGCGCAGTTTAGTGAGGGATATTGAAGAGTTGTAAAAGTGGGTGGAACTCCACTTTAAAATGGATGCAGCCAGACTCAGTGGAGGAAGATTTCTGCAGCATGTTTGGCAAATACAGAATCACAGTATATATAAAATAATATGCAAAGTGGTTGGAGGGAAGCTTCAGACTGGCAAAGATGTTTTTATTACAAATTATGTGAGCAGACTGCAGTTTTTTTTTTTAAGGACCAGAAGGTTTTATCCCCTTCCTGACCAGGCAATTTTTTTTACGATATGGCGCTGAGTTAGGTTAAGTGACAATTGCGTGGTCGTGCGACGCTGTACCCAAAAAAATGTCTTTTTCTTCCCACAAATTGAGCTTTCTTTTGGTGGTATTTGATCACCTCTGCAGTTTTTTGCGCTATAAACACAAACAGACTGACAATTTAAAAAAATAAAAATAAAAAACAATATTTTTTACTTTGTTATAATACATATTCAATAAAAAAAATGTAAAAAATCGAATTTTTTCATCAATTTAGGCCAGAGGTCTCAAACTGGCGGATCTCCAGCTGTTGAGAAACTACAAGTCCCATGAGGCATTGCAAGGCTGACAGTTACAAGCATGACTCCCACAGGCAGAGGCATGATGGGACTTGTAGTTTCGCAACAGCTGGAGGGCCGCCAGTTTGAGACCCCTGATTTAAGCCAATATGTTTTCTGCTACATATATGGACTTGCTCCAGTGACATCTGTCTAAGAGGGGACTTCCCCTCACTATGGAAGATATCTTCACATTTCCTGCTGTGTCTCAGGCCCCTTTCACACGATAAGCCCGCTCGGATCGGGCCTGTCCGTCTTTCACTCCTACGGGCAGGCGGATGTCAGCGGAGATATGTCCGCTGACACCCACCCGCCATCCGAACAGACGTATGGTGATACGTTCAGCCATCCGTCTGGCGGATCTGATGAAAACGGACGTGCTGTCCGATCTCCCCATAGGAATCAGCAGAGCTCTGACAGGCCCCTCCCCGCTCAGTGGTGCACCGAAATCGAAAATTCAGGATGCACTTGGCCGAGACCAAAATTTAAGTTTAAAAAAAAAATACTGTATTTATTGGCGTAAAACACGCACCTTTTCACCCTGAAAGTTGGGTTCAAATAGTGTGCGTGTTATACGCCGATACTGCAATTTGGGCTGCCTAGGAGGGAACCGGGAGGGGGGGGGGCGGGATGAGCGCCGTCCGATTACATACATCTAGAATCTCCTGTATGGAGTCCGTCTCCTGGTCCGGCATTGGATCAGTGTTCTGGCTATCATAGAAGCCGGTCCAGGAGGCGGGACTCTGTAATAAAGAGGCCGCTGATTAAACAGGAGATTCTTGCTGTATGTAATCTGATGGTGCTCGTCCCACCCCCTCCCTGCCCCCTCTTAGGCAGCAGTAATCTGAGTTGAGGCTGCAGATGGGCATCGATCAGGCTACATTCATGGCAATGGTGAGATTGCAGATGGGCATTGATCAAGCTGCATTGATGGGCAATTGTCAGGCTGTAGATGGGCACTGATCAGACTGCATTGATGGGCAATGGTGAGGCTGCAGATGGGCAATGACCCTTATTTTGCTTCAAAGTTCTTTATTTAAAATGTAAGTTTTTTTCCTGAAGCTTCCCTCCTAAAATGAAGGTGCGTATTATACGCCTGTGAGTGTTATATGCCGATAAATGTGGTATATATTTTTATAAATAATTGCATTATATTCAATTTTTTAATTAATAATATGAATTTAGCCATTATCGGTACCTTTTGAAGCGGTGTTAAAAATCCTGCTTGCTGCTTTTTTGGTGCCTATTTGGCAAACCGCACCAAACCGCACATTCCCATTGAAATGCATTGAAAATGCCGCAAGAACGCATCAAAAATGCACGTGTTGCATCTTTTGATGCATTTTTTGAATCACATGACTTATGAAAAACACACCATAAGCAAGGTAAAATTGCGTCAAAATCACGGGTGTTTTTGGCAGCCATTATCGGCATTTGTTTTTTTTTTTTTTTGTGGCACAACGATGAAAACCCTATTTTCGCCCGATATTTCTGTGCATCGCTATTTTCTACCCTACCCAAAAACTACGGGGGAAAAAGTTATGGCTTTAGATAGATATACCCTTAAAGTAAAATCATGTTGCTTTTAAAGTAGACCTTCCAAAACATATGCAGCTGTTAACACACAAATCTGTTTTTGGATAGAGCAGGTAAGCAATAGAACCTCGGTCAGGTGCTTATTGCTGTCTGTGAGACTATTTTGGAGGTTGCTCCTCAATTTCTGTGTACCCAAGACTGAACTGAAGAGTATTTCTCTTGTGGGAACATAAACCACAAAAAAAAAAAAAAACCTTTATTTTTATTGAGAGTGGTGAAAGGTCAGAATCTTTGAGGGATCTCCCCAAAGGGACCAGTGCCCATGATCTCACATGGAGTTGCATTAGAAGGCCATCTAAAGCCAGGAAGATCCGGTCTTCATACATCAGATACCGTCTGGAAGGACCTTTTTATATGTCCCAGGTACCGTAGAAAATCTAAACACAGAGGAGCCGGTGCGAATGTGGCCTAAGAATGAATCCCTTTAACATAGGAGACCTGCAAGGCAAACTCGCTCTAAGCTCTGCTGCTCCCGAGCACAGAAGTGTTAATGGGCCCTATGGACACCTGCGTTCTAGTTTTTCATAAGCTTCGGTTACAGGAGCATTGTTACATCCCCACAGCAGAAGTGAAGCAGAAGGCAGGCCTGACGGATCACTTCTGACAATTCCCGTGGTTCTTATTTATTTGGCAGTCCGGGGCCGGCTTTAAGCAGAGCTGTGGATTGAATCCTTGCCCAGAAAAGATTGTGATCTCCTGCTGTAGTCAGCATTTGTGAGATAAGGAAACGCCACTACATAATACTGCACCGTACAGGAGTTTGGGAATAGCCAGAAACTTGAACAGCCGATCGCCAGAGACTTAAACAGCGTAATGTCCATGACCCAAAGTCTTCTCTCTTGTGGCTTCTGCTTTTTTAATTAACCACTTCCTTATCTTGGTTGAACTTGAAGTGTAACTGCAGGCAGTGTAAAGGACCGCAGTTAAATGGAATTTAGCACAGTTTGATGGAATTTTACAGATCTTTTTTTGAAATGTAATGAAAATATGGAAGAGCAGGTATGTTTAAATTTAAGTAAGGCCTCTTGCACACTGCTACCTAAAAACTCAGCATTTTTAGGCATTCAGGCTTATATTTATTTTTTTACTGATCTAAATGCAGCACATTGTTTTCAGTGTGTCTATACACAGAAGCGCGTATAGATGAGTGAAAAAAATAAAAGACAGAAATTTGAGTTGCCAGTCAGTAATGTACGCGTGTATAGAGGTAATTTAAAGGGCTTAAAGCGGAGTTCCACCCATAAATGGAACTTCCACTTTAAGATTAGGTGACCCCCTAACATGCCAAATTTGGCATGTCATTTTTTTGGGGGGAACGGATACCCTCTTTTTTAGAGACATCCAGCTCCCACTTCCTCCTGGGCTCTGCGGCGCCGGAAGGAAGTTCATCTCTTCCCCCCTCCCTCCCTGCATCGCTGGACCATGGGACAGGTGAGTGAGTGGTTATTAAAACAACAACAAAAAAATTTGGCAGAACTCCGCTTTAAAGAAGAAGTACAGCCAAAGCTTGTTTGGCTGTACTTCTGAGGAATGCAGTCCGTTTTTAGCAGACAGCGGGCTGACATCACAGGCTCGGGTAACATTGCGATCATATGGTTGGGATCCACCCACATGCCTGGACAGCGAGCCGCTGAGAGCTTGAGGCAGCTGCTCCCCTCCCCAGCGCTCCAGTGAGCATGGGTGCTCAGGGAGCTCTGAGAACAAGCGATCAGCTGTGTTTGATCGCTCGGTTCTCAGTCTTAGAGCCGGCTTTAGATGCAGCATCGGACTGATGCTGCATCCACCTAGGTAAGTATGATTCAAGAAAAAAGAAAACATTCCTATACTTCTTTTTTTTTTTTTTTTTTTTTTTTATTCCATTCTGAGAGCTAGAGTTTATTTTATGCATGTACATGCAAATACTCACAAAGTTAGCACAAGGAATTTTGGCCAGGAATACTGATGTTCAAGCATCAGTACCGTGTGCAAGTATAGGTAAATGATCCAATGAAAAACTTGCAAAAAGTTTCTCTTTATAGTGAGTTGTCAACAGAATAAATGTAATTTTATAAAGCACTCTGCCTACAAAGGCAAATTGACACCACTGGTTGGTTCCAAATCTGGGACACCACAGCCCACTCAACTGTGATAGAAACCATCTACAAACTAATGCTAAAATAGTAACATAGCCCTCTAAAGCAGAGCTCTCCAACCCCCAGGACGCGGACCGTTGCCGCTCCATGGCCTGATAGGGGCAGGGCCACGCGGCGGGGGGGTTGGGTGTGATTGTCAAGAGAGCGAGGCTTGATTGGTATTTGCTGTATAGCAGAGCAATAGTCAAAGAATCTTCAACATCCAACACATTTTGGGGCATGTCAAAGGCCTGTGCCATGGCATGGTACTGAATTTCTCCATTTATAATAAGCAGGCCGCCATGTTTTTTTTTTCTGTGGTCGGGTTTAAAAGTAAGTGCTTCTGAACATCCATACTTTCTGCCATGAAAGGTAACTTCTGTGGTCATTCTGATTTTTAGAAAAGGAAACTTTTGTCTTGCAGCACATGTAGAAGCTTTTGCCAACTATAGGCAGACTCATGACCTTCTATAAGTGGCATAAAACTTGTTTCTATTGCAAAGAGGGAACAATGGCAGAATGACCACATTCATGGTAGAAAACAAGGATGTTCAGAAGCACTTTTAAACCTGACCACTGAAAAAAATGTTTGTTATATATAGAATGACAGGTATGGAAACCTCTAACTGTACAGTATAGCATCAGGACTTGCTGCTGTTTCTTGTCCAGTGGACAGATGTTGCAGACGGTTGTAGTATAGCTCCAAACTTTTCAAAGACCCGGTTTATTGTCCTTCAAATTTTAGGAGGGCCAGCTTATGGCCAGCAGGGGCAGAAAATGCATCAGTGAGAATAAATATAGTCTCAGGGTTGGTGGTCAGTAGGAGGAGGAGTGGTGCCCCTATTAGTAAGAGGAATAGTATCCCATCATTGGTATCGGTGGAAGAAATGGTGCCCCATTGTTTGTGTCAGTGGCAGGAATAATGCTTCACATCAGTGGGGGGAATAGTGCCCCAAGGGCCAGATAAAGGCTAGTAAAGGGCCACATCTTGCCCTCAGGCCACAGTTTGGAGACCCCTGCCTCTGGATGAACAAAGTTCAGGTTTGTGTTTAGTCATGTATTTGAACTACCAATTAGAGATGTACCGAAATTTTGGTGAACAAAACATATCGGGCGAAAATGGTGTTTCCGGTTTTCGGCAAAGTGCATCCTGCATTTTTGATTTTGGCACCAACATTTCCATTCGGTTCACCTCTACTACCAGTGTATATTGCAATCATTGTGATACTCATTCTGAGCTCTCTCCCTCTGTTTACCCAGCCAAGTACATTCCTCTCCTACCCATCGGCTTACCGTGCCAGACTCCCGTTGCAAGCCTGATTTAAGCTTTCCACTGGCTGCTGGCATTTTGGTACAAAGATAACCTGGTGGTTTAGTATTAGGCTGCTTGGTTCTAAAAAGTGCCTTCTTATGCCCTGCTGAAAAGTATGTGCAGCACTTTATAGGCATAGAATAGTACATATAGTGTTTTTATTCTGTTTATCTAGGTGGATCCGCCCTTTAACTTGAGTACAGAGACATCTGCTTCAGGTTTACATATAACACAGACTGACATCACCTGCTTAGCAGCTAAAGTGATGCAAGCAGAGTCATGGTGACACTTTGCCAAAGGCTTTAGTTCAAAGGACATGTGTGTCATTGGTAGCGCACAAATGCCATATCATGGTTGTGCTTCAAAAATACAGGTAAGGTGAATGGCTCTTTTAAGAGGACTCAGCTTCTCATCTAATAGCAACCCAGCAAAGAAGACACCACAGTGTGCCTATATATACAGTATCTCACAAAAGTGAGTACACCCCTCACATTTTTGTAAATATTTTATTATATCTTTTCATGTGACAACACTGAATAAATGACACTTTGCTACAATGTAAAGTAGTGAGTGTACAGCTTGTATAACAGTGTAAATTTGCTGTCCCCTCAAAATAACTTAACACACAGCCATTAATGTCTAAACCGCTGGCAACAAAAGTGAGTACACCCCCCCTAAGTGAAAATGTTTAAATTGGGCCCAAAGTGTAAAATTTTTTGTGTGGCCACCATTATTTTCCAGCACTGCCTTAACCCTCTTCGGCATGAAGTTCACCAGAGCTTCACGGTTTGCCACTGGAGTCCTCTTCCACTCCTCCATGACGACATCACGGAGCTGATGGATTTTAGAGACCTTGCGCTTCTCTACCTTGCGTTGGAGAATGCCCCACAGATGCTCAATGGGGTTTAGGTCTGGAGACATGCTTGGCCAGTCAATCACCTTTACCCTCAGCTTCTTTAGCAAGGCAGTGGTCGTCTTGGAGTTGTGTTTGGGGTCGTTATCATGTTGGAATACTGCCCTGCGGCCCAGTCACTGAAGGGAGGGGATCATGCTCTGCTTCAGTAGGTCACAGTACATGTTGGTATTCATGGTTCCCTCAATGAACTGTAGCTCCCCAGTGCCGGCAGCACTCATGCAGCCCCAGACCATGACACTCCCACCACCATACTTGACTGTAGGCAAGACACACTTGCCTTTTGTACTCCTCACCTGGTTGCCGCCACACACGCTTGACACCATCTAAACCAAATAAGTTTATCTTGGTCTCATCAGACCACAGGACATGGTTCCAGTAATCCATGCCCTTAGTCTGCTTGTCTTCATCAAACTGTTTGCAGGCTTTCTTGTGCATCATCTTTAGAAGAGGCTTCCTTCTGGGACGACAGCCATGCAGACCAATTTGATACAGTGTGCGGTGTATGGTATGAGCACTGACAGACTGACCCCCCCACCCCTTCAACCTCTGCAGCAATACTGGCAGCACTCATACGTCTATTTCCCAAAAACCTCTAGATCTGACGCTAAGCATGTCCACTCAACTTCTTTGGTCGACCATAGCGAGGCCTGTTCTGAGTGGAACCTGTCCTGTTAAAATGCTGTATGGTCTTGGCCACAATGCTGCAGCTCAGTTTCAGGGTCTTGGCAATCTTCTTATAGCCCAGACCATCTTTATGTAGAGCAACATTTCTTTTTTTTCAGATCCTCAGAGAGTTCTTTGCCATGAGGTGCCATGTTGAACTTCCATTGACCAGTATGAGAGAGTGAGAGCGATAACGCCATATTTAACACACCTGCTCCCCATTCACACCTGAGACCTTGTAACACGAGTCGCATGACACCTGGGAGAGAAAATGGCTAATTGGGCCCAATTTGGACATTTTCACTTGGGTGTACTTACTTTTGTTGCCAACGGTTTAGACATTAATGTCTGTGTGTTGAGTTATTTTGAGGGGACAGCACATTTACACGGTTATACAAGCTGTGCACTCACTACTTTACATTGTAGCAAAGTGTCATTTCTTCAGTGTTGTCACATGAAAAGATGGAATTAAATATTTACAAAATATGTCAGGGGTGTACTAACTTTTGTGAGACACTGTATATACATTTTTAACTTGTATAAAAACTTCTGAACCAGGGATCACACTTTTGAAATCCTAGAATTTGCTCTGACCTGGACCTCTGCCCCCTTCCAAGTTGAGGTTCCTGCATTGATAAGCACTTGCCAGGGTTTGAGGGCTTTCCTTACCCACACAAGGAGGGCACCTTATCGAGCCAGCTTTCCTGGGCTGCTGTTTTATCGGATTTGAAATATTCAAAATCTAAAATAGTGTAAGTCCTTTTAAGGGGGGGGGGTTCTAGTTTAGTTTGCCATTTAACATGCTTGTGGTCCTTTCGCATTATAATAGAAAGGGACAACCCCTTTTAAGCCTAGTATGCCGGGTGGCCTCAGCCAGTCCGATAGAAACTGTCTGAAATTTTGGCTTGTGTATACAGGAGCTGGTCCGACAGAAATCGGTGGGCTTCTGTCCAAGGGTCATGACCGAAAAAGCCAATGGCTGAGAGTGCTGACCGGAGCGTTGAACGGAAAAAAAACTAGTAGTGTGTACCACGCTTTAGTAGCCAGTTTTAATTAGGTCATAGGAGTTTGTATTTTTTTTTTTTTCTGTAATGGCACCTGGTGGTGAAATCTGGTAGTGATATGCGGCCAGACAAATAAAGTGATTCTCTATGAGAAACATTTTGTCAGGGGGTGGAAGGGACGTTCTTGTTGATGTCATTCTCTTGTGGAGTCAGAGTCCTACCAGAGATTTTACTTTATGGTGGAAATCTCTTTCGTGCTTCCACTGACAATAGAAGAGCATCACGAAGTTGGGCACTAACCGTTAATTTAGCCACATCAGCTTAGTGCGATTGACATATAACATGAGCGTCAGGCTCACGTTCATTTTATGTGGTGTTGTAGCAGGGAGGAAGCTTGATGCTGTCAATTTCAAGAACGTATATCTTGTTTTGTCAAGTATAAGTGAAAACCAAATGTCACATTGCTGTATATTGTGATTGCATTCCATGGTTTAACAAACCACAGGAAGATGTAATGTTGTAAATTGCTGTGCTAGCATTCTCTGCTCGGGACTTGCTTTATGATGTGCTGGCTGATAAGATAGTTTGTCATAGGCAGCTATAATGTATTTGTATATGCACACTTTATATATTGTACTGTAACTTTAGGCCTCATGCACACTGCTGCTGTTAAACTTTTTGTGAGTTTAGGTGGTATTTTTTTCCTGCCCTTGAACTTCCCTTTACGTTATCCTAGGTGTCCATGCACACATGGACTTTTTTTGGAAGTTTAGTAGCAGGGGAGTTTAGAGGATGTGTTATGAACTCCCTAAAATCACTTTCAGGAGAGGGAATTTTGACCACAAAAACGGCTGAACGCTGTTAAAAGCGTGTAAACGCTAGGTGGGTTTGGCACTTCTGTGTTTATTTCAATGCCCAGAATAAATTAAAATCTGGGCAATGAAATCAATAAACACCCAAACTCCAAACTGTGTTTAATTCCCCTAAACTGGTTTGAAAAAAATGCAGCTTAGGTGAGTTTATAATACTGAGTTTCTCCTGTAGGGATAAACAATCTTTACAAGAAACTCAGTGTGCATGAGGCCTAATCCAGAAGTTATTTTTCCCACTTGCTTTTTCATATTTTGATGATTGCATCAGTATATCAAGAAATATGATTGCCATAAGTGCCAGTAATAATAGGTCTGCTCAGAAAAGGTCAGTTAACTGCATGGTGGGTATGCCCCCCCCCCCCCCCCCCCAGACTGTCAGACCTGACCTGTAGGCTTTCAGGTCCCCCACCGACTATACCGAGAACTGAGCGATGAAAGTCTGCCGTCTGCTCCGTTCTCAGGTCGGCTCTAAGCACAGAGCGATGACTGTCAGTCGTTGCTCTGTGCTCTTCCCCTCCAGCACTCACTGAACTGCCCGGCTGTGCAGGGGGCAGGAGCAGCTGGCTCAGGCTCTCAGCAGTGCGCTGAGAGGCTGAGCCAGCTGCTGGTCAGGCATCTGAGCAGAACCTGATTATAGAGACCGCTCAGACTGATATATACAGTGCTTGCATGGGATCTGAACGCTGCAAGTATTAACAGACAACCTGCACCCACCTTTCTGCTGTGGCACATTAAAAAAAATAGTGAAGCCCAGGGCAGTCAAAAGCTGATCTATTGGAACAAAATGTGTCTTATGCCAACCGATGAAGCATATAAGGTGCTTTATAGCTCATTCTATGGGGTTGATTTACTAAAGCTGGAGAGTGCAAAATCAATTGCAGCTCTGCATAGAAGCCAATCAGCTTCCAGGGTTTTTTGCCAAAGCTTAATTGAACTAGCCGAAGTTAAAAGCTGATTGGCTACCATGCACAGCTGCACCAGATTTAGCATTCTCCAATTTTAGTAAATCAACCCCTGTGTGTTTTTAGCTTCAGCTCTCCATTTCAATATCAGGGATTTAGAAATAGCAAAGCCAGAAGACCTACAGTACATAATAGCTAGATATCTTGCATCTTATGATTGGCAGCATTTCTTCAAGTATAACCCAGAAGGGTTGTGGTGAGAAGAGGCTAAAGGGACCACGATTCTTCTAAAGGATGCACCATAAGCGGTAATGGCAGATAGCTCAGTTGCCTTTTTAATGGCTTGGGAGATGTATGTGGTAGGGGCTTTGCATTGCAAGTACTTGCTTTTTAAGTAGAAACATGGAATCTGAAACCATGTTACAACCTTTAAAATGCCGCACACAGAGCTGCAAAATAAAATTCTTCCTTTAAATAGCCAGCAGAAACAAGTTCCATCCCGACATGTTTGGTGCTAGGCACAACGCTTTCTCAAACAAAGATCTTTAACATTCTCATATTTAATACATCACCCTGTCCAGTTGTCATACAGAGCTGCTGGAATTGTTCAGCGTAGTGCACTTGGTGGTCTTCAAACATGGCTAATGCTGTGCTTTGTAGAGGTGGTGCCATTCTTTAGAAAGGCCATTTACCAGAAATGGGAACATGTTAGAAAATTCTGAAAGAGAAAGAAAAGTTTCAAAGGTATGTGTGCTGATTGGCTCAGTTTTACACTGAAAACGTCCAGGTTGACAATACTATAGGATCTTGGTAGAATTTCCCTCATTTACGTTGATGGAGTTCCCCATCTCCTTGATAGGGTTGGGTGGTTTCCAGTGTGACAAGGACTAAAGTTAGCAAATTTGTTGGCAGGTTCTTGTACAGACAGCATAGGACAAGCTTGTTCCAACATGGAGAATAAGGAGACACCTACATCTTCTACCGAGGTTAGTGATATCCACTTGTCCTTTTCATGGGAACTTCTGGGAATGGCAGCTTGTGGCCTTGCACTTTTTCCTAAATTTTTCTCTTCAGAACACAAATGGTATATACCTACATAAATGTACGTGTTTAGGTGATGATTATATCTGTCAATAGGTAAACCTTGCCCTAGTGCCCTTTGTTTCAGTCCTTCCTCTAATTTTAAGTGCATTTCTCAATCTTTCACATTCTATGTTATATTTTTTACAAATATTTTTGTGTATTTCGGGGCATTAAACCTCATTTATAGTAGGGATGCACCGATACCATTTTTTTTACAATGAGTACAAGTACCGATACTTTTATTTTAGTACTCGCCGATACCAATTACCGATACCTACCACAACTGTTTTGTTTTAACTTCAGCTGTCAGCAATGGTACAAAGCATTGAAAAGTTATTTGCAAATGAAATAAATAGGTTTTTTTTTTTTTTTAATTTAGCGCTTTTTCAATGTGAAATGTGTAAATATATGTTAATATATATGTGTAAAAATTTTCACTAACAAAGCAAACAAAAAAAAGTTTTAGTTGTTTATCGTTTATAAAATAGACGTGAACAAAAGAAAAAAAAAAGCAGGAAAATAATAATTAAATGGAGGAGAATAGGGAGTTAATTAAGGCTGATTAGAGTAAATTAAGGGTTATTAAGGGGTTAAACAGAGGAACATTTGTGCATCCCTTTGGTCTGCAGATGAAGAAACAGAAATATACAAAAATAAACAATGTTTCTTTTTTTTTAGCGTTTCAGGGCTGAGCAATGTTGGTAATAATATTGCCGGCTGCTTTTTTTACTCTACTAGCAATGGCCATTACTTCTGTTAACCAAAACTCATCTGGTAATACCCATTGCAGATAACTGACCAGTATACAGTTATGCCAATTCTTGATGCTGCTACCTGCCCCCACCAGCATGCCTCAATGACTATAGGGGCATTTAGGAACCATTAGTCTCCATCCAGGGCCCAACCAGTCTAAGAATTCTAGTTTTGTCTTAAAAGGTCACTTAACTGTACTTCTAAAGCAAGATTAATGTTATTTAGAGAGACCAAAAAAAAAATTGTAAATTTAGCAGAGGCTGGGGTGGGTGATAAAGGCATTTTTTTTGCAAATTGAAGCTAAGCATTAAGTTAGCCAAGTGGTTAGCACGTATCGCCCTGCAGTTCAGGGGCATTATCTATTTAAAGCGGAGTTCCGCCTAATTTTTATTTTTTTAAAGTCAGCAGCTACAAATTCTGCATCTGCTGACTTTTAAAATATGGACACTTACCTGCCCAGGGCGCCCACGATATCGGCACCCGAAGCCAACCCGTCCCTCGTCTCTCGGGAGGAGGCGCCGCTATCTTCGGTAAGGGATTCAGAAAGTGAAGCCTTCCGGCGTCACTTCCTGGTTCCCTATGCGCATGCGTGACTCACGCTGCATGATCCCACTGGTCCCTGCTGTCTTCTGGGACCTGTGTGTCTCCTAGAAGACAGCGGGGGGGACGGAGAAGGCCTTGGAAGTGGCGTAGATACCCGCGAGTGTCTCAGCTATCTATGCCCGGAAGTGGGAGCAAAATACCTGTATTAGACAGGTATCTGCTCCCCCCTCCCCCCTGAAAGGTGCCAAATGTGACACCAGAGGGGGGGAGGTTTACGAAAAGTGGAAGTTCCATTTCTGGGTGGAACTCTGCTTTAAAGTTCCTAGTATTTGTGTGGAATACCTCCGTTGTCCTTTAAAAAACCTGATGGATTAATACATCTTCATTAAAGCTTAACTCCAGTCAGCTGATAAATAAATCCCCTTGAGGTAGCTCTATTGGTCCTGCATTGTATGTGATGACATCACGAGGGGGCTGCCACACGGTTAGCAAAGAGTTATGCTTTGTGGGACCAGTTGTCCAACAAGAAGGAAGCCTACAGGAGCACGTATTAGGTAAGTAACTGTGTCTGTTATAGGAGTTTCCAAACATAGGGCCTGTTTACTGTCCTTCAAACTTTAGGGGGCCACAGCGTGGCCACTGGGAGAAGAAAATGTCCTTGTGTCACTGGGAGTAAACAATGATTGGTATTAAGGGGAGTAATAGTGCCCCATTGTTGGTATCAATGGAAGGAATAGTACATCATCATTGGTGTCAATGGAAGGAATAGTGCACCACTATTGGTGTCAATGGGAGGAATAGTGCCCCATCATTGGTGTCAATGGGAGGAATAGTACCCCATCATTGGTGTCAGTAGCAGGAACTATGTCAGCAACAGTGGATGGAATAATGCTCCAAGGGCCCGATAAAAGCAAACAAAGGGCTGCAGTTTGGAGGCCACTGGTCTATTACATGCCCTCGGACTAAACCAGCATTAGAACTATATGAGGGGCGGGGGTAGGGCAAGCTACCAAAAAGGGATTTTTATTAGCTGACCCGAGTTTAGCTTGAAGATGGCCACTTGTGTGTGCCTGTAAAAGTTTGCACTTATTTGTTTTTGCGCCCTTTGTGCCCTTTGATGTGTTTGATGCGCTTAAGCGCATAAGTGCCCGTATGTGGACGGCTACGCTGAGTACTTCTGGGTCCTCTTTAAGTGCCAGTTGGAGACAATACTGTGCTTTGTCCTCACTGTGAAGGACATGATTGTTGAATTGTATGATGGTGTTTGCTTTCACTGCTATTCTGAAAGACTCCCACTCAACCCCCTCCATTTATTTCCATTATAATACTCTGCTATAATCTTGCTTTCTGTGTGGCTAATTAACGTGACCTTGTTTGATTTTTTCGAAGACTAACGAGCTCAGAGTGGGCACAATAAGCCAAGGTTCGCTAATCACTGGAATATAGCTTTTTTTTTTTTCTCTCTAAATTAGTTTAGATCGAACATTCCTCATGTTGGGCCTCTTTTCTCAAACAAAAAAAGATCTGTTCTTGGTACCTGTGTCGGCCAATCAGATTCCTTCTTTAATTCTTACTGTCCAGTAAGATAAGACCGGGCCAGTCAGGTTTCGGTAGAGTTGGCAGTATTCCAAGTACAAAACAAAGGACAAGAGTTGTTGTGGTTTAATGGTTGGTTAGTTCATAACTTGAAGTGTGCCAGTGGGCATGAAGTAGAAAGTTAAAGGGGTTGTAAAGGTAAAAATTTTTTCACCTTAATGCATTCTATGCATTAAGGTGAAAAAACTTCTGACAGAACCGCCGCCCCCAGCCCCCCCGTTTTACTTACCTGACGCCTCGAAAGTCAGCTTCGCGTTCCCGACATCTGTTCCTCCGCTCACCCTGGCCGCTGATTGGCTGCAGTGGATGGATTGAAAGCAGCGCAGCCATTGGCTCGCGCTGCTGTCAATCACATCCGATGACGCGGCGCGCCGGGGGGCGGGGCCGAGTGATACAGCGAGCGGCTATAGCCGCCGGCTGTATCACGGGAGCGCGCCCGCAAGCACTCACCACCGTGCGAGGGAGCTCGCATTAAGGTGGTGAATGCTTGCGGGGAGGAGCTGAAACAGCCGCCGAGGGACCCCAGAAGACGAGGTTCGGGGCCACTCTGTGCAGAACGAGCTGCACAGTGAAGGTAAGTATAACATGTTTGTTATTTTTTAAAAAAAAAAAAAAACACCTTTACAAACGCTTTAAGCGAATTGGTTCATGGAACATGGTGACTGTGGTACAGCACAGTTTTATCTGCATGTGCTATATAAGGGAGGCCTTAAATAGGAACTCCAGCCGACCTCTCCATTTTTTCCCCCCACTTACCTGATGGTGGTATCGGCACATTTCAGATATTCACCCATCCAATGGATCCAGCATTGACCCTCTGGGATCATCTCATTCCCAGCCACAGCTCCATACCGCGTCGCCATGTTCATTCGAGAGACCCACCGGCTCTTCCGGGTTCAGCGGGTGGGCATCTCGATGACATGCCAATAGGCCCGCCCCATCTTCCTGTTCTTCAATTAAAGCCTATGCCTCCCAGAATATTTGAAGTACATATCACAGGAGGCACCATGGGCCTAAGGCAAAAGACATGCATAGGAAGTGGGGGGAGGCAAACATTCCATACAAAAAAAATGTAAATAAAAGAAAACAAATTGCCCTATTTTGCCTGAGCAAGGGTGGAGAGGTGGGATCTTCCTCGGGAGGGGGAAAGTCCACTTTAAAGTAGTTGTAAACGCTTACATATACCCAGTGAAATGACTGGCCTCAGGTGATATACAGAGATGACACAAATCCTCCTACATTAGTTGTACCTGTTTAACTGAGGTCTCCTCTACATCCTTTCAAAGTCCAGAATTTATACTTCTTGTCTGAGGTGTCAGAAAAAAGTGGGTGGAGAGCTGAAACTACACACTGCAGAGTTCAGTGAGGAGAGCTCTGGGAGCTGATTGGAGGGAAGTGACACACCTCCCTGCACACAGGAACAGAGCTGTGGCTGTCAATCACAGGCTGTGTGCTGGAGATCTCCTTGTCACCTTTTTTCTCTTGGAGTCCTGGAAACTTGTCAGAAGTAATTTATGCTGATGACAGAGGAATGAAGCAGCAGACATACATGACACTTGGTGCTCTGGATAGAGACAAGTACACACTATAGAGGGATATTCTTTGTTCATATTTCATGTCTGAGGTTTGCAGGGGTTTAGTACTTTGCAATGGTTCCTATATATTGCAACCTTTGAATTATTTGCAGCCTGCTCGGTGGACTTTGCTCATTGTATAGCTGTAATTCTGAAAGTGAGCAACCACAGAGACTATACAACCCCCACAGAAGTCTCCGCAGTTGATTTTCTGTAGTCTTTGCACATATAGTATCTTGCAAAAGTGAGTACACCACTCATATTTTTGTTATTTTTGTAAACATTTTATTTTATCTTTTCATGTGACAGCACTGAAGAAATGACACTTTGCTACAATGTAAAAAGTAGTGAGTGTACAGTATAACAGTGTAAATTTGCTGTCCCCTCAAAATAACTCAACACAAAGCCATTAATGTCTAAACCGCTGGCAACAAAAGTCAGTACACCCCTAAGTGAAAATGTCCAAATTGGGCCCAAAAGTGTCAATATTTTGTGTGGCCACCATTATTTTCCAGCACTTCCTTAACCCTCTTGGGCATGGAGTTCTCCAGAGCTTCACAGGTTGCCACTGGAGTTCTCTTCCACTCCTCCATGATGACATCACAGAGCTGGTGGATGTTAGAGACCTTGCGATCCTCCTCCTACCATTTGAGGATGCCCCACAGATGCTCAATAGGGTTTAGGTCTGGAGACATGCTTGGCCAGTCCATCACCTTTACCCTCAGCTTCTTTAGTAAGGCAGCGGTTGTCTTGAAGGTGTGTTTGGGGTCGATATCATGTTGGAATACTGCCCTGCGGCCCAGTCTCTGAAGGGAGGGAATCATGCTCTGCTTCAGTATGTCACAGTACATGTTGGCATTCATGGTTCCCTCAATGAACTGTAGCTCCCCAGTGCCGGCAGCAATCATGCAGCCCCAGACCATGACACTCCCACCACAATGCTTGACTGTAGGCATGTAATCCATGTCCTTAGTCTGCTTGTCTTCAGCAAACTGTTTGCGGGCTTTCTTGTGCATCATCTTTAGAAGAGGCTTCCTTCTGGGACAACAGCCATGCAGACCAATCTGATGCAGTGTGCGCCGTATGGTTTGAGCACTAACAGGCTGACCCCCCACCCTTTCAACCTCTGCAGCAATGCTGGCAGCACTCATATATCTATTTCCCAAAGACAACCTCTGGATATGACGCTGAGCACGTGCACTCAACTTCTTTGGTCGACCATGGTGAGGACTGTTCTGCATGGATCCTGTCCTGGTAAACCGATGTATGGTCTTGGCCACCTTGCTGCAGCTCAGTTTCAGGGTCTTGGCAATCCTCTTATAGCCTAGGTCATCTTTATGTAGAGCAACAATTCTTTTTTTCAGATCCTCCGAAAGTTCTTTGCCATGAGATGCCATGTTGAACTTCCAGTGACCAGTATGAGAGAGTGAAAGCGATAACACCAAATTTAACACACCTGCTCCCCATTCACACCTGAGACCTTGTAACACTAACGAGTCATATGACATCGGGGAGGAAAAATGGCTAATTGGGCATAATTGGGGTGTACTCACTTTTGTTGTCAGCGGTTTAGACATTAATGGCTGTGTGTTGAGTTATTTTGAGGGGACAGCAAATTTACACTGTTATACAAGCTGTACACTCACTACTTTACATTGTAGCAAAGTCTCATTTCTTCAGTGTTGTCACATGAAAAGTTATAATAAAATATTTACAAAAATGTGAGGGGTGTACTCACTTTTGTGAGATACTGTATCTGTCTTCCTAAATGCTGAGCAAGGTGTTTTACAATTGTTTTTATCTTATGTATTTATGATCTGACACAGCAAATGCAGGTAATCAAACCAATCTGAGAGCTGCACCCAGGGTTTGTGAGAATATAGCCTGTCAAGCCTATGGTGGGGTAGGGCTGATGTTACTGGAGAGCTCTCGTTCATGGCATATAGAAGTATTTGTCTTGTTTGCCCACTGCTGAAGTACACCAGATAGCTTTTTCATCAGGTACCCAGACCAACAGTGGGCCTGGAAGAGAATGTGCTATTTTGAAAAAAGTGACAGGTTCTCTTGACATGCCAACCCTCTACCCACTGAAACCCCCCTTTGCAAGCTCCCTGAAATACATGGTACTTCTGAGTATGGGGAGAATATGACCACCTCCCAGGATACAGTGCTTGACTTGGAGTGACCATTGCCAGGCCTGTATATAGTCACTTTAAGGTGATAGTAAACTCCAGTTTTGAAGTACTTTCAGCAGTTGATTTAACCACTTGCCAACCGCCCGCACGCATGTACTACGGGTGAGCGGCAGCTGTGGGCAAAGCAACGTACTCGTGTGTGGCTACCAACTTCCAGGGCGTACCACACACCCTGCGCCTGCTATGATTGTACGCAGCGGGAGCCAGCCAATGATTCACAGCCAGGACTTGCTGATCAGCTGCGTGCAATCACTGCCCAGAGCTGTGTGTTGGTAAACAACACAGAGCTCTGTACAAAGGGAGAGATCTGTCCGTTTCTCATCCCTGTGAAGCAGGCTCCTTACAGTGATCGGGGCTGCGCCGCGTCCTAGAGGGTGTGTGATCACGGTGAGACCGCACGACGTTATATGACGTCGCCCCAGAACAAGAGCACATCCCGCCCGCTGTCATTTTGTTTATACGGCGGGCGGGAGGAGGTTGAATGCAATGTATAGGTCAACCTGAAAATACACGCTTTTGATTGAAACATTAGGTTTTCAAAAGACAAAAAAATTGTATCACTGAGTCTAAAGCTGCTTATTGCCCTTTACTGTAGAGTGATTGGTGTGGGCCCCTCAGATCTACTCAAAGGAAAATGAGAAAGGTAATTCATGGCCATTCGTTCGGTATCTAGTCTTAGACTGCTGCCCTAAAAAAAAAAAAAATAGAAAATAAAAATCTTCAGTTCACCATTACATTTCTGCAGCTCTTAGTAGTCAAGTAGATAATATGCCAAATGCCAAGAGTTCAAATAGCGGAACAAAAGACTGAGCAATATTAAAATCTGGCATGCTGGGACAGCTTGGATAATCCTAAAAAGCAAAATCCCTGTGGAGCTCAGCTAGTCTGCCTCTTCAGAGGGTCAGGTGGTGGTTGGGTTGTGGGGGGGGCCCTGGCACTTTACACATGGTGAGATTTTCTTTAAGGTAATGGGTATTATCAGTGTGTGCTAATGTAATCTTGTTTCTGTGTGTAGTTTGTTGCTATTTACATTCTATATACATAGTGTAAGCCATAGTTACACATAGCATAATACTTAAAGTGGTTCTAAAGCCTAATTTTTTACTTTTATGCATTCCTTGTATTAATATAAAAAATGTTTAGGCTTCAGCATCTCCCCTTACCCCCGTTTTTACTTACCCGAGTCCTCATTTGATCCAGTGCGGTGCACATCTGCAGCTCTTCTCTCCCCTCACTTCCGCATCTCGCTGGCTTTGCTGGGGCACCAGGAGCTATTGGCTCCCAGTGCTGTCAAAAGGCAGTGATGAGGGAGTGGGGCTTAGTCCGCTGTCTGTGTCAGCGGCGGGACTCGGGAGTGCCTCTATCGGAAGAGGCTTCCTATGGGGGCACTGGACAGAGAAGGGGACAGGAGTGTTGGCGGGGGACCAACAGGAAGGGCAAAGGTGGGGGGGGGGGGGGGGGTGCCACTTAACATTAATGCGCAGTTATCTGGGATAATCCTTGGTTCTTAAGCTCCAGGAATCTTGCATTGTCCTTTTCTCTCCTGCTATTCTGCTGCATGTCCTGTCCCATGCCGCCATCTTTGTTTTCTTCATCATCGGAAGCTGGCCTTACCTTCCTTGTTCTTGCAGTCGGCCCCCTGATGATGCAGCCCCAGACGTTTTTCCTGTGCTGTGGGGAAGCTGATGCCTCAAGAGATATGTAGCGTCTGTACATCAGGAGGAGGCTGACATGCCATTCTTACCTAGATCAACGCATGGGGTGGGTCAAATTGAAAAAACAATTATTTTAAAAAAAATAAATAAAATTGATTTTGTGTGTATATATAGTGGAGGGGGGTATATTAGAATGGGGCATAATGTATTTTAAATCTAATTTGAAATTGCAGAATGGCCAATAGCTTGACCTATATCCACCCATGACAGTTATTTAAGAGTCCTTGCTACCATCAATACATCCTAATTGTACAGGAGAAACCCTCCAGTCTCCTCCATCGAATTTTGTTTTAATGACCATTCCTTGTTGTGTTCAATGTTTTGGACAGCTGACGCCGTGACTCTTTAACTGTATGTTGTAAGCGATGTTAGGGCTGATAATTTATGCATATGCGCCGCATTTCAAGATAACCCACAGGAGGCTTAAAACAGCAAAACCGTGTTCTTGAAAGGAGATGTGGTCGTGAGAATGGGGAAGTTGAACAGCACAGATGGGATTTTCAGGGTATAAATAGCAATTTACAACATATATTGGTTGTATGTATAAATTTAGCTTGTAAACATGACAGAAGGAGCAAAACCAACCTTGGCGACAGTTCCAAAATGCAAAATTTTTGGTTAACACAAAAGCAGGAGGCTTTAGTGTTTTATTAGGCGAACATCAAACTTTCATAACTGCACATTAAAGCAAACCTGGCCTGTGGTTTTTTTTAAGAACAAATAACAGCGCTATTACCTCCCAAATAACAGCGCTATTACCTCCCAAATTATGCATTCGTGACTGGACGACCAGGGCTCAGGCACAGATTGTGGTCCACTAAAGAACTGTAGAGAAGAAAGATCACCGGCACCTTGGTCTAATGCAGGAGGACATCAGCTTTATTAAAACATCAGTGCATGCAGCAATCAACACGTTTCTACCATTCAGCCTTACTCATGGCTGATTAAGGCCGCTATGGCGGAAACACGTTGACTGTTTGTGCTGCACACCCGATGTCTTAATAAAGCTGATGTCCTGCTGCATTTGACCAAGGTGTCGGTGATCTATTGTCTCTACTGGTCTCTATTTTAACCTGTTGCCGCCCACGTAACACAAATGTGATTTTTCTAGTGCCCTAGCTGCGTGCCCCTAGCACAGAAACCACTGTCGAAGACAGCTCTCGGTCCCAACTAATGATTGGTAGCTGGCAGAACTGGCTCCAGATCGTGTGACCATTGTGACAGCCAATCCAGTCCACATGATCAGCGATCTTTCCCGCCACCACGGACGTTCAGAACTATTTAAAGGGACGCCGGGCAGGCAGGCAGGGTTTAAAAAGTTCATACCAAAGTAAAGTTAATATTTCACTGTTTATCCCTTATGGGAATAAAACTATTGTGGCCGAACCGCTTGGCACCCTGCTTAGGTGTTTCAGCCAAATGGTGCCTCCTGCCCTCCAAAGCGTTCAAGCAGACTGAGAGCTAATACCAGCCCTTTACCAGTCAAAAGGAATGACTGTTTGTTGAACAAAAATACAGGTTATTATACACTTCAAAAGTAGGTCAGTCACCACATGAACAATAAAACCACATATTTACCCAAAACCTCACACAATGGTTAGATAACGAGGTAGAACTGACACAAGGCTAATCCCATCACAAGAACCTCCAAAAATTAGCCAACAGACAGAAACGATAGGTTACTCAATTAAAGTGGTTGTAAACTGTTACACCACTTTTACCTACAGGTAAGCCTAAAATAAGGCTTACCTGTAGGTACTATGAATATCTCCTAAACTTGCACGGTTTAGGAGATATTCAGCGTGCATGCAGCTGATGACATCATCGGCACATTCGCTCTAAGGCAGTGGTTCTCAACTCCGGTCCTCGGGACCCACTAACATGCCAGGTTTGCAAGATAACTGAAATACATCACAGGTGATATCATTTGCTGCTCAGTGATTGCAGTATTCTAGTCTGCATCTTCCCAAGGTAATACATAAAACCTGGCCTGTTAGTGGGTCCTGAGGACCGGAGTTGAGAACCACTGCTCTAAGGGTTCAGCTTACAGTGCTGGACCTTCAGAGCCCGTGCTGAAAACGGCAGCTCCCGACGCTGTGAGAACCCTGAAGAAACACCGGATGTCACCTGTCTCAGCGGTGAGCAGGTGCCGCTGGAGGGCTTTGTTCTAAGGTAAGTATTTCATAATCTGCTAGTATGCGATGTATACCATTATGCCATTGTCTTACATGTTTTCTTGGGGTTTTTTGTATTCTTCAGCGATTTACAACTGCTTTAACTCAAATAACAATGGGAATTCACACCTAGAAGACACACAGTGGGAGAGACACACATAACAAACAGTGATCCCACCCCACCTCAGACTGGCCGGCAACAGCCCACAACAGTCTATGAGACAAATTCATACAATGTTCCGGTAAAATGAGTAGATCTCTTGAGGGATATGGTTGATAAATATTTCTGTTCCAAGTGAAGGAGCTTCTCCAGCCCAGTTTGCAGGAGTGCCACCATATTTCCTCTGACCAATAATCTGTACAAGATTACTATTACACCTTTCCATCCACTCCAGAAGGGAAGCCTTTATTGTCCTTTATTCAGAGAAGTAATCCAAGCCTCGCTCTTAGCATTCATCACGTGGTTGTCCATCATTACAGAATGATCTGCTCTCTACATGGGCCATAATCAGTGGGTAGGAGGCTTGCCCCTAGTCCTCTCCAAAAGCCCCTGTCCTGATTGGGTCTGTCAACGATCAAATTGGATATCAATCAAGAAAAAAATGGCATGGCCGAGCGATACGTGACCGATGATGAGGGTTTTGATCGACCCAAGTTCGGTTGTGGCGGGAAAAAAAATCGGCCATACAAGGTAGTAGATCGACCATTCAGAGTGTAAAGCGCCATCAGTTGATCCTCAGTCAATATTTTTTCTGCCACAACCAAATGACTAAGGCTGATTGAAACCGTCATTGTCTGTTGCTCATCGCTCTGAAATAACATTTTTGCTGCGCTCAATCGATGTCCGATTTTAAATATACATAAAAACACCTCTAATGGGTCATTTTTAGATCTATCTGTTGTATTATCCTCCTGTTATGGGCACACTATCCAGGAGGAAAAAAAGCTATAAAACTAGTGAGCCTTGCATATGATTACTGCTCTCCTGTGAATTGGTGTGGGGTGGATTTTCTCATCGGTATGACAGCTTCCATTGCAGAGCTATGTGAAATGATGTCCTAAGTAAACAGGCCCATTTCGCACCCAAGTGAAGGTTCACGCAGATACGCATCTTTGAACGTGCGGGGAAGAGAGGGGGGGGTCGCCATCTTGCAGCCATCGCACTGATCCGGCATTATACAATCTGGAAAGTGGTTGATACGACCTAATCTCATTGCTGATAACAAGGCTTGGCTCCCGCTTTAATGGAAGGGCTAGAGTTTACTTTATAACTGTGTGCAAGCGCAGAGTACACACAGAGCGAGATATTAATGTGCTTGTTTTATAGTGTGCTTAATCCTGTCATTAGTCTGTCGGTAATGATGCCATTAAATGTGGCTTCCTAGCGGGGAGGTTTGCAAAAAGTAATGACAGTTCTAAGAATTCTGCAGCTTTCTGAGGATCTCGGTAGAATCTCAAAATGGATTTTGCATCCATGACGCCTTTGTGGCATTGATAAGAAGTTGTTGCTTAGCAATGGCCGGCCAGAACCTTTATCGCCAAGCATTCACAAAAGAACGAACGAGGTTCACTTATGAGACCCAGGGCACAAAAAAAGAAAAAGCGTTAAACAGCTATACAGATCCTGCCATTCTTTAATAAAGGGCAAGAGAAATGCTTGCAACCTGTAATTCCTATAACTGAATTTCTGAATGTCATTTTCTTAGTGAAGCTATATAATTCAGTAGTTTATCGGAAACTTGGGCCCATATTAGTAGAAGGGGACACATACTCCCCAACGCTGCTGTGCATAAATACAATGCTCAAAAAGATTAAAGGAAGACTTTGAAAACATTTTTGATCTCAATGGGGAAAAATATGCTGGGTATCTATACTAATATGGACTGGATAATGTGTTAGGAAGGAAAGGGTGCCACATCGTTTGATGGAAATGAAAATGATCAACCTACAGAGGGCTGAATTCAAAGATACCCCGAAAATCAAAGTGAAAAAATTATGCAGCAGGCTGGTCCATTTTGCTAAAATTTCACTGCAGCAGCTCAAAATGGTTCTCAGTAGTTTGTATGACCCCCGTGTGCTTGTACAACGTCGGGGCATGCTCCTAATGAGACGACAGTTGGTGTCCTGGGGTATTTCCTCCCAGATTTAGACCAGGGCATCACTGAGCTCCTGAACATACTGAGGTGCAACCTGGTCATCAGGCAAGCGTGGGGGCCATTCAATGGTATAATTTCCTTCATCCTCCAGGAACTGGCTGCATACTCTCACTACATGGGGCCACGCATTGTCATGCACCAGGAGGAACCCAGGACCCACTGCACCAGCATAGGGTCTGACAATGGGTCCAAGGATTTCATTCCGATACCTAATGGTAGTCAGAGTGCCATTGTCTAGCCTGTAGAGGTTTGTGTCCCTCCATGTATATGCCTCCCCAGACTATCACTGACCCACCACCAAACCGGTCATGTTAAACGATGTTACAGGCAGCATAACGTTCTCCACAACTTCTCCAGACCCTTTCATGTCTGTCACATGTGCTCAGGGTCAACCTGCTTTCATTTGAAAATCACAGGGCACCAGTGGCGGACCTGCCCATTCTGATTTTCAATGGCAAATGTCAATTGAGCTCCACGGTGCCAGGCAATGAGCACAGGGCCCATTAGAGGACGCCGCGCCCTCAGGTCACCCTTATGAAGTCTGTTTCTGATTGTTTGGTCAGAGACATTCACACCAGTGTCCTGCTGGAGGTCATTTTGTAGGGCTCTGTCAGTGCTCATCCTGTTCCTCCTTGCACAAAGGAGCAGATACCGGTCCTGCTGATGGGTTAAGGACCTTCTACGGCCCTGTCCAGCTCTCCTAGAGACTGCCTGTCTCCTGGAATCTCCTCCATGCTCTTGAGACTGTGCTGGGAGACACAGCAAACCTGGCAATGGAACGTATTGATGTGCTATCTTGGAGGAGTTGGACTGCCTGGGCAACCTCTGCAGTGATGGCGATTCTTGGCACCCCAGATTTTTTGGAACTACATTTCCCTACACTGCAGAGTGCATGAGCATCATTGGAAATGTAGTTCCAAAACATCTGGGGTGCCAAGGTTCGCCATCATTGCTCTATGGGGTTTAAGTATTGCTTTATGCTACCAGTAGTGACACTGACACTAGCCAAATGCAAAACCTAGTGAAAAACAGTCAGAAAAGATGAGTAGGGAAAAAAAATGTCAGTGGCCTCCACCTGTAAAACCATTCCTGTTTTGGAGGTCATCTCATTGTTGCCCATCTACTATACCTGTTAATTTAATTAACCCCAAAGCAGCTGAAATTGACTTGACGCTATACTCTGATTAAGAAGTGTTTCTTTAATTTTTTTTTCAACAGTGTATAATGAGGCCTCGTGAACACTGGGATCTGGGCAGAAGACACAGCCCTGCTGCTGGTAGCCTGCATGAAACTCTGAGAGATTGAAAGCATGCAGAGTGCAGAAGTCAGATGTATGTAGTACACACAGTGCAGAGCATGGAGTGCAGAGGTCAGGCGGCGGTAGCGTGCAGAGGTCAGGCGGCAGTAGCGTGCAGAGGTCAGGCGGCGGTAGCGTGCAGAGGTCAGGCGGCGGTAGCGTGCAGAGGTCAGGAGGCGGTAGCGTGCAGAGGTCAGGCGGCGGTAGCGTGCAGAGGTCAGGCGGCGGTAGCGTGCAGAGGTCAGGCGGCGGTAGCGTGCAGAGGTCAGGCGGCGGTAGCGTGCAGAGGTCAGGCGGCGGTAGCGTGCAGAGGTCATGCGGCGGTAGCGGTCAGGGGTCTGATACCTGTAGCGTGCAGAGTGCAGAAGGATGTAGCACACAGAGGTCAGGAGTATTTAAATCGCTGAGGTCAGGACAGCACCACTAAAGCACACAGTAGTGATGTAAAGGTCGGTGAGAGCATTCAATCCATGCAGCAGAAGACACAGGAGATCAGAGAGCAGATTTCAGGGATTGATTTTTTTCTTAAGGGAACAGACAGTGGAGAGGCGATTGTTTACTTTCTCCTTTACAGGGATGTCTTTTTAGCCAATTTTCTTTAGCTAACAGGGCTGCTTTGCTTTGAGCTGCTTTGGTAACTGAGGTACCTAATTGCTTCTGTCCAGATAATGTTTAGTTGGTTTATGACTTCTGTCTGCAGTACAAGAACTAAGACCAAGGTTTATCATAATGAGGCCGCAGGTCCAGCTTTTTATCCTCTGAGATTTTTAGATTTTGCAGTTCTGTGTTGTACAATGTAGATTCGAGCTAATGAGCTCTTCAGGGAAAGCTGACCAAAACCACTATTGTAGGAGCAGTGAAGTTCAAGGCCACCATGACATGCTGCTGGACTATAGGCAGTTACTGAATCATGTTTACGGAGTTGCAGCATTTTCTTCAGTGCACCACTATGTACGCTTTGTTGTGCTATGCTGCAGGCACATTGACATCTACTGTAATATATATATATATATATATATATATACATATACACAGAGCATTTTTTCAGCTGGAACGCAGTCCCGGCACCTCCAGCACTTATTGTTTGTAATGGCAAGGGGTGCTGGGGTGGGCTGGAGGGTCCGTTGTTACTGGAGCGGATCTATTTTTGAGTGGCAGTCTATTGTTGCTTGTGGGTCAATTATTGCTGGAAGAGATATACTATTGATTTTTTTTTTTTTTATTTATTTATGGTACTTATATAGCGCCATCAATTTACGCAGCGCTTTACATATACATTGTACATTCACATCAGACCCTGCCCTCAAGGAGCTTACAATCTAAGGTCCCTAACTCACATTCATACATACTAGGGACAATTTAGACAGGATCCAGTTAACCTACCAGCATGTCTTTGGAGTGTGGGAGGAAACCGGAGTACCCGGAGGAAACCCACGCAGGCACAGGGAGAACATGCAAACTCCAGGCAGGTAGTGTTGTGGTTGGGATTCGAACCAGCGACCCTTCTTATTGCTAGGCGAAAGTGCTATCCACTACACCACTGTGCCGCCCGTTGATGGAGGGGGTCTATTGTTGCTGGCTGCTGGATAGTCTATTGATGCTGGCTGCTGGGAGATCTGTTGTTGATGCTGGGTGGTATTTTGTTGTGGGGGTCCATTATTGCTAGGGGGGGGGGTTCTATTGTCCCTGAGTGAATCTATTGCTGCTGGCTGTGGGTAATCTATTTTACTACTTTTCTTGCTATCATTAACACATTTTATACAAATTACTTAGCACCACAAAATTATACTTGGCTCTGTACTCTCTAAAAGGGGAAGTACTGAGAGGTGGATAGGGTATAAAACCAAGGAACGGTGCTCAGAGGTGGGTAGGGGGCGGAGTTGAGAAGTGACTCAGAAGGGGGCAGCTGTGTGTGTGTATGTGTGTGTGTGTATGTATATATATATATATATATATATATATATATATATATATATATATATATATATATATATATATATATATATATATATACATACCGTGTATATATAGGCTTTGGGTTGCTATTGTAAATGATTGGCACTACAGCACATTGGGGTGCATTTCTAATAAAAAATATTGCATAACAATTTGCCCAGTGAACGTGCATGTACAGTCGTTCCGTGGTAAGGCAGCAAAAAACAAAACAAAAAATGAATCTTATTAGGCTATCCTGTGCTGGTTGAATACTTTTCATTGATTTAAATAGCAAAATATCTGATTTGACCACTAAATAGCGCAATATAGCCATCTTTGTGGTATTTACTCTTTTTAAGGCGGTTGTATAGTCTTTTTTTTTACTTTTACCTACAGGTAAGCCTATAATAAGGCTTACCTGTAGGTAAAAAAAATATCTCCTAAACCTTTACGGTTTAGGAGATATTCCCCTTGCTATGCGCCGCTGACTGCAGCGGCGCATGCGCACAGGGGATTCTCGGCTGAAGCCTGGCAGCTGCCGGACCTTGCCGAGTAAGAAATCTCCCACGCGCATGCGCGGGAGTGATGACATTGCGGCTCCAGCCACTCACAGCGCTGGAACTGCGATACCCGGAAGACACGCCGAGGCAACATGACAGCTCCCTCGGCGTGGACCAGGTAAGATACCGACGCCTCGTTCTAAGGTAAGTATTTCATAATGAGCTAGTATGCGGTGCATACTAGCTCATTATGCCTTTTGCTTTACAGGGTTAAAAAAAAAAAAAAAAATTGCGGGTATACAACCGCTTTAAACAATCAACTAGCACAGATAATAGCCTAAGAGCAGTCCTTTTTTTTTTTTTTTTTGCCCTATTTGCACAGAATTGTGGTAACGCAGTAAAACATACATTTTTGTAAAGCTTTACCACATAATTTCAGTGTGAATGGGCTTGGATGGATTAATAAGGAACTGAAATTTTTCCTGGGAGGGGGAGGAACAATTCTGGGCTGCCTTCTGCTTTGGTCATGTGACTTGCAGCGTAGGCATTTGGTCATATTATCTCTGCTGAAGAGGAGCATCAGCCTTATTCACTCCACTCCAATAGGGACACATTGTGTGGGGGGTGGGGTGGCCTTATTCTATGAAGTCAAAGGCTCAGTTGTATTATGAACTTTCATAAATCTCAAGCTTACAGGTTTTTAGGCATACACTCTTGAAGGGGTTAAGCCGTTACAGTAGATCTGCAGCTCTCAGAAGCATTGGGCTTTATCTGTACATTGTGACAAGGCCAAGGTCATGGAACTCGTGCTATTGAGCCTCCGGTTTGTGCAATGATATCATTTTGTCAAGTGATGAGGCCAAATCGCAGCTTGTTTCATTTTATTGTGAAAGCTCGCTTTAGCGAGAACCCACTCCCGTCCCAGGAAAATGCAGCCTTTTTTGTAGAGATAAATAAGTTACTTGTCACAACCTCTGTAATCTGATCTGACTGTAAAGTTGCACTGGCATTTCTCCCACTCCCAGAATCCTTTGTGCTCTTGTACAAGCAACATTTTTATAAGTTGTTTTTTTTTTTTTTCGTTTTTTTTTTTTCCTTTTAAATTAATATTCTGTGTTGCAAATCAAGATGAAACCAGATCTAGGCTTTGACTTATCAATGAACCCTAAACTTTTCTATAATAACATTGCATGACAAGTAGATTGGCCTACATAAGAGTTGATTTTGTTAGTAGGCATAAGTGTAAGATTACCTTCAGGACTTTTTTTTTTTTTTTTTTAACCACCTGACCTCTGGAAAGTTTTATCCCCTTCATGACCAGGCCATTATTTGCTATTCAGCACTGCACTACTTCAACTGGCAATTGCACTGGGAGGGTTACTATCTGACACTGATTGTTGCTAGTGACACTAATACATTGATAAGTATTAATAATTTACACTGACACTGTACTATTGACACTGCCTGGGAAGGGGTTAACTGTCTGCCAAACAGTGTATAATGTGTGCTGCCTTTGCTTTCGGGGCTGGCTGTTTTTTTTCCCCCTGCTTTCCAAGGGAGAAGAAACCGCTAGATCGCTGTTAACTGTACATAGAGCTGTTTTTGTAAGCACGTAACTCTGCATGATTGGACACAGCCAATCAGGTGATTTCAGCCCAAATCATTGGCTGAAATTGGCTGCCAAACTCGTGCTATGTCCAATTACAGCATGAGTCAGTAGGGGGGCCCCAAACCCGGAGGAAGGTCTTCACGTACATGAACTCGCCTATGCTCATGTGTATGTTCTAATTCATCCCAAAGGTGTTCTATCAAGGTAAGGTCAGGAGTCGAGTTCCTCCACCCCAAACTCGCTCATCCATGTCTTTATGGACCTTGCTTTGTGCACTGGTCCAAATCATTTGGTGGAGGGGGGATTATGATGTGGGGTTATTTTTCAGGGGTTGGGCTTGGCACCTTAGTTCCAGTGAAGGGAACTCTTAAGGTGTCAGCATACCAAGACTTTATGGACAATTTCATGCTCCCAACTTTGTGGGAACAGTTTGGGGATGGCCTCTTCCTGTTCCAACATGGCTGCGCACCAGAGCACAAAACAAGGTCCATAAAGACATGGATGGGCGAGTTTGGGGTGGAGGAACTTGACTGGGCTGCAGAGAGTCCTGACCTCAACCCGATAGAACACCTTTGGGATGAATTAGAGCAGAGACTGTGGGCCAGGCTTTCTCGTCCAACATCAGTGCCTGACCTCACAAACGCGCTTCTGGAAGAATGGTCAAACATTCCCATAGACACACTCCTAAACCTTGTGGACAACCTTCCCAGAAGAGTTGAAGCTGTTATAGATGCAAAGGGTGGGCCAACTCAATATTGAACCCTACAGACTAAGACTGGGATGCCATTAAAGTTCATGTGCGTGTAAAGGCAGGTGTCCCAATACTTTTGGTAAGTGTGTGTGATATACATTTTTTTTTTCATTTTATTGGAATGCTGGTGACTTCATATCTCCCCATCCTGTTAATCAGTAGATCACCAGCTGAAGGTGTATCACAGGCCCATATGCCATTGGACGGCTCAGACACACCTTTCTGTGGTTAAAAAGAGAGAATAAAGTACAGCGACCTGGAATGACACGCAATTTGCAGCTTCTTAATCTGAGATAACATCTTGTGGGTTTGTGGTATGTGAGCACCTGTTACAAATATTCAGCAGACACAGAACTCTAGCATTGTGACTTGCAGAATTCCCTGTAGACACAACAGATATCACAGTAAGGAGGAACAGGAAGCTTTGCATGGTGGGCCTTCTGATACACACATTGAAATAAAACGTCTCTTCGCTATGACCCCCATGTTACAATCTATCCCAGTACATCGCCTTGTTGGAAGTCATGATGGCAACTGAGTTGATGGAGACTACATTATATGACAGCTGGCAATGCATTGTTAAAGAGGATCTTCACTCTAGAAAAAAAAAATAAAAGTAATAAGCTACAAATACAGTAACTGCTGACTTTTAATAAAAGGACGCTTACCCACCCAGGGATTCAGTGCTGTCTCCACCTAGGCTGGTTCTCCACCAGTCTTCAGGTCCCTGGCGCCGGCATGTTTACTAAGGGAAGCTTGCTGTGACTCCTTGCAGCTTCACAGCCGGCTTTCTACTCTGCATGCCCGAGCTGTGCTGTACTTTGTGGATGGTCCTTCAGCCTACTAGGATCTGTGACCTGTCCCAAAAGCCTGTGGGCACAGAGAGGTGTGGGCCAAACTAGGGGAGTGGGTACCTGTCAAAACTAGCTACCTGCTTCCCAAAAAAAAAAATTTTATTGTGCCAAATATGGTAGAAGGGGACAATAAGGACATGAAACTGATGTCTCTTTTAGGGTGAAGTTCTCCTTTGATCTGGCCATACAGGGGTTGAAATCAGCGGGTTTACCAAGGACTGGTCGAATTTCAATACACTGTGGTTGAACGGAAGTCGATTGTTCAACTGCCCTGCCCTGCCCTCTCTCTATTATCTTGCTTGATCAGCACGGCAGCCTATAGACTTTATAGCAAGGAATCCTTGCAACTTCTGGAGGAACCCTAGGGTTTCATGGAACCCTGGTTGAGAATGGCTGAATTAGGTTGTGGAGGTATTCTGCAGAACATTGTAAATTTTAAAGAACACAGTGGGACACAAAAAAAAAAGCAGAGGGACCAGAAAAAAACAGTACAAAATACTCAATAAAGAAATGTAATAAATACCAGTAAGAAAAGCTCATCCAGATCTAAATTTAAAATTGACTATACAAGCAGTAAAAAGAAAACAAATTTAAGGAAGAAGGTTCTCCAGTCTCAATTTTATTATTTCTGAACAACATCTAATAATAGTTTATTCAAACCCAGAACCAGAATAGAATTTAGAAATCCAAAATGAGAACAATGCCAATGACTGGCTCATTATGAAGTTGATGATTTCAATATCGAAAATTTCAGCTCGAGTAAGTGTAAACCTAACCACTAAAATCTCAGATAAGCTTTAACATGTCAATGTCATTTTAAAATTGGTGTTCAATATTTTTTAAAATCTGCATCAGTCATTAAAATAATAGTTGCTGGTCCTGCCATAAAGGTCCTTGCAAGGCACTTCCTGTTACAGGGTGACAACGCTTTGTCCTTGTCTCCAAACTGTACTCCTGCATTGTTATCCCTTCAGTCAGGCTCCTAGTGGCGACTTCAAGTGGCTTTTTTCCGTATATGTTGCTTAGGGCCTGCTGTTGTCACCATCAGGAAATCTGCCCTGCAATGCAACCGTCACTTGAGTGCATGCAGACAGGAAGTGGTTGCAAGTGGGCTGCAGAAAGTCAGCATAAGAAAGTGAAAACAGCTTGTATTTTATAAAAAGACATCTTATTTATGATGTACAATGGTTTAGCAACCTAAGTGTTAATCAGTAAGGAATTACCTCTGCTTTTAAAGAGATTTGACATCAGATGTAGAAGGCAGAGAGTTTTTAATGTAACGTGTTAGAATGATTTACTTTTATAATTATATAATCAAATAAAGTTGGTCAATTACATCTGTATATATAACAATAAGCTACTGAAACTATTGCATGTTCATAAATGAAATATTTTTAAAGGTTTATCTTTATATTGATATTTTGGTTATGGAAAAATTGTGGCGAGTTGGATCATCCCCCTGGCCTCTCGTGTTTTTTGGGGACTACAATTATAAATTTTATCTCCAAGTGATTCTGACTCACAGATGTGGAATCTCACTCCCCTTGTTGCAGGAAGATAAAGTAACAATAAAGATAATCTGTCCCTTTGCCTCCTGGAGAGAAAATCACTGGTTCTCTTGAATACACAACCATACACACACATTGCTTCCCTTTGCAGCAAGGGCCACACGTATAACGGGGCCCTAACAGGGCCATAGGCTATGGTTTTGGAGATCTAGTTGCAGGAGTACCCAAGAGTTATAAGCCAGCTGGTGAGTCAGACCACCAAACTCCACCTGTAACCCAAATCACTTTTTGGTCGGAGCCCTTCTCTATTTTGAATACACAACCACACACACACACATTGCTTCCCCTTGCAGCAAGGGCCACACGTATATCCGGGCCCTAACAGGGCCATAGGCTATGTTTTTGGAGATGTAGTTGCAGGAATACCCGAGAGTTATAAGCCACCTGGTGAGTCAGACCACCAAACTCCACCTGTAACTCAAGTCTCTTTTTGGTCAGAGCCCTTCTCTATTTTGCTAGTTGTAAAATTACATTGTCATTTATATGTTCTATGCACACACATTCATTATGATCGTAAACATGTTTCAGTATCTGATTATAGTGGTCAGTAAAGATATTTACCTTTTATTCAGTATATTATAAGCCCTTTTGTCCATTCTATTTTAGGATAAGAAAATCATAACCTCTCAACCATCAAGAGGACCAAGTGCCTTTATACCTGAAAAAGAGGTAACACTGAGCGGTGTAACGTGATAGTGGTGAAGGGATAGGATCAAGCTTTATGCACAAAATATTTGTCACAGCTTTGTGCTCTTAAATTATATTATATAAGATTAATTTCATTCTGTTGAAAAAAAAAAAAAAAAAAGGATTAATCCCAGGCAACTTTAAAACCCAACCTTTAATACACTAATGTGCTCATTCACATATTGTGAAGTAGTAGTTAAGTAAAGCTTCAGAATATAAGAAAATACACAAACTAATTCAGCTCTGTATTCATTAACCACGTAAGGACCGGAAGGATTTGCCCCCTTAATGACCAGGTCATTTTTTGCTATACGGTACTGCGTCGCTTTAACTGACAATTGCGTGGTTGTGCGACACTATACCCAAACAAAATTGACGCCCTCATTTTCCCACAAATAGAGCTTTCTTTTGGTAGTATTTGATCACCTCTGCGTTCTTTATTTTTTGTGCTATAAACAAAGAGCGACAGTTTTGAAAAAAAAAAAAAAATGTTACTTTTTGCTATAATACATATCCAAAAAAATATATAAAAAATTTTATTCATCAGTTTAGGCTGATATTATTATTATTATTATACAGGATTTATATAGCGCCAACAGTTTACGTAGTTTACAACTTGAGGGTAGACAGTACAAATACAATACACTTTAATACAGTAGGAATCAGAGGGCCTTGCTCCTTAGAGCTTACAATCTAAGAGGGAAGGTCAAGAGATACAAGAGATAATAACTGTGGGTGATGTGCTGATTGAGAAGATAAATGTACAGTTGTTAGGTGGGGGCCAGATAGGCTTCTCTGAAGAGATGAGTTTTCAGGGATCGTCTGAAAGTGGATAAAGTAGGAGAAAATCGGACGGATTGGGGTAGAGCATTCCAGAGGATGGGAGAGGCTCTGGAGAAGTCCTGAAGGCGAGCATGGGATGAGGTGACAAGGGAGTTTGGGAGCAGGAAGTCTTGGGAGGAGCGAAGAGAACGATTAAGTTGGTAGAGTTGGTAGAGACTAGGCTAGTGATGTAGCTGGGGGCCAGGTTGTGGATGGCTTTGTAAGTTCTAGTTAGTATCTTGAATTTAATTCGGTGACTGAGTGGCAGCCAATGGAGGGATTGGCAGAGGGGTATAGCAGACTCTGAGCGCTTTGTGAGGTGGATGACCCTGGCAGCAGCGTTCATGATGGACTGAAGTGGGGATAGCCTATTTAGAGGTAAGCCAATGAGGAGGGAGTTGCAGTAGTGGAGACGGGAGATGACCAGGGAGTGGATTAGAAGCTTTGTGGTGAGGAAGGGGCGTATTTTGGAGATGTTGCGGAAGTTGAGGCGGCAAATTTTGGATAGTCATAGTATGTGGGGCCGAAAGGTTAGTTCAGAATTACACCTAGGACTTTGGCGTGGGGAGATGGAATGATAGTTGAGCCATTGATATTGACAGAGAAATCAGGGGAAGTGGCACCTGAGGGAGGAAATATCATGAGTTCGGTTTTGGATAGGTTGAGTTTGAGGAAGTGATGTGACATCCAGGCTGATATGTCTGCTAGTAAGTTGGTAATGCGTGAGGAGACAGATGGAGAGAGCTGGGGGGTGGAGAGATAGATTTAAGTGTCATCAGCGTAGAGATGATATTTAAAGCCATTTTAAATGATATATATTCTTCTACATGTTTTTGGTTAAAAAAAACGCAATAGGCATTTATTGATTGGTTATCGCGTCTACAAACTATGGGATAGATTTAAGGACTTTTTAATTTTTTTCTTTATTGTTTTTACTAGTAATGGCGGCGATCTGCGATTTTTAGTGGGACTGTGATATTGCTGCGAGCAAATCTGACCCCAAACGACAGTTTTTGGGGACCAGTGACATTATTACATTGATCAGTGCTATAAAACTGCACTGATCAATGTAAAAATGACACTGGCAGGGAAAGGGTTAACACTAGGGGGCGATTAAGGGGGTAAGTGTGTTCCCTGGGTGTGTTCTAACTGTGTGGGGGATGGGCTCACTGGGACATGACAGAGATGGCTGTTCTGGATCACTGGGAACAGCAGATCTCTGAGATGTCCCCTGTCAGAATGGGGATCCGCTTGTTTACACTGGCAGATCCCCATTCTGCCTCTGTACTAGGCGATCGCGGGAGCAAGTACAGCGATTCGCGCAGGAGAGCCGACCTGCCGCCGTATAACGACGGCGGAGAGAAAAAGGAGATGGAAGGCGCGTGATCTAACGTATGAATCAAAAAATGATTAAGTTTATTCTTAAAGTGGATGAGTACAAAGAAATTACTGCGTATTCATAAAAACTAGGTTACAAAATGTTCATAAAGAATTAATCATGCCCATGCAAGGGCAAATGCTCAATGGTAGGCTTTATAACGATGATGGCTGGTCAGCAAGTGGTTAAAGGAGAAGTCCAGCCTGGGCTCGTTTGGCTGGGCTTCTCCTATGGGTCACAGGAGTGCAATTAGTTTTACACTCCTGTGACCCGGTTTCAGCAGAGAGCGGTCTGAAGTCTGATCTCTGCTGACATCACTGGAATCAGTCCAGGCACCCTGTCATCCCGACAGTAAAGTCTGGATCCGCCAGGTGCCTGGACTGATGGTCGTCTCAGCCTCTCAGCGAGCCGCTGATACCCTGAGACGGCCGCTCCCCGCCCCTCCACAGCTCAGCGCTCCAGTCAGCAAGGAGGAAGCAGAGTGGAGAGATGCTGATTGACAGTCAGCAGCTCTCTGCTCGAGCTGTGAGAACTGAGCCATCGGCGATATTTGATAGCTCGGTTCTCAGTGGAGAGGCGCCGGGGGTACAGATAGGGAAGTATAATGGAAGAAAAAAAAACAAACCCATACTTCTCTTTTAACACTTCTTTAATTCTTTTTTTTTTTTTTTAAACTGGTATCAGTCCCTGTACAGTATTGCTTCCTTTGGTGGGGGAAAAAGCAGCACAAGCAGCTAATCAAGTGTGCCACAGTGCTCATGTGCTAACAAGGGGCATGCTGATAAGAGGAGAGAGAGCAGAGAGATGAGCTCATCAGTTGCTTCTCCTTTAAGGCCTCTTGCAGCTTTAAAAAGCTCAGTACAGCTTATTTTTTTTACTGAGCTAAAATACGGCCAATTAATTGTAATGTGCCAATGCACTCAGGCGCGTAAACACTTGTAATGTGCATAGGCACATTACAATTAATGGGCTGTATTTTAGCTCAGTAGAAAAAAAAAATAAGCTGTACTGAGCTTTTTCAAGCTGCAGTGTGCAAGAGGCCTAGTCCAGTCACAGGCTGGCAGAGGGACAAGACCTTTAAATGTTATCTACATCTAAAAGATGCTGTGTGGCAGAGCTGTATAAACCTCTAGACAGGCTGGACAGAATTTTTAAACACATTGCTACGTAGGTAAAGTAGTTCCCTGATAGGTATTTCATCTCTGCATTTTTTTTTGCTTGGAGTCCAGGTTTAATGCTATATGCCAGGTGAAAGTACAATATTACATTCCAGATAGATTAAAAAAAAAAAAAAAAAACACAATTAAACCTAGTTATGTATTCAATAAAATGTAATTTATTGCTATATAAAGTTATAAATATCTGAATCTGTCTTGATGTCCTCTCTTTGTAACGCTATACATAGCACTTACACAGGGAGTGGGCGGCTCAGCAGAGTAAATCTGGGTGCTATTACTTTACATAGTGCTGCCAGACAAAAGCCCAAACATACTTGTAGTAGGAAAGTAAAGCTGGTCACACGCGGCTCACATTTTGGATGGTTCATTTGAAAATTTGAGCCGTGGGTGGCCTTCTGACACCATCCAGCTGGACAAACTGCAACTGGAATATCGAAGTAGCCGGATGGAAAAAGAGTCGTCCAAACAACGGCTGCATCCAATGAGCTGCAGTCAGTGTTGGAGTGTTCTGACAGCCGCAGGTGAAGGCTGTCAGAATACATCAGCTGGCAGCAGGAGATTCTCTCTATGTGTGGATAAACTATCCCAACATAGAAAGCAAAAAACATTTGGTTCTCTGCCACTAATGAGAACCCAAATATAAATATAAATAATTCTGCGTCTTGAGTGAGATGAGCAAAAGGAGAAGATCCCTTTTATAGATGGAACGATATAACCTTGAGAAGCTTACAAAGCCATATACGAAAACATATTTTATTTTTTATTTCATTTTCTCACTTCAAATATATTCTAAAAATCCTCTTTGTTACCCTCCTAGTGGCAAACAACTATGTTATGTGATCGTTCGACAGCCGACCAACGAAACAGCGTCCGTTGGTGGAAATCGTTGCCAACATTAACACATTGAAAAAAATGGTTAAAAGAGCAATCGATTTAATACGTAGTTTTGACGTTTCACTTACAAGTGGAAGTGATGTAGTGTGCGTGTGACCTTGTAGCCTTCCGCTCATGCGTGCTAATGTTCGAGAGATTTTTTTTACTGACGACTGTCACACCAACGAATAGAATATCGTTCCTTATCAAACGATACAACACAATTTTTCCATTTTTTTCCATCCAAACTTTTTCGTTCACAATATTGGGTATTACTTGTTGGGAATCAATGAGTAGAAAATCAGCCGATCATTCGCAGAACGGAAATTTTCGGCCGATACTCTTATCATGTGTTGCTGCTATAAGGCAGGGTCGAGTTTCGAATTTTCTTTCGAAAATCTTATCTAAGAATTTTCGTTCGTATTTCGCGCCATTAGTGGGCTGCAGCAACAGCCGATTTTTGTTCAGCCATCGAATTTGAGTAATCGGACATGTTGGAAATTTTTTTAAAAAACTAACGATTTTCTAATCCAATGATGGGAGAATTGTGCGAGAAATGTAATCAAAAAAGAAATGCGCATGTGCAAGAAAAGAAGATTCCCAGCCACGAAAATTATTTTCTGTAGCAACAGGAGGTGAAATTGAAGGCTTGGTTGGTCGAATTTCGAAATCAATGGTGGTACCATCGGATCACAAAACGCACAAATTGTCTGATTTTCAAAAGAAAATTCTTTCGAAGTTCGAACCATGTATGACCAGCCTAAATGTAGCAATAGGTGAATAAAAAGCAAACTATGTAAGTAGCAAATCACAGAAGGGTTAAGAGCCTTATAGAATGTGGATCTTCCACCTCACGTTGGTCCGATCGTCCATTTTTCATCCAGATGTTGCTGGAGCCTATGGATGTGGATGGGAATCCTGGGTAGCACTGGGAGACCCCAAGATGGCCGATGGTGGAGAGCACATGGCTCAGGAAGTGTCGTGTGTGGCCGTGGTTATACCTTTCAAGGAGGGGCTGCCTCTTTCTCAAACCAATATAGGTACAATAAAATACAATATAGCGCAGCACAGACTGGTGGATCAAATGAGGATGTTTATCATATGTAAAGACTTGATACCTAAGGTCCCTTTCACACGGCCTGTCTGATCAGGTCCGCCTGTCAGTTCTTCAGGCGGACCTGATCGGTCTTTGCACTCTCCCCTATGGAGCGGCGGATGTCAGCAGTGACATGTCCGCTGACATCCACCGCTATCCCATCCTGCCTGCAAAATTCTGACGGATGGTGGTCCTACTTTCCGTCCGTCTGGTGGATCGGATGAAAACAGACTGGCGGCCCATTTTCACCCGATTTCCCCATAGGGGAGAGCGGGACTGTGTCCGTCTCTGCACTGCACAGTGAGTGAAGACAGACCTGTCATCCACCTGCTCAACGGGCATCAACGGATCGACCCCCGCTAAGCAAGCGGAGTCCGCCAAATGGTGGTACCCGTGTGAAAAGGGCCTAAAGGATTTCCTCTATGCATGCTTCATCTATGTTTAGTTTAAATCCCAAAAGTTGCATAGCCAAAATGGCACCCTGAGAGCATAAAAAAATTTGTTCTACTATTTCCCTTCTGTATCCAAAACCAGAAAAAAAAAGTTTTGGCTGGACATACCCTTTAAATTAGAGGCAGGAGCTGCCTTTGATATACAGCATTCTCCCTTCTGTCTCAGTCATGGCGCTCTGTAATTCTCTGGTTTCTGTGTGATCGGGGTTACTGGGTTTGTCTAGTAAAGTGAGAGGCCTGCTGAGCTTGCAGATCCAGTCAGTTGGAAAATATAGGCTCTGTGTGTATATTCTAACTAAAAATACTCCCAGAAGGGCTGTAAAGGGACAAGGATTACAATTAATGTGTGCTATGATAAATCTCTTTTCATTTTCAATGTCAGGGAGCACAGTATTAAGGCTAAACATCAGATCGATGTTTAAGAATCACTCTTTAATGCTATGTGCTTAATAAAATGTATTTTGAAGTAAAGCTGTATTAAGTACCTGAGTTTGTTCTTATATCTGCTGCATGTAGCTCTACTACATTGCACAGTGCAACCAATCTAACACTTCGAGATTACTAAGTGTAATGCCCCGTACACACGGTCGGATTTTCCAACGGAAAATGTGTGATAGGACCTTGTTGTTGGAAGTTCCGACCGTGTGTAGGCTCCATCACACATTTTCCATCGGATTTTCCGACACACAAAGTTTGAGAGCAGGATATAAAATTTTCCGACAACAAAATCCATTGTCGGAAATTCCAATCGTGTGTACACAAATCCGACGGACAAAGTGCCACGCATGCTCAGAATAAATAAAGAGATGAAAGCTATTGGCCACTGCCCCGTTTATAGTCCCGACGTACGTGTTTTACGTCACCGCGTTCAGAACTATTGGATTTTCCGACAACTTTGTGTGACCGTGTGTATGCAAGACAAGTTTGAGCCAACATTCGTTGGAAAAAATCCTAGGATTTTGTTGTCGGAATGTCCGAACAAAGTCCGACCGTGTGTACAGGGCATAAGAGCAGCAGTGGCGACCCATCCATAAGGGGCGCCGCCCCCCTAATCCATGCACCCTTAATCTACATGCAGGGTGCATGACGCATGGATTTCAATGGGGTTTTTTTTTTTTTTTTGGAAGCGCATGATTAGAACCCGAGGCTCTAATTGGTGTAAAAAGAGGGTGGGGTCGTGGGCGCAGAGCACTGCACCCTGAGCCCACCCAGTCGTGTGACAATAGCGAATTAATATTCGCTGTTGTCTTCCTGATTTTCCTCCCGGCCAATCAGGAAGCGGGTCTTAAGACCCGATTTTCCAAGAGGAGAAGCGACCGTATTGGCCGCTGAGGAAGAGACTCAGGGGAAGCCGTTGTGAAGCCGCCGAGGAGGAGGAGACGCAGGAAAGAGCCGAAGCTGCCCGCGACCTAGATGGGGTAAGTGCTGGGGTGGTGGGCAGGCAAGCGAGCAAGTGACGGGGTGGTAGGGGGATCGACCGATTGGGGGGTTCCCACCCCCTCCCCCCCCACAAAAAAATGGAGCACCAGCCACCACTGGTGAGCAGGTGCGATGCCTTCATCAGTGTGGCTTTGCACTTTCCTTGACCACTTAGCTTGGGGGTTTGGTTCAGCTGTACTGCTTCAGTGATATGGAGATCCAGACCTAGCTATGCTATTTCGCAGGGCTGCTGGCTAACTTGTACATATGATTTATTCTATGCAATACATGGCCATAATACTTAAATGAGCTTGTTGGTCATCTAATTCCAAAGCCATGGGAACTGATATGGAATTGGCTCCCTTTGTGGCTATAACAGCCTTTTGGTAAGGCTCCTTACACAAGACTTTGGAATGTGTGTCTCTGGGAATTTGTGTGCATTCCGCCAAAAGAACATTTGTGAGGTCAGGTACTGATTGTTGTATGAGAGGACCTGTATCGCAATCGGCATTTTGGTTAATCCCAAACATATTTAATTAAGTGGAGGAAAAGAATCTGTGCAGGTCACTTGAGTTCCTCAACACCAGACTCCCCAGACCCCGTCTTTAATGTGCTGGCTTTGTGTTCAAGGGTACAGTCATGCTGGAACAGAAAAGAGCCTTCTCCAAGCTGTTTCATCAGGGTTGGAAGTGCACAAATGTCTAAGATGTCTTTGTTTGTTGTAGCATTAACAGTACCCTTCAATTGAAACACCTAAACTGAATAATTGGCAGACATGTCCACATAAGTTTGGTAAAGTAGTCTAGTTTAGGGATCTCCAAACCTTCTAAACAAAGGGCCAGTTTACTATCCTTCAGACTTCATAGGGGCCAGACTGTGGCCAATGGGAGTAGAAAATTTCCTGGCGTCAGTAACGATGCCCCATTATTGGTGTCCATGAGAGGACTAGTACCCCATTATTGGAGTCAGTGGAAGGAATAGTGCCCCATCATTGGTGTCCATAGGAGGAATAGTGCCCCATCTTTGGTGTCAGTTGCAAGAATTATGCTCCATTGTTAATGTCAGTGGGAGGAATAGTGCCCCAAGGGCCAGATAAAGGCAAGCAAAGGGCTGCAGTTTGGAGACCACTGGTCTACCTCATGGACAGTTTAAAAGATTAAAAGTTACGAACTTTGGTTTTCATTTACGAAGTGGAAAACCCATGGGTCCCCTGTGCTCTTTTGCCGATTGGCAGGGATGTCCGGTTCTGAACCCCAAAACTCAAGCAAGGCTGATAACACTTAATGGCTGTATCTTACCATGTTCAAAAAAACTTTGTTTCTGGGTATAGTTTGGATTATTATATACTGTATGTATGCATTCATGGGAATCTTTTTTGCTTATTATATAAAGAAGTTTTATTTCTGGCTTGTGAGTACTGTACAGTACTTGTGCGTTGCTGATTCTTTTACCTCACAGCACCTCTACCAGACAGGGTCTGTCTAATTGAAAACAATACCCTCCCTGCAGTCGCACCACTTTTGTGAACATAATAGGTTCACTTTTATCCCCAATAGAAGAAAAAAAAATTCTGTTTTTTTGAAAAGGAAAACCAGCAAACCACATTTAGAAAACTGTGTGTTAATCAATAGCAACATTTAAAATATGCTTTTTCAAAACATACAGACACTCCTTTGGCCTCATTCCTGACACTTGGATGCTTAGGGAAAGTAATGCTGTTTACAAAGGAGACATGACTCATAACTGATATTTTAATGTTTCAAATAAAAAAGAAAAGTCTATTTTTCTTGTCCATGCAGGACACAGAGTGTCTTAATCTTGGGGTTATACTGCTGCCAACAGGAGGCTTGGACACTCGCAAACCACAAAACCTGGAGGCCAGCCCAGGGTATTGCCCCCTTCCACTACAAGTTTGCTTCAATTGTTTGCTAATGTCCCAGAAGGATGAATGTCCTTTCTTCATCTCTGTTCTTTATAGTCAAGACTATTCTCTACATTCCTGCTGGAGGTTTCCCCTCCAGTCAGAAGCTATTCAGCATGGTCGTTCCCAGCCAGCCTAGCCTGGAAATGACCTTCTGGCACAGGATTCCACCTGGGGCTCTTCACAGGCTTAGTTCTGGTTAGGTTAGAGGTGCCTCTGTACTTGCCCCGACTTGGCTGGTTAGGCCAAGAACTGGAAGCTCCCTCATTTTTATTGGTTGCTAGGTGCCAATGTTCATCATTTGCCATGATAGGGGTTAACACTGTGGTACTGAGTGCTGATGCCATCCGCTGAGTGAAGTGTCACGCCCACTCGCTTTGTGCTCCAGTTGCTGTCATACAATGTTGAAGCATCTCCTTGCGGCAGCTCCTGTTGCCGCATGGACCTCTCTTTTTTGATTTATTCCTACTGCCTGTCTATAGTGACTTTGGCCACCTCAAGCCTCCTGACCCTCGGGTAACTGACCCATACCAGGGTTTCTCAAGTACTTGAGTCCTTGCCTCTTACCTTGAGCCTGTAAGTTGCCTAACTGCTTTGCCACTGCATCATGTCTGATTCTAGACATGGGGACAGTCCTCGTCGTCCTGGGTGCCCCCAGATCACTTTTTACTAACAAGTTGGCGGCTGCTTGCAGGGCAGCTACTGATTTCTGAATCATGGAGTCATGTTGCTCTCTCCTGTTAGTCTCTCTCTCTTATCTTTGAAGTCCTCTTAGGCTCTCTGAAGTGTAGCTGGGTCCTCTGCCATCTCAGCTGAGTTTTTTACTGTGGTTATGAAGGATTTTTTGACACAATTTACCCAGGTATGTGCAAACTCTGATATTAGAGGCCAAAATCGCACTCCTGTGCTATCTCCAGCAACACTCAAGCTCTTGTCAGAAGAGCTTACCCTTGATGAGTCAGTCTACTGCTATTACTCCCAGGTAAAAAGACAGCGTTTTGGCCCTAACTGATGGTGGGTGCACCAATCTGAAACTAGAGGATGAGTTCATTGCATCTTCTAGTGCTGTTTTTCAGCCTTGGGTCATATAGGACCCCTTAGGAGCGAAAGCCATTCCCTTTGAATCTGCTTTTACAACTGTTTCTATACGAAGATTGGAAGTGCCCTAATAGATTGGTTGCTCCCCCTTAGTGGTTGATGGCCTTATATCCATTTGAGAAGTGGTCTATCCTTTCTGTGGATCTAGCCATATCTCTTGCCCCATTATCAAGGTGACTACTATTCCAGTTGAGAATGCATTTGCTTTCCTGGAAATCAGAACTTTGTTTTTATTGGCAGGCCTGGCCCTGCACCTAGTGTAGGTTGTGATGTTACTTTTTCAGACATTGTTTGACTGAAAAATCTTTAAAAATGATTTAACCATTGATCCTGTGCTCGTGAAAGCGTGGAGCAGGTGGCTGGGGCATTGAGCTTCAGTTGAAACCTCTCACATGAGTTTCCTATCAGTACATACATACAGGGCACTTCGACTGAAATCCTGGAATGTGGAGCTAATTTGTAACAAGCATTTGATCCACATGCCCTTCAAGGGGCAACACCTCTCTGGACCAGCCCTAGATGTTCTGATTAAGGATGTTACTGGTGGTAAGAGCTCTCCTAAGGAGCCGACTGTGAAGTTGTCTCCCTCTCTGACTGTCAAGAAGAGAACCTTTCGTTTCTCCACTTCCTCAACTTCAGCAATGTGGACCTCTAACCCATCCAGCACTCCAAGTCTGCCAAATACCTTACTTTTCTTGTAGGTGTGTTTCCACTTTTCAGACTGAAGAGATGACTTTTTACCTTGGGCATATTGCAGTACATATGCTTGGGTCCGAGAGAGGGCTGTTCCAGGGCTACAAAAAAGTTTTATTCATTGCCCCCTCCCCTCAAACCTTCCTGTGTCTCCTCACATACTAAAAGGCACTTCTGGGCCCTATGTACATGGTGTCATAACGCCAGTCTTTGCCATGGAGCGGTTCCAGTGATTTTAGTCAAAGCTGTTCACTGTTCCCAAACCTATCCTGGACCTCAAAGCTTTGAATGTCTTTATTCTGGTCCACAGATTCTGGATGGAATCGACCAAATCTGTGTGTGTCAGTACAAGTCTGATCATTGGAGGACAGGAAGGCTGTTCTCCCAGCACAGCCAGAAAATAACCACACTGTGATGAATATGCTCTTATGCCTAGCATGGTCAGTTTGAAATAGTAGAGCAGGGGGACTGGTAGGATCACCAGGTATTTCACACCAAGGAAAGAATTACAAAGAGAACAGGATACTCTTTAACAAAAGTACATGCTACCACAGACACACATCAGGAATATGAAATGTTGGGGTAACATGTTCTTTACCAGCATGGCTATTAAAAACCAGGTTGCAAGGGATAGGAGCATCTCGGAATCTGGGATTCTAGCTCAAGGCTAGGAAGTCTGCCTCCCTCAATTTCTATCATGGATGTGAAAGACTTACTATACTTGTGGTTCATTTGGGAGCTTTATTGCATGAGTTTCTCTTTGGAAAGTTGCGTCTGCACCAGCATCTGGCCTTCGGCACCAACTAAGGTCAAGTCTCTGCTTTTTTCATACTGTTTAGGATACTGCTGAGACCAGATCCAATGGACACCCAAGGCGAGGATGCCAAAGTGCATTCCTATCAAGCTGTTAAATTCAGAACTACAAAAAAAAAAAATGATGCAAATTTACAGCCATGAAAGAAAGCTAAGGAAAGGGAAGAATAATAAGGGTTAACTAAAATATTAACTACAAATTTTAGGGTAAAAAAAAATATACTAATTTTATTCTACAATTTGGCCCTTTTGTAAATCATTTTAGGGACAAAGAATTTTTAGAAATGTGGTGCTAGATACATGAATGAATGCTAATTTTAAAACATTTACACTGAAACAATAAAAAATCAAAACAACACTAGGGGAATAAAGATGTAGAAAATAACTAATTGGGGTTCAAACGCTGAGGATTAATAAGGGCAAAAATGTTTAAAGGGGTGTTTGTTTTTTTCCTTTTAATGCACACATAACAGTAATTCATGAATGAAAGCTCCAATAGTGCAGAGCAGGAATGGAGCTGTTAAACGAATTGCTCAGTCCTGCAGATTCCACAGGGAAAAAACATCACTCTCTGTGTCAGCTATGTGCTCTGCTTTGTTTTTCAGGAGCATCCATCCCCTCCTCTCCCCCCCCCCCCCTTCCCTTCATGCCTTATGTCCCCATATGCCATCCCTAGCTACTGGGAGATATGGTACACTGTACCGATGTTATACAAGTGTTGATGGCATATTGTTGCACATACATGTGTACATAGTGGGGTTTGCTTTGGTTGGCTAGCCAATATGTCCATATGCATTGGCTGGTTGGATTTGGCTTCCTCCAAAAATAGGGGGTCAAACTATTCCTGTAGTGCTACCATATATATGTATATGTTTATGTCTATGTACATGATTTATACGTTTATTACATATTTTCCATACATATATTTTGGGTTCTGTGATATTTGTTGCTCTTGGTCCCCCCATGTTTTTCTTCTTCTTTTTCCTCCTTTCCTCCACTTTCCTTTTATTTCTTCACTCCCTTTTTTTGCACTGTGTAATTTTACCAGTACAAATTAGGTTGGTTCCAGGGTACATACACGGCTTCTTTGGTTGTTTTTCCTCAAAGCCGTGTACAAAGTTAAGTGGTAATGATACAATGTGCTATTATAGCACATATAGCTATTTTCATACAAGAACTTTGTGTTCTAGGGGGATCCATTTTTGAGCTGCATGCACCGTCACCTATGCTCTTGGAGGGAGGGCTATGTTCCCCTCCCTGTCCTTTAGCGGTTACGTCCGTGCATGCATAGGTTTTTAACCTAATGCATACATATTTTATATATTACATATAGATGTGTTTTGATTTATGTATCATACTTCAAGATTCTAGTATGTGTTTTTTTTTTTTTTTTTACTTCACATACATTTAAATGCTGACCTTTATGTCAGAATGGTATTAACACTTTCATTGATTAATGATTGATGACATCTGTGGGTAACGGGTGTTTTTCATCACAAATCGGTGTTTCACATGATCTAGTGCATTTGTCTTGATTATTCTGATGCATATGTGTGTGTATATGTATGTATGTGTGTGTGTATGTGTATATATATATATATATATATATATATATACATATACCAGTATGTATGCGTAACTCTTTAGCTATGACTAAGCACCTGTTGGTGTGAAACGCGTCAGTTATACGTGGTTGGTACATTTGTACGTGGATGGTTTGGACCTCTATCTTTTTTATTAAATAAAAGGTGAATTTTTTTTGGAGTGCGGCTGTCCAGCATACTTTTTGTTTTGAAGTTACTACTGCAAACAGAGCCGACACCCATCTTAAACCAGAGACAGCTGATACAAGGAGAGGTAATTGCATTAGAGCGGTGAATTTTTGTTTTCCTGATACAGAGAGGACGGCAGTGCAGCGCCATTGGATACACTTGGAGAAATGCAATCTCTCTGTGTAATCTACAGGACTGAGCTGTCAGTTTGACAGCTCAGTTTTTCACCACGCAGGACATAGCTGGACGATACAACAGCAAAAGATGCTCCTGCCACCACTGCGCCCACCACCGCACAGCACCCAAAGCAGGTGCCTCTCCTGTATCATATCAACCCTTGTTTCAGAGACCATTGGTCTTATTCTTAGATGAGGACCTTAATACAGTAGGTTGACTTCTATAGACATGTGTATGCAACATTTGTTGGCTCCCTGATGGGGAATATGGCCAAATTTATGTTAGGGAAAGGAAGCACAAGGCGCCACTTTAAGTGCGGTAAGTTATTCAATTTTAATAAGTAAATGATGCATATATACTCAAAAGAGTAGGTGAAAAGCAAGCATGCGTGAGTACATATGCACCATTTGCTTATTAAAATTGAATAACTTACCGCACTTAGAGTGGCGCCTTGTGCTTCCTTTCCCAGCCTTTTCCAGAGTTTGCTTCTCATCTCCACTGGGCTGCCTTCAAGTGCCATTCTATGGACTTTTATTGACTTCATACATTCATTTAGTTGCAACTGTTTTCCCCATTAGTCCCCTTTTATATTTAGGTGTGTAATAGTCAGGTGGATCCCCACCAAGGTAGATGCAAGCGCCAACTTTTTCTTTATGAGCCAAATTTATATTACACTGCTAAATATGGCAGTCATGTGCTGGAGCCCTAAAAGCTCTGAATTCAGGTTTCGGGTGGTCTCTAACAGCATATAACGCCTGCCATTTGTTTACATTAGTCATCTGGCCAAGATGCAGCTCTCTATAGAAAGAGGAAAGGAGCTGTGATTTCAGTGCCTCTGTTGTGATATTTAAGAGATTAATTTCTCCACACTACCTAAGGCTACAGAGGTGAATGTGGCCTTGTTTTAAAGTGTTTGTTTAGAATTTGTTAATACTTTATTGTACGTAGACTGGGCATAAGTTCACTTTAACATACTGTATATCTAAAACCAAAAATTCTCTTTTAGGCTTTGGATAGACTGTGGATGAGCTTTTATTTCAGTCAGTGTGCCTCTCTAGTTATCCTTGTGACCATAATCATGAGGACAGGAAAAACAAATCAAAAAATGTACAGTTGCCACTGGAACAGGAACAAAAGAGGAATCTTCTAATATGGACACATGTTCTGGTGACACTCAAAGTTAATTTCCCTTCACTTTGAAGAGATTTCCTCTAACTTCCTGTTGTATCTCTGGAACAGGAAGTGAATGCAAAAACAACAGGAAATAAAGGCTGAAAGCTGTTTTAATTCTGTGATACTCTATCCAAAGCTAAAAAAAAAGCAAGTTTTAGCTTTAGATGTACTTTCAGGAAGGAGAGATACAAACAGGAAATTATTCTGAGTAAATACTGTAATAGATCAGCTCATTTACATTTAAGCAACCCTCTAGGTTTTAGAAACACACATTGCTGTAACTGGTAATGTCAGAATTTCCGGATCAGTGGTATATTTGAAAACGTGATCAGAATTATCAGGATTTGATAAGGTTCATTTTCAGTTTTTCCATGATTCTGTTATATCGTACACAAGGGTTTGGATAGTTGTCCACTGGCAGCATAGACCTCGGGAAGGAATCTGCTGAATGTGACTGTTTTTTTTTTTTTTTTTTCCCTTTCTATGTAGTTCTGGAGGTTATGGGGACTGCTTGTGTAAAGAAATGTCTTAAGTGTTCTTCTCTCTCATTCAGTTTGGCCAAAGCAATGATGTGGTTACGCTCGTTAACCGATTGGTGGAAGAGTACAGCACGTCCGGCCGCCTGGATAACATCACACGAGTCATGAGCCTCCACCCACAATATCTGGAATCATTCCTCCGCACGCAGTTTTATATGCTACGTATGGACGGACCCCTGCCTTATCATTACAGACACTACATTGCTATCATGGCAAGTATTTATTTTACGTTTTTTTTGCTTTATTAAAATATAAATGTTTACATCCTTTAATAAAGTTGAATTTTGTAAATGATTTATTGCATTTCAAGTTGCTGTATAATAAACAAAATATGTTGCACGGTAACAATCTACTGTTAACTACTTGGACCCTTAACCCTTTGAAAAAGCGAACTTGTTTATTAAAACTCTTGTCGACAACATAACACATATGTGCACACCATATGTGCATATATGTGTCCATGGGAGCTGAGGTATCTGTGCAGATATCATGCTAACGGTGCACTCCCAGCACAGCGACCGAGCTGTCATGCACAGTTCCTAGTCTCTGTTTACGATTGGGAGCCTGCAAGAATAGGCCATGTGACCACTGATGGCCAATTACAGCATTCATAGGATCAAGAAATCCAAATCCGCCTTCTTGCTTTAGGATCCACATAGGAAGGGTTTAAAGAACCCCACTATGATTTATTATGTAAAATTGTCATATAATGAAATATTTGTGTTTATAATTTTACAATTACCACTTAAAGCTCTTTTTTTTAAATTAAACAGAATCGGCTAAAATCATTCTAGGTGTATGAAAACAAGATGTGAAAAGTCTTACAGTTCATATTCTTAAGAAAGCAGCCAGAGCTGCCGTAGAAAAGCCTGTCCCCTGCCAGCATGCTGTAGAGAAGGAAGCAGTGATCTATCGGTGGAGGTCGGCAATCCCCCTACTGAGTCAGACCTAGCACTGCAGTCAGAAAAGCTCATGCTTCCTCCTTATTGGAAAGCTCTGATTCACCAGGGGGCACAGGTCGGATTTCTGTAGAGAGACCACTGCTTCCACACAGCAAAGGTCATTCTCTCTGCTCAGGTTGTGGCTGCTTTCTAGAAAAAAAAAAGACTTTGCACACCTTTTTTCATGACCCTGGAAAGCATTTAGCTGCTTTAAGCTAAAAGTTCATGTAAGATTTAATAGTCAAGCGGAATCACACTCTCCTTTCCATTACAGCTGAGCACGATGCAATCTTGGCATCTGTTTAGACCTGCCGTTGCAATGGTGCCCCACGTGATCAGCTATGACACCAGCCATTTGGCGGCCTAAATTTTTGGTTAAGAGCTGACATAAGCACACTGGTAACTGTGGCAGTTATCACCAAAGATGTGCCTTGAATGTAACTGCTAATTCAGTGGGGTTGGTTCTGCTTTAAGGAAAAAACATCCTGTTCCTCTGCATTGTACCATGGCAGATATTGGGCGTTTAGGTTGTTATGTGGATAGGGGATAGTACTGCGCTATCTTCTATCTAGATTGTAAGCTCTAACGAGCAGGGCCATCTGATCCCTCCTGCATTGAATTGTATCGTAATTCTACTTTCTTCCCAGATGTAGTAAAGCGCTGCGCAAACTGTTGGCGCTGTATAAATCCTGTAATATAATAATAATAACTCAATTAGTGAAGAAAAATGAACAGTTGCTACATAAGAATGTGACAAAAATTCAGTGCAAAAGATCAGTGAAAAATGTAGCGCTAAAAATTTAAAACAATAAACATTGAACAATATATCAAGTATTGTGTGTAATATAAAAAGTCAATCCCAAATATAATGAATATAAAACCGAACATGTATATAATGAGTGGAAACAAAGGTGAGAAAGTCCCAAAGGTGAAACAATCCTATGGTAAACATATATGGAGTCCACCACGAAAACTTGTTGCTCAGAAGTGGGGTACAAAGACCTCAGCATGTAGAGCATCAGGGATAGTGTGTCCTCCATCCGAGATAAGGGGTATACACTCCTACCGGAAATAGTGGACTCGAATGTCAGCGACAAGAAGTCAATCAAGCGAGTATAGCCCGATCAGCAGATTTCCAAAATGATCCAGGGAATCCAAAGAGCTCCAAGAACAAATCCAAGGAATTGTGCAGGTAACCGTGAGGCTGGAACTCGGATGTTAAGCAGCCAGACTGGAAAGCCAAAAACTGATTACAAGATCACATTGTTGAGTCTTCAAAAAGTTCACATTCTTCATTATATTGGAGATTGATTTTTATCACAAAGTTTTTATTATTTACACACAATACTTTAATATATTGTTCAATGTTTAGGTTGTTATAAATAAAAAAAAAAACTGGAATCACAGGTAGAGATTAGCTATGGATAGCAAAGTTTATACACACCGTCACACTTTTCCTTTTCTTTTTTCCTTTTTTTTCCTTTTCCTTCCTTCCTTCCTTTATATTCCTTCCATCTCCAGTTCTCGCTTTCTAGTTCTTTCTTCCCCCTCTCCAGTTCTCTTTTTCGGTCTGTCCAGTCCTCTCACAATCTAACTCATACCCGAGGTTCTCTCTCTTCCCACCAGTTTCTCTCTCTTCCCACCAGTTTCTCTCTCTTCCCACCAGTTTCTCTCTCTTCTCACCAGTTTCTCTCTCTTCTTTCCAGTTCCTCTCTCTTCTTTCCAGTTCCTCTCTCTTCTTTCCAGTTCCTCTCTCTTCTTTCCAGTTCCTCTCTCTTCTTTCCAGTTCCTCTCTCTTCTTTCCAGTTCCTCTCTCATCCAGCCATCTCCTCTTTCGTCCCTCCAGTTTTCCCCTGTTTCCTGTTCTTTTTAATTTTTCCAGTTCCCCTCTCATCCTGCCAGCCCCTCTCTCATCTCACCAGTTTACCTGTCAGGTGGTTGGTTCTTTCTCATGTTTCCAGTTCTTTTCTCATCTTTCCAGATCCTCTCTCATCCCTCCAGGTCCTCTGTCATCCTGCCAGCTCCTCTGTCGTCCTGCCAGCTCCTCTGTCGCCCTGCCAGCTCCTCTGTCGTCCTGCCAGCTCCTCTGTCGTCCTGCCAGCTCCTCTGTCGTCCTGCCAGCTCCTCTGTCATCCTGCCAGCTCCTCTCCCATTCCACCAGTTTCCCTCATCTTTCCAGCTCCTCCATCGTCCCCCCAGCTCCGCTGTTGCCCTGCCAAGTCATCAGTCAACCTGCCAGCTCCTCTCTCTTCCTGCCAGCTCCTCTCTCGTCTCCAGTTTCCCTCTCATATTTCCAGCTCCACTCTTATCTTTCCAGCTCTCTTTCATGTTTCCAGTTCTCTCTCAACTCCCCAGCTCCTCTCTCTTCAGTCCAATTCTCTCTCTCTCATCTCTCCAGTTCTCTCTGGTCGCTCCAGTTCCTTTTCCCTCTCCCCAGTTCCTCTCTCATCTCTCCAGTTTCTCTCTCACCTCTCTCTCTCCAATTTCTCTTTGCTCTTTCCGGTTCCCTCTCCCCCTCTCCAGTTCTCTTACAATCTATCATACCCCAGTTTCTTTCCTGCTTCTCCCTCTTCTCTTTAGTTCTCTCTTGCCTCTCTCTCCAATTCCTCCTTTCCCTCATTTTCTACAATTTATCTCTGTTGCTAGCACCAACTGGGTCTGACTCTCCCACAGCCTAACCTACCTGCATAGGAGCATACAGCCAGTCCCTTGATTGGGCTTCTCTGTAAACATGAATCTCTGTTGCTCAGACTGATCCCAGGTTTTTAAAAAAAAAATTACGCTGACTTGAATGTGCTATTATGTATGCCTTATGTAAGCTTTGCATGATAACAAACAGTCTTTCTGGAAAGAGCACATGTAGAGAAAGATAAAGTCACAGTTTTCATAGCCTTTGGTAGGGATGGTTAAAACAAGAGTAGAAATAGTGATGACACATAACAGCTAGGAAATGTTCAGAGTTTTTCTTATGTAAGATTAATTTGTTATTTTGTTCCTTGCTATATATCTTTTACAGTTTGTTACAAAATGACTGTTAGTAAAGTGTGGCTCTGATAGATAACTTAAAGCACATTAGAAACACCAAGGGACTTTACAGATACACTATATTGTCAAAAGTATTGGGATGACTGCCTTTACACACATGAACATTAATGGCATCCCAGTCTAAGTCGGTAGGGTTTACTATTGAGTTGGTCCACCCTTTGCAGCTATAACATCATCAACTCTTCTGGGAAGGCTGTCCACAAGGTTTAGGAGAGTGTCTATGGGAATGTTTGACCATTCTTCCAGAAACGCAAGGGAGTGAGGGGCAATTTTTGTGGCCCCACATCCACCACCTCCAAAGCCAAGCCACCCACCACAGCAGCATGGCGGTCAGAGGCAATACTAGCCACAAGACCCCCAACAAGGCCGCTGGTCTGGGGATTTGCACCCCTACCACCTTTATTCTTTTTTTTTTTTTTTTTTCAAAAATGATTTTATTTGTTATATTTTCTATATTTTTGTATGCAAATAATGCACTTTTTTGGTTAAGTTCTTTATATTTGGATGGCAGATAGCATCTCTAATTTTTCTTCTTTCTTTCTTCCTTCTCTTTAAAGTTTTCTTTTTTTAATGCACAATAAAAACATTGTGTAGAATAATACTTGGCTATGTGTTTTACTTCACATGACAGTTTGGGAGTAGGCAGTTACATTTTAAAAAATACAATGTAAAATTAACAAGGGACACCAACATAGTTGTATCTTTGATCTTAAAAACTACGGGATAATGGTGTTGTGGTAACTTGCCCAAAAAATAAAACAACAAGCATATTAATATTATTCTTGATGTCACTAGAAAAAAAAAAAACCTTTGAAAATTAGTTTGCAATAACTCCATCAGTATCACCAGCAAAGCAGCTTCATTATTATCCCATTAAAGAAGAAGAGAATTGTGCGCTGCAATTGGAGATTTCATAATTTGCTGCGTCACGAATGTTAATTCTCCATTATGAACTAGTTTACAAGACCGACTGCTTCTGGCTCGTCCTTGCTTCCGAGCATGCGTGTTTGTACCTTGGACTTTTGCGTGACGGACTTGTGTACAGACAATACGAAAATCTGACAACAGACCGTTGTCCGCCCGAAATTTACTAGCCTGCCATCCAACATTTGTTGGCTGAAAGTTGGACAACAATTGTTTGAAGGAGTGTACTAACGGTCGGATTTTAGGCCAACAGTCTGTCATCGCACAATCCCCTGCCAACAATCAGATCGTATATACCAGCCTTTAGACTGGGATGTCATTAAAGTTCATGTGTGTAAAGGCAGGTGTCACAATACTTTTGACAATATAGTGTAAACCTCCAGTGCCGTAAGAGCCATAATCAGACCTATGCTATGGAAGCAATGTGTTGTCATTTAGCCTGTCTGCAATGTGCGCTCTAAACCAATGTCTTGTAAAAGTACAGTGATTGTTTTAAAAATACCATTGTACTTTGAACGGTGGATGTTGTCTGGTGTGATCACAGTGGTTTCATTTGAATGCACATTCATTGTCTTGTTTGTCAATTATTTACACTGATCAGCCATACCTATATGACCAATGATAAGTTTACGTGAATAACATTGATTATCTCATTACAATAGCATCTGAAAGTTGGTTGGGATATATTAGGCAGCAAGTAAACATGTTGTCCCTGAAGTTGATATGTTGGAAGTAGAAAAAAAACACCCCACCTTGCAACTTACAGGACCTAAAAGATCTGCTACTGACAGCTTGATGCCTGATAACCACAGCACACCTTCAGAGGTCTACAGGAGGTCATGCCTCCATGAGTCAGGCCTGTTCTGGCAGCAAAAGGGGGACCTACTAAATATTAGTTGGATGGTCATAAAGGTATAGCTGATCGGTGTGTATTTACTTTAATAGTGAGTGGGAGGGTTCCTTTTATTTCATTCTCATTATCATATGTTTGTATATAAATCTATAAAGCTTTAACTGTCATGGTTGTATTTTTCCTTGGTAGGCTGCAGCACGACATCAGTGTTCGTACTTGATAAATATGCACGTGGACGAGTTCTTGAACACAGGGGGATCATCGGAATGGCTGAATGGCCTGGAGTATGTGCCTCAGCGGCTGAAAAACCTTAACGAAATCAACAAGCTTCTTGCACACAGGCCTTGGCTAATCACAAAAGAGCACATACAGGTGTGTGAACGTGCCAGGGACCTCAGGCTTTCATATCTGCTACAATTTGCATGGGCCAAAAGTGTGCGAAGTGTAACACACAGAAGTTGATTAAGCCTCCATTCACACTTGTGGATATCAAAGTTGCATAATAAGTCGTTCCCCATGCTTTCCAATGATAACCATTCATATATGTGCGACTTAAAGCTGCAGCAACTATATTAGGGAAAAGTTGGCAGTATGGAAGAAACTACCTATATCAGTAGCAGTAAGAGTTGGATTCATTAAAATGATTATATTGCCCGAGTGTTTATGTATTTTTTTGCATTCCCCAGTAACCCTTCCAAAACTTCTATTTCCAATTCATCTGGGCTAAGGGCAGATGCAAACTCAAGTTAACGACATTACAAAGACCAAAGATGGATGCTGGATTTGCACTTCTGGATATCTATCTATATTTAGAAGGACAACTGAAATATCTAAGGACATGGGTGACGCAAGAGCATAGGAATGGGGTGGAAAGATATTTATTAGAGATACTACAGGTCTAGGACCTAATAATTAGATTGGAAACCAAGGCTGCCAGCTTGCCTAGAGTAAAGATACCTATAGTCACATTGGCCAGAGCAGTATGGAGAGAGGTTAAAAAAAATAATGGGCTTTGGAGATACCACCCAAGAGACCCCCATGTGGAATAACCCCTCTATAGAACATCCAAGGGCATTTCCTGATAGGGAACATTTGAAAACTTGAGACAACAATATGGTATACCTCATACATTTTTCTATAAATATTTACAGTTAAGACACGTGGTTCAGGCCCAGTTTTGACGTCAAGACCCTAAAGCAGTGGTCATCAACCCTGTCCTCAGGGCCCACTAACAGGCCAGATTTGCAAGATAACTGAAATACATCACAGGTGATATCATTTTCTGCTCAGTGATTGCAGTATTCTAGTCTGCATCTCCCCAAGGTAATACATAAAACCTGGCCTGTTAGTGGGCCTTGAGGACAGGGTTGATGACCACTGCCCTAAAGTATCTAAATATCCATTGATAGGTATATTGCGGTCGCAGGGACCAAAAGGTTTAATGTCTGTTTTATATTCCCAGCTGTTGAGGGCTAAGCTAAGTGGTATACCACTTAAAGTAAGAGATAGATGGCAGGATGTGCTCCCTGGTGTGACGGAGTAGAAATGGGGGAGGATATGCTCCTCACACATGGGAGTTTCTCCCGCTATTAATAATAAGCTAATTCAACTGTATATTATTCATCAAACATATCTTACTCCTCAAAAAATTTATAGAATTGCAAAAATGACCTCATCTGACTGTATACGATGTCATGCCCTGAAATAGCTGAATATTGGAAACAAGTTGTAGACAAGCTATCTAATATTACCAGTAGACAAGTACCATACACAAAAAAATGAAGATGGAGATAAAACACTCTCTAATAAAATGGGATTTTAAAGGGCAGATAGTGTGTCTGTTAACAGTGAGCCAATCCAGCGAAGGTTAATATAAAAGTATAAATTTTATTGGACATATTTAAAAAATACATTACAGAATTAGCACTCAAACGTCAGGATGACCATGCAATAGCTTGCGTTCATAAAACAATAATGATCAGCCAGCCAACATGTTTCGCATATACTTTGCTTCGTCAGGGCATTAGGGACATCACTGATTTTCTTTAGATTGCATACAAAATATAAATAATTATTATAATTGTAAATACATTTCGGCCATAAATAAATAAATACAGACCATGATAAAGAATACATGATAAGAAAAATAGTTGTGCAGATCCCAATGGGTAGTATCTGGCACCCATGGGTGATGTACTAAGGGGGCACTTTGTTTTGGAGGTGGCTACTCTTTTTTGTCTTTCCGCCTTGCAATAGATTAGGTGAGCACAACTATTTTTCTTATCATGTATTCTTTATCATGGTCTGTATTTATTTATTTATGGCCGAAATGTATTTACAATTATAATAATTATTTATATTTTGTATGCAATCTAAAGAAAATCAGTGATGTCCCTAATGCCCTGACGAAGCAAAGTATATGCGAAACATGTTGGCTGGCTGATCATTATTGTTTTCTGAACGCAAGCTATTGCATGGTCATCCTGACCTTTGATTGCTAATTCTGTAATGTATTTTTTAAATATGTCCAATAAAAATGTATACTTTTATATTAACCTTCGCTGGATTGGCTCACTGTTAACAGACACACTATCTCCCTTTTAAAATCCCATTTTATTAGAGTTTTATCTCCCTCTTCATTTTTTTGGTTTGCTATTTAGGGATTGGGAGTTCTGTCTCTGTTTTCCCTGCAAACAAGTCCAACTAATTACTTTCTTAATCGCAAGTACCATACACATTGGGAGTATGTGTACTGGGACTATTGGAGGTAGAAGACTGGCCGCAGTGTAATAGGATTGGGAGTATGTGTACTGGGACTATTGGAGGTAGAAGACTGGCCGCAGTGTAATAGGATTGGGAGTATGTGTACTGGGACTATTGGAGGTAGAAGACTGGCCGCAGTGTAATAGGATTGGGAGTATGTGTACTGGGACTATTGGAGGTAGAAGACTGGCCGCAGTGTAATAGGATTGGGAGTATGTGTACTGGGACTATTGGAGGTAGAAGACTGGCCGCAGTGTAATAGGATTGGGAGTATGTGTACTGGGACTATTGGAGGTAGAAGACTGGCCGCAGTGTAATAGGATTGGGAGTATGTGTACTGGGACTATTGGAGGTAGAAGACTGGCCGCAGTGTAATAGGATTGGGAGTATGTGTACTGGGACTATTGGAGGTAGAAGACTGGCCGCAGTGTAATAGGATTGGGAGTATGTGTACTGGGACTATTGGAGGTAGAAGACTGGCCGCAGTGTAATAGGATTGGGAGTATGTGTACTGGGACTATTGGAGGTAGAAGACTGGCCGCAGTGTAATAGGATTGGGAGTATGTGTACTGGGACTATTGGAGGTAGAAGACTGGCCGCAGTGTAATAGGATTGGGAGTATGTGTACTGGGACTATTGGAGGTAGAAGACTGGCCGCAGTGTAATAGGATTGGGAGTATGTGTACTGGGACTATTGGAGGTAGAAGACTGGCCGCAGTGTAATAGGATTGGGAGTATGTGTACTGGGACTATTGGAGGTAGAAGACTGGCCGGAGTGTAAAAGGATTGGGAGTATGTGTACTGGGACTATTGGAGGTAGAAGACTGGCCGGAGTGTAAAAGGATTGGGAGTATGTGTACTGGGACTATTGGAGGTAGAAGACTGGCCGGAGTGTAAAAGGATTGGGAGTATGTGTACTGGGACTATTGGAGGTAGAAGACTGGCCGGAGTGTAATAGGATTATGCTACAAGAAACACTATTTATCGTGAGTAAACAGATAGCATTAGGATGGATGCAACCGCTAGCCCCAACTATAAATCAATGGATCAGAACAGTTAACCAGATAATACCATATGAGAAGATTATGTATGAACAGAGAAGGGTACCCAAGAAGTATTATGAAATATGGGATATGTGGTGTAACTCTCCAATGGCCTTAGATAGAAAAGATATATAAACTAGATTGAGGGGTTATAAGGAAAAAAATATTTCATTTAAAATAAAATTTAAGGAACGTGATGTTATCTGTAGATGTTAAGGTAATATTGTGGGAACAATATTAAGGTCATATTGAATGAGTAGGTAATAATTACTGATATTGAATTACTGTATTGGACATTATGTATATGTTTTCGATGTTAATCTATGCAATAAAGAGTTTGGAAAAAAAAAAAAAAGTTGCAGCAACTTCAAAGTAGTTCATGCACTACTTTGGTCCGACTTTCATGCAACTTGAGGGCCATAGACTTCAATGTTAACCCTCAGAAGTTGCATGAAAGTCCGACCTGAATGTTATACAATGCAACAGTTGTCCATTATTACTGGTCAAAGCCAAAGTCGTATCCAAGTTTCACCAATCCAAAGTTGCATTCCAAAGTCAGTGCAACTTTGGAGTCGTACAAGTGTGAATGGAGCCCAGCGCTGAGCTGCAGGCAGATATACAATATAATTCAGATGTCTATTATTTAAGTAACCAATGAAAGTACATTTTTTGTAAATGCAACTAGTGCAAGTATGTGAACTTAGCTTGGTTATCAACCCCTTGCTATCCACTTTACAGCATAGTTAAGACTGAGGGTGAGAGAGGCAAGACTGGGTGCCAATCAGGTGTGCTGCGTGCAAATATGCTGACAAGGTACATGCTGATAGGTAGCGAGAGTAGAGTGAGGAATAGCTTTCTAAAGAAGCCCATAGATGAGTGTTTTTTTTATTTATTTTTTACGAAGAAAAGTCTCAATTCTCCCATCCAGACATTTGATGTGGATGGGGAAATCCTCCCCGCTAAGATGTTGTATTCTGACAGCGGGGAAACTTTCCTCCCTTAGAATACACTGATCAGCGTTGCCAACTGTAGCCGGCGGTGCTGATCAAGCAGGGAAAATTTGACAGGCTGGTTGTACAGCAGTCGATCAGTATATCAACTTCTGTACAACCAGCCTGCCCATACATGGATCGAAATTCAGCTGATCCCTGCTGAACTGCCCAAATTTCAATCCATGTATGGCTGACGTAACTGCCAAACAGGCTGGGGGTGGGGAGGTGACACCAACGTAACAGATAAAGTAATAGTATTCTCCTGGATGACCTGTGCAATGGGGCTGTGCAAATCTCAGGACTGGATGAACAGAACTGCAAATCATTTTTCAAGTAAAACCGCCTCCTTAAGTGTGTAATCTGTGTATTTAGATGCTTGATCAGAGGTCATCTTTAAAGCCAAGCTTCAGATATTGCACAAAATCTATGCTGTGGTGGAGCCTCCCCACACTGAAAGGGTTAAATGTTCGTTAGATTTAGGGAGAGCTGAATAGGCAGTGTTGCTTACCTTACCCCCACGCCAGCTGGCTCCCAGTGCTTTCCTTTTCAGTGTTTTAAAAAACATTTCATTTTGCCCCTTTTTCTAATGTGTCTAAAGCAGGGGTCTCCAAACTGCGGCCCGGGCTGGATGTGACTTTTTGCTGGTCTTTATCCGGCCCTTGGGGCACCATTCCTCCCACTCACACCAATGATGAAGCACTATTCCTCCCACTGACACCAATGGTGGAGCACTATTCCTCCCACTGACCCCAATGATGGAGCACTATTCCTCCCACTGACATCAATGATGGAGCACTATTCCTCCCACTGACCCCAATGATGGGGCACTATTCCTCCCACTGACATCAATGATGGGGCACTATTCCTCCCACTGACATCAATGATAGAGCACTATTCCTCCCACTGACATCAATGATGGAGCACTATTCCTCCCACTGACATCAATGATGGAGCACTATTCCTCCCACTGACCCCAATGATGGGGCACTATTCCTCCCACTGACATCAATGATGGGGCACTATTCTTCCCACTGACACCAATGATGGAGCACTATTCTTCCCACTGACACCAATGATGGAGCACTATTCCTCCCACTGACACCAATGATGGAGCACTATTCCTCCCACTGACACCAGTGATGGGGCACTATTCCTCCCACTGACGCCAATGATGGGGCACTATTCCTCCCACTGACACCAATGATGGGGCACTCTTCCTTCCACTGATACCAATGGCGGAGCACCATTCCTTCCACTGATACCAATGGTGGAGCACTATTCCTCCCACTGACACCAATGATGGAGCACTATTCCTCCCACTGACACCAATGATGGAGCACTATTCCTCCCACTGACACCAATGATGGAGCACTATTCCTCCCACTGACACCAATGATGGAGCACTATTCCTCCCACTGACACCAATGATGGAGCACTATTCCTCCCACTGACACCAGTGATGGGGCACTATTCCTCCCACTGACACCAGTGATGGGGCACTATTCCTCCCACTGACACCAATGATGGGGCACTATTCCTCCCACTGACACCAATGATGGGGCACTATTCCTCCCACTGACACCAATGATGGGGCACTATTCCTCCCACTGACACCAATGATGGGGCACTATTCCTCCCACTGACACCAATGATGGGGCACTATTCCTGCCACTGACACCAATGATGGGGCACTATTCCTCTCACTGACACCAATGATGGGGCACTATTCCTCCCATTGACACCAACAATAGGGTTCTATTCCTCCCACTGACACCAATGATGGGGCACTATTCCTCCCACTCACACCAATGATGGGGCACTATTCCTCCCATTGACACCAACAATAGGGTTCTATTCCTCCCACTGACACCAATGATGGGGCACTATTCCTCCCACTCACACCAATGATGAAGCACTATTCCTCCCACTGATACCAATAATGGAGCACTATTCCTCCCACTGACCCCAATGATGGAGCACTATTCCTTCCACTGATATTAATGGTGGAGCACTATTCCTCCCACTGACATCAATGATGGAGCACTATTCTTCCCACTGACACCAATGATGGAGCACTATTCCTCCCACTGACACCAGTGATGGGGCACTATTCCTCCCACTGACGCCAATGATGGGGCACTATTCCTCCCACTGACACCAATGATGGGGCACTATTCCTTCCACTGATACCAATGGCGGAGCACCATTCCTTCCACTGATACCAATGGTGGAGCACTATTCCTCCCACTGACACCAATGATGGAGCACTATTCCTCCCACTGACACCAGTGATGGGGCACTATTCCTCCCACTGACACCAATGATGGGGCACTATTCCTCCCACTGACACCAATGATGGGGCACTATTCCTCCCACTGACACCAATGATGGGGCACTATTCCTCCCACTGACACCAATGATGGGGCACTATTCCTCCCACTGACACCAATGATGGGGCACTATTCCTCCCACTGACACCAATGATGGCGCACTATTCCTGCCACTGACACCAATGATGGGGCACTATTCCTCTCACTGACACCAATGATGGGGCACTATTCCTCCCATTGACACCAACAATAGGGTTCTATTCCTCCCACTGACACCAATGATGGGGCACTATTCCTCCCACTCACACCAATGATGAAGCACTATTCCTCCCACTGACACCAATGATGGGGCACTATTCCTCCCACTGACATCAATGATGGAGCACTATTCCTCCCACTGACCCCAATGATGGGGCACTATTCCTTCCACTGATACCAATGGCGGAGCACCATTCCTTCCACTGATACCAATGGTGGAGCACTATTCCTCCCACTGACACCAATGATGGGGCACTATTCCTCCCACTGACACCAGTGATGGGGCACTATTCCTCCCACTGACACCAATGATGGGGCACTATTCCTCCCACTGACACCAATGATGGGGCACTATTCCTCCTACTGACACCAATGATGGGGCACTATTCCTCTCACTGACACCAATGATGGGGCACTATTCCTCCCATTGACACCAACAATAGGGTTCTATTCCTCCCACTGACACCAATGATGGGGCACTATTCCTCCCACTGACACCAATGATGGGGCACTATTCCTCCCACTGACACCAATGATGGGGCACTATTCCTCCTACTGACACCAATGATGGGGCACTATTCCTCTCACTGACACCAATGATGGGGCACTATTCCTCCCATTGACACCAACAATAGGGTTCTATTCCTCCCACTGACAACAATGATGGGGCACTATTCCTCCCACTGACAACAATGATGGGGCACTATTCCTCCCACTGACACCAATGATGGGGCACTATTCCTCCCATTGACACCAACAATAGGGTTTCTATTCCTCCCACTGACACCAGAAACGGGGAACTAATGCTCTCACTGATGCCAATGTTGGGGCACTGTATCTCCCACTGACACCAATAATGTAATTTTTTTTTTACTCACACTGACCACCAAGCCTATGACATTGTTTACTCCCACCGATGCCAGGGCTTTTTCTACCTCCACTGGCCACAGTCCGGCCCTCCTAATATTTGAAGGGAAGTAAACTAGCCCTTTGTTTTAAAAGTTTGGAGACCCCTGGGCTAAAACATTGTTCTTTGTTGCCCATAGCAGCTACTTTCTTTTCTGCTTTATACACTAATGATTCAGATTGTTCCAAATGGAGAAAGAGTAAGTTCAGCTGCCACCTGATTGGCCAGTTTTCTTTGTTATACATCATTATATTATGCTTGGTTGTAAATCTAATTGCTTCCCAAACCCTAGGCATGCCGTGGTATCCATATCTTGGAGGACAAACAAGCCCAAAATGGTTGTTTACCTGTAGGATAATCAGCTTGACGGCCAGTTCACACCAAATGCACTCTAGCGCGTTTTTTTTCTGCACCAAAAGCGCATGGACAGTAGATTATAGGGGTTCCAATGGCATAATTCACACAGTACAGTCAGTTTCAGTGCAGGAAAAAAAGTAGAACATGCAGCATGCACAGAACTGTACTGGAACGCAGCAAAAACGCACCAAAAACCAGAACACATCTGAGGGCCAGTTCATACCAAATGTAGCCCAGTGCGTTTTTTCTTCATCAGAAACACATGGACAGTAGATTATATGGGTTCCAATGGCATAGTTACATCAGTGCAGTCAGTTCCAGTGCAGAAAAAAAGTAGAACATGCAGCATTCTTTCTGCACAGAACCGTACTGGAACGCACTGGAACATATCTAAATGCAACAACAAAAAGCACCGGAATGCATTACATAAAAAAAGTCCCAGAAAAGCTTGGAAAAAAAGAAAAAGCAAGAGGAAAAAAAATGCACTGAAATGCATAAAAATATATACATGGAGTGAGTTTTTATGGTGTGAACTGCCCCCTAGGTTGTAGATGTGTTTTAACTTTGCAGTCCTTGGTGCAGATCTGCAAGGAACGATCTTCATGGAGGCTACCCCCCTTAGCCAAGTAGCCCCATAGTCTGTACAGCATACAGTATATTACCAAAAGTATTGGGACGCCTGCCTTTACATGCACATGAAATGTAATTTGCATCCCAGTCTTAGTCCGTAGGGTTCAGTATTGAGTTGGCCCACCCTTTGCAGCTATAACAGCTTCAACTCTTCTGGGAAGGCTGTCCACAAGGTCTAAGAGTGTGTCTATAGTAATGTTTGACTATTCTTCCAGAATCACATTTGTTAGGTCAGGCACTGATGTGGACAAGAAGGCCTGGCTCGCTGTCTCCACTCTAATTCATCCCAAAGGTGTTCTATCGGGTTGAGGTCAGGACTGTACAGGCCAGTCAATTTCCTCCACCCCAAACTTGCTGCTTCATGTCTTTATGGACCTTGCTTAGTGCACTGATCCAAATCATTTGGTGGAGGGGGGATTATGGTGTGGGGTTGTTTTTCAGGGGTTGGGTTTGGCCCCTTAGTTCCAGTGAAGGGAACTCCTGAGGCGTCAGCATACCGAGACATTTTGGACAATTTCATGCTCCTAACTTTGTGGGAACAGTTTGGAGATGGCCCCTTTCTGTTCTAACATGACTGCGCACCAGTGTACAAAGCAAGGTCCATAAAGACATGGATGAGTGAGTTTGGGGTGGAGGAACTTGACTGGCCTGCACAGAGTCCTGACCTCAACCCGATAAAACACCTTTGGGATGAATTAGAGCGGAGACTGTGGGCCAGGCCTTCTCGTCCATATCCGTGCCTAACCTCACAAATGTGCTTCTGGAAGAATGGTCAAACATTCCCATAGACCCTACGGACTAAGACTGAGATGTCATTAAAGTTCATGTGTGTGTAAAGCCAGGCGTTCCAATACTTTTGCTAATATAGCGTGTGTCTCAATTAGGCCACGATCATTACTTTAGTTAACTATTCACAAGAGTCTCAACACATTTCACACATCAAGCTTCTTCAGGAGAACTATTATTTTTGGTTCGTAAATTTAAGCACCTTTAAAAAGCCAACTAAGTCCGCCTGGGTATTTACTTTGGGATACTGTGTATAAAGAGGGTGGCAGCACTATAAAATTGGGATATATATGACATGTATTTACTCCAGTTTCATTCCATCTTTCACAGAAATTGGTGAAGACGGGAGAGAACAATTGGTCGCTGGCTGAGCTGGTGCATGCGGTGGTACTGCTGGCTCACTACCACGCATTGGCAAGTTTCGTGTTCGGCAGTGGTATCAACCCCGACAGAGGCCCCGATCCTCCAAATGGGCTCCACTTGGTGGTGAAAAACAAGCTTTGCGTTTGTGATTTTGCCAACGACAACAGTATAGAGAACACAAGCCTGACAAGTAACAGCACTGAGGTCAGTAGGGGAATGGATGAGCTGTGTTTGCTTTCCTTATCACCAAATCCTTCTATTATATCTGCTGTCCTCCAAGAAACAATAGCAGGAAGGATCAGATCCTCTGCTATAAACAAAACTTGGAACATCAGCTCGAGTATTCTGGATGTTTTATTTACTCTACATCCAGCAGAGAAGCTATTTAGGAAAATTCCTAGAGGCCGAGTATAAAAGTGTTTGAGGGCTAAGGCCTGCACATTATGATCATATTTTAAAGTGTATGTGTGGGTAGGAATAAAATAAATGACATATATATATATATATATATATATATAGATAGATATATATCTATATCTATATATCGATATAGATATAGATATCTATCTATATATATATATATATATATATATATATATATATCTTGGCTCTTAGCCGTGGGATTTTTTGTTGTCCCACCCCTCATGTTTGGTACTGCTTAGGAACGTCCGTATGGGTCTGAATAATGGAGCGCTGTGTCTGTCAATGAACCAAAGAGAAAATGGGATTTTTGTCTTATCGTAAAATCCATTTCTCTGAGTTCATTTATAGACACAGCACCCACCCCTCTAAGGAGTTTTGATGCTTCTGACACTGCTTGTTACTAAACTGAAGGCCTATGGCAGAGAGGGGGGTGTATACCACCTTGGACTGCCCATAGGCATAGCCAAGTCTTTTTTCTGCCTAGTGTCCTACTCCTGTAGGGGGCGATATAACCCTATGGTTCTGAATAATGGAACGCTGTGTCTGTCAATCTGTCAATGAACTCAGAGAATTGGATTTTACGGTAAGTCAAAAAAACTTTTTCATGTGTTGTACCATGCATATTTGCACAAATGTAAGCAATCAACCTAAAGTGTGTGGGCAAAATAAAAAATATTGTTAGTACTAGTGGTGCACCAAAATGAAAATTTCTGTAGCAAAACCGACAATTCAGGATGAACTTGGCCGAAACCAAAATTGACGGTTTAAAAAAAAAAATTGTATTGTATTCAACTTTTTAATTAATATTAATTTAAATGAATAGGAATGTATTGTTGGCCATTATCGGCACTTTTTAAAAGGGTGTTAAACATCCTGCTTGCTGCATATTTGGCAAACCGCACCTAAAACAAACGCAGCAAGAATGCATAAAAAATGCACCTGTGTTGCATTCTTTATGCATTTTTTGAGTCACGTGACCTATGGAAGAACACACCATAAGCAAGGTAATATCGCAGGCGGTTTTGGCAGGCATTAGCGGCACTTTTTTTTTTTTTTTTCAGCACAACACTGAAAACTCTATAATTGGCCGATAATTTTCAGCACATCACTAGTTAGTACAGCTCTGCAAGTCATGTATATTTCCTCATGTCTTGTCTCTTTAAAACGCTGAAAGTACAGAAAATTACCTGGTGATCTGCCACAAATCCAGTGTGCTCTCTGAGATCCCAAGCAGTGTTGTTAGCTGTGCCCAGTTTTATTGTACTGAACTGCAGAGCAATTTCCCCCTTCTCATCTCCATAGCATAGGGGGAGGTATTCTGTAATATTCTGTAGTCTAGTGAGGAGAAACTGGGCAGGACTCATAATAGTCTTTAGGATTTCAGTGCAGCAAAGGCAGAGTGCACAGGATGCCAGGGGCTCACTGGATTTATGCCCGGATCAACAGATATTTTTATGTCCTTGCAGTGTTTTAAAAGGATAATTCATGGGGAAATTTGCTTGTATTGCAGGGATGTACTGACTATTTCTTTCCAACATATACTTTAAGAGGGTAACTCCACTTTGGTGGAGTAAAAAAAAAAAAGCAAATAAAAAAAATAATGTAGCATATACAATTGCTACACAAATCATATTGTAATTGAATGTTATTAAAAATTACCTTTGCTTTTTAATCTGCAGCTCTGTAATTTTCTGTAACGTGCAATGCAATATGGCTACCTGGAGGTGTAATATACACAGAACTTGTACAGAGCACCCTCCAGAAACGTAATTTTCCTGTTTGTGTGATTGGCTCACTGATTTTCCCAGAAGTCTGCACTAAGGTACAAATCAGATTTCAGGCATCCCCTGCAAGAAAAATGTCATTTTTACTGAGATATTCCCAATAGGAAATCACTTCTAAATAGATGCAGACCCTGCAATTTTCCTCATTAGAGCTCTGCAGGTGCAGCAGCTGATTGAGAATTATGAAACCAGTCCCATTAGACTAATTTTTCATATGGACACAGAGAAACACACAGGGATTTCTTCGGAATAACAAAAGGTAGGAATCTGCAACAAAGTTTGATAAAATCACTGCAATGTACATAGATCACCCAGAGGGGAATGTTTTTTTTTTTTTTTTTTCCGCAACAAAAGTGGCGTTACTCTTTAACCGCTTGCCGACCAGCTCACGCTGATATACGTCGGCAGAATGGCACGTACAGGTAGATTAACATACCGGTCGCCATATGGTCCTGCACTGACGCGTTTCGTCATTACGGCTTCGTCTGAGGGTGTGGCCACAAAGCATGGTGCCCTGGTATTTGTAAGCCACCTAACCCTTAATTGCCCATAGATTCCTATTGATCTGACTCGCCGCAACCAGCAGGAAACCAGGCAATTTCAACGTATATTTTAAACATCGTTAGATTTTACATCTGAAGATTTCCTTCTTAAAGTAAAAGTTTATCACAAAACTAAATCCACAAAACTAAAACTAAAAAAAATTATTAAAAATGACCATCATAATTCATATATATAATATATATAACACAAAACATGAAAAAAATGCCATAGTGGTGCTGATTTTATATAGATAGACATGATAGACATCTGTTATACTCTCTGACTTGCAGAATGCCGACTATGAAAGTGAAATAGAAGTTTTGATGGAGAGAATGAAGAAACTCCAAGAAGAAAGAGAAGAGGAAGAAGCATCGCAGGAAGAGATGGCCACACGTTTTGAGAAAGAAAAGAAGGAAAGTCTGTTGGTTGTCTCCGGAGGTAATTTGAGATCTGTCATTTTCCAAGTGCTGAGCAAGGATATAACATTGACTCAGGCTATATTGCTATGAATGCTGGCTATCAGGGGGCTGGCATGATTACAGACAATGGAGCTCACTATTTCTCTAGAAAATACTGGCTTTAATGAGACCACAGCTGGTCAGTTTTGTAGATTGCAGATAAATTACTGAGGATTCTTCCAATACATTTCTTAACCCCTTCCCGCCGACCGAACGCATATATGCGTACTCGGCTTTCCGGGGTTATACCGGGATGATGCCCGCAGCTGCAGGCATCATCCCGGTACCGTTGTTTTCAGCGGGCGATCGGCTACCCGAGTATAACAACCGATGCGGCTAAAAGCCGCTCGGTTGTTATACCGGAGGAGCGGGAGGGGACATCCCCCCCCTCCCGCCGCCTCCCGCCGCTGTTACCGGGCCTCCCGTGCGATCGGGAGGCCCGGTGTCCGTTCCGCTGCCTTCGGCGGCTGGGGGCGGACTGGAACGAAGCTGCGAGCGGCTTCGTTCCAGCCTTCTTGCTGTAAACGCGGAAGCGACGTCATGACGTCACTTCCCGTTTACTCGGCTGCCAATGGCGCCGAATTTAAAAAAGTACACAGTATTCAGAATCGCCGTTTTCGGCGATCTGAATACTTTGAAGTGTAAAGGAGGGATCGGGGGTCTTTTAGACCCCCGATCCCTCCATAAAGAGTACCTGTCACCACATATTACTGTCACAAGGGATGTTTACATTGCTTGTGACAGCAATAAAAGTAAAAAAAAAAAAAAAAAAAATTTAAACACAATTTATAAAGTACAAAAATAAATAAAATAAATAAAAAAAAAAAAAAAAAGGAAGTCGCGCCCGCATATGTAAACGGTGTTCAAACCACACATGTGAGGTATCGCCGCGATCGTCAGAGCGAGAGCAATAATTCTAGCCCTAGACCTCCTCTGTAGCTCAAACCTGGTAACCGTAAAAATTTTTTAAAGCGTCGCCTATGGAAATTCAAAGGTACCGTAGTTCGTCGCCATTCCACGAGTGCGTGCAATTATAAAGGGTGACATGTTTGGTATCTATTTACTCGGCGTAACATCATCTTTCACATTATACAAAAAAATTGGGGTAACTTTACTGTTTGGATTTTTTAAAATTCATGAAAGTGTCACTTTTCCAAAAATTTGCGTTTAAAACACCGCTGCACAAATACCGTGTGATAAAAAATATTGCAACAATCGTCATTTTATTCTCTAGATTCTCTGCTAAAAAAATATATATAATGTTTGGGGGTTCTAAGTAATTTTCTAGCAAAAAATATGGATTTTAACTTGTAAACACCAAATTTCAAAAATAGGCTTAGTCATGAAAGGGTTAAAAGACCAGTGACCTCACAGACAATGCAACCTGTAAGCTCTCTAGGAAGCAGTGACATCAATGAGCCTATACGTTCTCTAGGAAGTGGTGACATCAATGAGCCTATACATTCTCTAGGAAATAGTGACATCAATGAGTCTGTGAATGTTCTAGAGAGCAGGAACATCAATGAGTCTATGTTCTCTAGTACATGCTAACACCATTGAACCTATGAATTTTCTAGGGAACAGTGACATCAGTGAGTCTGAGTTCTCTAGGATGCGGTTACCTGCAAAAGTCTACTAAGCTCTCTAGGGAGTGGTAACCTCTGCAAGCCTAAAAGAAGGGGTCACATCAATGAGCCTGTGAGTTCTCTAGGAAGCGGTGACCATAGTGAGCCTATGATTTATGTATGAAGCAGTGACTTCAATGAGCCTATAGGTTCTTTAGGAAGCCGTGACCTCCACAAGTCTATACATTCTATAACTTCCCTGGGAAGTGGTGACATCAATGAGTCTATAAGTTCTCTAGGAAGCACTGACCTCATCAAGCCTATAAGTTCCCTAGAAAGTGGTGACGACAAAGTCTGTCAGTTCTCTAGGAAGCAGCGACCTCAACAAGTCTATAGGTTCTGTTGGAAATGGTGATGACAAAGCCTATAAGTTCTCTAGGAAGTGATGACATTATTGAGCCTGTGAAATTTCTAGGAAGTAGTGATCTCATGCCTGTGAAATCACTAGCAAGTGGTGGTGTCAATATGCCTATAAGCTCTCCAAGGAAGTGGTGACAACAATGAGCCTATAGGCTCTCCAAGGAAGTGGTGACAACAGCGAGCATATAAGTTCTCTAGGAAGCAGTGCGAGTTCTCTAGAAACCACTGGCCTCAAAGAGACTGTGGCTAGTAAATCCTCTAGTTGTCTGTAACCGATTCCTTCATCCATGCTAACAGTGCCATTAGTTGAATGCCCCCTGCCAGGCTATTGTATTCTGACCACCAGCAGTTCCGGCTGACAGTACTTGAATAGTGCCTGCATCTGATTGGATGCAGGCGTTGTTGGGCTGACAATTTTCCAGCAGGGTCATTTCTTAAATTTCAGCCGTGCCAGCAGGAATCCGCTTACATTTGAGCAGTATATGGCCAGCTTTAGTTCTCTTTGAAATATTGACCTTGGAGACCTCACTTAGCCTATTTGTGTCTAGCTGATTTCCTTTTTCTTTAGAAGGCAGTGACATCAGTAAAAGTGCAACCTACAAGTTCTCTAGAAGAAAATGACATTACTGAGGATACTTCCTCAGAATTCTCTGACAACAAATAATATCAGATCATGGAGGCTGACCATGTTGTAGTACCATTTTTATCTTTGAGAATACAGCTTATCTATGTCCTGAAAACCTGTGATAAAACTGAGAAGGTCGTAGTCAGTGGAAATTTACAGCAAACCAACCAAAGGATACATGTAAAAGCAGCAAGTTGTTTGTCCAATATGTATGATACAGCAGGGGTCATATAGTGTGTGTGTGTGTGTGTGTGTGTATATATATATATATATATATATATATATATATATATATATATATATATATATATATACACACACACACACACTCTATATTACCACAAGTATTGGGACGTCTGCCTTTACACATAAATGAACTTTAATGGCTTCCCAGTCTTAGTCCGTAGGGTTCAATATTGCGTTGGCCCACCCTTTGCAGCTATAACCGCTTCAATTCTTCTGGGAAGGCTGTCCACAAGGTTTAGGAGTGTGTCTATGGGAATGTTTGACCATTCTTCCAGAAGCGCATTTGTGAGGTCAGGCACTGATGTGGACAAGAAGGCCTGGCTCGCAGTCTTCGCTCTAATTCATCCTAAAGGTTTTATATTGGTTTGAGGTCAGCACTCCACCCCAAACTCACTCATCCATGTCTTATAGACCTTGCTTTGTGCACTGGTCCAAATAATTTGATGGAGGGGGATTATGGTGTGGGGTTGTTTTTCAGGGGTTGGGCTTGGCCCCTTAGTTTCAGTGAAGGGAACTCTTAAGGTGTCAGCATACCAAGACATTTTGGACAATTGCATGCTCCCAACTTTGTGGGAACAGTTTGGGGATGGCCCCTTCCTGTTCCAACATGACTGCACACCAGTGCACAAAGTAAGATCCATAAAGACATATGAGCGAGTTTGGGGTTTGTTGCCTTGCCAAGTCTTTCTTGCGATTCATGACCATAGCAAAGACAACTGCTGTCATCATTCTTGGTATTACAGCCAGTGCCCAAATTTTGGTGAGCTCGCTGGTTCTCTAATCTCCAGTGCCTTCTCCATATACTCCCGTTGAGGATCTGCTTGCGCAGTGCTTTCCAAAACTGTGGACCTCAGGCTGGATCTTTGTCTGTCTCTGGCCCTTGGGGCAGTATTCTTCCCACTAATAAGAGGCACTAATCCTTCCAGTGACATCAACAATGAGGCATTATTCCTTCCACTGACACCAACAGGGATGCACCATTCCTACTGACACCAATAAGAGACCATGATTCCTTCCACTGTTACCAACAATGGGGCATCATTTCTCTCACTGATATAAACAATGTGTAAGGGATACTGAATGCTGGTATCCAGCAGCAGGGATGACCAGATCACTATAACTGTACTTAAGAAACTAGAATTAGAATTGGTATTATTAAAGTAAAATGTATTAATAGTGAAGCAAAAACCCATCCAATAATAGCAAACCGTATACAAGGCAAACGTGAAAATATATGGGAACAGTATATATGACCGAAGTGGCAGAGAACCTAACTAGCACAATAACTATACCTACAATATATACAAGAAAGGGGAAGCCCCAGATAAACAGGGCATAACCAGGATTGGGACTGGGAACATAGGGGAGCAGAGATGGGGTTACATGATACTGTATAAGGCAGGGATCAGGATAATCAGCAAGCAGGTATGTGGCAAACAGGCAAAATACTGAAGCAAGGATTAAAATCAAGGGAGGTGTTATATAGCTTCCCAGCAGCCAGCATCAGGTGGAGCCTAATTACCGTGATGGGAGACACTTGCTGGTGGCCACAAGTACTGCGCCCTTCAGCTCTAGAAACCATAGTGCCACCAGCAGGTCTTCCAGGTCCTGATGCAATGAAACACTATTCTCCTACTGACACCAAAGATGGGGAACTATTCCTTCCACTGACACCAACAACGGGGCCTAATTTTTCCCACTGATATAAACAATGATACAAAATTCCTACCACTGGCACCAAAGATGGGGCACTATTCTTCCCACTGATTCTAACGACGGGGGAGGACTACTTTTCCCACTGACACTAACGATGGGGCACTTTTTTCTCCACTAACACTAACAACAGGGAACTATTCCTCCCACTGACACCAACAACGGCACTTTTCCTCCCACTGACAGCAATGGTAGGGCACTGTTCCTCCTCTTCCTGACACCAACGACGGAGCACTATTCCTTCTGCTGACACCAACAACAGGGCACTATTGCTCCCACTAATACCAACAATGGGCACTATTCCCCCTCCTACTGACCACAAGTGCCATGTAATTTTATATTGTCTCCCTCTAACCACCAAGCCTTAGACATTTTCTACTCCCACTGACACTGGCCCATTTTGTACTTCCACTGGCCATAGCCCAGTCTCCCTAAAATCTAAAGAACAGAAAACTAGCCCTTCGTTTAGAATATTTGGAGACCCCAGCACTAGTGGATTGGAGCGGTACAATATTGAGTGTCTGCAGGCAACTGTGAGGCATGGTGGAGGTTCCTTGCAAGTTTGGGGTTCATTTCTGCAAATAGAGTTGGAGATTTGGTCAGGATCAGTGGTGTCCTTAATGCTGAGAAATACAGGCAGATAATTGTCCATCCTTCCATGCCACCAGGGAGGCGTGTGATTGGTCCCAAATCTAGTGTGCAGCAGGACAACAACCCCAAACATACAGCCAATGTCATTAAGAACTATCTTCAGCGTAAAGAAGAACAAGGAGTCCTGGAAGTGATAATTTGGGCCCTACAGAGCCCTGATCTCAACATTATCGAGTCTTCCTGGGATTACATGAAAGGACAGAAGGATTTGAGGCAGTCTACAGCCACAGAAGATCTCTGGCTAGTTCTCCAAGATGTTTGGAACAACCTACCAGCTGAGTTCCTTCAAAATCTGTGTGCAAGTGTACCTAGAAGATTTGATGCTGTTTTGAAAGCAAAGGGTGGTCATACCAAATATTGATTTGATTTGGACTTCTCTTCTCTTCATTTACTTTCCATTATTTAGTTTTTTGGTAAAAAAATCACCATTAACACTTCTATTTCAGGAAGCTTTCTTAATTTACAGCATTTTTTTTTACACCTGCCAAAAACTGTTGCACAACACTGTACATAGAGCATACTCCAGAGAGGGAAACCAGAAAGTTAGAGCTCAGCCCTGATTTTTATGTCTGCACAACACGTTAAGAGCAGTTTTCATGTTGGAGTCATGAACAGCAATATAGTGCAGGTGAGGGATTCCGAGTCCGCTCTGTACACCAAAAAAAAGGTTGGGTTAAGTTTGACTATAAGATACAGATCTGTGTCCCTAACCCCAGCCACAGTTGCATTTAACCTTGAGCTGGTTATACATTAAGTTATGTAAGAATGTGTCAGAATAATACACATTATATAATTAAAATGGGAAAAAAATGAACACTGCACACTGAGCTCATTCAAGAGAGGAGGCGGCTCTGCAGCCTAGTGTATTGACTGTAAAAACAAATTGAAAACATTTCTGCAGAACCTGGTGCTAGTCCAGGCCTCTTGATAGATTATGACCTTGAATTAGTCACTGTGACCTACTCTGCAAATTAGGCTAAGTGCTCTCCTATGTACCACATGTATATTTTATATCTGCATTATACAAATCACTGTAACTGTATTTGAGCTGGGGATATGCATTAAATTACCCAGGGCCTCCCGTGTGAAGGCATGGAAAAAAGGAAGCGCTGCTCAGATCAACCAATCACATTCCAGAGCAGGTGGTATTAAAGTGCATTGACAGTTATCAGGAGGTCCATTCATTAGGACTCATGTTTGTATGAGGTTTTTAAAAAAATTTTTTGTATTTTTGTATTTTTTTTTCCAAGCACATGATTTAGAGCCTGAGGCTCTAATTGGCTTGAAAAAGGTTGGGCCCTGTGACTATAGCGAATCAATATTCACTATTGTATTCCAGCTTCTCCTCCCGGCCCATCAGGACAGGAGGTGGATCGAGTTGGCCAGGAGGAGAAGCTGAGGAAGCCGTGGAGGGAATGTGCCATGGCACGATCAGTGTGGGAGGGCCCGTGGCGCGGTGGGGGGGGGGTGCCGTGGCGCGGTGAGTGCGAGGGACTGTGGTGCGGTGAGTCCGGGGACCGTGCCGTAGAGCAGTGAGTGCGTGGCACGGTGAGTGCGGGGACCGTGCCATAGAGCGGTGAGTGTGGAGGGGGGACCGTGGAGCAGTGAGTAAGGACATGGTGGGGTTTGTTTGCCCCCCCAAAAAAAGTTTATCACCGGACGCCACTGACCGCTACTTTTTATTGTTGCAAGAAGGTAAAGCTGGCCATACACAGGGTGACTTTTATCAGGAAGCGGACAACATGTGAGACGTGGGTGGCCCTGACAGAATCCTGCAGCCTGACATACTTTTCTGTGAGAATAGAAGGAGCTGATTGCAAAATTGTCGGTTGAAAAGCAGCTGCGTGCAATCATATGCAGTCACTGTTCCAGCATTCTGATAGCTGCAATGTTGGCTGTCAGAGGTACAATAGCTGGCAAAAGACAATCGTCCACCCACGCTGTTTAGTCCAAAGTTAAAGTGATTGTAAACGATCACCTTGTAAAATAACCCATTCCGTTTAAAATACAAATGAGGTGCAAAACATTTTTGTATACAGCCGTGGCCAAAAGTTTTGAGAATTACACAAATCTTAATTTTCACAAAGTCTGCTTTCTCCATTTTTATGATGGCAATTTGCATATACTCCAGAATTTTATGAAGAGTGATCAGATGGATTGCAATTAATTGCAAAGTCCCTTTTTGCCATGAAAATGAACTTAATCTCATAAAAAACATTTCCACTGCATTTGTGACAAACGCTTCAGGGTGCCCAAGAAAGTCCAGCGAGCCCCATGAACATTTTCCACAGTTGATTTAGCTGCGGGATCAGGGCACCACCAGTGCAGAGCTTGCTCAGGAATGGCAGCAGGCAGGTATATGTACATCTGCATGCATAGTGAGGAAAAGACTTTTGGAGGATGGCCTGGTGTCAAGAAGGGCAGCAAAGAAGCCACTTTTCTCCAGGAAAAACATCAGGGAGGGCAGACTGATATTCTGCAAAAGGTACAGGAATTGGACTTCTGAGGACTGGGGTAAAGTCATTTTCTCTGATGAATCCCCTTTCTAAAGTTTTGGAGAATCCAAAAAAAAAAACCTTGCCCGGAGAAGAAAAGGTGGGTGCTACCATCAGTCCTGTGTCATGCGAACAGTAAAGCATCCTGAGACCATACATGTGTGAGGTTGCTTCTCAGCCAAGGGAGTGGGCTCACTCACCATTTTGCCTAAGAACACAGCTATGAATAAAGAATAGTACAAAAACATCCTCCCAGAGCAACTTCTCCCAACCATCCAAGAACAGTTTGGTGATGAACAATGCCTTTTCCAGCATGATGGAGCACCTTGCCATAAGGCAAAAGTGATAACTAAGTGGCATAGGGAACAAAACATCACAATGTTAGGCCCATGGCCAGGAAACTCCCCAGACCTTAATCCAGGGGTCTTAAACTGGTGGCCCTCCAGCTGTTGCTAAACTACAAGTCCCATCATGCATCTGCCTGTGGGAGTCATGCTTGTAACTGTCAGCCTTGCAATGCCTCATGGGACTTGTAGTTTTGCAACAGCTGGAGGGCCACCAGTTTGAGACCAATGCCTTAATCCCTTTGAGAACTTGTGGTCAATCCTTAAGAGGCGGGTGAACAAAAAAACCCCACAAATTCTGACCAACTCTGAGCAGTGATTTTGCAAGAATGGGCTGCCATCAGTCAGGATGTGGCCCAGAAGTTGATCGACAGCATGCCAGTGAAAATTGCAGAGGTCTTGGAAAAGAAGGGTCAATGTGCATGGATCCATAAAAGGAATTCAGGTGGTTCTAAATGCTAAAGGTTTTTTTTTTTTTTTTTTTTTTTTTTTTTTTTTTACCTTAATGCATTCTCAGCATTAAGGTAAAAAAAACTTCTGGATATAGCTCTCCCCACCCCCCAAGACCAAAACCATTGCGCAGAGCAGATAGATATGACATGTTTGTTATTTTAAAAAAAAATGGCTGCAGGTGCTGATCAAATGAAAAATTTCAAGCAATCCTGTTAAACAGAAGTTGTCGACTTCTCTCGAGTGGGAACGGCCATGGATGGATTGAATTGCGGCCGGTTCCTGCTGAACTGGCAAAATTTTGATCCATCTATGACTAGCAAAATTTTGATCCATCTATGATTAGCACTAGCAAATTTTTTTATTACTTTATTAGATATCTTAAAACATGGTATTTGTAATATACCCTTTTTTAATTTTACATACATCTGGGAATGTGGAATTCTCTAGTGCTGAAGGGGGTAAGCGGAACTAGGCAGGGTTAATTCATCATTTCCCTAAGTTCCTGCAGATATAGAAATGCTCTTTTCTTCTAATCAGACTGGTGACAGTGATATGTGTGGCGATTCACTGATAGGTGCCCACATCTAAGCAGCAGCAAGGGTGACAATAATGTCCTGATTTCACTGCAGATGAAAAAGCGTTGTCACCCCATCAAAGAATGGGCCTATCCAATAGTTCTGCTAGCAATAACAACAGGGGTTTGCAGACTATTCCAGGGATCACTTAGTTGTGTGGACAGCCTACTTCACATATGTGGTTTTATAGTTTGTAAAAGGAAAAATTTGAAGACTAGACCGCGCTCATACAAATACAGAAATATTTTCAATAAACAATAAAGCAAATGCATAAAAAAAGTCCAAATCAAATGCTCAGTGCAAATAAATACATCCAAAGTGGATGAAAAAAGTGTTGAAAAGGGGAGAGTGACACCCAGGAAATAATACAGTGCTTTTCCTGAATGCACCCAGCACACTCGGCAGAAATACATGACCTTTTTTTTTCTCAAAGAAGGTCAAAGATCGCTTAGGGTATCTCCAGCAGGTGTACTTGACCAACCAGCGATATCCTGAACACATGGACAACTGAACACCACCATCTGCTATAAAGTGTTCCTGTGCCTCTAAAAGATCCTGTGCATACCTCACATGCATAGGGAAGATGTAAAGGAACTTCTCATAGTGTAGTCAATTAGAAATTTATTAAAAATCATTTAAACATGCACTTATATCAATATCAATATACTTAGGCGTAGAAATGGAAACTGGAAGCACCAGATTGAGCTCCACCTGCGCTCCAGCTACCAGAAATGATGTGTTCTGGAAGCCCCGTCCAACGCATTTCGCCAGCAACGTCTGAGGCCATCAGGGGTCGCACCACAAGGAAACTGGCAGGCTATGCCTTTGTGATGTCACCAGACCGACATCCACTTTCAAGAGTGACACCATAATTTATCTTGATTGAACTCAATTCATTCAATCAAGATGAATTATGGTGTCACTCTTGAACTTTATTACACATTTGCTTTATTGTTTATTGAATAATATCTGTATTTGTATGAGCACGGTTTGGTCTTCAAATTTTGCTTCTACATCTTTGGCTTTTTTAAGCTGGAAGATGTGCAGCTCTACAATATTTTTCCAAATTTTTTACATTTATTTGACAGTATTGGTTTTGTGATGAGTATATTTTGTTACACTTAAGTGCATTTTATGTGGTGTTTTGCATGAGTGTAAATTATTATTTTGAGTGACTTTATATTTTGCATATAATTTGGTCCTTATGGGTAAGGCTTGTACAGATGAAGCAACATTTTGCTTTGCTTTTCCACTTTAATTTTTCTTTGCAATGTAGTTTTAAACTCCGATATGAACACTTCAACTTCTGCAAAGTAGCTGTATGTGTAACAATGGGCCTCACCGCCCTGCAGAGCACAGATGACTGGGGTAAAGGTTTCACTTCACATAGGTAACATTTGCATTTCTTTAAAACAGAGCCCCTAGGTAATGTTTGATAACAAGAGACAGCCTTTAGCTTGTTATGTTTACATGGTACGTCATGTTTTTTTTTTTAGCTACTTTATTTACTGAAGAAAACCTGTAATTCTAGATATTCTATATTGGCTTGGATTCTGTATTGGCTTGACAACATTTCCATGTTTTGGGGCACCCTGCAGCTGATGCTGCTTCGAGGGAAATAACGATTAAACTAGAAAACCTTGACCAATTTTTTTTTTAGTTGCCACCCTAAGATGAGCTGGCATGAGGGGGTGCCTGTATGTGCCTCTCCATAGACTGGACATTTGTGGTTATGCTGTAAACTGGTAAAAAAAAAAATTGCTAATCATTTGGATTGTACCTGCAAATCTAGTCATTGTCTGAGAACAGTCCCACACGTGGAAGAATTTAAATAGGCTCTGTGTGTGGCCATTTCATATTACCATAGCTGTGCAGGCCTGGACCATCTGTTCTCATAATGCAGGAGCTATATATAATAATAAATCCAAAAATGAAATCGCACTGAAAAGCATATAAGCAGCTGGCAAGACAAATAAATTGTGTACAAGTGAAATAAAAAAAGTAATGCCGCACTAATATACTCCTAAACAGCAATAAACAAAAATTGTTCAATATAAATATATATTAAATAAAAATAGTCCCAAAAGGATGATCAGTAGTTCCAAAGATGATAGCAGTGATATAAAATGTCCCAAAAAGAAAGTGAATCAGTGAAGAAGATCCTGGTGTACACCATGAATTCTCCAAGTTCTCTAATCAAAAATACATTTATACTTTAATAGATAGACCCTATTAAAAGGGATAAGCATTCTACTGATCACCACCACATCCTCATGAGTACCTTATCGGTAGACGGAATTAACCAGCATGAAAAGAAAGCCGGAAGAGCCACATAGTCTAAAACCGTATGGGCATTTTATTAAAACAAGTACAGACTACTTACGATATCGTAAAGACAAATAATCCTGGGAATTGGAAGACCACTTCCTGGTTTTGGAGTGCGTGATGACATCTCGAGCAGTAGCTTCACCCTACGCGTTTTGTCGCATTCGACAAAATGCAGGAGCCGTATATGGCTACAATATGGCTTACTCTAGGCAAGGTTAGTAAAAGGTGATAGGTGATACTGCATAATAGAAGAGGGACAGCAGAAAAAAAAAAGAACAAGTGGTCCATTGAATCTGCCCCGTATTTCTTTTTTCTTTTTTTTTTTTTTTTTTTTTAGTATAAATCTTTGATTGTCCCAAGCATGTTTCAATCCACTTACTGTTGACATTCTCTCTACCTCTGCTCGAAGTCTATTCCAAGCGTCAACTAACCTTTCGGTAAAATAATACTTTCTAAGTAGTTCTTACTTTTGAACTTTCCTTCTGCTAGTTTGAGGTCATGTTCCCGTGTTCTTGCTCTTGGCTTCATATTGAGAATACTGCCAGTTGATTGACTTTTGAAAAGTTCTTAGACTTCAAAACAGTTTGCTCTAAACTGGATAAGCTGGCCTCCTGAATGAAGGAATTGTGTAGCTTTGAATAGGTTGGAGAGCAAAATTTAAGAGAAGAAAAGTCAAGATGTTTATTTCTATTCTTTTATTTATTCAGATTTTTTAAGGAAAATGTTCCAACGCATTTCGGGGGCTTATGAGTCTGCCGAGGACTTCTGAGATGAAAACAGAACAGACCGTGCATGACTTTTCCAGCACGCTTTCCAGCTAGAAAAAAAATTGAATTACAATTTGCATTAAAAAAAGAATTTTTAGTTGAGAAACAAAACCCTGCAGGACTCTGCTGGACTTGACAGGTTGGCTTTTTGGCATTTCATTCCAAAACACCCTCTTTTAACATTATGCTAACAGAGATCACGGCATATCCTAGCCCATTGTCAAGATTGAACTGGTTCTTGTTAACGCATTTCAGTTCAAACCTCTGTTTACTAATCACATTGATGCAATGTGTTATAAACACGAAATGTCAACATTTCGCAGAACATGGACTTCCACTTTCCGAGGACAATGTAAATCTTCCCCACTGTAATTATTCTGTTAAAGAATAAGTATAGCGTGATTCCAGGGCTGGGGTGATTATTGCAGTTTACCTTCAAAACAATGTTAATGCTGCTTTCTCATTTTACAAGCTTCCATACAGTAAAACCTTGGTTTGAGAGTAACGTGGTTTGAGAGCACTTTGCAAGACAAGCAAAATTTTTAAATAAAATTTAACCTGATATACAAGCGATGTCTTGATATACAAGTAGCGTCATGTCACCAGAGTATAAAAGAGAAGAGAGGCGCCTCTAAGTGTAGCAATGTGGTTACATTTAGCAACATATTACTACGCTTAGAGGCGCTTCGCTTCCTATTAATACTCTTTAGCTCCTGCTGGATTTAGATTCTCATCACCTTGTGGAGGCTTCTATTTGTTGATGGACCTTTTATAGTTGCACAACTTGGTCACATTGTTATAATCTTTTTATATGGACTATAAACTGAAGGACCTATGAATAAATGGTTGTGGAACAAATCATTTGAGTTTCCATTATTTCTTATGGGGAAATTTGTTTTGATATACAAGTGCTTTATATTACAAGCATGTTTCTGGAACGAATTAAACTCGCAGTCCAAGGTTTTACTGTATTTTGTTACTGTATTAGATATAAATATTTGGAGATCACCTAGAAGGACCTCTTAGTGGGTCGGTGCAATTACTTTAGTCTGCTCATAAGTGGCGGCTGGTGATAAAAATTTTTGGAGGGACACAAACAAACTCCTCCAGGTCCTTACCTGCAAAAAGAGCCTCCAGCCTGGGCTGTCATGGCTCTCCTGATACCCAACAGCTTCCGTGTTCCAAATCTTCAGCCTTCTGATTGGCCAGGATGAAAATCCAGAAACCGTAAGTTGATGCAATGTCAAATTTTTATTCACTAAAATCAAAAGGGGGGGAGGGGGGGTTCGGAGTGTAGAGGACAACAAAAAACAAGCCAATTAGAGCCTCAGGCTGTAATCACATGCTTGTTAAAATTTTATAGACCTAATAAACACCTATTTGTTCGGCGCCTCGCACAGTGCACTGCACACACATAGAACAATTTATTTTTAAATAAGTGATAATATGACTAACTTTTTTTTAACATTAAGACTAGGGCTGAAACAACTAATCGATTAATCGACAACTAATCGATTATGAAAATAATCGATTACTATTTTCATAATCGATTAATCGGCCAGTAACATAATGGGGTTAAAAAAAATTAAATTGAGCCTTTTATAGTACAAAAAGAGCAAATAATCGCTACTGTAAATGTTACTTTCACAGTTCTACAGTACAAAAAATGAACCCCTTACAATAGAGATTATCTGCTTTTTTTGTACTATAAAAGGCTAATTTTAGGGGTTTTTTTAACCCCATTATGTTACTAAACGTCTTAGACTGGTTCACATCTATGTGTTTTTTGGTGCTTTTTGCAGAAACGCACTGCAGTTCATTTACATGGTTTCCTATGGGACACGTTCATATCTATGCTTTTTTTTAGCCGCTGCTTATTTGGAAAGGTTCAGGGACTTTTTTTATGCAAAACTGTGCTTTTTTGGTTCAATACACTTCAATGGAAAAGCTGCAGAAAAGCATGTAATGCGTTTTTGTAGCAATTTGTGTTTTTTAATCTGCCCAACAACAAATTGGCCAAAAAATGCAAAAAAATGCAAATTGCAGCAAAATCACGTGTGCAAAAAGCACTGCAGAAACATATCAAAAGCAAACTGCATAGGTGTGCACCGAGCCTTATGCTGGTCACATAGATACATTTTCAGAAGAGAATATTCAGACGAAAAATCTTTGTACGTTCGCTGAATGAAAGAATGTTTGAAATTTTCACTTGTTTTTAAAATAAAAAAAAAATTGATCTCTGAGTCTGATGATATTTACCAGATTCATCCTTCTTTAATAGTATATATCCTCTAATAGCATACACAGTATATCTCTCCTCTAATAGTATATACAGTACATCTTCTCTGTCTGTTATTCTCAGAGTGGATTAGATATTTTGCTCCTAACCATATAGTTATTTTTATTTACCACTGCATAGAGATATTTAAGAATAAATTGCCTTTTTTTAAAACTTTACATATTAACTAAATTATACACAACTCTTTTTTTTTTTTTTTGCTTATCAACCGATTAATCGAAACAATAATTGGCCAACTAATCGATTATGAAAATAATCGTTAGTTGCAGCCCTATTTAAGATGCCCCTTATGGACCGGCCGCCACTGCTGCTCATGTTTCTTTAGTAAGATAAAGTATCTGCCATACAGGCACTGCAATGTTTTCAATGAGTCGGCTGACTCAGGGACTTGTGTTGTGGGAAGAAGCTGTAAAGCATGACCATAGTGTAGTTCTTCTGGAGCTGTGATTTTTAAAAGCAGACCATTCCAACAACAAAAAAAATGAAAGAAAGATCATATGTGAATTTAACATAATTATTATTATAATACAGGATTTATATAGTGCCAACAGTTTGTGTAGAGCTTTGGAGCATGAGGGCAATCAGTACAGTTACAATACAATTCAATACAGGAGGAATCAGAGAGCACTGCTCATTAGAGCTTACAATCTAAAGGGAGGTTTAAGGGATACAAAAGGGGGGGGGGGTGAGATCATGGAGAAAGTGAAAGTACAGATCTTAAGTGGAAGCAGGATAGGCTCCTCTAAATAGAAGGATTTTCAGGGATCTTCTAAAAGTGGACAGAGTAGGAGATAGTCGGACAGATTGGGGTAGGGAGTCCCAGAAGATAGGAGAGGCTCGGAAGAAGTGCCAGATAGGAGGAGGTGACAAGGGACCTAGAGAGCATAAGGACTTGGGAAGAACAAAGAATGTTTTGGTTGTTATTTTGATACTAGGTTAGTGATGTAGCATTAAAAACAGAGTTGTGGATGGCTTTATTACTTATTGTTAGTATTTCAAATTGAACTTGTTGCGTGGTCAGAAGCCAGTGGAGGGGCTGGCAGAGAGGGTTACCTGTAAAAGCCTTTCTTGGATTTCCCAGCTGCTCCATAAAAGCAGGGAAAGAGGTGTGGAAGCTGGGCCAGCACAGAGAGTTTTTAGACATTCCCAGGTGTGTACTGCTGTCTTTCACAAAACGACTTATATTTATTTTTTTCAAACAAGAAATTCTCTGATTGATCGAGGTAGAGAGATACTACAGCAACGCCACAATCTTCGCCACCAAACGGCCTTGTATTCTTTAAAAAAAAACAAAGAGTTCTATAAATGGTGGCAGTGCCGAGCAAGCAACTCCCTGTGGTCAGTGTGCAGAGAGATAGGTGCTCGGCACAGGACCCAGAAGATTGTGGTTATCACTATAGGGGCACCAACTACTACAGGGATTCTCAGCTTCCTCAGCAGCCCCTCAAATCTGAGGTATACATACTTACATTGGTCCAAGCTGGATGGCTACAGTTGTGTTACAAAGTAATCTTGGAAAGCTTAGATAGGAGAAGCGTTCTAGAACATAGGTTTAAAAATCAAGTTTGCCTCTAATCTTGTTTAATGTGATTTATACTTTTTGCACATATCTCTTCCCCTTCCCAAACGATGTTTTGATTGGTTAATGAAGCAGTGTCCATGAAGCATCCCTCGTGACGGTTAGCAAATGCTCATTAACAGCTAGCAAAGGCCATATGTCGCAGCACTGTGGACAGCTTGTGAGGAGCTGTCTGAGAATCACCACCAAGGTCACATTCAGTCAGCCAGTCGGTAATTAGCTCCATGGAAGTTGGTTACGCAATGTAGCCACCTGCCTCTGCAGGAATAGAGGACACTTTCTACAGATAGAGGAACGCTATTTGCTTAGTAAAACATTGTTAGAGCTGTAGAGAATTGCTTGGCTACGGTAAACACGGACCATGGACTGGCTACAATTACCCATAGCCTACCTAGATGCTGAACAATAAAACTGACATTTATGTACTATCTTAAAAAGGAATTGAGTCCATGAATGAGTGCAGAAGCCACATACTGAACGGCACTATACCAAGAACCTTCCGCACTAAGCCAAGAAATCTTGAGCACTATACCAAGAAATCTTGAGCATTATACCAAGAAATCTTGAGCACTAAACCAAGAAATCTTGAGCACTATACCAAGAAATCTTGAGCACTAAACCAAGAAATCTTGAGCACTAAACCAAGAAATCTTGAGCACTAAACCAAGAAATCTTGAGCACTAAACCAAGAAATCTTGAGCACTAAACCAAGAAATCTTGAGCACTATACCAAGAAATCTTGAGCACTAAGCCAAGAACCTTGAGCACTAAACCAAGAATCTTCTGTACTATTGCTTTAGCATTTTTACTTTAAATCTAAACTCCAGCCAAACCGCTAAATACATATAAGGGATCCATAAAAAACTGCACCGCTTCAGACCCTTAACGTTGTCCTTCATGGTGGTATTTTGTGCTAGCCAGGGAGCCTGTCTCCAATACTAGTACTGTAACTGTGATGAAGGTTGTACACCAAAAACTACACTGGGTAAAACATAATTCAAGCACAATCGACCAGCAGTGAGTTCCTGACCAGGAGCTGCACATCTGATGCTTTGCATCCCAATGGACTTAGTCATAGTGGTCGGCCCATAGGGGTAAAATGCATCAGCCATATATAAGGGATCTCTTTTGTGTGCAAAAAGATTTATATCTCTACACCGTGTTCTGATATTTTACAAAGCCTTGCAAGACAGCACAGCCATGTTTTTGCAGGCTGTGGCTGGACAGCCCTGAACGCTGTACTGAGTGGTACTCGTGTTTAGGGCCCTATGCGTTCACAGACAAATACCCGGAATGCAGATCCTCTTCATTCTGGGCATTCATCCCCGAACACACAGAGCCCTTAAAACAAGTACTACTCATTACAGCATTCAACCCCATCCAGCCTCAACCTGCCAAAGTCATTGACAGGCTGCAGACAGTGGGGCTGGATGCTGCACCTGTCCCACCCAGGAGAGGGATGCACAGCAGCTAGAGGCCCCTATTTGTAAGGGGCCTAAGGGGTGGAAATGTGAGATACCATTGCATCATGTCATTTAATTGACAGGCTGTATCCTTATGAATTTTGCATATTTAGGAGAACGTGGCTATTTCTTTTTTTTTTTTTTTTTTTTTTTTAACTTTTTTTATCTACTTTTTTACACAGCATTTGAAGATGACGTGGTTTCGATGTCCAACGCCTCCCGCTATATTGAAGACCCTGGATTTGGATATAAAGATTTTGCAAGAAGGGGAGAGGAACATCTGCCTACATTCCGAGCACATGTATGTGTCTGTAGTTTTGTTTACATACTTTATTTATTTATATTATTTATTTTATTTAAGCGCATTTGTGAGGTCAGGCACGGATGTTGGACAGAAGGCCTTTCTCGCAGCTTCCGCTCTAATTCATCAGGACTGCACAGGTCAGGACTCTGCGCAGGACAGTCAAGTTCCTCCACCCCAAACTCGCTTATCCATGTCTTTATGGAGCTTGCTTTGTGCACTGGTCCAAATCATTTGGTGGAGGAGAGATTAAGGTGTGGGGTTGTTTTTCAGGGGTCTGGCTTGGCCCCTTAGTTCCAGTGAAGGGAAGTCTTAAGGCGTCAGCATACCAAGACATTTTGGACAATTTCACGCTCCCAACTTTGTGGGAACAGTTTGTGCATGGCTCCTTCCTTTTCCAACATGACTGCACACCAGTGCACAAAGAAAGGTCTATAAAGACATGGATGGGCGAGTTTGGGGTGGAGGAACTTGACTGGTCTGCACAGAATCCTGACCTCAACCGCATAGAACATGAATTGGGATGGGATGAATTGGAGCGGAAACTGCAAGCCAGGCCATCTCGTCCAACATCCATGCCTAACCCAAAAATTAATTTCTGAATCTCTCGCTCTTTTTTCTTTCTCTCTTTCTCTCTCTTGGGTCTGTTGCAAAATTTCATACCTGGAGATCCTGCCACTGAAATTCCTTCCTATTTCATCCTGCCAACACTAAGTTATTGCCTTGCAATTAGCCTGCTGTGCAAGCGTCTTCTGTTGGTTTTTGGACTACCTATCTGACTGGTGTGATAGGCAACCCGACAGCCAACTGAATGAGTGCACATGGCAGGCTGACAACGCTAACAAAATTTGCTAAATGAGATAAGGCAATCAATTGCCCTAGAATGAAATTCATATATACACAGCGCTGCTCACTACCCAAATTCTTCTCGTACACAAAAACACAAATTAACAAAAGTCCATATATAACCAAGTGCATATTAAATCAACTTGTGTAGATTAAAATTAAAAAAAAAACAAAAAAAAAAAAAAACAAGAAATACTTGAAAAACATAAAAAAAAAAAACAAAAACAAAAAACAGTCTTGCTGATTGCGAGGTTGCAACTTAGTATTGTCAGCATCAAACAGAAAGTGCTGCTACTGCAAGGTTCCCCGGGTAGGAGACTTTGCAACAGTATCACAAAAATTAGTTTTCTAAAGAACATGGTATACATTGAGGCATAGCACCAAACATACTGAAAAATCAAATTTTGCATCGATCGTAAGAACCATCCCTTGCGCTTATTGTTTATTTAAAGTACTTTTCCCTTATCGTCTTTCAGGACAGCACATGAGAGAGAGGCTCCACCCACTAGGAAACACAAACTCCACCACATTTTAAAAGGAGGCTCCTCTCCACAGCTCGTCAGTTTTTGTGTTTCCTCCGGCAAGGGAACACCTAGTAGGGGCCGGGGTCTCTTATGGTGCTATCCTGAGAGGCCAGGCTGCCTACCCCACCATACCTATCTTTTTCCTCCAGAGAGTCCGATTCTCCCACACCGCGCCACAGGGTTGCTGGTAAGTGGGCTCCTTTTTTCTCTTCATTTGCTCATGATGAGCTGGACCGTTCTTGGAGCCGCTCCTTAGGCGGCGGCAGCCGTTCGCGGGCTTTTTTGAAACCGCGTGTCGGCGTTACTGGCCGCCGCCATCTTGGAAGAGTACAGACTCGACCGGTCGGAAGTGAGGTATCCGACGAGGGGAAGGCGCTAGGAACGGGCGCATCATTTCCGATCGGAAGTGGCGCAGAGGAAGAAGGGAGGAGCGGTCCTGGTGCCTATATTCCGGTTCCGGTCGGGCGCAACGGCGTTTTTTGACTCCGGAACCGACGTTCGTAAGAGCCACCGATCGGTGCAGCACCACTATGGATTCTGTGGCAGCTGCATGTGGGACAGGCACAGGCACCAGCAAGGCCCAGGTAAGAGGCTATAGTGAATATCCTGGTTACTTTGGTGCCCCTCTCACAAATGTTTTTTTCCCCCTTGGTGGCTGGGGCCTGTCTGGGCACATGGGGTTAACTGTTGTTCCTCCTGTGCACCTGTGGTGAGTCCGTTAGGAGGAAGCTTTGGCTTAATGAATGCTGGTGTTTTTTCTCTTTTGTCATTTTTTTCTGGCAGGCTAAGAGCTCTGAACCAGCCATTAAAAAGAGATGCCCCTCATGTAAAGCAAAGTTACTGGAGGGTTGGAAGAAGACTTTATGCCAAATTTGCATTGACTCCTTAGTCAAGGAAGAGGCTTCTTCTGCGTGCAGCGACATAATCGCATCAGTTAAGAAAGAGCTAGATGCTACTATACAGGCTTTTCGCTCTTCTCTTGTAACACCAGCATTAAGTCAGGCAACTACCTCAGACCCCTCTCAGGACTCACACTTAACCCCAACGGTAGAGGCTGAGGCTGGCCCAACTACCCAAAAGGGGTATTCCCCCTCATACTCTGGAGAAGAGGAGGAGGAGGATGAGGAAGAGGCAGATGCACCTTCTAGATACAAACTGTCCTTGGAACAAGTAGACAGTCTGTTGAAAGCAATTTATGCAACATTGGGAATGGAGGAAGAAAAAAGAGAATTATCGCTGCACGATAGAATGTATGAAGGGCTTGGTGAAGCATCAGGTCGCACTTTCCCTGTACATTCGGTAATCTCGGAGACCATTAAGAAAGAATGGGCTGACCCAGAGAGAAAACCCTTTTTCCCAAGAGCTCACAAGAGGCGTTTTCCATTTAATGATAATCCTGAGTCACTTTGGAATAAAGTCCCGAAGTTGGATGCAGCTTTTTCCCAAGTATCTAGATCAACAGATCTGGCATTCGAGGACATGGGTACTTTGAAGGATCCTATGGATAAGAAGGCGGACCAACAGCTTAAAAAAGCCTGGCAGTCCATTGTAGGGAATCTCAAGACTGCTATGGCTATGACCTGTGTCTCCAGAAACATGGAGTTCTGGCTGAATCAGCTAAAAGCACATATTATAGCTGATTCACCCAAACAGGAGATTCTAGATTCCTTCCCAACCCTTATAGCAGCTGTAGCATATATTTCTGACGCCTCTGCAGATTCTATAAGAATGTCAGCTAGGTCAGGGGCCCTGACCATTGCAGCCAGGAGAGCGTTGTGGTTAAAGACATGGCCTGGGGACGCAGCTTCCAAAAATAAGTTATGCGGAGTGCCATTTTTGGGAGATCAGCTTTTTGGTCCTGATCTAGAATCTATTTTGGATAGAACAGCTGATAAAAAGAAGTCCTTTCCGGTTAAAAAGAAAAAGCAGCCAGTTAGGCGGTTTTTTCGACCTCAAAAAAATCAGGAAAGGAGTAACAGGCCCCAAGAAAAAAGAAGGAGTTGGGCGGCGCAGAGAGGAAAAGGCAAAGGGAATGTCCTTTTCAATCCTCCTACGCAGGCCAATAAGACACAATGACTTGGTGGTGCCTGTGGGAGGAAGGCTTCAAGAATTCCTTCCTCTCTGGGCAAACATAACAAAAAAACCCGTTTGTTTTGGATTCAATAGCCCAGGGTTACAGGATAGAGCTGTTGAACCTTCCTCCAGAGAGGTACTGCGTAACAAATTTGCCAAAAGACACAACAAAAGCCCTAGCCATGAAGAACCTGTTAGGGGATCTGATAAAACAGGGGGTTGTGGTTCAGGTGCCTCCGGAGGAAGTTTGCCAAGGGTTCTACTCCCATATTTTTCTGATAAAGAAACCATCAGGAAGCTTTCGGCTCATCCTCAATTTAAAACTGCTAAACAGGTCAGTCCAATACGGGCGATTCCGCATGGACTCCATCTTTTCGGTAAGAAATCTCTTAGTCAGAGGATGCTTTATGGCATCAATCGACTTAAGGGATGCGTACCTGCATGTACCTATAGCTGTTCAGTCCCAGAGATATCTGAGGCTGGCAGTAAATATGGGGAGGGAGGTTTTGCACCTTCAATTCAGGGCCCTCCCGTTTGGTCTATCTTCCGCCCCTCGAATATTTACCAAAATTATGGCGGAGGCCCTAGCTCCCCTCCGGCTACAGGGGATTGCGGTTATCCCTTACCTGGACGACCTCCTTTTCTTTGCCCCTTCCAGGGAAAGGTTACAGGAGGATCTGATCAAGGCTCGCAGTCATCTGGAGGCCTTAGGTTGGATTATAAACATCCAAAAATCAAATTTCAATCCAGCACAAAGAGTCCAATTTCTGGGGTATCTGATAGACTCAGTGGATCAAAAGTTTTTTCTTCCAGAAGAGAAGAAAGTGAAGGTATTGCAGGCAGTATCCAGCCTTCAGACGAACCTGGAGGTATCAGTCAGAAGGATTATGTCAGTACTAGGAACCTTGTCCTCAACCATGCCGGCCATTCAATGGGCCAGACTCCATTTCAGACCCCTTCAGAGTTTTCTCTTAAAGATCTGGGATCACAGTCCAGAAGCTTTAGACTCAAAGGTAAGGCTTCCCACCAGGGTAAAAAGGACCCTTTGGTGGTGGAGAAATCAGGCAGTGCTGTCAAGGGGTTTACTCTGGTCCTTCCCAACAGAGAGAAGGATAACGACAGACGCCAGCAGTTGGGGATGGGGAGCACACTGGGGTCAAGACATAGCTCAGGGAGTTTGGTCCCCAGTGGAAGCAGGAAGGTCATCAAATTGGAGGGAGGTAAAGGCAGTCGCTTTAGCCTTGGTTGCCTTCTCTCCAAACCTTCGGGGGTCCCATGTGCAGATATTGTCAGACAACGCCACCACGGTGGCATACCTGAACAAACAAGGGGGCACAAGGAGCGGGACTCTTCTATTGCTATCTTCAGAGATCCTAGAATGGGCAGAGAGTCATCTACTTTCCCTGTCAGCTGTACATCTCAAGGGCACGCTAAATGGAGTAGCAGATTTCTTGAGCAGACAAAGGATTCAGGAGGCAGAGTGGAGTTTGAATCCAGAAATATTCACTCTAATAACCCAGAAGTGGGGATGCCCGCAGGTGGATCTATTCGCATCAAGAGAAAATGCTCAGCTCCCTCAGTTCTTCTCCCTGCACCGAGACAACGGATCGATAGGGATAGATGCCCTGGCACATCCTTGGAATTTCCAGCTGGGTTATGCCTTCCCCCCTTTTCAGCTAATTCCTTTAGTATTGAGGAAGATACAGAAGGAGAAGGTGTCGGTAATCTTGATCACCCCGTACTGGCCAAAAAGGGCCTGGTTTTCCTCCATTCTACTAATGTCAGTCAAACCTTTCTGGCAGCTTCCCCTCAGACAGGACTTACTACTTCAAGGTCCAGTGTATCATCCGGATATAGCAAGACTAAGTCTCACTGCTTGGTATCTGAGGAACAGCTGTTGAAAAACAAGGGTTTGTCAGAGCCTCTAGTATCTACTTTACTGGCTAGTAGAAAGAAGGTGACTAGAGATATCTACGCTAAGGTTTGGAAAATCTACAACTCCTGGTGTCGCTCGGCAAACCGAAATTTAGAAGATATTGTGTCGGTTCTGGAATTTCTGCAGAAGGGGGTGGACAAAGGGCTGGCAATCAGCACTCTTAAAGTACAAGTGGCTGCCCTAGGAGTATACCTGGATCAACCTATTTCCTCAGTTCCGTTGGTCACGAGGTTCTTTAGGTCACTTACTAGATCCAGACCAGTTCCCAATAGACACTTTCCAAAATGGGACTTGACAGTGGTTTTACAAGTACTCACAAAAGATCCTTTTGAACCATTACAGTCAATCTCGTTAAAGAATTTAACTCTAAAGACGATATTCTTAGTTGCAGTTACGACTGCGAGAAGAATTGGAGAACTTCAGGCTCTTTCAGTTAAGGAGCCCTTTATGTCAATTTACCCAGACAGGATTGTGCTTAGAACAGATCCTGCGTTTTTACCAAAAGTGGCATCAGTCCATAATAGGTCGCAGGAAATCATCCTGCCAACTTTTTGTTCAGATCCTTCAGGAAGTAAGGAAGAATTATTTCATAAGTTAGATGTAAGAAGAACCTTATTACATTACTTAGAGAAAACAAGGGACTTCAGGTCTTCGGACTCTTTATTTGTTCTGTTTTCCGGCAACAGAAAAGGAAGGAAAGCTTCAAAGGGATCAATTGCCAGATGGTTAAGAATGGCTATTTCAGAAGCTTATGTCCAGTCGGGGTTGTCTCCTCCTCAGGGAGTACGAGCACATTCTACCAGAGCTCTAGCCACTACATGGGCAGAAAAAGCTGGTGCCACCCCAGACCAAATTTGTAAGGCGGCTACGTGGTCAAGTTATCTTACGTTTGTCCGTCACTACAGATTGGATCTTCTGTCGGCTGGTGATCAGGCATTTGGCAGAAAGGTCCTGCAGGCTGTTGTCCCTCCCTAGTTGGTAAGTCTCGATTATCCTCTCATGTGCTGTCCTGAAAGACGATAAGGGAAAATTCAAGTTAGACTTACCGGTAACTTGTTTTCCATGAGTCTTTCAGGACAGCAGCAACCCGCCCTTCATGTTTATATATACATATTTATACGTATATGGAAGTGTGTGTGTGTATATATATATATATGCTGTGAATTAACCGTATTATGCTTATGTGTTCCAGCTTGGGCCGGAGGTACTCTACTACAACTGACGAGCTGTGGAGAGGAGCCTCCTTTTAAAATGTGGTGGAGTTTGTGTTTCCTGTTTCCTAGTGGGTGGAGCCTCTCTCTCATGTGCTGTCCTGAAAGACTCATGGAAAACAAGTTACCGGTAAGTCTAACTTGAATTTTCATTTGCAAACTGCAACCAACCACCGTTTTCTTTAGTTGTCAGAAAAAAATATAGATTTCCTTCCTTGTTTTGTGCAGGACTACTCGTGGGAAGACCATGGATTCTCGCTGGTAAACAGGCTTTATTCTGACATCGGCCACCTTCTAGATGACAAGTTCCGGATGGTCTACAATCTCACCTACAACACCATGGCCACGCACGAAGATGTCGACACCACCATGTTAAGAAGAGCCTTGTTTAACTATGTCCACTGTATGTTTGGAATCAGGTATGTATAGGAAGTTCTGCTTTGGCGGAGAGCTAAAGAAAATATTGTATGTGTTGTAAATAAAGACTCCATTAAAGCTGAACTGAAGCCACATTTTTCTTTTGTTTTGAATAGAGTGGAGAAGAGACAAAATTTACTGTCTGTGACTCCACTGGGGAGATTTTTTTCACTTCCTGTCCCTGTGACACCCATACAAGAAATTGGGGGGAAGGGGTTTTCACCAGAACGGGGAAGCGCAACTTTCTCATCGCAAGAGGTTCATAGAGCCACTGTCGCTCACCGTTGTGGAGGTGGAGGAGAGGCTTTTGCTTTGTGTCTCTCTTGCACATACAGTTGGGGGTGGGGGTGCTAATAAGTATTGAGCCTTACCCAGAAAAAAATTGAGCTAGGAAGCTGTAACTGCCACACTATTCTATATATTCCCCCAGGGAGTCAATGCACTTGCCACATCTGTCCTGCAGCTTTTTAAAGTGGTTGTAAACCCTAGGACAGTGATGGCAAACCTTGGCACCCCAGATGTTTTGGAACTATATTTTCCATGATGCTCATGCACTCTGCAGTGTAATTGAGCACTAGGGCTGAAACAACGAATCGATTAATCGGCAACTAATCGATTATGAAATTAATCGATTACTATTTTCATAATCGATTAATCAGCCAGTAACATAATGGGGTTGAAAAAAAACTAAAATGAGCCCTTTATAGTACAAAAAGAGCAAATAATCGCTACTGCAAATATTACTTTCACAGTTCTACACAAAAAAAAAATTAACCCCTTACAGTAGTGATTATCTGCTTTTTTTTGTACTATAAAGGGCTAATTTTAGTTTTTTTCACCCCATTATGTTACTAAACGTCTTAGACCTGGTTCACATCTATGTGTTTTTTGGTGCTTTTTGCAGAAACGCACTACAGTTCATGCACACGGTTTCCTATGGGACACGTTCACGCAAAACGGTGATTTTTTGGTTCAATATACTTCAATAGAGAAGCTGCAGAAAAGCATGTAATGCGTTTTTGCAGCAATATGTGTTTTTTAATCTGCCTAACAACAAATTGGCCAAAAAAATGCAAAAACGCAAATCGCTGCAAAATCACATGCACAAAAATCAAAACGCACAGCAAAAAGCACTGCAGAAACAGATAAAAAGCAAACTGCATAGGTGTGTACTGAGCCTTATGCTGGCCACAAGGATCAATTTTCAGATGAGAATATTCAGACGAAAAATCTTTGTACATTCGCTGAATGAAAGAACGAACGTTCTTAAAATGAAATTTTTTTTGAAGGAAGACATTATTTTTGTTTTTAATAAAAAAAATTTGATTACTGAGTCTGATGATATTTACCAGATTCACCCTTTAATAGTATATACAGTATATCTCCTCTAATAGTATATACAGTATATCTCCTCTAATAGTTTATACAGTATATCTCTTCTAATAGTATATACAGTATATCTCCTCTAATAGTATATACAGTATATATCTCCTCTAATAGTATATACAGTATATGTCTTCTGTCTGTTATGCTCAGAGTGGATTTGATATTTTGCTCCCTAACCATACAGTTGGTTATTTATATTTACCACTGCATAGAGATATTTAAGAATAAATTACCTTTTTTTAAAACTGTACACATTAACTAAATTATACACCACACTCTTTTTTAAGGTTATTAACCGAATAATCGATTAATTGAAACAATAATCGGCCAGCTAATCGATTATGAAAATAATCGTTAGTTGCAGCCCTATTGAGCACCATATGAAATGTAGTTCCAAAACACCTGGAGTGCCAAGGTTCGCCATCACTGCCCTAGGACAAAAAAAAAAACCTGCAAGACAAAGGCATAATAAGCAGGAGCCGCCGGTAACGGCACCGTTGCTTCAGTGCAAGTGCCGATAACTTTGGCACATGCAAATACAGGGGATATCTCCTAAACCGTTCAGGTTTAGGAGATATCCTGGGTAGCTACAGGTAAGCCTATAATAAGTGTGTTGTAAGGGTTTATATCCACTTTAAGTCCCTGCAAATTAAATTCTTCCGACTGCTGGTGTAATCACTGTTTTGCAGCATTAGTTGCCTCCGGAACAATCCCAAATCATTGTCCGTTTTTAGGTGTTTTTTGAGATTGGGGAACAGATGATAGTCAGAAGGAGCCAGGTCGGGCGAATAGGGTGGATGGGGCATCACTTGAAAGCCTAAGAAGGTCTGTTTTGCCATTGTTTCACCTGCAGTGTGTGACAAGGCATTGTCATGCAACAGGATGACACCTTTGTAGAGCTTTCCTCTACATTTTTCCTTGATATTTTGCCTCAACTTAGTCTATAAAGCACAGTAATATGTTGCATTGATGGTTGAACCCTTTTGGAGGTAGTCCACCAGTTCCACCAGTAGAACTTCCTTCTTATCCCAAGAAACTGTTGCCATTTGCTTCTGCACTGACCTTTTACCAACAGAACTTCTTTGACCTGGGGGAACCACTGTTCCTCCATTCCTTAGACTGTTCCTTTGTCTCAGGATCATAACAGTAGATCCATATCTCATCCATATCTCATCACAAGTTTGTCCAGGAAATCTGGTTAATTTCTTGCAAAATGTTCCAAAACAGCCATCGATGTCTCCACACTTTTCCTTTTGTTTGGTTTGTCAAAAGTTTTGGGATCCACTTTGCTGCAAGCTTTCTCATTTCCAAGTCGTTGTGGATAATGGCACCAACTCTCACCTGATATTCCCAGATATGTAGCAATACTTTTGGCTGATATTCGGTGGTCCTCCATGATCATGTCATGGGTGGCTTTCACATTTGAAGGCACAGAGACAGAAACGGGCCTTCCACTGGGTTTCTCACTTTCAACACTGAAATGGCCAGTTTTAAAATTGACAACCCAACATTTAACTGTTGCAGATGAAGGGCCACTGTCACCCAAAGTTTGTGACGTTTCATCTTGGATCTACTTCGCACCTTTCCCTTGGAAAAACAGGAACTTGATTATGGTCCTATGCTCTTCCACGTAGAATTTTTCTGGAGGTGCTGCCATGTTCACTTTGGACCTGATAAAGAAAGAAAAGTTAAAATCATAGGTAGTTGATTTTTGCACCATTGAATGTAGACAAATCGGCCAGTACACCCTGCAATTTACAGCTTCCTAGCTTAATGTTTTCTGGGTAAGGCTCAATACTTATCAGCACGCCCCGTAGTTCAAAGTGGGAGCAGCACATAGAGGAGACTCCTACAGAACTGCATAAGTCCCTGCATTTTTTTTAAATTCAAATAACGTAATTCCCTAATTTGACTTGGCATCATCCTCTCATAGACCCTGTATCAGGGCTCAGACTGAGAGGGGGGGAAGCCACACAATGGGCCAATCAGGTGTGTTGCAGTGCAAGGACAATGCTAATAGAAGGAGAGAGCAGGGAGACAAGCTCATCTTTGGTGCTCCCTCTCCTTTTACTGTCCAGCCACATGGTGGGGAGGGGACTTGTAAGTGAAACTGCTGCAAGGAAAAAAAATCAAGACCCTTCCACTGCCAGGTAGGACTTTACTGAGTGGCAGAGCTGTAGAACTGAGTGGCCAGACATACAAATGCCTCTGGCAGATAAATCCTCTCTCATATATGTATGTCAATTGTATATTTGGCGGTTTGCTTGGCCTTTAGATGCTTCATTCAGATGGACATTAAGCCCCGGTTCACACAGGGGCGGCACGACTTGCAGGTCGCCTCACCGAGGCGACCTGCACACGACTTCCACGGCGACTTGCAAAGCGACTTCTGTATAGAAGTCTATGCAAGTCGCCCCCAAAGTAGTACAGGAACCTTTTTCTAAGTCGGAACGACTTGCGTCGCTCCTATTAGAACGGTTCCATTGTACAGAACGGGAGGCGACTTGTCAGGCGGCTAGGTCGCCTGACAAGTCGCCCCTGTGTGAACCGGCACTAACACCCATTCTGCATGCAGGCTGTGTTTCTTATTGCGCCTGCATCCACCCCAAGCTGTGCACAGGCAGCCTATAGAGGTGGATACAGACGGACAAAAGTTGACGTTTGCAGTAGCGGGTGCACAGATTCCGATCACACACTGCCAGCGTTCAGATCCCTGCTCCCACTCCAGCACACATGTTACATTTTCAGAGGTGGCCATGTCTGTGCAGCCGCTGCGTTGCCATCTATCTCTATAGGCTGCCTGCACACAGAATGGGTGTCAGAGCCCGTCTGAACAAAGCCTAACCCTATCATAATGAAATAGAGTGACTGCCATTGATGGCCTCCAAGTGGATTGGTTGTTATGCTGACCCTCTATCTTGGGTCATAGTCACTAGGACACATAGAGAGGGCGAATCTCCCCAGCAGGGACACAGACAGGAATATAATCTTATTAACCTGAGATACTTATGAACTTTGCTGCATGAATTTCTTTGCATGAACTTTTTACAGTTATTTCTGCACGAATATTGCATGATTTGAAATATATTGTATGTTATAAAATATGTACAAAAATTCATATATCCATATGTATTTTGCACATTGCATGCAGCAATTTGTATGTTTGTATTTTTGGAATTTAATTGCAATACTGTTTGTATTTTTGCACATTTTAGCACTTTGCAATTTTGATCTACACTATATTGGCAAAAGTATTGGGACGCCTGCCTTTACACACAGATGAACTTTAATGGAATCCCAGTCTTAGTCTGTAGGGTTCAATATTGTGTTGGCCCACCCTTTGCAGCTATAACAGCTTCAACTCTTCTGGGAAGGCTGTCCACAAGGTTTGGGAGTGTGTCTATCGGAAGGTTTGACCATTCTTCCAGAAGTGCATTTGTGAGGTCAGGTACTGATGTGGAGGAGAAGGGCTGGCTTGCAGTCTCCGCTCTAATTCATCCCAAAGGTGTTCTGTCGGGTTGAGGTCAGGACTGTGCAGGCCAGTCAAGTTCCTCCACCCCAAACTCGCACATCCATGTCTTTATGGACCTTGCTTTGTGCACTGGTCCAAATCATTTGGTGGAGGGGGGATTATGATGTGGAGTTGTTTTTCAGGGGTTGGGTTTGGCCTCTTAGTTCCAGTGAAGGGAACTCCTAAGACGTCAGCATACCAAGACAATTTGGACAATTTCATACTCCCAACATTGTGGGAACAGTTTGGGGATGGCACATTCCTGTTCCAACATGACTGCACACCAGTGCACAAAGCAAGGTCCATAAAGACATGGATGAGTGAGTTTGGGGTGGAGGAACTTGACTGACCTCAAATGCTCTTCTGGAAGAATGGTCAAACATTCCCATAGACACACGCCTGTACCTTGTGGACAGCCTTAGTATTGGTTTCGGGGGCATTTTCCGATACTGGTATCGCTGCTTCCCTAGTTCTAACCCTTCCAAATTCGGAATTGAACAGAAAGTTTTGGCTTAAGTTTCAACTTAAAATATGGATCTCTTTTAAGTCACAGCTTTATCTTTTGATTAATGAGATTGTATTGTACTGTTTTTCCTAGCATTGTTCTTTTTTTTCCTAGCAGATCTGTGATCAATGTTGCTTCCATCTAGGGACTCCGTATATAGTCAGACAAAGGCTGTGTAATGATTAATCTCTCTCTGCTAGCCATGGTACAGTACGGGTGAAATTGGCTGTGCACTTAATTTCCTCTGTCTGACCTGATTTTCCCCAGGTACGATGACTACGATTATGGGGAAGTTAATCAATTACTTGAGAGAAGCCTCAAGGTTTACATTAAAACTCTGACCTGTTACCCGGAGCGAGCCACAAAACGCATGTATGACAGCTATTGGCGTCAGTTCAAGCACTCTGAAAAGGTGAGCCAAACCAAACGCCGAACCCCACTGCACAGCAGCACTGAACAGTGATAATAATTTAAGCAGCAGAAGTCTGTATCAATGAATTGGGTTCTTTTTCTTACCCTTTCCTAACCAGAGGTCATTGAAGCCGGGATGCACAGAACAAAGGTAGCAGTATCAGTATGCATCACTTAAACTACTATTAACCGCTTCAGCCCCGGAAGATTTTACCCCCTTCCCTGACCAGAGCACTTTTTGCGATTCGGCACTGTGTCGCTTTAACTGACATTTGCACGGTCGTGCGACGATGCACCCAAACAAAATTGATGTGCTTTTTTCCCACAAATAGAGCTTTCTTTTAGTGATATTTGATCACCTCTGCGATTTTTATTTCTTGCGCTATAAACAAAAAAGGAGCGACAATTTTGAAAAAAAAACACATTATTTTTTACTTTTTGCTATAATAAATATCCCCCAAAAATATATAATAAACATTTTTCCCCTCAGTTTAGGCCGATATGTATTCTTCTACATAATTTTGGTAAAAGAAAATCGCAATAAGCATATATTGATTGGTTTGTGCAAAAGTTATAGTGTCTACAAATTAGGGGATAGATTTATGGAATTTTTATTATTAATTTTTTTTTATTAGTAATGGCAGCGATCTGCAATTTTTATCGGGACTGCAACATTATGGCGGACACATCGGACACTTTTGACACATTGGACACTTTTGACACATTTTTGGGACCATTGGCATTTATACAGCGATCAGTGCTATAAAAATGCACTGATTACTGTGTAAATGACACTGGCAGGGAAGGGGTTAACCACTAAGGGGCGATGAAGGGGTTAAGTGTGTCCTACGGAGTGATTCTAACTGTGGGGGGGAATGTGCTTTAAGTCACATGACAGTAGGGCTGAAACAACTAATCGATTAATCGACAACTAATCGATTATGTAATTAATTGATTACTATTTTCATAATCGATTAATCGGCCAGTAACATAATGGGGTTAAAAAAGCTAAAATTAGCCCTATATAGTACAAAAAGAGCAAATAATCTCTACTGTAAATATTACTTTCACTGTTGCACAGTAAAAAAACATAATTTTTTTTTTTTTTAAACTCCATTATGTTACTAAATGTCTTAGGCCTGGTTCCCACCTATGTGTGTTTTGGTGCTTTTTGCAGAAATGCACTACAGTTCATTTAACGTTCACATATATGCTTTTTTCAGCTGTTGTGTATTTGGAAAGGGTCAAGGACCTTTTTCAATGCAAAACGGTGCTTTTTTGGTTCAATATACTTCAATGGAGAAGCTGCAGAAAAGCATGTAATATTACAGTTCTGTTTGAAAATCTGAAAAACAGTCTAGAATTTTTTTTTTCTTTATATACTATTAGAGGTTGAATCTGGACTCAGATCAATTTTTTTATTTAGAGTATATCTCTTCTGTCTATCATTCTCAGAGAGGATTAAAGATTTTACTCCCTAACCGTATAGTTGGTCATTTATATTTACCCCTGCGTATAAAGATATTTAGGAATAAATTGCCTTTTTTTAAACTTTACATATTAACTAAATTATACACCACATTTTTTTTTAAGGTGATTAATCGAAACAATAATCGGCCAACTAATCGATTATGAAAATAATCGTTAGTTGCAGCCCTACATGACAGTGATCACAGGGAGCAGTGATCTCTGTCATGTCACAAGGCATAACAGGGAAATGCCTTGTTTACATTATTCATAGGCACTTCCCCATCCTGCGGCTCCATAACACGATCGCCGGGAGACCGGCAGACATTGAGTTTGCCAGTCTCACGGGCACGGTCCCGCTGTACACGGCACGCCCGCTAACCCCGCCATTTAAAGGGGACGCCCATTTGCCCACCGCTGCCATTGTGCCAACGTATATTGGCGTGCAGCGGTCGGTAAGTGGTTAAACTCTGTTTTTTCTTTCTTGGTTTAACACATTGAGCATAATAAAATAAACATGCCCCAGTAAACTTTTTGTTACAGTTCTTATCCTATAACTTGCCATGTACAAGTTTCAATGCTGCTGGCTCCTGCTCTCAAAGTGCGGCTTCCCTGAACTTCTGGTTTTCACATGAAAGCGATAACAGTGGGCAGTGCACTCTAGGGTCAGTTTTTTTTAGCTTGGAGAAGGGAGTGGGGAGGAGCAGGAGAGTGCTTTGCATTCCTAGGATATGGGGCTGTGTGTTTCTATGATGTGCACAGTGTAGGGAGACACAACTCTACTCCCTGCATACAAGGGTGACTGCAAGAGAAAGGTTAAAGACTAGAAAAAGAAAATGAATGCAGCCATTTAAATTAAAGTGGAAGGCAAGTCAAAAACTAAGCTTACAAGTCAAGTTCACCTTTTTTTTCCCTCTAAATTCCAGCTCCCCTATGTACCAGTATAGCATTAATGTACTTCTTTTGTAAAAATAAAACTGCTTTCCATTTATTCTACACATTCGCCCCATTGTCATCATGGATGTTTAACCACTTCAATACCAGGCACTTTCCCCCCTTCCTGCCCAGGACAGCTTTCAGCACTGTCACATTTTGAATGACAATTGCGCGGTCATACAACACTGTACCAAACTAAATTTGTTATCATTTTCTTCCCACAAATAGAGCTTTCTTTTGGTGGTATTTGATCACCTCCGGGGTTTTTATTTTTTGCTAAACAAACTAAAAAAGACTGACATTTTGGGGGGAAAAAGTTTTTCTTAGTTTCTGTTATAAAATTTTGTTCTCTCCTTCACGGACGGGCACTGATGAGGCGGCACTGATGGGCATCGATAAGGTGGCACTGATATGCAGAATTGATGGGCACTGATAGGCTACACTGATATGCAGCACTGATGGGCACTAATAGGTGGCACTGGTAGGTGGCACTGATGGGCACTGATAGATGGCACTGGATGGCACTGGATAGGCAGAACTGATGAGGAGCTACTGACAGGCATTACTAATTGGCATCTGAAGGGCACTGACAGGCATTACTGATGGGGCACTGATTGGCACTGACAGGCGTTTTTGATGGGGCACAGACTGGCAGCATGTGGGCACTGATTGGCAGCTGATGGGCACATCTGATGGGGGCTGTACTGATGTTCAATGTGCCGATTATCAGCACAGACCCTCCCTCTGACAGACCCTCCCTCCTGGTTCACGCGATGATCAGCTGTGATTGGTCACAGCTGATCACATGGTACGGATCCTCCGTCAGAGGCTGACATGGACAGACTGACACACAGCACCACTGATCGCCGCGGTGCGCGCCCCCGTGGACGCGCGCTGGCATGCTATCCTGCTGGACGTCATATGACGCCCAGTCAGGATAACAGAACCACTTCCCATTACTTCTGCCTTACTTCCCGGACAGACTTGAGGTCATGACACAGGAAGGAGTTGACCAGCTGACCTCATTAGCACACACCCTGCATCATCCACCCTCAACTGGTCAACTCCTTCCTGTGTCATGACCTAAAGTCTGCCCAGAAAGTAAAGCAGAAGTAATCAAGCAGTGTTTTTAAACAGCTATGAAGAGAGTGAGGTAAGCCTGTGCAGAATAAATGCAAAGCTATTTTATTTTTGCAAAAGTACATTAAATGCTGTATTGGTACATAGGGGAGCTGTCTTTTTAGAAAAAAAAAGGTGAACTTGGCCTTTAAAGTGTTAGTAAACCCAGGACCCTGCATTCACTATATCTGGTCTTCCACAGTACACAGAACATGGAAATGCAATTATTTTAGTAAATATAAACTGCTAAATACCTTTCCTCATCAGCAGTATATAGCAGTCGTATAACTTCTATCAGTGTCTGATTAAAGCTTGTAGGAGGAGATTTCATTCTGCTCTGATTGACTTATGAGGCTACAATACCCCTGACCCTCTGTCTGGACAGTACTGATTGGCCCTGTGCTGATCACATGCACTCTCCCAATGCATCAAAAAACTCTCTAGCAATACACACCAAACTGAGCATGTGCAGAGTGCCCCAAAGGCTCTGTTCCATCAGGAGATGTATTGGGGACTGTGGAAGAAGGGGAGGATCAGAGAAGACAGTATCAAACAGCCTGTATATGCAATGCACAGGATTAACCCCTTAGGTTCCACAGTGAGTATAACAAGCACGCTTTGCTGCATATACAGACTGATTTTACTGTTGTGGGTTTAGTAACACTTTAAATCGTGTCCCATCCCCATTCTAAGCCTATTCTATCTACACTGTAAAAGGAAAGATGTTTATGCTTACCTATTCGGAAGTTGCTCCGGTTCAGTCACATGATCTCTCCAGCGCCGGCTTCGGTGGAGAGTAGTGATTGGCAACAACGGCTGCAGAGCCTGTGCCATGACGTCACCCATAGGCTTACTATGGGACATCCGTTGTCAGCTGCCTCTCCTCTACGCTGAAGCCAATCATGTAACCCGACTGAAGCGACTTTAGAATGGGTAAGTATACAGATCTTCCCTTTTACAGGGTAGATAGAATAGATTTAGAATGAGAGTGGGAGTAGATTTTAAGTGTTTGTAAACCTCAGACATGAAAAATGAACGAAGCATATCCATCTATAGTGTGTACTTGTCTCAATCAAGAGCACTAAGTGTCATTTCTGTCTGCTGCTTCGTTCCTTTACTATCAGCATGAATCACTTCTGACAAGTTTTCCTGACACCGAGAGAAAAATGGTGACAGGGGAGGGAGCTCCATCTGATTGACATCATCAGCACTGTTTCTGTGTGCTATGTGAAGGGGGTGTGTCCCTTTCCTTCCAATTAGCTCTCAGAGCTCTTATAGCTGGCCTCTGCAGAGTGTAACTTCAGCTCTCTGCCCCCTTTTTTCTGAACTCTCAAGAGAAGAAAAGACTGCAGATAAACAGATACAAATAATGTAGGAGGATTTGTGTCATCTCTGTGTATCTCCTGAGACCAGTCACTTCACTGGGTACAAGTGAGAGTTTACAACCACTTTAAGCATAGTTAGGTTTTGGCTTCCCTTCCACACAAGAATTAGTAAGATGCAATGTATATATATATATTTTTTTGGGGGGGGGTTGATGCTGCTTCAAGTTTAACTCTCACCCCTTTCACACTTACACGACTTGTCCCACGATTTTGTACTCCATGATTTTCAATGACTACCATTCATATTGGCACGACTTTAAGTCGTGCCGACTTGAAAGTAGTCCCTGCACTACTTTGGTCCAACTTCTATGCGAGTTGTACTCCATAGACCTCAATGTTAAACCCTGAAGTAGCATGCAAGTCGTGCCTGAATAATATAGACACGACTTCAGTACGACTTTGTAAGCACAAGCCTGGCCTCGCTATTCGGGAAAGGAAAACTTTTCTTTCCTTTCCCGATGAGCGACAGGCAGTGCTGACAGCTGTCTGGTATGAATCCAGAGGGGGAACACCGCGCCAAGTTTTAAATGAAAAAAACGGCGTGGGTTCCCCCCCGGGGGCATACCAGGCCCTTAGGTCTGGTATGGATCTAAGGGGAACCCCCTACGCCGAAAAATCGGCGTGGGGTCCCCCCCAAAATCCATACCAGACCCTTATCCGAGCACGCAGCCCGGCCGGTCAGGAATGGGGGTGGGGACGAGCGAGCGCCCCCCCCCCCCTCCTGGACCGTACCAGGCCGCATGCCCTCAACATGGGGGGGTGGGTGCTTTAGGGCATGGGGGCACCCTGCCGGCCCCCCCCCCCACCCCAAAGCACCTTGTCCCCATGTTGATGAGGACAAGGACCTCTTCCCGACAACCCTAGCCGTTGGTTGTCGGGGTCTGCGGGCGGGGGGCTTATCGGAATCCGGGAGCCCCCTTTAATAAGGGAGCCCCCAGATCCCGCCCCCCACCCTATGTGAATGAGTATGGGGTACATGGTACCCCTACCCATTCACCTAGGGAAAAAAGTGTCAATAAAAAACACAGTACACAGGTTTTTAAAATAATTTATTAGGCAGCTCCGGGATCTTCTTCCGACTTCGGGGGTCCTCTTCCGACTTCGGGGGTCTCTCCGCCGTCTCCTCCCGGTGTCCGCATCTTCTGCCGGCTCCTCCGCTATCTTCTGCAGCTCAATTGCTAGCGGTGGTCCGGACTTCTGCCTTTGTCTTTTCTTCCAGAGATGTTGACACGACGCTCTCTCCAGCCAGAATGGTCTCTGTGCGCTCCGCAAGGGACTTATATAGGCGGTGGCCCCGCCCCCTTATGAGGTCACTGTCCCGGGGCATGCTGGGACTGTGCCGTCATAAGGGGGCGTGGTCATCACCCGGTGACCACGCCTCCTAAAACGTCACAGACCCAGCATGCCCAGGGACTGTGACGGCATAAGGGGGCGGGGTCACCGCCTATATAAGTCCCTTGCGGAGCGCACAGAGACCATTCTGGCTGGAGAGAGCGTCGTGTCAACATCTCTGGAAGAAAAGAAGAAAGCAGAAGTCCGGACCACCGCTAGCAATTGAGCTGCAGAGGATAGCGGAGGAGCCGGCAGAAGATGCGGACACCGGGAGGAGACGGCGGAGAGACCCCCGAAGTCGGAAGAGGACCCCTGAAGTCGGAAGAAGATCCCGGAGCTGCCTAATAAATTATTTTAAAAACCTGTGTACTGTGTTTTTTATTGACGCTTTTTTCCCTAGGTGAATGGGTAGGGGTACCATGTACCCCATACTCATTCACATAGGGCGGGGGGCCGGGATCTGGGGGCCCCCTTATTAAAGGGGGCTCCCAGATTCCGATAAGCCCCCCGCCCGCAGACCCTGACAACCAACGGCCAGGGTTGTCGGGAAGAGGCCCTTGTCCTCATCAACATGGGGACAAGGTGCTTTGGGGTGGGGGGCCGCACTGCGCCCCCCATGCCCTAAAGCACCCACCCCCCATGTTGAGGGCATGCGGCCAGGTACGGTCCAGGAGGGGGGGGCCGCCAGCTCGTCCCCACCCCCATTCCTGACCGGCCGGGCTGCGTGCTCGGATAAGGGTCTGGTATGGATTTTGGGGGGACCCCCACGCCGATTTTTCGGCGTAGGGGGTTCCCCTTACAATCCAGACCTAAGGGCCTGGTATGCCCCTGGGGGGAACCCACGCCAGTTTTTTTATTTAAAACTTGGCATGGAGTTCCCCCTTATGATTCATACCAACTACTGTATGTTTTCATTTGTTAATGCCAAAAACGTGGCAAAGTAGTACTGCTCCCAAATCGCGGCAAAATCGCGGCCGCGAAATCGCGGTAAAATCGTGCGACTTTGAAGTCGTATAAGTGTGAAAGGGGCCTAATGTAAACACCTAGCAGTTTTGACATTGTTTAAAGGATGTTTTAATTAATGTTCTGCTTATGTTTTTTTATTATAAGATGACAAAGTGACAGATTTTTTTAAAGCATTTTTTAGTTGACACACAGTTACACGAAAACAATTTTAACTTTTACTGATTTTTTTTTTTTTTAACTTGCTGTACTGCACAATGATGGCTGAAGAAGGAATAGGAGTTCACACCTTGTGTGATTACCATGATTGGCTGTTATGTTGATCACCTGATTGGGACCAAGGCAAATGGTTTCCGTTCATTAGTGTAGGCCAGCGGCTGACATTGACAGCGGCTCTCAGAACTAGGAGCATGCACAGATGGGTGCTCCTAGTTCTAAAATGTTATGTAGATTAAGGCCCCTTTCACACTGAAGCGCTGGTCGTTTTTGCGGTACTTTAGCAGTGTTTTAGTGGCGCTTTTGTGGAGCTTTTTGGGCGCTAGCGGACCGTTTTTTTTTAAGGTCACGTGACATTGTGACCTTAAAAAAAAAAGACCCGTTTTGCGGCACTTTTAAGGCACTCTGGAAGCACTGCCCATTCATTTCAATGGGCAGGGGCTTTTTTGGAGCGCTATTTATAGTGCTCCAAAGATGCTGCTTGCAGGACTTTTTTTTTTACCATTCTGAAAGGGCACCACCCCAGTGTGAAAGAACACATTGAAGTGAATGGGAGGCATTTTTCAGGCACTATTTCTAGCGCTAAAACGCCTGAAAACTGCCTCGGTGTGAAGGGGGTCTAAAGGATAAGTTCACTTTTCAAAAAATTTAATAAATTCACATTTTTTTTCCGGCAAAAAAATGAGCATTTATTATTTTTTTGTAGTAGAAGCCTGTATGAATGAATGAATGATTTGTAAAGCGCTGCAAATGCGAACTGAATCGCCTCAAGGCGCTGGATGTATTCTCTGTTGTCAGCTTCTTAGAAAAGGAAGGTCTTTAGTTTTTTCCTGAAGGCCTTGTGGTTTTCTTCCATGCGGATGTTGGTTGGAAGAGCATTCCATAGTCGAGGTCCTTGGACTGCGAATCTTCGTTCTCCCTTTGCTTTGTAGCGGTATTTGGGAATGATGAGGAGGTTTTGGTTAGCTGATCGAAGACTGCAATTCGGCGTGTAGTGTTTTATTTTCTCGCGGAGATATAGCGGAGCGTTTCGTATGCATTTGTGGGTGAGGCAGAGGGTCTTGAATGTGATCCGATTCTTCACGCTTAGCCAGTGTAGGCTCTTTAGTGATGGGGAAATGGATTCCCAGGGTTTTTTCCTGTTAACAGTCTTGCCGCCGTGCTTTGGATGAGTTGCAGGCGCGCAAGCTGATATTGGGGTAGTCCTACGTAGAGCGAATTTGCATAGTCGAGTCGGGAATTGATGATTGTTCCCACAACTGCCGCTTTGTCCTCTTCTGGGATGAAGGGGATGAGTCTGCGTAGCAGGCGGAGGAGATGGTGGGATCCGCTAACTACTGATCCTATTTGTGCATCCATTGTCATTCCTGAGTCAAAGATGACTCAGAGAATCTTGGCTTTGGTGCTTGGAGAGATGGTCTGTCCGAGGATGGTGGGAGGTGTCCACGAAGTCTTTATTTTGGAATTTTTGTTAGCATGTAGGAGAAGAAGTTCTGTATAGCATTTGCACCAACAGATCACTGATGCCATGCAGGTCTCCTGCATACTGTCAGTGTATCTGCTTTGCCCATACATCCCGTGTGGGTAAGCCAATACTCCCTGACAGGAAGACTTAATGAACTACCACAGTGCCGTGGTAGTTCATTGAGAACTACAAGCCAATAGCCGCTAAGGATGTCTGGCCTTGTTGTGCATTCAGACACAAAGCTGTGTGCATAAATGACACGACTGAGTGGGCGGAGCCCCGCATGGCCGCGCTGTTTTCAAACAATGACAGCTGGTGTGGGGAGCTTCTCCCTGTACTGCTGTCACAGGGAGGGAGGCAGTGGGCGGCGGCTGCAGCACTGGGAACATGTAACATGTTCCCAAAGGTGAACTTCTCCTTTAGACCCCTTTCACACTGAGGCAGTTTTCAGGCGTTTTAGTGCCTGAAAACTGCCTCCCATTCTCTGCAATGGGTGCTTTCACACCCGGCGGTGCACTTGCGGGACGTTAGAAAAAGTCCTGCAAGCAGCATCTTTTGGCGTTTTGGGAGCGCTCTATACAGTGCTCCCAAAATGCTCCTGCCCATTGCAATGAATGGGCAGTACTTCCAAAGCGCCTGAAAATCCATTCGGAAAGTGCCACAACACGGGAGTTTTTAACCCCTTCTTTGGGGTTAAAAGCACCCCGCTAGCGGCTAAAACGAGCGGCGCTTTCAGTGTGAAGGCAGCCTTAATTTTCTCACAGCACATGGAACTACACCTGAAAATAGTCAATTCCCTCCATGGGCGTGAGTTATTTTTCACCTAAATCATTACCCTGTATTCTCAAGCCAGGGCAATGCTAGCAGCACTATGCTGTCAATCAGCGTTTTTGGGGCGAGGATCCCCCTGCTGTCAGGCGATGAGAAGAAGGTTTACCATTGGTTTACAATCCTTCTTCCTTCCCATGATCAAGCACACTACCCTGGGGCACAGGGTGGCAACCCAGCATTATTTTAGCTGAATTAGCGTTGTCACCCTGTCAGAGTACATAACCCCCCTCACTGACAGGATCATCAGGTATTTTTTTTTTCTATTATTATGGGGCTAGTTTTTGTTTTTAAATGCAAACTTATAGCATGAAAGTGTATCTATCTACTTTAATATATAGATTGCAGATGTGCACAGTTGTAAGAACCATTTGTGAATGCATTACACAAAATATCATTTTAGATCTTGTGTGGCTAACATGTCATTGGCCGACTCTCTTGTCTTCTCTCACTCATTTCTCTTCTGTGTTTCTAGGTCCACGTCAATCTGCTCCTAATGGAGGCCCGCATGCAGGCTGAGCTCCTCTACGCTCTGCGAGCAATCACCAGACACTTGACCTGAGGTTCGTCACATCGCCCGGGACGTGCCGGCAACATCATCATTCAGTTCAGCAGCAAGAGAGGCCCCTGTCATGTAGCATCAAACATATGCATTTCTCGTGTCAGTGCTGGCCCACTCAATGTGGCAGTAATGTGCAATCATCTGTGTTCTATTTTCTACGATGCTTTATCTTTACTAATGTTAGCAAAACGGCACTACTATAAAATATATATTGTTTTCTTTTTTTCTTTTTCTTTTTTTTTTTTTTTTTTTTACATTTTGGCAGTAACTAATCCACACTGCTTTTCCAGAGAGTTCTTTGTTTAGACACAGGATTTATTTTGTTGGATTTTTTTTTTTTTCTTTTTGTACATAGATATGTAAATGTAGCAATTCTGGTTTGCCTTGTTCCAGTTAAGTGTAGTGCTTTGTTTATATAAGAGAGAAAAAAAGAAAAAAAAAAACAGGAATATAAGCTGTACTGTCTAACTGATACACAAAAAGGGCTTATACGGTGAGGCAATGCAGAGTACTGAGAGTCTACACAGTGCAGTATCAACCAATCAAAAATGGTGACATGGTTCGATCCCCTACTGCTTCTTTCTTTCTGTCTTGGTTCTCCTCAATATGGAGCTACTCTGTGTGCTGGCCATCATGTTCTTCATTCATGGGGTGTTCATTAGAGAGCACATAATCTAATATTTCTATGTCTGAGCTACTTTGTGTGCTGGCCGTCCTGTTCGCCTTCCTTGGGGTATTCATTAGAGGGCACATAATACAAGATTTTCATGTCCTGCCCCTATATTGTTGACTGTATAAAAGAATGTAGTCCTCTTTTAAAAGGTTGTCTGATGTAGGTCGCCCAATCTCAAGTACCCCTTTGACATGGGTTCAGTTATTATCAAAAACCGTTGATTACTATAAAACAGTAAAATCATAGATGATTCATGGGACCCATTGGTTGTGATCAGAGGATTTTTTTAAATTAGTAGAAAACATTCAACAGATCTCAGCAGACGCCTTGAAGCACTTGGCAGTCAAGAGTGAATATTCATAGGACCTTCATTAACTTCAAAAAATTCTCTGATTACTGCAAATGGTCCATCTTCTTGTTCCTTAAATGCAGTCACAGACAAAGCTGGGGCACCATGAAGCAAACAACAAAGGGTAGTTCTAGAAATCCAGATATCTCCTGAGAATGACATCTGGAGAGATAACCACCCATGCTTAAATTGGTCACCTGATCTCCAGCTCTTGCTCTTGACTGCAGCTGATGCATGGATCTGTGGACCTTTCTTCTTCTACAGAAGAGTGAAGGATGTAAATACTCCCTGTGTGCCAATGAGCTCTACCTTATACCAGAGACCCTTCTTGTTGCCTCCTCGGAGTTCAGAAATAATAATAAGTTCTCCAAATCAATTCTTGAAATTTATCAGGACACCTAGGGCCACCTTGAAAAGACCTTTCGAGTTATTTGCTAAAACTCTAAGCAGATATGAGTTTGATGTAGAAATATGCCCCTCATCTCTGGAACCCACCAGTAGCACACCCTGAGGTACACAAACCAACCATTCGGGACCACATCTCAAGTGGATTCTAAGTAGGAATATCTGGAGAACGTAGAACAGTGACAACAGTATCCTGTTGCTACACCATGCTGGTGGTTGAGAGATGCCCCTAACAGGGACTCAAGCAGCAGTGAAGAAGCAGCAGGAGATCAAACCTTAACTCCATTCACAAAGGGCACATTTCTGTAAAGTTGCTCTTTCCCTCATCTGTAATGAACTGAAGGTGCTTCCTGCACTGTCTTATCAAATTAGCCCGAGAAGGTTTTTTCTGACCAATCTGCCAGTAAATTGGTCGGAAAAGCTGAATCTGTGCCATAAGTTTAAGTTCTATATCCTTATGTATTACGATAGCAGCGTCTGCGTCCATGTTACAAAGAGGTGGATTTGGACATGGACGGGGGTCGCCAGCGTGAAAAAAATGTGAACGTTCTCTTTATACCATGGCATATTCTGCAGCATGCTACTGATGTGTAAAGCTCTGCATTGTAGTTATACTCTCTAACGGCTCTGTCCACCCAGAACATATTCCTCAGTAATGGGAGAATACAGATGAGCTGAATCCATTGGCTTCTTATATCTTAGTGTTTCCAGGGGCAAAACTTCCTTTCCGGTCTTCTCTGTAATTGTGAAATACACAATAAAACAAAATTGACCTTGCCTCCTCATAGCTGACACAGGCAGACAGGTCTGTGCACAGTACAGCAAATATCCACACTGAAAGGCATAAAGAGCCATTGACTAATTAAGGCAACAAACCTGAAATGGTAGTTTTGGGTGGACTGACCCTTTAAAACAGAAGATTTTTATTGATTTTATTTTATTTCATCATGCAGGCATAGCTGAGGAAGTGTGTTTTGTTTTGTTTTTTTTTATACTTTTATTTTTGATACCAAAGTGTGCCCAGAAAACATAGAAACCAGTCAGAGGCACCTGGTTCAAGAACCGTTCAAATAAGCATTAGTCTGCTGTTAAAGCCTGGAAGACAGTGGGGTTGATTTACTAAAACTGGAGCATGCAAAATCTGGTGCAGTTGTGCATGGTAGCCAATCAGCTTCTAACTTCAGCTTGTTGGATTAAGCTTTGACAATAAATCCTTGAAGCTGATTGGTTTCTAAGCAGATACCAGATTGCGCATGATCCAGTTTTAGTAAATTCAACCCCTGTGTGTTTAAAGGACCACTAATACTAAAGCAAGAAGTTACTTTATGTGAAGGGGTTACAGATAACATTCACAAATCTGTATGTTAAAGGGCCCAGATCTACACAGAAACTTGATATGTATGCAAGTTTGCTGTTGCCTAGGTAGTTGCGATTTAGAGTGACCCTGTCTCCAGAAAATAAAAAGCAATCCTGCAATAACAGTTATAATACTTATCGGTCCTGATAAGTATTATTGTGACTCTGATCTTCACTCTTACATCCCACTCACACTTGTGCGACTTGTCGTACAACTTTGGACATCATAGTTGCATGACAAGTCGTACCCTATGTTGTCCAATGATGACCATTCATATATGTGTGGCCTAAAGTCGCAGCGAATTCAGAGAAGTTCATTGATTACTTTGGTCTGACTTTCATGCAACTTGAGGGCCATAGACTTCAATGTTAACCCTCAAAAGCTGCATCAAAGTCGTACCGGAATGTTTGTTTTACATTAAACAGTGGGTCTGACTTTGCAGAGGGGCAATCAGTCACATCCAAGTTGCACTCCCAAGTCGTGCAACTTTGGAGTAGTACAAGTGTGAATGGGGCCTTATAAAGAGCTATGCCAGCTGAAACAAATCGGCATAATCCAACACGTTTCTGGAAGTGTTAAGTGCCTGCATCAGTCAAAAGCCAACTTCTATGTCACTATAGCTGTGCATGGTCAGAGTAGCTATAAAGCGGATGGCGTGTGGAATCACAGCTCGTGAGGGGGGCTGCAAGTATCCAATACACCCCAGAAGTGTGTTGGATGCTGAAGATTTTTCAGCCCGTATGAGTCAAGAGAGTGAGGAGCAGAGTCACCGTCTGGTGATAGAATTATTTTAAGGCTAGAAGAGTTCTTGAAGGTTGCTGGACAAGGACGATAGATGGTTATGGGGAAATAGCACTCATTTTTAGACCAGCTTCAATTTCCATATATTCAGATTTGATGGCCTATAAATTTTATCTGGTTCTCTACATAGAATAACTGCTTGCTTGCGTTTACTGGCTCCCAGCATTGAATAACCTTAAAATGTGCCATGTTGGTGGCCTTTAAAGGCCACTGTTAAAATACAAGCTACTTGATGGAGCTTCCAAACTATTGTATAGAGTCAAACAGAATTTCAATATACTATTCATCTTTGAAAGATGTACTGGTAACTTTCATGTAGTTGTTAGAAACAACAACCATGCCTTGTTCCTTGGGGAATGTGTTTTCCACTGCTCACTGGATTTCCTGTCTAGAATATCTTAGTTTCTGTAAATGAAACATTTGCCGTTTTAAACTCTGAACTGCGTCGAACATGTCTACGCCTCCCAAACAATGGCGGGAGGACCCTGATTGTCAATCTACTTGGAGAAGATGGAGCTTGGTGACACTGCTGTGGATTTGTCCAAATAAAGTGAATTGGGTGGTGATTTTAGAGCAGATTAGCCTAGGCTGAATTGTCCTATGTAAAAATGTTGGGAGTGTGATTATTATCTCTATTGTTGCCAGTTGCCTTTTCAGCTTTTGGTTGTCTGATGATCAAAATGTTTTTCTCAAATAATTTCACAATAAAAGTCAGCTCCACCAAAAACAGATATTTCGGACTTTATATAGCAAGGAAACATTACAGTAGTTTGGGTCTATGCCCACTTTCCTCACTATGACTGTGAAGGTCCCACTGTCCTATACCCAACCATTTGTTTATAATGCATTAAAGCCTCATGTGGCTTTATACTGGGCAGAACTTGAAAATCTTGTAAAGATCCTAGGAAGATAGCAGGTGATTCACACTGAAATCTCAGGTTTGGGTGGAGTTGCCCTTTAACCCTCAAGGTTATTTTTTTGCATTTAGACAGAAAAAAGGGGGCCATGTTGATGGTACCGTATATTAACTGGCATTGTCAAGGGTAAAATTATTAAAGGGTTTTTATTACAAAAGATATATATAAAGAACATATTCACAGAATAAAAAGCAGACCATGACAATCAAGAAAAAATCAAAAGTTGCATCTCATCAGGACAACTTAAATATAGATACCATCTGTATATTGTTTGCTCTACATGTTTTGCGGGTTTATATTGACCGCTTCTTCAGGAGCTTTCTATATTTAGACGGTGTAAAGAATGGATTGTCTTATAGCTATGGAAATAGAAAAATATACAAAACACTCACAAAATACATTTGGTGGATATATACACTAGTAACATTTACATGTACATATAGAGCATCTGTTGCAGAAATTCCCCCCATCGTCATCCATGTGTCTTACCAGGGGTGACAGATAACCGGGGGCTCGGAAAAGAGGTGACCCACCCTGGAGGGCATGGGAGCCCGTTTCAGAGGCACAAGATATACCCAATGTTAATCTAGTTTAGAAAGAAAAGGAAGTTGTCAAGTATACTTGAGGGCCATCCCTCAGGAATAACAAATGTATGTTAATTTCAGGTAGAATTGCATTTCTTATATAGAAAATACGAATGGAGTTACATACCTGAGTGGGGGTATGTATGCAATTTATGCAGGCTCAGATGAGTGATGTGGTTAGTTCTTATAAAGGGGATTGTATCTACAGGGCAAGGGCACACATGTTAGTTGTGGATGTAATATGGCATATGAGCAAAATGCATGTATACATGTGTGTATGGACCCCGCCACACACGCACATACATATATAGACTAAATGAAACTGTACCTAAGATTTTTGAAGGACATCAAAATATGAAATTGACTTGTCCCATCTACAACATCGCATCAGTCATAAACATCCTCTGCACCTATAGAGAGTGTAATAAGATATAGGCACCAATGACTTTATTATATCTTATTGTCATGGTCTGCTTTTTATTCTGTGAATATGTTCTTTATCTATATCTTTTGTAATAAAAAAAAGTCCAAACACGGCCCCTTTTTATTCTGTTTATATCTTGATGGGTCGAAGGTACCATAAATAAATTTCTCTATTCTTATAGAACTTCTTTATAATCCTTTTGCATTTGTTAAAACTGAAAGTTTTTATAAGGGTTGAATGAGCAAGAGAAAAGTTGATTTTTTTTTTTGGAATGTGAATTGAGGAAGTGGCGATGTCTCTGAAGCACTTTTTAATTGATAGCTGCCTTTTTGTGAATGTCTGGTCACCTGACGGAATCAGTCAGCTGATCTTAAAGAGCACAATTTGCCATTTTGTATGCTGAGGCAGTAATTTGTCCATCAGTGTTTTATAATCCGTGCCATCATAGAGGCATGGCCGAGTTTTGTTTCTCAGTGGTATAAGTAGCATTAAGGCCAGTTACCATTTGTGATAGGCCAGTTACTGTTTTCGGTCAACAGCATGGCTTCCTCCACTATGTTCAGGTGTAGCACAATTATCTCTGACAAAGCAACTGTCAGGACAAAGTGACATGGATGTGCCTGTTTTGAATTGACTAGTGGCTAAATCCCTCATACTAAGAGCAATAAGATTAGCGCATTGATTGGTTATACGTTTTTGTGTGCTTAGTGTGTTTGTATGGGATAATGTGTTTGGATCGTGCTGTTATAAAGCTATAGTCTATTGACCGCTGACGTTTCAGTTGGCCACTGGCTTCTCATTGTTGGTAGGACTTCAGTATGTGAAGGAGCAGTCTGTACTGCAGGCTCTTACTAAATATTTGCAAAGATTTTAAAAAAGCTTCAATCTTTGGTGAATCCTTTGAATAAAACTTCAGTTCCAGTATTGAGATGTTAAACACAAATCTGCTTAAAGCTTTGTTAGGGCCAACTTACAAACTGCTCTTATACAAGCTGAAGCCTGTATGTACAAGGCCTTAGGAAGTCAGGAGATCTCCTTGTCTGCTTTCCCAATTCCTATATCCCCTTCCCTGCACTGATAGACTCCCTTGTGGGTGGGAACTTGGGTGTTGGCTGGAGCCTTCAATCCACTAACTAACCTTCCATTGTGCCCCAGCTATGGCAAGTCCATTGGAAACTTGTGTTCTTAATGGGCTGATCCTTTCAATCTATACTAATGGCAGTTGTCATTTGGAGCCTAGTGGATTGCGTTCAGCTTGCTTGGACTACTCAATCTCACCAAGACTGCAGTGGTGACAGGAAACACGATTACAAGTTTGCTTAGTAAATCATGACCAATCTCAGCTGAGGTTGACCATAAACATGGGAAACATAGAGCAAAACCAAAACAGCATTAGCGAGAGTTTGTCATTTTGGGACAGTTGTAACTACTGCAGCAGCCAGACACGTATTCGAATAGATTGCTAGCTAAATAACTTTACATTTAAATATCACTTGACAAATGAGAGAGCTCTCATTTTACCTCTAGACTGCTTTTCTGTATAAATCTTCATAGACAATGGGGTCCCACTCCCTCTACTGCACTTTTTACCTATGTACTGATTTAGAAAAACCAATGTTCATCAAGTGCTACTTGGTGTCAGTTTATATCAAATACCCCTCAAAGTATTTCAACGTATATGCCTATACCACCTGATTGCATTTTTTGTCTTTCAATTCATTCCTTGGGGCTTAAAGTGATTTCTGCTATTCCTCCTGGTATTCTATCTAACAGTATCTCCTGCAAGCTGTTTATTCCTCCCTCTCTTATGTTACATCTTTCTAGCAATATTTATATAGCAACTGTGCAAACTGTGTAAAAAATCCACTTGCTTTCACTTTAACGTTCTTTAAAGTTTTATTTTCCCATTGGCTAGAATTTATAAAGATAAGTAATTCAAGCCAATCGGTAAAGAGGAATGCCATTGTATCCTAATGCTTTGTAGAAGGCAACATTGCCTTTCAGTCTGAGTTTTCACAGCTGCTATCTAGGAATTGCTAGAGAGCTTTAAATGAGAGAAGGAACAAAAAGAGCTTTTGATAGTTTCTAAACACAGGTACTATAAGATTAGATAGCAAGATGAATGTAAAAATAAATACTTCCACAGATCTATCTTAAATAGGACGTCCTATCCAATAAAATGATAAAGTCCACAGGCAGAAGTACCCCATAATAATATACACGTGCTACTGATTGAGAAACATTGCTTTTCTGCATTCTACATAATACAAAGTAAAATAGTGAAAAAAATGAGTAAGGTTCCTAATGACTCTTGACAGCTGGCTGGAGCTGACATCTTAATTGTTGAGATTTTACCTCAAGGTTGTAAGAATGCTCGATCTCAGTCCCTGCCTACCCACTTGAAATACAAGTTTTTTTGTGGACTGACCCTTAAATTAGAATTGGATATAACAAAGTTAGGGAATAAACTATAACACCTACCATATGTGTGAACCCGTATGTATCACTACCCGTTCCTATAACAAGAATTTGTCACAATGCTATATGCCTTGCATACACTATATGGCCAAAAGCTTGTAGAAAACTGACAATCACATTATTTGAGCTTGTTGGACATCCCATTCCAAAACTGTAGGTGCCATTATGAAGTTGCCCCTATTCTTTTGCAACTGCAATAGACTCCATTCCTCTGGAAAGGCCTTCTACAAGATTTTGAAGAGTCATTTGTATTAGGTACTGATGCTGGATAAGAGGACTTGGCTCTAGCATTTCAATTCATCCAGAAGGTGTTCAGTGAGTGAGGTTGAGGTCAGGACTCTGTGCAGTTCACTCCATTTCCTCCACACAAAAATCATCAAACCATGTCTTCATGGAGTTGGCTTTGTTCACAGGGGACAGTCTTGATGGAACAGAAAAGGGCATTCTCCAAACTATTGGCACAAGGTTGGAAGCACACAGTTATCTTAACTATCTTTGTATGTTGTAGTATTAACAATATTAAAAATACCTCAACTCAATAATTTGGAGGGGTGTCCACATAGTAGCTAAAGTCTCCACAAACATTGGCCATATATTGTAGGTTTTGTGACAGTCGTCCTTCGTACATTTGGACTCCAGGTGCCTCCTGTGTTTTCAAAGTATTACATATCCTCCCAGCAAAAAGTTTCAAACCCATCTCCGGCTGGCTGCAGGATGCCAAGCTACATCATATGCAGCTCCCTCGGTCAGTGAAAGGGTTGGGTTGAAAGAAGCTGACCAAAAGTGACATTTTGCACATAGTTTTCTGCACCCCTTCCTCTTCCTATTCAGAGAGCAGGGTGTCTTTTGTACTTGACCTTCTAATTGTATTTTTTTTTTTCTTTCAAATGTTTGAAATGTTTACTTCAAATTCATTTTACCTTCATTCATCAGTGTACTAATGATGGCACCAAGCTGTGATATTTTGTGTGCAATGTTGTAAGTGAACAAAGGTAAAGTGCAATATATCATTGAAATAGCCACCGAAGAATCTGAAGTGTCCTTTGTAATCTTTTCTTGAAATCTTTTTCTTTGTTCTGACGAGAAATTTTCATTGTTGTAGTATTTTTTATTTTATTTTTTGTTTTTTTGTTTATTTCAGCAAATAAAAAAAGGAGGTTGGTTAGTCCAAAGCAATAGTGAGTGGAATTTGCTTTTAGCATTAACAATCCAGTTTTTTTTTTATAGGACATGAAACCCATGACAGATTGCCCACCTCACATACTATGCCAATGGCAGGCTTAGGTTTAAAGGTCTTTTCTGGAGTCTAAGATGGATATTTTCTATCTGTGGTAAAAATTGGCATGCTGCATGTGCCTGGCTGCTATTGATACATTTTGTTAAGAGATTATGCTCATTCTATTGATGGTATTTCATGCCCTAGAGCAGGGTTTCTCAACTAGGGTTCCTCCAGAGGTTGCTAGGCGTTCCTTGAGCAATGAGCAATTTCTGCCTCTCAGATATGTTCCCACTCACATTGTTGATCTTTTTAGCTATTTGTAAGGGGGTAATTCTTCTCAATGACCAGAAGTGTAAGGAGCATTCTTCCTACTGACCATCACGCTAATGTATCATGAGTTGTGGATATCAGTAAGTCATTTTTAGCAGGGGTACCCTGACTGTGGAAAGTTATTTCAAGGGTTCCTCTTTGTTGAATAGGTTGAAAAAGGCTGCCCTAGAGAGCAGCATGATGAGTAACTTGATAAGACTCTGTATTTGTGGTCAGTCTCCTCTCTTAACAGTCTGAAGAGCATCCCAAGCCTTTATGTAGCATTTTGGTGGCTTTCATGCAGCCCTTAAAGTTGCTTTAGCTCAAGTCTGGAAGTGCTTTAAACAATCATGTCGACTTACAAAAAACACATCAAGATGGTAGTGTCCTGCAAATGAAGAAATGTTATAATTACCTCTCTGGCAGCTCATGTCCCCTAGCTTCCCTTCATCGCAATGATGCAGCCTCTGTCAATGTCTTTGGCATTTACCACTCCCAGTAGTGTCCGATGCCTGTGTCCACCACCACCACCACCATGCGCATTGGTTTTATCCTCTAAACCCCTACATCACTACAAGATTCAGAAGTGGCCTAGGGATTGGTGGAAGGAACCAAGGCACGCAGCAGGGTGACACAAGCTGAAGAGATTAATGAAGGGTGCAGAGCTGGAACAGTGGGGCAATAGAAGTCACAGGCCACCGGAGAGGTGAGTATAAGGGCTCTTCTTTTGCAGGACCCCTTTATCTTGGTCACATTAATAAAGATATTTGTGGAACTGCTAGTTGTAGCTTTAAACTTGCACTAAGCATGCGTTTAGAAAATAAAGCTTACAAAAGGCTTGCTTGAAGCTACAGCCAGTGCTCCCATATAAACTCGTTATTACTGGAACCGGAGATTGTTGTAATAGTTTTTAGAAAGCAGCTCAGCTCTTTATAAATGCTTCATCATATGTTTTATAAATGAATGGTGACTGTGACATTCTTCAGGCAACAGTTAAACAGCTAAGATTTCAAAAATGCTATTGTGTACAGACATTTCTACTGAGAGTCTCTCTTACCAAAAAAAAAAACAAAAAACTAGTAATTAACATACCAATTATAAAAATTCCAATGTTTCTTAAATTTTACATTTAGTTTGTACTTTGCATTTTACAAATTGTACATGTAATTTTTCATAAAGATGCAGAAACAAAAAGGTTTTCTGAAGTTTTTAACAAACCATAAAACAATTGAAGAAAAATAATCATTGTGAGCTACAGAGCTGTTTAAGAGCCTTGGGTTTTGTAAACACTGCCAAAAAAATTAGTTATACGTGACCCTAAAGGTTTCCCCACACACTACAATTTCATTGTGTGATCCTTTTAATGGACTCTTAGCTGCTATCCAGAGGTGGGTGCCCCTTGTGCTCCTTCATCCAGAGTGGGGACACTAATACAGGAGGTGTGTTACTGGCCAGATCACCAGGTTAAAACAGGGGGGGGGGGGGGGCAAATGAAAGAAAATGAATGCAGCCACATCTAATGATTGGTAAACTGCAACATTTTAAACCCCAAAACCAAAAATTTAATACCGCTTATACTAGCCTCAAAGCTGGCAATATGAGAAATATGAAAATGGCAGGTTGAGAGCTGACTGCTGCACTGAAGCCTATTGTGTTGGTAAATGTTTTTATCCCTATTGCCACATTAAAGCTGGAATCCAGGAAAACCTCTAAATACACAGAAAAAATACTTATAGAGCAGCTGTTTACTTGTCAAAGAATTTGAATTTCTGTCCATCCAATCCTGACATTTAGAAAGCTCTGTCATCTTTTCAGAACAAAAAAAAAAAACAAAAACGAAAATGTGAACTAACACCCTACTTCCTCTCCACTATCCCAGTCCCTCTGTATTTGCTTCTGTGGATGATGAGCTGTTAGTGACTACATAGCTTCCTGGAATTTGAAATCCCCCCTGGCACTGACCAATCAGAAGCACTCTGATCCATCCTGGAATCCCAGCAGAGAGAAGATGGAGAAGAGTGGGGATTTCGAAGCTTGATGAGCACTTGACAGCTCATTAACCCCCCCAGGGGTAAGTACAGAGGGGCCCAGGTGGGTGAGGAGGGTTTAGGGTGTTTGGTTCATTCAAATTTTCTGAAAATATTAAAAGACACTTATGGTTCCCTTTCCAAGCCTGTGCCTGAATAGTGAAAGGAGAAGCAGCATGCTGATGTGCTTTAGAGTTTTCAGCGCAGCCCATAGAGTTCATTAAATGTTATGAAACAGCACCGTCGCCATGTTTGAGATGACAGACGGCTGCTTGAGAACAGAAGACCATGCAAGTGAATAAGAGCAACTTTGGGAAATATCAAAAAGTCTACTCTGTTTCCCTTAATTTGAGTTATATGTGACCCAATAGAGCCAGATTTTAAAAAGCTCCTACAAGTGGTACTCGGCATTGATAGTTTTTTTTGCTGTGTAATGTCTCATTCTTTTATAGTGGGTTGAGATGTGAATTCCCAGCCTGTTCACATTACTTAGCGGTCAGTTTTCCCTAAGCACCAGACTACTAACCTGCCAAGACAATGAAGCATGTATAGGACAGTGACTTTTCAGCCAAGCTACTTCTGTCAAATCCTTTGAGAGGAATTCACAAGAGGATGCCTGATACAGTAATCTGTCTGATGGTCCCTCTAGTGGATTACTAGCTATCCCTTTAATAAATTGCTATAGATAGATGGAGGAATCATTGGAAGCAGAGGATTCACTGGGGCACCAAACACTAATCGATATTATTTCATTTGAATTGATTTTTTGTTTAAGGTCCTCCATATTTTCACAAGGAAATATGAATTACATTTAAGTAGACCAGAACCTCGTTTTTACATTTAGGAGAAAGTCACCCATGCAGGAGACGATGACAGTGTCTCTAGAATCTACATCCTTAGACCCTCCCCCCCCCATATACTTAGCTTACCTGTGCTCTATTGCAGCTACTCGTTTCTTTGCAGCTAGCACTGGGTTAGAATGTGTCAGCGATCTATGAGAGGGGTGTAGCCATTCCTTTCAGCCATGTGATAGTGATTGACTGCTAAGCCTTGGCACCATCCATCACGGGAGTAGGTCACATGCTCCTTCATAGCCAAAACTGCCAGGTATTCTTGCTGGGTATAGAGGAGCATTGAGCTGTGAGGGAGTACAGTCAATGTGCATATTAGAGGGGCAGACGATGCCCTTTCCAGGAGCACCTTCCCTTTCCCTGCATGAGCAACATGGCATTGCCTCTCTGACCTCTTGCCGCTCATGTAACGAATATATGCGATGGCAAAGATGGTGGGCTTTAATGCTCACATGCTGCACATATGTGCCCATGGGTGGCCGAGGTTTCTGCGCTGAGAGAGCATTCCCAGTACACTGAGCAAGCTGTCATATCTCCTGGTCTCTAGTAATGATTGGGGACCGGTTCTCAATAACGTGACTACTGACAACCAATCCAAATGTAAATGTAAAGACCCTGTTAGAGGGACATAGGGGCTGGGCAGGTAGGGGTAAAAACTGGTGACTTTATTCTAACAATCCAGCTACCAACACTAGATTATGTCATTTACACTGCAAACTATCTGATGACCATGCTATGACAATCCCCCACCCCTTGTGATATAGTTGGAATTTTACAAAAATGTTTATTTAGTAACAGTAAAAATATAGGTGGAGCCCATTAACCTGCAGAATCCAATCGTAAATTGGCTTTCATATAGTTTTATTTTTCTGTAAGCTGCTTGCATCCTGACTGGCTGCTGTATGTCATGCCTCTTTGATGTTAATAAAATGGTAAGGCATGGAGAAATAGAACAAGTGTTGCGTGAGAAGTGGGAATACTGAAAACTGTAGATAATAGTAAATTGTGTTCATTTTCAACAATTCACTGGCAGGCTCAACAGTGATGATCTGGCACTGTGGATGCACACTGTCACATGAGGAGTTTAAATATCAAAACTGGCAGTTGTAGACATCCCGAAAATTCTCAAAGCTGAAGTTTCTTTGTGACTTCTCAGTTCCCAGATGAACCATGATTATTGTATTGCAATACATTTTATACAGGATTTCTGTATTATTGTAAATAAAGAGCATTTTTGGAATGCCATGCTTGCCTATTTGATTGACAACCTTCAGTGATTCGTTCCAAAGCCAAAAGCATTTTTAGTATTGGAATCTCTATTGCTGTCTGTGTCCGTGCTGGGGAGATTCACTCTTTTCCATGTGTCCTGGAGATAATTGTCCCCAGGACTAAAAGTGAGGCAAAGTCTGAAATTCTGAGTAGTCACTGGAACAGAGAGTGGAAAACCTCCAAAGAAAACCCTTGTTCGGGGACTACAACTGGCCATACACACAGAGAATTGTTTTTTTCAGTTTGCAGGCTGAAAGAAATCTAAGCCTTTCATCTATGAAATCTTAGAGAGCCCTCCATGAAATTTAAGAGGTTCTCCCCATCTATGAAATCTAAAGCTTGATACACTTTATCAATTTTTTTTCGTTCAATCTAGTGGGCTTAATTAAACAAAAACTGAAGGCCTTTGGAGGAGATACTGTACTAACTAACCAATGCCCCCCTGCCAGAACACACCGGTCAGCACTCTCAGCCATTTGCTGAGAGCGCTGATTGGATGCTGATCAGCAGACCTTTTTCAGTCATACTCCTTCGACAGAAGCCGGACATTAAGCCGGCTTCTGACGGTCCGGCTGCTGTACACACAGGCCAAATTTTGTCCAGTTTCTATTAACCCGGCTGATGCTGCATGATTATTGACGCGTGTGTAAGGCCTCAAGAGAGCCCTCCATCCATGAAATCTAAGCGAGCCCTCAATCCATGAAATCTAAGAGAACCATCCATTTATGAAATGCAAGAGATCACTCTAAACCGCATGGATAGTTGAATCACCTCTACTTGCTTTTGTATTCTGACAGCCGTCTCCAGCCTAAACAGTGTTTGCATCAGAATTGAAACAGGAACTTTTTGGCCAACAGTTTTCCATCTGGCTCCTTTGACAAACAATTGCACAACTGACTTTTCTCAAGCTGGGTGATGTTAATAGGGGCACCCACAGCCTGAATTTCGACCGATTCAACATGAATCATCTGAAATTCGAGGGTGTATGGCACCCTTAAGAGGGGGTTTCCTACCACTTCTTGTTGTGACTACAGGACAAGGAAATAAAGGGAAATCTGTTGAATAAGAGACAAATGGTAAAAAAAACTGACAGGTGGTTTTAGTCATTTCTTATTCTGGCCAAAATGGGGGAAAAAATAGTATAAGAACACTTACCTGTCCAAGGATCCAACGACGCCCTTACCTGAGGCGATTCCTCAATCAGCTTTGGGTGCAGGAGCCGGCATCAGAAGTAAGGGAAACAGGAAGTGAAGCCTTGCGGCTTCACAGCCGGTTTCCTACTGCACATGCACGAGTCATGCTGCCCTTTGTGAATGGTCCCAGTAGTCTTCTGGGACATGTGAAGTGTCCCAGAAGACTGCGGGGGAAGGAGGGCTCAGCTCTCTATGGCATTCTGAGCCGTAAGTGGGAGCAAGTACCTGTCAAAACCAGGTGCCCCCTCCCCCTCCCAAAAAAGTTCCAAATGTGGCAGGGGGGGGGGGGGTGTGTGCAAACAAGCAGAACTTCCCCTTTTGGGTGGAACTACACTTTAAGAATACTTAAAATTACTTATTAGAATCCAGTTTTTTTTTCTCTCCAAAACTCAGAATTGGCTGCTGCTCCTGCAATCTCTTAGGGCACTTTCACATTGAGGCAGTGGGGGCGGTAGTGGTAAAGCGCTGCTAGTTTTAGTGGCTCTTTAGTGCTGTTTAAGCAGCGATTTGCCGCCGTAAGCGGTGTGCTTTTAATCCCCCCCCCCCTCGAGGGGGTTAAAAACACCTGCAAAGTGCCACTGCCAAAGCACTTTGCAGGCGCTTCGTCAGCGCTGCCCATTGATTTCAATGGGCAGGGCGCAAAGATGCTGCTTGCAGGACTTTTTTTTTAACGACCCGCAAGCGCACCGCTCCCGTGTGAAATGCTAAAATGCCTGTAAAGCGCCTCAGTGTGAAAGTGGCCTAAATTTGACTATGCAGAAGCAGTGCTGTCACCCTAGGATGGGTGGACTGCTGGTTGGGAGTGCACTGGCACCTATAGAACAGCCTACAGGCACAGCTTCCAGCTTTTGTACCATCCACCATTATGGTGTGTGTGCTCATGGTGGAGGGCAGACAACAAATAGGGGGATTTGCCTGTATCGCAGAGTAAATAGTATTAATTGTAATAAACAATTAAGCAATCGCAGTTCTAATCGCCCTATTGGCCTACAGAACAAAAAAAAAGGGAATAAAGTTCTCTTAAGAGGGCAAAATTAGACCACTAAATATGATACAAACAAGCTTTATTAAGTAGAAATAGTCACAACAAAATAATAAGAAAAAGAGAGGCAGATTGATTTAAAAAAAGACAATGTTGTCAAGTAATTAAAAACAGGGGGAACCGCAGCTGCACATATCACATACACACCCCAATCACCACTTTCAAGCATTAATGTTGTTTAGGCATGTTCGTTCAGCAACAGAGTCAGAATCAGACTGAAGATATCTGGAGGGAACTCCTGTTAATAAATATGCTCAGTCAAATGGCAAAGGTGGAATAGACTGGGTGGATGTAGGGGTGAATTTCTGTTCTGGTCTACCCTGTTTCCCCGAAAATAAGACCTAGCGTGATTGTCGTGATGGCTGCAATATAAGCCCTGCCCCCCAAATAAGCCCTAGTTAAAGTCCTTGTAGGTCTTCTTTTCAGGGTAGGGCTTATTTTCAGGGAAACAGGGTAGGGCTTATATTGCAGCCATCACTGACAATCACACTAGGTCTTATTTTCGGGGGAAACAGGGTAGCTGAGGGTATTAAATTAAGGATAGGAAGTCAATGAATTAGATTAGTAAAGAAAGCCCTCAGAATGTCCAGTTCGTAGCCAGAAAGGATTGCACTAGAGCCAAACAATGTAATGAAACATGATACGAACATTTCCAAATCATAGACGGTAGACACTGCAGACAAGTCTCCTGGAAATATCAGCAGGGGAGGTAATACAGGAACATACTGGGCGCATCCGTATATAAGTAAAACAGGTGGGTTAAAGATACTTTCACCACATTGACGGTTGCGGTCGTTCTTCTGATCACTCTCTACCCCCAGTGTCTTCAGCTAGGAGACCGGCTCGGTATTAGTCTATTGCTGTGTGATAGGGATGAGGCTCCACGCTCGTGTAGTTGTTGCAACGCCGAAAGAACGGATACCGGCTGTAACTAACGAACGGCTTGTGGAATCCTGTGCAGTTCACTCAGTGGTCGGGGTGAGGCTTCACGTTCATAGAGTCGCTACCACACCGAAGGGACCGGTACCGGCCGGAAGTAACGAACGTCTTGTGAAATCCAGAGCAATTTACTCAGACAGCTAACAAACGGTTCCCCATTGACGTACTGACGTCACATTGACGCATTTCACCCAGAGCACAGAGCCAGAGGGTCGTTCATGTCAAGCCCAAAAGGATTTTTAAAAAATTTAAATGCACATTCTGTCCCTATAACATAATTCTGATCGTAAATTCTTAATTAGGTTTTAATTATACTTTAATACACTAGACCCTAGTCCTCTTGATATTATGTTCCATATTACCCTTTAAAACCAATTGATCAAAAGATTACTTAGACATAGAATTAACAGAGCAAATCAATGTATGACTCCTGGCTGCTCTACTGGGTTACACTGATAGGACAGCTTAAAAATCCAACTATTTCCTTCTGAGATACTTGGAAGTGCTTTCCTCTCACCTTCAATTTCCATCGACTGGTGATGATTGAAATTAGGAGTTCTCATTTCTCAGAAATATCCATAAAATATCCCAATTTCTGCAGTATACATTGAACTCAATGGGGGGACTGAAATTAAAGCAGTATTAAACCCAAACGCAAATAATTCTTTTTTTTTGCAGCTTACTAATTCCTACATATGATGATTGCATTTGTTTTCTTTTTAAGGCTTTCTTTGCTTCGTTTTCACCTGGTGATCCAACAGAACAAGCTTTCCTGCATATGTAGAGCATTGACACGGGCCATTTACCACTTACACAGATGCTTACAATGATCAGCTTTTATATATTCACATAAAACCTTTATTCCAAAAGAAAAAAAACCCGTTGCTGTAACTACTTGTGGAACTGCAGTGTGAGCTGGAGTTTGGCTTCAAATTGTTAGTGTATCTAAATATGCTAATACACCGAACTCTCTCCTCCCCCCCCCCCCCAGATTATCTTACAGTTTGGGGTTTAATACTGCTTTAAGGTGATTTTTGCTGTTTTTGTAGGATGCAAGGGGATTTTAATGGCTTGTGAGGGTTACAGAAGCTCCTTTTATTGATCTTGGACCTGTTCTTGTGCCAAAATGGGCCCCTTGTTAGCTTTGATTTTAGTTTTTTTTTAAGAGAAAGTGGGGAAAAAACATTAAAAGGAATTAAATCAACAGGACACACATAAATGCATGAAAAAAAGGACCCCCCCCCCCCCACACAAACACACACACACACACACAAAACGCTAAATGATATAAGCAACCCTAAAAAAGAAACAAAAAAAAAAGAACCTTTGTTCAAGTAAAGATTTACACTCTTACATTTTACCACAGACAGGGCTGAAATTAATTCTGTGGAGGCCCCTGGACAGCCAAAGTCTTGGGGACCCCCCTGCAGTTTTTCTGGAGGTTTCTTGTATCTTTGTTTTAGTGGGGTACCATTGAACTATGTAGTATGCACGTTTGCCACTAGATGGCGCTGATCATCACATCATCACATACGTTATACTGATGTAGGCTGCTCCAACATTTATTACAAACTGACTGCTGAAAGAAGATGCGCTTTTAAGAGACAACCTGATGTCTATGAATTATGTACTTTAAGTTGTTATATTGTGTATATGTTGTACATTACTACAGTACTTTCTCTATAGCGTCTTTAATGTAAAATTTTCTTTTCTTTGAGTCGATTCATTTTTTTCTAGCAACAATTTAGGAAAGTTCATTGTAATTTTCTTTCAGGAACAAATCAATATTATTTTGACCCGTTGTTGCAGGGCCCTTAAACAGCGCGGTGCCCATAGGCCGGTGCCTACTTTGCCTATTTGATAATCCGGCACTGACCACAGACTACCACAATGCACAGTAATGCGTTAGCTAGGTTGCAGTCCCATCAGTCACGGACCGTCCATAAGGGGCGCACGGGCGCCGCCCCCCCGTCCATGCGTCTGACCCCCTCATCTACATGCAGGGCGCTGGATGCATGGATTCCAATGGGGAAGGGTAGTTTAAAGCACGTGATTAGAGCCCAGGGGCTCTAATAGGCTTCAAAAAGGGGTGGGCTTGGGGTGCAGAGTACTGCTGTCCGAGCCCACCCAGTTGTATGACAACAGCGAATGAATAATCGCTAATGTAACACTGATTCTGCCTCCCAGCCAATCAGGAAGCGGGTCCTAAAATCCTGTTTCCCGATTGGCCAAAAGGAGAAGCTACCCTATTAGGGAAGGGTTAACACTCATGTAACATTTGTTTTGCTGTCTGTGCTCTGGTTCATAAGATGTCATCGGGACAGAAAGTGAGATGAAAATTGGATTTTGAAAATTTTGGGTTGTTGTGGAAATAAGGATTGGTGATAAAGCATCAGTGGAGACATCTTTTTGCCATAATAACTCTTACAGGAGTGAATTTCCCTTCCCTAGGGGGAGATTTCCTCTCACTTCCTGTTGTCTCCCTCCGTTTGTAAGTCGGATGTTTGTAACCCAGGGACCCTCTGTACTGGGAAAAAGGAAAAGGTGCATGTGTATTAGATGAATCGCTGAGTTCATTGGAAAACCATATAAAAAGGATCAGCTGTCTTACTGCAATGCAACTAGACGTGCCCCATAATGCACGTTACCTAATACACAATAAAATATTATAGGTAATTGCATAATGCCCCCTAAACAGCTTAGTGAGTGTAACATAGATATTCTACAAAATCAAAGGGTACCTAAACACAGCACCAAAAATGTTATATATTGCAGATTACTAGTCCTTGGTGTGGTGGCTGCAGTTGTTTTCTTTTGCTTTATTTTCACCTGGTAATCCAGCAAATAATACACTTGCTGTCCCTGGGTGGCTATGTGACTCCTTCACTGTATCTATGGAGGGAGCCAAGGTTGTCACCCTAATGCCGGCCATACACGGTTCGAATTCCGAAAGAATTTTCTTTTTTCGAAAATCGTATCAAAGAATTTTCGTACGAATTTCGCACCATTAGTGGGCTGCAGCAACGGCCGATTTTCGTGCGGCAATCAAATTTGAGGAATCGGACATGATGGAAATTTTTAGAAAAACAAACGATTTTTTTAATCAATGATGGGAGAATTGTGCGAGAAATGTAATAAGAAAAGAACATTTACGGAGAGAAAAGAAGATTGAAAGTCAACCATGTATGACCTGCTTAAGTTGCTCTCCTACTATGCACTCTGAACATGGCCATATCTCTTCATCTCCATTATTTGGGGGCAGGGAAATGAGTGGTTTACAGAAGATAGCTAGATATTGTTCTGCCCGGCTCACAGGAAGTGACAAGGACACGGCATTTCTTGCAAGATTATTATTATTATTATTTTCTGTACTTGTTGAAAATGTTTTAGCTTGAATAAATAAAGAATACTAATGCAGCCATCATATCTAAAGACTGCAAGCTACGACATATTCCATTTTTGTTCTTGGGCTTAGATATCCTAGAACCACAGTTCTCATCCCTACTTTTGACATAATGGTGAACCCGAACAAAGTGCCCCCATGTCTGAGGGGATCCAACTATGAGCAAATCGAAACATTTCAATACCGGGCACTTAGACACCTTCCAGCCCAGACCAATGTTCAGCTTTCAGCGCTGTCGCAGTTTGAATGACAATTGCGTGGTCATCCAACACTGTACCCAAACTAAATTTGTATCATTTTGTTCCCATAAATAGAGCTTTCTTTTGGTGGTATTTGATCACCTCTGGGATTTTTATTTTCTGCTAAACAAATAAAAAAAAGACCGAAAATTTTGAAAAAATTTTTTTTTTGTTTCTGTTACAAAACTTTGTGAATAAGTACGTTTTCTCCTTCACTGACGGGCACTGATAAGGCTGCACTGATTGGCACCAATGAGGTGGCACTAATATGCAGCACTGATGGGTACACATAGGCGGCATTGATGGGCACTGAAAGGCGGCACTGCTGGGAACTGATAGGCAGCACGGATGGGCACTGATAGGTGGCATGTATGGGCACTGATAGGTGGCCCTGATGTACACTAATGGATGGTAGTGCTGGGCATCACTGATTGGCAGGCATTATTTTTTGGCACTGATTGGCATCCTTTGTGGGCACTGATTGGCATCCCTGGTGGCCATGGGTGGCATACATGGTGGTGACTAGTGGTGGGCATCCTCAGGGGGGGCGGCTGCGCTGACTATCAGCACAGACCCCCCCGTCATAGGAGCAGCTGATCGGCTCTCCTCTACTCGCGTCTGACAGATGCGAGTAAAAATCGATCAACGGCTCTTCCTGTTTACACTGTGATCAGCGGTGATTGGACGCGGCTGATCACGTGGTAAAGAGTCTCCGTCAGAGACTCTTTACCCAGATTGGAGTTTCGGTGTGTCAGACTGACACACCGTAACAACAATCGCTGTGATGCACGCCCCCGGGGGGCGTGCAGCGGCTTGTTATCCTGAAAAACGTCATAGGACGTCCGGTCAGGATATTGAAACCACTTTGCCGACGTCATTTTGCTATATGGTGGGCGGCAAGTGGCTAAACATTTCCCACTGGAAACAATCACTTACATCGAGATCCCGTACAACCCTTAGAGAACATGCAGGGCAATTAATACATTTCCTAACTCAGATTATGTCATTGATCTGCCTTGTAATTATGTTTAATTATGCGTAAGGCTGATCATAGACGGACAATGGGTTGCAGGAAAGAAAACCGCTCAATTCTTAAATCAATACAGTGTTGATGGGGGAATCCATCCCTTGGAGTCATTGTGTTCTGGTGGGGGAAGCCGTCCCCACTGGGAGAACACAGTGACTATTGCTAGCGGCTATAACAGCCCTTAGCAATAACCGCTTGTAAAACCTGAAAGGCTGGTTGTACCCAAGTTGATTGATCTATCAACTTGGATACATTCAACCTGCCCATACATGGTTTGAATCCTGACTGGTTTCTGCTGACTTGACTGAGATTCAAACCGACTAAGCCCAGCTTAAAGGGTAAGTTCACCTTCACAGAATAATCTGTATGGTGAACTTACACAGGACCCCCGACCCCCCCCCCCGTCCCCCGTCCCATCCCCCTGACCTGCAGCACGGCAATCTCCCGTTATGAGCCCTGCTATCACCGCCTCACTGGACCGGGGCTTAAAAATCCCCTCGGCTTAATCTCCAAAACGTACCCCATCAGGAGGGACTTTTCGGAGCATTTTATTAGGTCTGCACCGACCAATCAGATCCCACATAGCCCGTCTTGTCAGCGGGGAAGAAGAGAGAATGCCAAGGGGGTTTCTAAGCCCCGATCCGGTGAGGCAACGATAGAGGGGTTCAGAATGGGAGATCGCCACTCTGCGGGACAGGGGGGGAGAGGAGAGGGTCCTGATTTTTCTGTAAAGGTGAACTTACACTTTAAGTGTTGCTCCAATCAACACACTCAGCCAGTGGCATGGCTTTTATTTGGATTCTAGCATTTATCTTCTGCACCTGACTGTCCTGCTAAGTAAATCCTTACAGATGCCAGTAACTTATTGCTAGTCTTATACCTGAGATCAATGATTACATGAGATTGCTTTCTAGTCCTTCCTCAACATGCATGTTTTGTGAGGTGTGCAACTAACTCAACAGCAAACATCAAAAACACTAAAAAATATTGCTTGATTGCACAATATCACAATGAAGGAACGCAGCCCATTCATTTGAATGGGGGCTGCGCCGCCACAACCATCCTGTGACCGTGTGAAATGCACACAGTTGTGGTACGGGTTCCACTGGGTTAAAACAGACAGCAAGGAGGTGACATAAAGCCTCGCCCCACCTGTCAAACTCCCTCTGAAGGGGTCACTCTTCAGAGGCCAGCACAGGAGCCCTAGAGGAAACCAATAATGAAGAAGTATGAAGGCTGTCTGAAACTACTGAAGCCAGAGATGGCCAGGCAACTGCATAGCTCCCAACTGTCCCTGATTTTGAGGGAATGTCCCTGATTTGGAAAGTCCCTCTGTCCTCCTCAATTGTCCCTCATTTTGGTCTGATCTATATAGATAGATAAAAAGTGCATTTTATATACATCAAAAAGTGTTCATCTGATTTCTAAACGGCTGTATTTGTAAATTCCAAAAGCCGATATAAAGGAACAGTAGTGTTTAAAAAAAGCAATTGTGGGTTTAACCAATCTTGTTTTTTTTGTAAAATTCTCCTTTAAGGGGGTGTGGCAAGGGGTGTGTCCTATGCCTGCATACTTTTGCTGATAGGTGTCCCTCATTCCCATCTCAAAAAGTTGGGAGGTATGCAACTGACATTTTCAGATGGAGGCCCGCAATGACAGCCTCTGTATTTGTCAGATTGTTGTTAAAAAAACAGCCAAATCAAACAGGCAGCGTCCTGCAGTTTTAAAGTTGAAATGAACACACAAAAAGTTGCTCCTTCATGCTATTCTCTCTGTTTCTTTCTAACATTTAGAGCAGTAAGAATAAAAAATTATCTGACATCTAAAATGTTGGTAGCTGTAGACTAGCTAAAAAAGGGGACCTGTACCTGTGCACGCAAGACATTAAAGAGTAACTCTGCGGTTTTTGAGAAAGAGAAAATCCCCCCTGGGTGATCTATGTACAGTACATTGCATGGATCTTAACAAACTTTGTTGCAGATTCTGACCTTTTGTTATTCTGAAGAAATAGCTGTTTGTCTGTGTCCATGTGCTCAGTGAATGTGAACGGGAGAGATTTTATAATTATCAATCAGCTGGTCTGTATTCCTTTAGATGCAATTTAGCAAACAATCATTTTGTTAGGGTTTGCATTTACCTATTTTATTTACAATATGGCTTTTGTAACAGTTAAATATGGAGCCATTTTTTTTCATTTTAAACTTGCAGTTGCTTTTAAATTTGACAAAGAGCTGTGTATATTTCAGTATAGTATACTGCAGTGCTGGATGGAATCTGAAGGTGTTGGAAAACGAACATTAAAGCTGAACTCCAGGATAAGCAAATATTCCTTAAATCTTGGTGTGCTTTGTGTATTTCTTCCAGATCTGTGCAGTAATCCAGTGTGAGACTTTACTTCTGTGTAGGAACTTCCTGTAATAAAGACCGCTCACTGCTGATCTCTCTCCTTGTACAGGATGACTGGTCTTGTCTCCGCCCCCTCTTGTAGTTTTCTGTAGGCAGCCTGTAGTAGGTGGAGCCTGCAGGGCCACTCCTACAGCTCTTCTTGATGTACAGCGCAGTAATGATGCCACTGCTACTAATATCTGGATCATTTTGGCATTTGGTGCTTACAAAGTCGATTTATATCCTTTGTGCTTAGTGACATGGACTATTTTTAAATTACAATTTTTGTGCCCAGACTTCAACTTTAATAGTCAAGTCACAGACCATTAGTCTCTGTCCCTTTGACACATTGGACAGCCACATTCTGGACAATGAAGAGCATAGCATTTGTCATAACCAAGAGTAATGAATTCCTCTTGATAACATGACTTAAGTGTTGAAAAGTGCTCAAAGCAGAACTAAATGCAATACTTTTTTTTTTTCATGTTGGATAGAGTAAAGGGAGGGTTATAACCCTTGTGAGTTTTCTTTTTAGCTGTGTCCCAGTGGGGAGATTTTCCTCTACTTCCTGTCCCACAACCACTATAGGAAGTGAGGGAATCCATGGTTGTCACCAGAATGAGTGTCCCCATTGGATGATTTTCCCTCTATTCCTGTTCTGGTACAACCAAAGTTTTGAGATTTACTTTCACTCTCAAATACATAGGGTGAATCCCTGTAATGGGGACACAGTAAAAAAAAAAAAAAAAAAAAATTGACAGATGTTCTAACCCCTCTCCACTCTATCCAAAACTGTAGCAACGTGATTAATAAACACCAGACTAAAGTCACCTGAAGCTCCACCTTAACTTCTTGCTGTCTGCATATATGCAGCCACAAAGTGCACATCTGCATCCATAGATGGCCAAGGTTTTCAAGCTGGTAGCAAGCTCCCAGCACAGTGACCAAGCTATCATAGACAGCTCTCGGTCTCTAGTCGTGATCGGGAGCCGACGGGATCACCTTCCAATCATGTGACCCCGGTGACAATCCAATTACATCATCAGGTCTGTCCCATTCCCCAGACATATAGACCCTTTTTCAGAGATGCTAGGGTTGGGTGGTAAGGGATTAAAATGTTCATTGTTCCAATTGTATATAAGACTTCATGGTGTTCATAGACAGGATGGGGAGATGTTGTGTGTGTAACATAGATCCCGATGTGTGTGACATTAAAAGTGAGTACAAAATTCGCACATTTTGACAGAATTTGCATACAAGCTGAATTGCATTTTGTTATTAATAGAATTTTTAAACTTAATAAAATCAAATTAAAAAAAGGTTTCTGTTTGTTTTTTTTCTCAAAGTGGAAACCCAAAAGAAAAACTTGATTGTTGGGGTATTATAATGGTGATCGTTGGAAGATGTGCTTCTTCCCTGTGCTGGTGGTCCTTGGCTTTTTTTGGTCCAATGGCCCCCATACTAGGTGACCGAAGTGTAAAGCTTGGAGCACCACTCAAGCTAAAGAGGAAATCCTTCCTTTTGATCTTAGGATACGGGGTACTGATATCTTGCTATATTCATCCAAAAAATCACATGTAAGGGGGTGGAATGAATGCTGCTCTCCCAGCCATACCTCTATGACTAAGCCCTGGTGGGCAGGACGAAACACGTCAGTGGTGTGGTTTGTGGAGAAGAGTAAGCTGAGGCCATTTCTCATCTGTATCTCATATGGGCTGGCTGGGAGAGCAGTGTCCATTGCACTCAACCCCATACTATGTGGTTGCGATACAGGAAGGGTGAGACTCCATTTTCTAAGCCTGAAACTCTTAGTGTCCATTGTCGCCTGTTCTGTGCCTCCTGATGAAATGAACAGGTCAACCCTATGCACTCCTGAAACACCCAACACTCCCTACTCTCGCACCTTAGTGAATTACAGCGCCAGAATTCCCTTAATTGGGTCTTTACACCAAGGGTAAGGACTGTCCAATCACCTGACCACTGTGTTTAGCCGTCACAGTGGTCATGTAACCTGAAGTTAGTCCAGAGAGCTACCAATCAATTTTAGAGACTAGGACCTGTCTATGACAGCTCGGTCACTGTGCTGGGAACATGCAGTGAGCACACTGAAAGCAAATTAACCTTTGCTGTCCATGTACACATATGTGCAGTGCATGGGGGTTAAAACCATTCCTCTTTGCTGTCACACACATGCGTTAGATCAGTGGTCATCAACCCTGTTCTCAGGGCCCACTACCAGGCCAGGTTTTCAAGATAACTGAAATACATCACAGGTGATATCATTTGCTGCTCAGTGATTGCAGTATTCTAGTCTGCATCTCCCCAAGGTAATACATAAAATCTGGCCTGTTAGTGGGCCCTGAGGACAGGGTTGATGACCACTGCGTTAGATGGGCAGCAGAGGGTTAAGCTAGCCATACACTACACAAATTTTAGCAAGTTCCTGATGATCCAGACAAAATTCGATCTGTGGGTGGCCCTGTCCGCCGCCTCCCACATGACATTCTTTAAACTGAAAACTGAATTAGCTGAGCAGAAAATTGTTTGCCGAAAAGCGTCCAATCAGACGCAGTCACTGTTCAGGTATTTAGACAGCTGCGGGTGTCGGCTGTCCTAATAAGTAACCAGCTTCAGAGATTCCTCCGTACAGACTGTAGTCCATGGATAGGGAAATCTAGCATTAAGTTCACATTATTGTGTGTTGGGAAAACGCAGAGAAACGCGTTGCTATTTAGCAAATGCGCAGCATTATCACTATTTGTCAATGACACCGTCCATGCATCTGCAAACACGTCATGTTATAGCGCTCCAAATCGCAGGGTGCCCTACACACAATGCATGGGATTACACAAAAACATCTGTAGCTATTTTTCTCTTTAATTGCACTCACTGAGCTCTTCTTTTCTTTATTCAGGTGGTATTTTTTGGGAAGGTGGGAGACATAGTGGGAACATACAGCCACCCGTAGTAATAAAATCTGTACACAAGCTGTATGTGTAAACAAACACATGGGTGTAAATTTCTAGGTGCATACAATATTGATCAATATTTGTGTACTGTACTTTTTAAAAAAAATTACTTTTGTTTTGCTGTTTTCTTCTGCATAAAAAACATAAAATTAACAAGGGTCAGTTTTTGGCACGAGAGCAACTCCAGGATAGCTGAACGCTTATTGCACCCTTAAAAACCATCAAAATATGAAATTCACCTTATTGACTTCAGAGCATTTTACCAAAATGGTGAAATTGCGCTAAAAGTTCCAAATTTTTGCCATAATTTTGAGGAAAATCAAAATTTTAGTCATCTAATAGCCTGGTGCTTGACTTGTGGCCATAGGTGTGCGCAGCCTATTGCATTAAAGTGTGCACCCCAAAGCTCAAACACACATGCATGTGTGTCTACATACTGTACAGTATATATGGTCCAGGCACATTGATCTCCCTGCAGGCACAGTAAAAGAGAAGTTCGTAAGCACTTCTCTTATGGCAGAGCCGGTAAGAGGGGAAACTGTTCCCATCCCCACTGCCAAAAAAAATGCGTACTGATTAGGGTGTGCCCAGGCACACCTGGCACACCCTGTGCGCACGCCTATGCATGTGGCCCTTTAGCACTCATTATGTGACCCTCAAAGCCCCTGCAGACTCACTGTAGTCTGTGTTTTGGTACTTACTCAAAGCAGTGAAGGGAAGATATTCTTTAGGCTATAGTTGATTTCTTCCAAAGAAAATAAATAAGCTATTGCGATGACTAGAACTCAAGTGCCGTTTAGCGGGGCACATAAGAGGGCCAGGAGAGTGGTAGGGAACACCAGGTGAAGTAGATGCAGCTCCTCTCAGATTAGGTCTTGAGACCCTAAGGCACATATAAAAAAACAAACCCAAGAGGGCGCCTCCATCTAGGTGTTAGACTTGTGCACAACGGAAAATGTTGTTTCGTTTCGTTGTCAATAGTAAAATACATAATTTCGTTCGGTTATATTCGTTATGTTACGTTAATTAGTTTTCGCATAATTTGGTATTTCTGTAGAGCTGTGAGATTCGTTATACTGCATCTCGAATCATGTCAAATACATTTGTTATATCCGCTATAATTTCTTTCGTATTCGTTGAAATTCAATATTTATGTATGTATAGGTATTCGTGACAATGATTCGTTGTTTGGAAAGTCGTTTGTTTATTGAATCTATTAACACACACAATGACAATATCTCTTCTCCTCTGCTCAAATACAATACAACACCCTTCTCACTCAGTTCTCAGGAATGCACTTTGCCAGGAATCCAACCTCCAGCACAAAATTAATCAGCTGATTGGACTGTAAGATTTACTTTGAGTTGACCTTTTGTTTCATTAGATCTTTAACGAATTATCGAATCATGTCGAATTCATTCGTTATATCCACTATGATTTCTTTCGTATTAGTTGAAATTCATTATTCTTTTATTCGGACATTCGGATGCATCCGAATGTCCGAAAGATGCAAAATTCGGCCGAATTTCGATTCGTTACGAAACATATTGCACATGTCTACTAGGTGTATTGATTTATTAAAAAGAATAAAAAAACTATAAAAAATGCACTCACTAGTTAGAAGTGGATCAAGGCTTGTCATAAACACATATAGACCTCCAAAGGTTCACTGTGAGTCTGCACAGAAGCTGCTGTTGCTTATGTTCCAGCCTGAAGCCTGACAGTTGTACTTCTTTTAACCACATGCCGACCAGTGCACAACGATGTACGTTGGCACAATGGCACGGCTGAGCAAATGGGTGTACAGGCATGTCCCCTTTAAATCACGGCATTGTGGGCACACGCGCCCATCGTGTACTTCATGACCGTGTGATGCCTGCCAGTGCCTCCTGATCAGTGCCACCTATGAGTGCCCATCAGTGCTGCATATAAGTGCCTCATCATCAGTGCCCATCAGTGCAGCCTCATCAAGGGAAAAAAACGTACTTATTTACAAAGTTTTGTAACAGAAACTAAGAAAACCTTTTTTTTTTTTTTTTTTCAATTCGGTCTTTTTTATTATTTGTAGCGCAAAAAATAAAAAACCCCAGTGGTGATCAAATACCACCAAAAGAAAACTATATTTGTGGGGGAAAAATTATAAACATTTCATTTGGGTACAGCGTCGCATGACTGTGCAACTGTCATTCAAAATGCAACAGCACTGAAAGCTGAAAATTGGACTGGGCAGGAAGGGGGTGAAAGTACCCGGTATTGAAGTGGTTAATAAGTCGCTACACCTAGATGGAGGTGCCCTCTTGTGTTTGTTTTTTTCCGCTTTTTAAATTTTTTCTGCGCTGTCAGTCCATTTTTTTTTTTTTTTTTAGTTTTTTTTTCCTCACTTCTTTTTTTTTTTTTTTAAAGTTTGCGTTAAGAAATATCAAAAGTGGCTCATGTAAATGCCAAAAATGTGGGGCTTTAGTAGCAGAATTAGATTACATTTGCTGAATATGATGTCTCTTTGGTGATGTCAGGAGACACATACAGTATATATCAAAAGTAAGTTGAGCATCACTAATCTAATAAATGAGTAGCAGCCATATATAAAGTTGCCACTAGATGGCATCAAAGCTAAGAAACACAAAACCCTGATGTAACAAAATGTAAAAGAGTTTTTTTTTTTTTTTCACTTTAGTAATTTGTTTGTAGTGCTCCCTGTTCTTATGCCCATGATTCTGCAAAAAAGCACCACACATTGACACACCTAGCTATTTATTCTGGGTGTATATGTACAACCCCAATGCCAAAAAAGTTGGGACGCTGTGTAAAATCTACATAACGACAGAATGCAATAGTTTGCAAATCTCATCAACCCATATTTTATTCACAATAGAAAACGCAAAACATTTCAAATGTTTAAACTAAGAAAATTACTAATTTTAAGTAAAAAGTAAGGCAATTCTAAAATTGGTGGCAGCAACACATCTCAAAAAAATTGGGACACAGTAGCAAAAAGTTTGCAAAATAAATGGTACTAACAAGGAAGAGCTGGAAGAACATTTAGCAACTAAATAGGTTAATTGTCAACAGGTCAGAAACATGATTGGTACAGTATCTCACAAAAGTGAGTACACCCCTCAAATGTTTGTAAATATTTTCTTCTATCTTTTCATGTGACAACACTGAAGAAATTAATGTAAAGTAGTGAGTGTACAGCTTGTATAACAGTGTAAATTTGCTGTCCCCTAAAATAACACACAGCCATTAATGTCTAAACTGCTGGCAACAAAAGTGAGTACACCCCTAAAGGGAAATGTCCAAATTGGGCCCAAAGTGTCAATATTTTGTGTGCCCACCATTATTTTCCAGCACTGCCTAAACCCTCTTGGGCATGGAGTTCACCAGAGCTTCACAGGTTGACATTGGAGTCCTCTTCCACTCCTCCATGATGACATCACAGAGCTGGTGGATGTTGGAGACCTTGTTCTCCTCCATCTTCCGTTTGAGGATGCCTCACAGATGCTCAATATGGTTTAGGTCTGGAGACATGCTTGGCCAGTCCACCACCTTTACCCTCAGCTTCTTCAGCAAGGCAGTGGTTGTCTTGGAGGTGTTTGGGGTCATTTATTATTTTGGAATACTGCCCCACGGCCCAGTCTCCGAAAGGAGTGGATCATCATGCTCTGCTTCAGTATGTCACAGTACCCCCCCCCCCCCCACATGCTTGACACCATCTGAACCAAATAAGTTTATCTCGGTCTCATCAAACCACAAGACATGGTTGCAGTAATCCATGCCCTTAGTCTGCTTGTCTTCAGCAAACTGTTTGCAGGCTTTCTTGTGGATTAGCTTTAGAAGAGGCTTCATTCTGGGACGACAGCCATGCAGACCAATTTGATGTGGTGTGTGGCGTATGGCGTATGGTCTGAACACTGACAGGCTGACCCCCCAACCCTTTAACCTCTGCAGCAATGCTGGCAGCACTCATACGTCTATTTCCCAAAGACAACCTCTGGATATGAGGCTGACCATGGGCACTCAACTTCTTTGGTCAACCATGGCAAGGTTTGTTCTGAGTGGAACCTGTCCTGTTAAACCGCTGTATGGTCTTGGCCACCATGCTGCAGCTCAGTTTCAGGGTCTTGGCAATCTTCTTATAGCCTAGGCCATCTTTATGTAGAGGAATGATTCTTTTTTTCAGATCCTCAGAAAGTTCTTTGCCATGAGGTGCCATGTTGAACTTCCAGTGACCAGTATGAGAGAATGAGAGCGATAACACTGAATTTAACACACCTGCTCCCCATTCACACCTGAGACCTTGTAACACTAACGAGTCACATGACACCGGGTAGGAAACATGGCTAACTGGGCCCAATCTGGAAATTTTTACTTAGTGGTGTACTCACTCTTGTTGCCAGTGGTTTAGACATTAAGGCCCCTTTCACACTGGGGCGGTGGGGGCGTCGGCGGTAAAACAGCGCTATTTTTAGCGCTGTTTTACCGTCGTTTTTGAGGCTGTAATCTACAGCAGGGAAAATAAAATTCTTCCTGATTCCCCGAGAGGCAATGGGATATTCCCTGGATCAACTTTACCTATAAATGTTGGTTGCCCAGTTATACATTTAGGAAAGAATCCAGGCCTTTTTTTTTTTTTTTTTTTAAAGTTGACAGCTATCCGGTGGACTCTGCTGCAAGCAACCTCCAGCAGGGCATTCATGCTTCTTTGAGCCGTGCACTCCCTGTTCTCACCATCTCCAGTTGTGTATCTGCAGTCTCTGTAACATTTCATTAACTAATTAATATGTTCGGCCCTTTGTTGATGTCAGAGGCCCCACTTGGAACCCGCCATATAAAAGGAAGTTATAAACGACAGACCGTTTATGGACATTTCACAATAAACATTGCTGTAACCTCTACATCTAAAATAAGCTTCTGAAGCACAAAACTATTTTTTTCCTGCTGCATATTTGATTAAACATCCCATGAGGTTCTAAAGATAGCTGAACAGGACATGAAATTATCAGTTTTCCAGTAGGTTGAAAAACAAAAAAAAAAAATATTTTTCAGAAGAAATTGGAATGCTGCCAATATGGTGCAGCAGCCAATAACCGTCCACGCCTAGTGCTGAGTCATGGACTTATGTGCACAACGACTGTTCTGATGGAGGAACGCTTCTCATACTGCATGGTGCAGCCCGACTGATCATCCCACAGCTTCATGAGAAATAAAAGGAGGGAGAACCTGTTAAAGAATCCTTTTCTGCATAGTCATGCATACCTTCATTATACACTATATGGACAATGGCTTGTGGACACCTCACCACCACACCTACTATATATTTATCGCCAAAGTACTGGACACCCTCCAAATCATAGGGCTCAGGTGTTTCCAGTGAAGGGTACTGTTAATACTACAATATACAAATATATTGTAGACACCCATCCTGTTCCAACGTTGCTGGAGAAGGCTCTTTTCTGTTATAACATAACTGTGCCTACATAAAAACACTTGGTTTGATAAGCTTTGCATGGAGGAACTTGAGTGACCTGCATAGAGCCCAGATCTCAACCCTACTGAAACGCCTATGGGGTGAATTAGAATTGCGATTGTGAGCCAGGTCTTCTCATCTAATATCAGTAGCTGACCTAGCAAGTGCTATTTTGACTAAATGGACACAAATTCCCACAGACACACTCCAAAATCTTGTGGAAAGCCTTCTCTGAAAAGAAGAGGCTGTTATGCCGCGTACACACGGTCGGACTTTTCGGCTACAAAAGTCCGACAGCCCGTCCGACAGACTTTCGACGGACTTGCGGCAGACTTTCTAACGAACGGACTTGTCTACATACGATCACACCAAAGTCCGACGGATTCGTACGTGATGACGTACACCGGACTAAAATAAGGAAGTTGATAGCCAGTAGCCAATAGCTGCCCTAGCGTGGGTTTTTGTCTGTGGGACTAGCACACAGACGAGCGGATTTCTGGGGTCGGCGGAGTTACGACGTAAAGATTTGAAGCATGTTCCAAGTCTAAAGTCCGTCAGATTTGCGGCTGGAAAAGTCCGCTGAAAGTCCGGGGAAGCCCACACACGATCGGATTGTCAGCCGGCTTTGGTCCGTCAACGTCCGTCGGACTTTTGTAGACGAAAAGTCCGACCGTGTGTATGCGGCATTACAGTTGTGTAGTTCTACCTCCAGAGGAGCCACTGAATTGTTCTGTTATTTCTCTGCACACCTGAAGATGGACACACCTTGCTCACCCAGCACTTACTGACACACCTTGAAATATTTCAAAAGTGTACTTACACAAGCAATCAATAAGACAACAACATTACTCTGAGAGATATGGTTAAACACCTGTCGTATTCTGGCTAAGGCAGGCCATAGACGGTGCAAATTTCTTTTCTACAACCGCGTTGTGCAGGAAAGAAATTTGCACGATGACCCCATCAACGTAGTCAGCGTTGACAGGGGATTTCACCCTGCTGAGAAATTGTGTTTTCCCCATGGGGAGGTGGGGGCGGGCAGGTAAAGCAGCCATTAACAATAATCTCAGGTAAACCCGGCAGGCTTGTTAAACCCAAATTGATCAATCGATCAACTTGGTAAATTCAGCCTGTACATAGACCAGTGGCGGTGCGTCCATAAGGGCGCACAGGCGCCGCCCCCTCTCTCCTGCCACCCCCTCTATAACCAGTGGATAGATTCATGCATTGCATGAATCTATCCATGGCCGCCGCTGCCACCCCCTTTTCAGGTGCCCGGCCCCTTTTCGGGCGCATGAATTACAGCGGCGGGGGGAGCTTTTGAAGCACCTGATTAGAGCCATAGGCTCTAATAGGCGTCAAAAAAGGTAACCTGCGAGCACCATGCTTGGCGCTCGCAGTTCACCCAGGTGTGTTAGGAAAGTGAATATTCATTCGCTGTTCCAACACTGAACTGCCTCTCCGCCAATCAGGTGCTCGGGTCTGTTACCCATCACCTGATCAGCTGAAACGACAGGCGCTGTGATTGGACACCTATCGGGAGGAGAGGACGAGAAGAGACGCATGGAGGACACCACTCGCTGCAGTCTCCCGCTTCCCCTCTGAGACAGGTTAAGGGCTGGGCAGACGGCGGGAGGGTCACAGTGGCAGCGTTCGATGGGCACAGTGAGGCTGCAATTGATGGGATTTTTCTTTTTTCAGAATTTTTCAGTTTGTTTGCGCCCTCCCCCCCAGAAAAAATTTTGAGCACCAGCTGTCACTGACATACATGGTTCAAATCGAACAGTCTATGTCCAGCCTAACAGTAATTAACAGAACTGAAATGCCTTTACCTTGCAACAGTATATAAAGATCCCACTGATGAACTAGATCGTGTTTGGCTATGTGTTTAAGGCAGGCCAAGACAATTAAGGGTGGTTGTACAGAAGTTGATCGACATTTGTACAACTTCTCTGCCCAGACATGGATCCCTGCTAAACTGGCTGAATTTTGATCCATGTATGGCTGGCTTAAAAAAAAAAAAAAAAAAAAAAAAAAAAGGAAGAACATGTGAACTTTGTTTAAATTTTAGCTATCAAAGGCAAGCCTGAGAAGCATGCACTGCAGCAAACATTTGCAAAGCATCTAAAGAGAAATGTAAATTTGGAAACTGTGCCTAAAAAAAGTCAGCCATAGGGCAAATGACTAGACACCAGTATTGCCCATGGTTTCCCTGCAAATTATTCTTTCCCCCTTCAGGTCTGGGTCTTTTAGTTGCGCACCCCCAGGTCTCTGAGAATGCATTCATTAATCCATGAGCCTGTCTGATACAGACAGTTGCTGTAAGGAGGCCCTCTGAGGACAATCCATGTAGAGGACACCTGATGTAAGGGGGCACACTTGATGGGGACACCTGATGTAAGGGGGCACACTTGATGGGGACACCTGATGTAAGGGGGCACACTTGATGGGGACACCTGATGTAAGGAGGCGCTCTAGATGGGGACACCTGATGTAAGGGGGCACACTTGATGGGGACACCTGATGTAAGGGGGCACACTTGATGGGGACACCTGATGTAAGGAGGCGCTCTAGATGGGGACACCTGATGTAAGGAGGCGCTCTAGATGGGGACACCTGATGTAAGGAGGCGCTCTAGATGGGGACACCTGATGTAAGGAGGCGCTCTAGATGGGGACACCTGATGTAAGGAGGCGCTCTAGATGGGGACACCTGATGTAAGGGGGCACACTTGATGGGGACACCTGATGTAAGGGGGCACACTTGATGGGGACACCTGATGTAAGGGGGCACACTTGATGGGGACACCTGATGTAAGGGGGCACACTTGATGGGGACACCTGATGTAAGGAGGTGCTCTAGATGGGGACACCTGATGTAAGGAGGTGCTCTAGATGGGGACACCTGATGTAAGGAGGCGCTCTAGATGGGGACACCTGATGTAAGGAGGCGCTCTAGATGGGGACACCTGATGTAAGGAGGCGCTCTAGATGGGGACACCTGATGTAAGGAGGCGCTCTAGATGGGGACACCTGATGTAAGGAGGCGCTCTAGATGGGGACACCTGATGTAAGGGGGCACACTTGATGGGGTCACCTGATGTAAGGGGGCACACTTGATGGGGACACCTGATGTAAGGGGGCACACTTGATGGGGACACCTGATGTAAGGGGGCACACTTGATGGGGACACCTGATGTAAGGAGGTGCTCTAGATGGGGACACCTGATGTAAGGAGGTGCTCTAGATGGGGACACCTGATGTAAGGAGGCGCTCTAGATGGGGACACCTGATGTAAGGAGGCGCTCTAGATGGGGACACCTGATGTAAGGAGGCGCTCTAGATGGGGACACCTGATGTAAGGAGGCGCTCTAGATGGGGACACCTGATGTAAGGAGGCGCTCTAGATGGGGACACCTGATGTAAGGAGGCGCTCTAGATGGGGACACCTGATGTAAGGGGGCACACTTGATAGGGACACCTGATGTAAGGGGGCACACTTGATGGGGACACCTGATGTAAGGGGGCACACTTGATGGGGACACCTGATGTAAGGGGGCACACTTGATGGGGACACCTGATGTAAGGGGGCACACTTGATGGGGACACCTGATGTAAGGGGGCACACTTGATGGGGACACCTGATGTAAGGGGGCACACTTGATGGGGACACCTGATGTAAGGGGGCACACTTGATGGGGACACCTGATGTAAGGGGGCACACTTGATGGGGACACCTGATGTAAGGAGGTGCTCTAGATGGGGACACCTGATGTAAGGAGGCCAAAAGGGAGAACACAGGAAGCGCCACCTGACTGTAGTATTAGAAGCAGCTTTAATGGCAAGGTAACAAAACTCACAAGAAGGAAGAACATAAAAGGCTAATCTGTATAGGTATGTGGAGTCCATCTGGGACACAGCAACACATAATAATTGGGACTGACTTTGCCCAGATCTCCCCCAGTCTTCTCCTCTCCTACAACTTATCCTTTGCAAAAGGAGGAACTTCAGCCCTGGACATACAGACCAGGATAAAATCAGGAGAGGAATGCAGCAATCACTTTACATGGGTGAGGGAGACAGGAGCCAGGGAGGGAGTTCAGTCAAGTTGACAGCAGAGAGCACCTTCCCTGGAATTCATAAAGAGATGTACAGACTTTAGAAGTGTGTCTCGCTTCCGTATGACAAAAGTCAGTGCATGTAACAGACTCAGAAACATGTACATCCATTTCTTGCAAACATGCGTCAGAATCAGCACAAATGACCCCAACATGACATTGGTCCTATTTACCCCCAGTGTGACTATGGCCAAAATAAAAAATGACATAGGATTTAGTCTGTCAGCAGCATCAACACAGCAACCTTTGTTTTTCTGAGTTCCCCCACAAACACAATTTTACTACATGGTGACCCTGCCCGTAAGGCCTCGTACACACGGTATGAAAATCAGAAGGGAAACTTCATAAGACGAGCTGCCTGCGGATTTTCGGATCGTTAGTACGCTGCATTCGACAGACGATTTGACTTTTACATCAGACAAAAGCTGGATGTGCAGGTTATAAAATTTTTGTCTGATCTGAACTCAATGTCTGATTTTCGGATGGTCAGTACAGAAATCCATCACACAAAAGTTGAAAGTACAAACACGCATGCTCGGACTCAAGGAACGACTGGGAAGAGTCTGGTCTTGTAAACTACCGCTCGTAATCTAGAATTAACATTCGTGACGCAGCATTTGAAGAAATGTCAAAATTCTCATCTTCTTTAATGGGATAATAATGAAGCTGCTTTGCATGTAGTTATGCCAAACCTATTTTAAAAGGCATTTGTTTTGTACAATCTGAAAATCGCAAATCAACGCTCACCAAACTTCTACTAACATGAAATTAGCAGAAGGGGCCCAAAGGGTGGCGCTTGAGAAATGAACACCCTCTTTACACTCTCATAGTACGTCACTACGCTCTTGTTTGTCAAACGACAATTTGCAGATAGTATGCAAGACAAAATCCTGCACACGCCCTTTTGACAAAAAGTAGACGCTCGGTCGTGCAACAATCAGACCGTGTACACGAAGCTTTAGTCTATTATTTTTCAACTTCCTTTAACAGTTTAAGTTGTCCTGCAGATGTAGCAGTAAGAGGGTTGAGACAAATAATTTAACACTGACAGAAAAGTATCCCAAAAGGAAAGAAAATATAACTAACTGCTTAAAAAGTGGTAGCTGGAGTTGGGCTTTACATTGTTAGACAGTAAAGTACAGCCCATCTAAATCTACTAGTCCATCAATAACCACTGCTTTAATTAATGGATAATTCTGTTGATAGCAGAATAGCTCTAGTACTACAGTGGAAAGTGAAAAAAAAACGTCTGGGACAAAATGTCTGGGGTGATGGTGAGAAAGATTAATACATTTGCTGCCTAATTTCCATTGGAAAGATAGAAAGGAGAGAACTGGAAAGGGACATTTTGGCATCACAAAAAAAAAAAACAAATCTCATTGTGCACATAATACCATGTCTGGAGTTAGCACTCTCTCTCTCTCGGCCTCCACACTTTATCTCTCCTCTCTCTCTCTTGCTATTTTCTTACAGGTGGTAACTATCCCACTGATGCCAATAGATCCTATTCTTCCACTGGAAGCAATCATCCAATGACTTGGGGGACTATTCTCCCACTGAGGGCCACTATTCCTCTGACATCAATGATCTATTTAGAGCAACTATCCTACTGAGACTATTATCCTACTGGGGCAACTATTCCTCTGACATCAATGATTTGAGGGATAAGTCTTCCACTAGGAAGACGCGTCTTCCATTTGGGCAACTATCCCACTGACACCAATGATTTGGGGAACTTGGGGGATTGTTCTTCTACTGGGAGCAACTATCCTACTGACCCCAATGATTTGGGAGACTATTCTCCTACTGGGGCAACTATCCCACAGACACCAATGATTTTGGGTACTATTCTCTCACTGGGGGCAACTTTTTTTCTCCCACTGATTTCAGGTTACTCTTCCCCTGGGAGCAACTATCCCACTGTAACCAATAACTTAGGGGACTGTTCTGACACCAATGTTAATTTTGGCAGCAAATTTAAATTTAGTTTTAGTCTGTTGACTAAAATGCCATTTTAGTTTTGGTCCTATTTTAGTCTTCTGCAATTGCGGTAATGCACGCAGTGCTCTGAACATTGGTCAGAGGAGGCACATAATGCTGCACAGTACTGGATGGTGGTCTCAGGTCTGAGGGATGGCCTGTAAAGCACAAAGCTCTGGCTGCTGGTCGTCAGAGGAGGCCAGTAATGCTTCACAGTGCTGGATGGGGGGTCTCAGGGATGGACTGTAATGCAGTGCCCTGGATGCCGGTGGTCAGAGGAGGCCTGTAATGCACACACAGTGCTCTAGATGGACAGTGGTCTGAGGGGAGGCCTCAGGCCTGTAACTGGAATGTAAACACTTACAGTGAATACTCACTGCTCTGGCAGGTCGTCAATGTGACTCGTGAGTTGGGAGTGGGACTCTCGTCGGGAGGCCTGTAATGCACAGTACTGCTCTGGATGGTTGGCTGAGGACTTGGAGGCCTATAATGCTGGCTGCACAGTCGCTTGCTTGCAGTTCACAAGGGTAAAGGTCCCTGCCTCACATTTTAATTTTGCTTGTTAATGAAAACGGAATTGATTTTTGTCAGTGGACGAAAATGTGGTGTACTTTTCGTTTTGAGTTCATCACTGTAAAATTTCAGCTGACTAAAATGTTTTCTTTGAAGAAATTAGCACTAATTTGGGGGACTGTTCAATGACTGGGGGGCAACTATCCCCCTGGCACTAATGATTTGGGGGACGATTGTCCAACTATCTATCCCACTGAAGCCAATAATTTGGAGGCCTTTTTTCCAACTGGGGCAACTATCCCACTGACATCAATGATTTGAGGCTGTAGGCCTAATAGTTCTTAGGCATAGTCACACATCAAGAAGTGCACTACTATTTTTCATTTCCATACAAATGTTTTTTTTCTAGGGTATTGCTTAAGCACAATTACCATTTCTAGATGTGCCTTATAGCATAGCAAACCTTCACATTTTGCGTTCCAGTCCACTTTTCCAGCTTTTACCAACCTCGTTACTGCTTGAAGCTTATTAAAGCCCACTAAAGTTTGATAAATTGAAAACTATAATTGTTCTTGGTCAATTTTATGTTTTACTATTTGTAGTTAATCTTTACTAAAGCTGTACATTGGGGGGAAAGAAATGTTTACTTAGAGTGCCCTCCTCCCTGGGAGGGTTAACTGCTTGTTTTACCTAGGAGATGATGAATAAAGTAATACCTTATTCCTTGCTTCCTCAGCAGCCAACGCTCTCCTCCTCCAGTCTGGAACGTGGATGGGCCCTCGGTATCCTCCCGTACAATGTAGGATTTGCTAGATCTGCGTTGTACAGGATGACGTCAGAGGCTTTGGCGACCGGTCACACAAAGAGGAGGAAGCCTGCGGAAGCACAAGGAATATGGTGTGTACAGTATATCCCCTTATTCTTCATCCTCCCCAGGCAAAACAAGCAGTCAACCCTTGCTATGGGGAAATTCAGCTTTAAACAAACAAAAAAAAAAAACACAACAACAAATACAAATTGCATCCATGACACCCAGTTTACAAAAGACAGTGGGAATTATAACAAATGATTTTGGTGATTTGCGAAAAATATATATTTTTTTTTTTACAGGGCAATAGGTGTTAAATAGTTTTTAGGGGTTACTAAAGCTCCTTTTAATTATTCAGGACTTGTTTTTGTGCCAATTTTATCTTTTCTTTTTTTCCACAGAAAAGACAAAAAAAAAGCACCAAATATTGTCAAAGCGAGAGAATACAATCAGTTGCACAAAAACCTGAAAAAAATAAATTAAAAAAAAATTACAAAAACACAAAAAAAAAAAAAAAAAAAAAAAAACCATACAATAAAGACGTATTTAAAAAGCAGTGAGTGTGACTTTCACCACACATTCACACATGTACCTGGAAGATTCACATGCAGTGGGGTGTATGGTAAATGTCAGATTCACTGCTTGATAAATAGATCCTTAAATTAAATAAAATTAAGCTACACCACAAAAACACCTAAATAAATAAAAAGTAGATTTTTTCTTTAGTCAACACATTTTGTCTAAGCTGCTTAATGAGTAAAATTAAGAATTTATGCTTTAGCAAATTTTTGCCCAAATCATTCCACTCATCCCTTGAGTCTAGGCTTTCTACAATTCTCTAGCTAATGTGGATTTACAAATGCCATCTGAAAGGTGTAGTTCCACAACAGCTGGAGTGGCAAAGTAAATCGGATCTCCCTAGCTTTGTTCATACATGTGCCAGGCACAAGAATTTTGTTAAGTATTTCAGTGTTGTGCCAAGCATCCATCTTTATAAATAGATTCCTTGTTCATGACTCTTGTAATAACCAGAAATAAATGAACCTACTGATAAGTTCTCCCTCTCTGGTCCCTGATTACCACCATCAAGCAGGGATTCCTCCTGTATTGAATTGTTTTAAAACTGTGCATAGAATGCATTACAGTAAAAGAAAACCTTGAGCCTTTAGAACCACTTTAATATTTGCCCAGAAATGAGTGCAAAGGATTTTGCAGGCACATCACAAAAACCAGTGGCGGCTGGTATTTTTTTTGGGGTGATGGCAAACAACTAAACCCCCCCATCCCCACCTCAACTCCCCCCCCCTCTCAGCCCGCTCGCTGTCTGCCGGTCCGGGCAATTACCCTATCTAGGTGGCGGGCATCTGGGCAGCAGCATCCATGCAGCGTGCATTCCGGCAGCGGGTATCCACTCCTGTGTCCTCTCCTCCTCGCTTCCGCCGCGCGTCTCCTTCCCTCCTCCTAGGCATCCAACAGGATCGCCTGTCCTTTCAGCCAATGGGTCTCAGACCCACTTCCTGATTGGCCGTGAGGAAGATCAGTGTTACAATAGCAAATATTCATTTGCCATGTTAACACACCTGGGTGAGCTGTGAGCGCACACTGTGCGCCGAGCCCACCCTATATTGAAAAAACACCCCCGCCATAGGAATTCATGCGTCTGTCTTACAAGGGGCTGGACGCATGGATTGGGGGGGGGGGGGGGGGGCTGACAAAAAAAACATGAAATTGCCTCTTTTATGATTATTCTCACAAATGAAAGCACATATTCCCTATTCCCAAAAGCGACACTTGTTTCAGGGAAAATTATTTCTCTAGTTAAGGAAAGAAAACATCCTGTACGCTTTTCTAAATTGAAATTGTAATTAAAATTTTAAATGAAAAGAAAAAATGGCTTTATATTTACTTGAAAATGTCTATCCATTCGTTATGGATGGAGTGCAGAAGTGTTCATATTTTGGGGATATTCACCGCTTTATTTGCCCCGTTGTGACAGATCTCTAAAATGGGAATTCCGTTGACTTTGGAGAGATTTTTGTTCATTTCTTGTTGTGTCTTCAGCACAGGAAAATGAAGGGAAATCCCCTCAGCGAGACAATAGAGAGCTCAACCCTTCCCTTTTCTATTTAAAACTTTACAAAAAAGTGGGCCTTTATATGTTTATATTAATCTGATTACATGCAGATGTATTTCTAGGAAACAAACTGACTTCCGGTTCCGGCGCCGCATGGAGTAGCGGCCCTTCACCTCAGCTCCCGCAGCTAGACTTCTGAAATGGCATATAAAACCAGCAATCCCGCCACAAATACCGGCAGCACCTCCACCTATCACCCGGCCATGATATGGACCAGGTGGTGGAAAAAAATGGCTCGCGATCGTACACGGCCGTGCGATCGGCACAGCCGCAAATCGAGATCGAGGCCCCTGGCTTCAGCCCACACGGACCCCTCCACAGAAACGGTGCCTGACATGGACGTAAGCGGCAGTCCGGCCCCCTCCTCCTCACAAGCTGACGTTGCTATTACACAGCACACAGGGAACCACAACACAGACCTTATTGCACAGGCTGTGGCAGCTCTCCTCTCCCCAATGATAACAGCCTTTGTGGAGAAAGCTGTCAACGCGGGCATGCAACAGCTCCAGGCCCAGCTAGGGGAACATGCCTTCAGGCTGAATGAGGCTGAGCACCACATAGCTAACAGAGGAGGAACTGTAACAGGCACAATCCACAGAACAGGCCCAAGACAAGACGAACAAATACATTCTAGAGCAGTGGTTCTCAAGACCCACTAACTGGCCAGGTTTTCAAGATAACAAATACATCACAGGTGATATCATTTGCTGCTCAGTGATTGCAGTATTCTAGTCTGCATCTCCCCAAGGTAATACTTAAAATCTGGCCTGTTAGTGGGTCCTGAGGACAGGAGTTGAGAACCATTGTTCTAGGGAAATTGGGCCCCTGCACCGTAGAGCGTGCCCACCGCATGGGAACCTTTAACTCCGACCGCAAATCGCCCCGACCTATAAAATCTCCAAATATCTCAATTACTCAGACAAAGCTTTCAATCTACAGAAATTCAGGCAATTCAGATCGACGGAATAAAGTTCCTGATTTTTGCAGACTACTCCATAGAGGTATCCAAGAAAAGGAAAGCATTCCAACAAATTTGCTCGGATCTACACCAGCAACAAATCAAATTTACCTTAGCCTTCCCAGCTGCCCTCCGGCTCAAAGCCCCTAATGGCGACCAGCTCTCCTTCCATGATCCATCCGAGGCGGAGGCCTTCCTAAGATCACTACGCACAGGTGCGCACCTCAGCCCCTCTTCCAGAACAGCTCCCATCAACTGTGCTCTAGACCAAAGGAGCCCACACAAAGACTCTCCAAAACGGTTCAGATCCTTTGGCCCAGACCAACATCGCTCCACACCTCGTTGAGAGTGCTCTTACAGCGCCATTTTGGTCTCAGTTACAATTGCTCTTCAGCTGGCCCTACCAGCTCAACCCTACCCGAGATGACTCTTACCAATTTTTTCTTCTTTTTATCAGTTCTGTTCTCTCCTCCTCACCAGGTACTCCACTTACTGGTAGGCCGAACATTTTTCTACTGTTTTACATCCTGCTAAAATGTTGTAACTTGTTTATTGATTTCTCTTATGCCACGATTTCCTCCCCTGGCCTCCCTACGTAGTTCGGACCACTCTCCCTGTGCACAACCTAAGTTGCCAGCATACACCACCCTCCAAAACGTTGGTTTAAATACTGCAGTCAATGGGTCCCGTAATGGGAGCTGGCCTACTCAGTGACTCCATGCGGAAAAAAAAATGAAGTTTCTCAAATTTTATTGTTTCTACCCTTTACCACCTTCCTTCTTAACACCCCCCATGCACTCTCATCCTGTGGTACACTTGTACCAAATGTCCTTAACTCCATGCTTTCAGACAGCTTAGGCTCCTTCCAAACCCCGATTACATTTGCAGTTCACCACCAAATGCTATTGCACACAACTCATGCCCCCCCCCCCCCCCATATGAAAATAGTCTCCTGGAATGTGAAAGGCCTTCGTTCCCCCCAATAAGACAGTGAAAATTCTTTGCCACCTTAAGCGACTTAAGACAGATATTGCCCTACTCCTGGAAACCCACCTTTCCATCCCTGACTTCCAACGTATGAAAAAACTATGGGTGGGCACGGTCCTAGGTTCCGACTCAAACGGACGCAAAGCAGGAGTTCTAATACTCATACATAAAAACCTTCCCTGCACAGTCCTATCTGTTGACTCAGACTCCCAGGGACGCCTTTTATCAGCCCATGTTCAAATAGGGACCAGAGATTTTATCTCAAACATCTACGCACCCAATAACCCCACAAAACAGTTTTTCAGTGAACTATCGACCTGGTTCCTTCGTAACCCACACATAATCGGCGGGGACTTTAGTTCTACACTACACCCAATTGACGATAGATCTTCTCCCAACTGCCCACGTTCCCTCCCGGACCCCAGTTCTCCGACACTTCTGGCCTCCACGATGGACTCCCTCCATCTGGCTCCTCCGGCACCCAGTTGATAGAGAATTCACATTCTACTCTAACCTCCATAATGTCTTCACCAGAATTGACTACCGCTTCTGCTCAGACAACCTTGTCCAACTGATATCTGATGCTGACATCCACGACATTGTTATATCTGACCACGCACCTATCTCAACAACCCTGAATTACACCCGAGTCCCAAATTATGGCGCTTCCCATCCTACCTTCAAAATAACTGACTTCCGACAGTACATGGAAACAAACTGCTATGGCACTCCTTTAAAAAAAAAAAATGCTACAAAACTGCTTCAGTAACATCTTGGAAATAAAAGTGCTCTGCATCCTAGCCTCAGATTAAAGACATAAAAATCTTATTACCATCATCCCAAAATCCTTCAGCAGAGAAGTGCTTGTAGTATAATCAAATAATTTGTTTGATTGGCCGAGTCTTGTGCATAATTCAAAATAAATTTAAAGCAAAAGTAGGGAAATTGATCTGTTAAATCATTAAAAAAAAATCCCCCCACCACCCACTCTAAAAAGATGATTTTATTGGGTCATTCATTCCATAACAGATATTTGAGCTTGCAATAGATAAGTCTCTCAACCTTTTTACTCCACAGGAACCTTTGAAATAATTTTGAAATCACCGGGAACCCCTGCTAAAAAAAATTACTACATCTACCACAGACCTAGCTATCTGGCACTGTGCATGTGAGATAACAATAAGACAGATGTTTCTGTCACCCGTCTTTCGATCTGCATAATATACAGTATTTATACTCCCAGTAGCTATAAGCAACAATCAGTAGCGGCTGGTGCTAAACGTTTTTTTTTGGGGGGGGCAATCACCCCCCAGGTCTGCACTCAGCCCCTCCGCAGCTTCCTCGGCTTCTCCTCCTGGCCAACCCGATCCTGTCCAGATCAGCTGGGGGGATAAGCTAGAAGACAATAGCGAATATTGATTCGCTAGTGTTACAAGTGGGTGGGTTCGCCACGAGCTCAACCTTTTTCAAGCCAATTAGAGCCTCAATCTCTAATCATGTGGCTTGTTAAAAAAAATTAAACACACACAACTCATAGCAAGCTTCGAGTCCGGCGCCCTGCATGCATCCCCACGTGCAAACTAGGGGGGCCGCGCCCCCTGCGCCCCTAATGGACCGGCCTCTCCTGGCAACAATAGTAAACTATTAATCATAGGAACACTAGCCTAGTAATTCCTGTATTCTGATCTAGGTTCAGCAATAGCTCTCCCATGGACATGACATGTGTCTTAGACTTTCTGTATCAAAGCGGTAGTAAACCTTTGAAGAAAAAAATAAGAAATAAAAAAAAATTGTTCCTCATGTTACTTGCAGTACCTCCTGCAAGGCAATATCATAAAGTGCTAGTATGCATTGCACATTATGAGGAACTTATCTTGAAACAAAGCTCTCCAGCAGCATGCTGACAAGGCTTCCATCTTCACCCAGTCCTCGTCACGGCCACGGCATGAGTATGCCATTCCTTTATAGCGCATGCTATCTAATAAAGCTTACCTGTACTATAGGTAAAAATCACAAAGTGAAGTTTACTACCACTTAAAAACCAGAATCTGAACACTGCAATAAACAAGTAGTTGGCTCAATTTTTTGATGTAAATGTTAAATCGTGGCATTAGCTAAAAAAGAGTAATAAGGTTTTAAATCTGGGGTCAACAAAAGTTAATTTAATCCATCAACGCCTTCATGAAGTCTCAGATTGTTTTTATCAACCTCCAAACATTTATACCATGAAGTTCAAAAGGTTTAATGAAGGTTTCACAGCATCATTACTATTAGGCCCCTTTCACACGGGCACCATCAGTTTAGCCACGTTAAAAACGTATCAGTTCTTATCCGTTGCTTCATCCATCTTCATCCGTCATCCGTTCCGTTAATCTCCGTTTTCATCCGTCTTCCGTTCCGTTAATATCCGTTTTCATCCGTTAATGTACACGTTTACATCCGTTTTTTCATCCGTTTTCATCCATTTACAGCAGTTTCTTTGCATTTAAGGAAATTACCTAGAAAGCCTTGCTCCACCCATCCTACACTGCCATGCGTGAACAATTTGCCGACTACTTTCTATCTCCATCAGGAGAAGTTTCATGGCAGTACCTATATATATATATATATATATATATATATATATATATATATATATATATATATATATATATATATATATATATATATATATAATGCAGTGCAAATTTTAATTTATTAATTCATTAATTTGGGTATTTCATTGTGTTTTGATAGCATAAAAAGACACAAAAGCACATGATATGTTCAAAACAGTTATTCTGCATAACCCTTTTAAAATAAAGGTTTTTTTCACTTTGTTTTTTTATTTGTTAAAGTATGAACTTTGAATTATTTCTACAAAACGGATCTTAACTGATCGGACGTTGACGGACATTGTCAGTTAACGTCAGTTAATATCCGTTTTGACGGATCTGGACGTAGCTTTGTACGTTAAAAAAAACGGATAAAAACGGAAGCGGAGGTTAACTGATGGTAACGGATGGTCATCCGTTTGCCCATAGGAATGCATTGTCGTCCGTCGACGGATGGAAGAAAAACGGATAGACGGTCCGTCCGTGTGAAAGGGGCCTTAGACCTCATGCACACTGGACGCTTTTATAGCTGCTGTTTTTGGCGTCAGACGTTATTTTCTACAGTCAAACTCTTCAGCATGTTATCTTATGTGTCTATGCACACATAGGCTGTTATCAACTGTTTTCAGTTGGGGCGTTTTTTGGCTCTAAAATAACTAGGGATGCACCAATACTATTTATTTTTTTTTTTTTTTTACAATGAGTACAAGTACAGATACTTTTTTTTTTTTTTTTAGTACTCGCCGATACCAATTACCGATACCCACCGCAACTGTTTGTTTAACTTCAGCTGTCAGCAATGGTACAATGCACTGAAACGTTATTTACAAATGAAATTTTCTCTCTTTTTTTTTAATTTAGCGCTTTTTCAATGTGAAATGTGTAAATATATGTTAATATATACACTAACAAAGCAAACAAAAAAAAAAAAAAGTTTTAGGTTGTTTATTGTTTAAAAAATAGACACGAACAAAAAAAAAAAAAAAAAAAAAAAAAAAAAAAGCAGTAAAATAAAAGATTAAATGGAGGAGAATAGGGAGTTAATTAAGGCTGATTAGAGTAAATAAGGGTTATTAAGGGGTTAAACAGAGGAACATTTGTTCATCCCTTTGATCTGCAGATGAAGAAACAAATATACAAAAAAAAAAAAAAAAAAATGTTTCTTTTATTCTAATGTTTCAGGTCTTAATAAACACTGGGGAGACCCACTGATAACTCAAAGAACCAAGCCTGAAAGTATCGGTTTCAGGTATCGGTGCATTTGCACGAGTACCGATACTTCTGCAAATACTTGGTATTGGCAACCCTAAAAATAATCCCACAACTAGTGGGTTCTGAGAGGCAGTTTTCAGCTGTAAAAATGCCAAAAAACGCAAATAAACGCTCAAAAATGGGGCTTACCAGTGTTTAAGGTTTTGAATCCAATGAAACCCCGCCCCGCTAAAACGCTATTGAAAAAAAAAAAAAAAACATTGAAAAACTCATAACAAAGCTACTGGCGTTTTTATAACGTCCAGTGTGCATGAGGCCTTAGTCTTTGCACACTAAAAGCCGTAAACGCGATAAGAAAATCGGAAGTAAAATTTTATATGATCGGCCGATTATCTGATCGTTAGTATAGTGCTGTCAATAGCCAATTTTGACTTTTCGAATGACAAAAAAAAAATGAAGGTGCATGTTTTAAAAAATTTTAATCACAAGTGAACACAACATTCGATTTTCATTCACTTAGTAGTTTTCGTCCGAAAAAAGTCATAAGTGAAGACTACGCATTCTCGGAAACAAAAGAATACATTTCAAAACAATTCACAATACATCAATTCTGAAGTTGAATTCGGTCGTATGAGAATTTTCGTAAGTTCAGTAACCTCTTCACTTTCGATATGAGACTAGCATGCAAAAAAAAAAAAAAAAAAAAAATTATGGATGAGAGGCTCGTTTCTGAAACCAGATATAGGCTGGGTTCTCATACAGTATGTGCAAATTGGATGCGGAAAATCTGCATCCATTTCGCATGACATGCAAGTGTGCCCGGTTCACACAGGTCCGGGGCTGCCTCGGGCCGCATTCCAAAAGGGTCCTGTGTGTCTATAGGTCCAGTTCAGGTGCGAATTTAGGCAAAAATTCGGACCCGATTTGCACCTGAACCAGTGAACAGAACTCTTTGTATGCACATGGCCTGGGAGACCGTTGTGAAGCTGATTTTATGCCTTGGATACTTCTATAGCACATGTATTTTGGAAGTGAGTATGACTCTCACACATACCTTCACTGGATGTGGGGGGAATGTTATCTGTTTTTTGTGTGTGATGTTAATGTTTCTTTTTAATTTTGTAATTTCTTAGATGGTAACTCTCACTTAATGAACCCTGATGAAGGATTCCCCGAAACGCGTTGGTTCAGTGAGACTTATTACATTTCCACTTTTGGTTTTCCTCTCAATGTGATGCAGTTGTGTCCAAATTACATGTCCTTGCTTTTTGATGTATCCCATTGTATATATTGTTTGTGTTTGATTTGTATTTTTGTATATATTTTTTGTTGTACTTTTGAATTTTGTAATAAAATTATATATTTTTTACTTACATTGCATCATTGATGGTAGTGCCTCAAAAGTCCCGCTCTAGGGGAATGTTTTGGTCTTTTTGGATTTTTGGGATGTAGCGCACCCTCTGCTTAGTACTACTCCCTGTCAGAGACTTTTTTCTGAACCAGTGAACAGGGACACACCGGACCCCATACTGGGAACCAAGGTCCCACATATGTGAAACTGGCCTTGTTCTGTTTCTGAAAGCAGATTTGTTTCGCTCTTTTTGTTCAGCCAGTGACCAGATTCCTCCATCCACAAAAGCACCCCTCCCCCCCCCCTCCCCAGGACACTGTATTTTGGCAACAGGTCTCGACGCTGATCAACAAAAGTTTTCTAATTTGTTCAATGGACAGAACTAGATCTAATGATTGACTTCTGTGGAGCGGGGACGTCCACACATGGGTCAAAATTCATCCAGGTCCCTGTTGAACCTGGTCATATTACAATCATCTATTGCCACCTAAAATGTTGTAAAAACCATTAGCTTTTACTAAAGTACATACAGCCACGTAACTCATGGGCTGGCCATAGATGGGTCAAAATTCAGGTACAGGTTGTGCATAACATGGCACAGGTAGTCCCCATCTTCATGCCCTATACCTAGAAGTAGTAAGAGCCATGAAATAAATAAATTGTGGGTCGACAGGAAATGTAATAACCTTAGCAGCAACACATTATGGTCACGTTGTATGCTGCCACACCCAACAAATGTGGAGTATTGTGTATAAAAGATAACGCTTCAACATGCTCCTGTAAAATGAAGTCAATGTATGTTTTATAGATATGTCTCTTTTTTGGACAGAATTTTATTACATATCTGGGGATAATACATTTTATTCCTTTTAATGACATCCTACAGTTGGCATAGGTCAGGTCTCCCAATGCTTCCTAGACATTGGAAAAAGCAAAAAAAGGTGGCACACTGGCCTAATGCATTAACAGTGGCACCATTTATCGAAATAGAAGTAACAAATCAGTATACTCACAGATGAGTATTAAAGCGGGTCCTCAGTCGAACTAGAAATACTGTAGCTGCTGACTTTTAATAAAAAGGACACTTACCTGTCCAGGGATCCAGTGCCATCCTCACCCAAGCCAGTTCTTCACCGGTCTTTGGGTCCCCGGCATCTTTAGTGTGGGAAGACGGCTGTGACACCCTTTTATGCGACATCACAGCTGACTTCCCACTGTGCATGAGCGAGCCATGCTGCACTTTTGTTAATGGTCCCTCACTCTTATGGGACCTGTGACGTGTCCCATGAGGCTGCGGGCAGGGTGGGAATGGGTATCTTTTTTTTACTGATCTAAATGCAGCACATCGTTTTTACTGGGCCTGTACACACAGGCACAGAAACTTGGGCTGCGAATAGATCAACAAAAAAAAATACAAAACATCTGCTAGGCTAGACAGCATTTTACGCACATGACACATCCCAATAAAAAGCTAAAATAAATTTTTATGCACACGTACACAGATACTTTGCAATTACTATACTGCTCATCCTTGCGTTTTTATACAGGAATTTTCTGCCAGGAATGTGATGTTCATACATCAGTACTGTGTGCATGTACCCCAATGCCGCGTACACACGGTCGGAATTTCCGACAACAAATGTTCGATGTGAGCACATTGTCGGAAACTTTGACCGTGTGTAGGCTCCATCAGACATTTGTGGTCGGAATTTCCGACAACAAAAGTTTGAAAGCTGGTTCTCAAATTTTCCGACAACAAAATCCGTTGTAAATTCTGATCGTGTGTACACAATTCCAACGCACAAAATTCCACGCATGCTCGGAATCAAACAGAAGAGCCGCACAGGCTATTGAACTTAATTTTTCTCAGCTTGTCGTACGTGTTGTACGTCACCGCGTTTGTGACGTTTGGAATTTGACATTTTTGCGACCGTGTGTATGCAAGACAAGTTTGAGCCAATATCTGTCGGAAAGAAATCCAGGATTTTGTTGTCGGAATGTCCGATTGTGTGTATGCGGCATTAGATTGTACTTCTAAATTGTTGCAGGTATTTGTGTCTGGAAGCTGCAAGTTAGCGAAGTGTTCCAATACTTCCTGGAGCTGCGCTTGTATAGATGATGATATAGAATGCACACTCTACATAGAGCTGGAGAAGAATGTCCTGAAAGAATAAATTTGTGGTCACACGTCAGAGTCATAGAACCCAGAGGAAATACTCAGTGTCACATTACACATATTATCAATGTACCATTGCAGAAAGCCTTCCTATACATAGGGAATCTGAGCTCTTCCCATAGACTGTGCTGTATTACACACTTACCTTCTGATTGGGGAGGATCTGCAGGATCTCTTCCCCTAAGGTGGTCTTCATCTCCATTCCTCGTTTGTTGGTCAGACTTCTCCGGAGTTTGGATGATTGCCTCTGGGTGTCCAGCAAAGCTCTTCCTGCCCCCTTCCCCTCCCAAATACAGTACCCCAACACTTGGAGAGTCACAATCCATAGTCTTTTATTCAAAGACTCCCTCCACATTACAGTGCATCCCTCCATAATTTCACCTGGGAGTCTGAGTTGCCCAGGTGGGATAAGCAGGACTGCCATAAGATATCACAAGGACCTATATAGCCTATCTGGCCCCATCCCTCTTGTACACTTACAGCTGCCACCTGTATACACAAAACTCCTCCAATACACATAGCACCCAATATCCCCCTGACCTCTACACTCAACACCTTTAAGAATAGATATAGTTAAGCTTTTCTTCCACTTTAATGGATGAATTCAGATGGTCATCACATGGGTCAGCAAGGCCCCTCTGGTGGCATTTGCTGCCCACACCCGTTTAGTACAGTAGCATTACGATCATACTTTTAGGGTCGGTTCACACTAGGACGACTTGTCAGGCGACCTAGCCGCCTGACAAGCAGCGTCCTGTTCTGTACAATGGAACCGTTCTAGTCGCTCCGACTTAGAAAAAGGTTCCTGTACTACTTTGGGGGCGACTTGAGGCGACTTGCATAGACTTCTATATAGAAGTAGTTTTGCAAGTCGCCACCCCTGTCGTGTCCAGGTCGTCCAGGTCGCCTGAGGCAGTCGCGCTGCAAGTCGTAAACCATCAAAGATGGTTCAAAGCTCAGTCGGTTCAGCAGGAAGCGGCTGAGATTGGAACCATGTGTGGACAGGCTGAATGTACCAAGTTGATCTATCAACTTGGGTACAACTATCCTGCTGGATTTCACATGCAATTATTGCTAGCAGCTGGTATAGCCGCTAGCAATAACCACTGGCTTACCCCACCGGTAGAATACAATGGCTCGGAGGGATGCCTCTGTTAACATGGTCTGTGTTGATGGGGGGAATTTAAATTTAATTTCTTTCCTGCAACCCATGCTTGCAGAAAAGAAATTTGTTCCGTGTATGGCCTTGCTTTACTATCAATGCCATGTGTCTTTTTGTGCTGATGGCTCTTGCTTTAGGTTTAAATTTAGTTCCTCAGATCGCCACCCCCGCAATCTTCCAGTGCGGTGGGGGTTCACTAGAGCCAAGCAACCCATCCATATTTATAAGAGTGCAGACTCTGTCCTTCCCTTCTGTCACCTCTTCCATTCATAGAAGCCATACTACTTGTCCTCCATTCAAAGATAGTCTTAAGGTTAGACTAATTTAAGCCTCAAGGCACCCCAAACAGTTAACATTAGACAATCTATTTTATTGTCAGCTGTGTCCCTTTGGGGAGATTTCCCTTCACTGCCTGTGCCAGACACACAACAGGAACTGAGAATAAATCCCACCAAGGTGAGGGAAGTCCCCTCACCTGCACAGGTGTCCCCATTGGGAGATTTCCCATTTATTTCTAATCCGAGGACAACTTTAATATTTTAGATTACCTTCACTTTGTCCTTTGTCACTTTGAGAATAGTCACCAGTACATATAAAAGATGAAGCACCCCAGACAGCAATAAATAAAACCTGACTGGGGTTGTAACCCCTTACCACTATCCAAACATAATTTAAAGCGGACGTCCATGTCTCATGTCACTTTAAAATAGTTTGCTTAGGCCAAGCTGCTGCTGCAAACTATTTCCTTCACCAAGTCCTGCAGTGTCTCCAAGCACTGTATGTACTTCATGTAACTTCAGCTACATACAGTAGACAGTACCCGGGTTCCGGATGCAAGATAGGAGACCTTCAGTCTCACCCAAGAACAAAAAACAGTCCAGCTGAGAGGCGCTCAGCCATTCATAGGCAGTTTTGTATTCTGTGACTACAAAGCTTCCTTTGATTGGCTGTGTGGGAGAGGCAGGCTGATGGATGATGTCACGCTCTCAGACAGCCAATCAGATCAAACTTTGAGTGACATGAAACACACATCTTTAAATGGCCAAGGCCAAACCCAATAAGAAAATCACAAAAAAAAAAAAAAAAAAAAAAAAAAAGAAGACTAAGACGAAGACGACAGTGTCTTAAGTTGTTTATTTTTCTTGTAGTCATACATATGAAAAAGTAGAACAGAAACATATATTTTTACATACAGGACATAGTAAATGACCACATGACAGGTTTCACCAGGGGAGGGATATATAGCACAAGCACACCGGTCTATTCAGTGAGGTCTATTTAATTGCTCTGCAGCAGATTGCAGTCTACATTTGCACCATCCCATTAAAAAGCAACCTATGAGGTGACTGGATAGTGAACACTATTATATTGCTCATCTACTAGCAACACACAAGATTAGTATGCATCGATGTCATTGCTATGACTGTATAAAGATGCTTAAGTCACTAGCTAGCCACTGCAGCAGTTCTGGTGCCAAGATGGTGCTAGTAATTTAGAGTGGGCCTCTGGCCTATGTATTAAAGCAGCCATTTTTTATGCTGGGGAGCCATTTTGTCAGCTAGGCCAACATTGAGAATATAGCTTGTTTAGAATTGGCAAATAAAAACAAAAACAAAAAAAAACACACCATCAATTGTTCTGAAAAAGGTTAACCCCACCTTTTAGAGAATGTTACACTAATACGTATTTCGGGGATAATATGGTGCCAATTTGGCCAGTTCCTGCTGAACTACCTGAATTTCAATCAGTATATGACCAGCCTTAGCCTCTAAAGCCCAACCCCAGGCAAAACATTGCTTTTATTTTGGATAGAGGGGAAAGGTTACAACCTGCCAGGCGTGAACCCTTGAAGAGGAGGGAAACAAATACACTAAAGGCCGGAACCAAAATCCATTGGAGTATGAAATAATGTGGGCACAATGGAGCATAATTTTTATAAAATATTGTACAGTTTTGTTGGGAAGCTATTGCAGTGTTTTTAGAGAAGCCAGCCCTGATTTATTACCTGGCTGGGGGAAGGGGAAATAGGTGTGTGTGGCCTAAACATTTAAAAAGTCCTGTCCTCACAGGTGTCTTGTGGAATTTAAATGACCGGAGGGAGACAGTGTAGTGTACACAGGTGTGTAGGTGCTACAACCTTCCCACATAACATCTCCGCCCGGTGCTCAGACCTCGAGGCTCCTGCCACCCCTAACATACCAGAATAAGGAAAGATGGTCGGCACTCATGACGACATCCAAAAAAAATAAATAAAAAACTAAAAAAAAAAAAAAAAAAAAATTAGTATTCCTTTATTGAAAAGACATGTACAAACGCTGTAAAAACAGCCAGGCTAGGTCTTTTCAATAAAGTAATATTATTACCTTGTTGAGACAGTTGGGTGGCGATTCAGAAAGACATGCTGTATATAGACTGATGTATTCATGAGGAATGCGTTTTCTGATCATCAGCTGGGTGTTTGTGAAAATGGAATTTTGGACCTGGAATCATACCTTGGTCTACAAGTCATCAATGCATTTGGTGGCTCCTGCAAGTGAGGAGAGAAACAGGGGGGAGAAGATAAAGAACCTGGAAATTAAAAAGGTAGAGGACATGCGAAAAGTAGGAGCATGAGCCGAGTATGGCTCTTCACTGCCAAAAAAAAAAAAAAATAGAAAACAAAGCCAAGCAAGCGACCAACAAACAAAGCATGAGTTGAAAGGTCAGATGGTTGAACACAAGGAAAAGCAGAACAAGCATTCAAAGCTACTGACCCGGAGAATCCACTGGGAAAGCAGGAAACCTAACCTGAAAATCCAGGCCATGAAAATGCAGCCGGTTCAGCTCATGGAGGCAGATGAAATTTTGCAAGAGTTGAGGGTCAGATGGATGAAATCAAGCAAGTGTCAAACAAGCAGTCAAAGTTGCTGAAACTCAAAATTCACAGACAAAACAGCAAACGTAAAGCTAAAGTTTTTTTTTTTTTTTAATTCAAAAAGTGAAAAGAATAAATGCACATATTTTTGCAGGAACGTTGTATTTGCAATCAGCAGATCGTGGGTGCAATGGCAGGTTGCTGCAGGCATGCCCTGCAGCTTTGTGCCCATACCTCTGTAGGACTTTGTTACAAAGCTGGAGGAAGAATGAAAAAAGTTCTCAGCCAAGCACAACCTCTTGCCTGCATGCCTAAGCAGATGGATTTCAGGAAGTAATTCTCTTAATCTGTCCTTACTCAAGATGACCACAGCCAGAAATGCTAAGGAGATGTTTTTCCTGACCAAATAAAGCATGGAGACATGGATGGATGGATGGATGGGTCTGTTTTCTTTATTAAAAATGAATTCAAATCGGGTTTTTGGTCTGTGGTGCTCGGATGCAATATAGTTTTGCTTTAATCTGAGGATCCAGTTCATGAGAATGCAGTGGGTTCAGCTTATAAAGCAAGAGCTTGGGAGGTCAGATGGGCTTACTCAAGAAAATGTTTAACAGGTGGTCAAAACTCTGAATCCACTGAGAAAATGGCTAATGAGGCAAGAGTTGGAGGGTCACATGGCCAAATTACAAAAAAAGAAGCCGAAGGGGCAGTCAAAGCATGTGGAACTATGAGAAGCTACTGAAAAAACAGCTGAGGCAAAAGTTGTTAGATTACATGGCCAAATTGAAACAAGAAGCTGAAAGGGCAGTCAAAGCTGCTTGAACTATTAGAATCCATTGAGAAATCTACCAACTTAACCTGAAGAAGGTCTAGGTAATGAAAATGCAGCAGGTTCAACATATGAGGCCAATGAAATGATTGAGAAGTTTTGCCCTTTCAAGCAGCAAAGGCGATTCGGAAAGAACAATGCTGTGTGTAGACTTTTTGACTTCATACACAGAGGAGGAATGCGTTTTGTGACCATCAGTTGAGCGATTGTGAATAAAGTTTGAATTCTGGGCCCGGAATCCCATTCCTGCTCGTGATCCTTTACTATAGACAATACAGTCAGAAATAGCTGGTTCGGCGTGTGAGGAAAACTATACCTTTTCACTGCAGTCTATCCTCCATTAGGGATATTTCCCCTAAAACACAGACAACAAAAAAATCTAAATATGAACCCTCTCACCCTTTAAAGAACTCTTTTCATTACAAAATGACTCCAGCTAGAAAATGGCTGCCTAAGCAGAATACTGCATTGGCTTAATAAATGGCTGTCCGTGCCAGAGGCCTACTTTAAACACGACAAAAAAAAAAAAAAAAAAAAAAAAAAACACACCTTCTAAGAAAAGGACTCCTAGGTCCGGAAATGGTGGAATATAAAAAAAGTTTACATGACAAACTTTACAAGTTATTTACAGCCATAATCCTCCCAGGATCCCCTCCCTTTGTAACTAGCTCCCCGTGCTACACTTGCTGCGTATAAACTAGAACGGGTAAAAAGCACAGGACGAGAAAGGACACTAAACCTATAAACTAGACAGACAGGGAGCGGTTATCGTCAGGTCAGCTTCAATCACTAGAACGATTTAACACTGACTAAACAGCACATGGAGGAACCAATTACCTGGCTGCGGTTGGCTGCCCTCACATGGGGCCGAGTTTTTTTTTTTTTTTTTTAATTCAATTCAGTCACAGCTGCAAACTGGTAGCAATATTGCTTGGTGACAGAAACCGACCATTTGTGCGGAGTATAAAAATATTCTGTCACGAAAGATGGGATACACTAATTTACCTTAAATTTACGTCATGAACCCCCAGGCTTTTTTAATGTATCTCCCCAATGGCCAGGTGTTTTTGGTTAAAGGGTTAGTTCACCTTTTCACAAAACATGATAGATGAACAAACGCAAAACACATTTTTCATACAACCCCCCCCCATCCCAGTTTATCCTCGGACGATTATCTTTTACTGCCCACAGTAGCTGATGTAACGGCAGTCCAGCCATTTGAAATCCTAGCTCCTCACCCTCTTTTTCCAGGACAGCTCAGAGGAGTCTCATTTGTCTGCATGGTCACGTGTCGGCGCTGATGAATGCACGCTTACCATTGTGAGCTTTATAATACTACGCCTCCAGACCATTACAATGGCCGATGCGGGCATCAGAAGATAATCAATGAAAGTGGTGAAACTGGGACCCAGGAGTGTGAGGAGGGGAGAGTGCTGCGAGTTCATTTTTTCAAAAAAAAGTGAATTAACCCTTTAAGATAATGCACACATTAAGTTTTCTGGCAATGCATACTGGAAGTTTTCGTTCTTGCTCCAAAGGGTTTTTGATGATCTTTTACTGCCCGAGGACTAATCCTTTAGGCTGGGTTCTCACATGTGTGAATTGGATGCGTGTTTCCCTGCAACCAAACTGGATGACAGGCAAGTGTGACCGGCTCTCAATGGAGCCAGTTCACACATGTCCGGGATGGCTGCGGTCCGGATTTAAAAAATAAATAATTTAAAGAGGCCGGTGCATGCTTGAGTCCGATTCAGGTAAAAGTTTCGGACCACATTCACACCTGAACCGGTAAACAAAAACGCACTGGACCCCAGGGATGAACCCGCAGCCACACGTGTGAACCCGGCCTTAAAAGGCAATGCATACAAGTCTTCGCACATGTGTTAACAGGCTTTTGTTGACTTGAAGTGGTTTTTATTTCCATACATGTCTACGAGAAAACAAATCCCTTTTGAAGCAAATCAAATGCACCTGTCAATGTACCATGAATGAACTCAGGCGCATACTTCATCAATATGAGATGCTTCTATTAATGAAGGTGCATACTGCCACCAAAAGCAGGAAAAAAAACAAAAAAAAAAACACCACACACTTTTAGAAGATGCCATTCTCAATTAATTTTAGAAAGTATTTAGGCGGCATTCACACCTGAGCGTTTTTAGCTCGTAAAAATGCTCAAAAGTTCCAAAAAACGCCCAACAAGCAAAATCCCATTCATTTAAATGGCCCCTGTTCACATCTGAGCGTTCTGTCGTCTGAAGCAAAACGCCTGAAGCTCAAAAAAGTACACGTGCTTCTTTTTACGCAGATTACAGGCGGGTTTTATGCTTTTTACATTGGTGACCTTTTGACCTGTACAAAATCACGGTACTGAAAACGATACGCTCGGGTGTGAATGCAGCCGTAATCCCTCTTTTGTACAGTGTTTATATTTTCACTCAGTCTTCATTCAGTTTGCAACACTTTTTAAAACAAATCTAAACAATAAAATGAATGAACTGAATACAGAACAAAGTAACAAAAATTTTGAACAAGATAGAAACTGGTAAGCAGGTAAAGCATGGAGGCCTTGTTCACACCCTCTGCGCATGTATGGGGTGAACAGGGCACATAGAAAAGTGTTTTCTATGTGCTCTGGCATGCAGAAAAAAAATTTAAAAAATAATAGCAACTCAAGTGTGAAATAGGCAAAAAAATATAAAATAAAAAAAACTGTAATGCTGCAGTTTCCCTCCTGCTTTTAGGCCTCTTGCACACAGGAATAATTCAATGTTTACATTTAGGATTTTCCTGGCAGAAAGATCAAGAAAAAAAAAAAAAAAAAAAAAAAAAGTAAATTATGTTGCAGTTTACACACATACAGTGGGGACGGAAAGTATTCAGACCCCCTTAAATTTTTCACTCTCTGTTATATTGCAGCCATTTGCTAAAATCATTTCAGTTCATTTTTTTTCCTCATTAATGTACACACAGCACCCCATATTGACAGAAAAACACAGAATTGTTGGCATTTTTGCAGATTTATTAAAAAAGAAAAACTGAAATATCACATGGTCCTAAGTATTCAGACCCTTTGCTCAGTATTTAGTAGAAGCACCCTTTTGATCTAATACAGCCATGAGTCTTTTTGGGAAAGATGCAACAAGTTCTTCACACCTGGATTTGGGGATCCTCTGCCATTCCTCCTTGCAGATCCTCTCCAGTTCTGTCAGGTTGGATGGTAAACGTTGGTGGACAGACATTTTTAGGTCTCCCCAGAGATGCTCAATTGGGTTTAAGTCAGGGCTCTGGCTGGGCCATTCAAGAACAGTCACGGAGTTGTTGTGAACCCACTCCTTTGTTATTTTAGCTGTGTGCTTAGGGTCATTGTCTTGTTGGAAGGTAAACCTTTGGCCCAGTCGGAGGTCCTCAGCACTCTGGAGGTTTTCGTCCAGGATATCCCTGTACTTGGCCGCATTCATCTTTCCCTCGATTGCAACCAGTCGTCCTGTCCCTGAATCTGAAAAACACCCCCACAGCATGATGCTGCCACCACCATGCTTCACCGTTGGGACTGTATTGGACAGGTGATGAGCAGTGCCTGGTTTTCTCCACACATACCACTTAGAACTTTTTGGCCTTAATTCTATCTTGGTCTCATCAGACCAGAGAATCTTATTTCTCATCATCTTGGAGTCCTTTAGGTGTTTAGCAAACACGTCATATGACGGCCTGGGCTTCCCGACCGCCTAGGGGGTGCGCGCGCGCCGCCGCATTGCTCGGGACCCGGTGCGTGTGCCCGGCGGCCGCGATGTCTGCCGGGCACCCGCGATTGCCCGTTAACCAGGCCGGACCGTGGATCTGTGTGTGTAAACACACAGATCCACGTCCGGTCAGTTGAGAGGAGACCGATCTGTGTTCCCAGAACAGCGGAACACTGATCGGTCTCCTCCTTGTACGTCCCCGCCCCCTACAGTTAGAATAATTCCCTAGGAAACATATTTAACCCCTTGTGTCCCCCTAGTGGTTAACCCCTTCACTGCCTGTCACATTTACACAGTAATCAATGCAATTTTATAGCATTGATCGCTGTATAAATGTGAATGGTCCCAAAAATGTGTCAAAAGTGTCCGATGTGTCCGCCACCAAAAAAAAAAAAAATTGCGATCGCCGCTATTACTAGTAAAAAAAAAAAAAAAATTAATACATTTTTTTTTTAAATGCCATAAATCCATCCCGTATTTTGTAGACACTATAACTTTTGCGCAAACCAATCAATATACGCTTATTGCGTTTTTTTTTTAACAAAAATATGTAGAAGAATACATATCAGCCGAAACTGAGGAAAAAATTAGTTTTTTTTTTTTTAAAATTGGGATATTTATTATAGCAAAAAGTAAAAAATATTGTGTTTTTTTCAAAATTGTCGCTCTTCTTTTGTTTATAGCGCAAAAAATAAAAACCGCAGAGGTAATCAAATACCACCAAAAGAAAGCTCTATTTGTGGGGAAAAAAGGACGTCAATTTTTTTGGTTACAACTTCGCACGAATGCGCAATTGTCGTTTAAAGTGCTACAGCGCTGAAAAATAAAAATTGGCCTGGGAAGGAAGGGGGTGAAAATGCCCTGTATTGAACCGGTTAAACAAAATCTGCAAAAAATGTCAACAATTCTGTGTTTTCCTGTCAATATGGGGTACTGTGTGTACATTAATGAGGAAAAAAAATGAACTTAAATGATCTTAGCAAATGGCTGCAATATAACAGAGTGAAAAATGTAAGGGGGTTTGAATACTTTGTCCCCATTGTACGTGCATATGGGCCTCATTTTCATGAGCGTACCGATCTGTACGTCCGGACCGAATATTTTCAGAATTTTCTTAGCCAAAAAAAAAATTTTAAAAAATAGACCCAGTGGCAACTAAATACTACCGAATGAAAAAATAAAAGAAAATAAAAAAAATAAAAAAATGATAAACATTGGGTACAGTGTTGCGTGACCGCACAATGCACTGAAAGCTGAAAATTGGCCCGGGCAGGAAGAGGGTGAAAGTGCTCAGTAGGCAAGTGGTTAAACAGCTGTGTTCATTTTTTCCCATAGACAACAACAATGCACCTGTGTTTAAATCTGTAAAAAAAAAAAAAAAAAAAAAACCCACCGTACTACAAACGCCTGTGTGCAAGAGGCCTTAAGGTAAAACGCAAGTAAACTCCATCTGCTTGCGAGTACACAAAAGGAGGATGCGTGTCAAAAAGGGTGCGTTACAAAACAGATGCCAATATGGAGACTGGACTTGTTTTCTCATTCCTCATCAGGGTGAGGCTGCCAAAAGAAGTCATTTTGTTCGTTGTCAGCTCACATTCATATTTAAATAATTTACAATAATTTGCTTGTCTTTTTGCGTGTCTGTTCAAAATGGCATAATCTATTCCCCCTTAGTTGCATTACTGAGCAAGCAATTTTTTTTGGCAAGAGCCTTTAGTAGCAAGAAGTGCACACGAAGGAACTGGCAGGCTCCAGCAACGTTTCACAAACTTTCCCCGCACAATACGACTATTTCACTAGCTGCAAAGGCCATGCATAAACAGTTGACAAAGCAATTTATAGGTCATATGAATATGGTTTGATCCAACCTAGCAACTCCCATGAACCATTTCTGTGCCAAAAGAAATAAGGCACGCCCATCTAAAACTAATCTTTAAAGAGCCAATTCATCCAAACGTTTCCAGTCACTTTTTGGTAGGTAGCTGGAAAAATTTAATGCAATATTTTGTTTTTTATGGGACTCTGTTGGAAGGATCTCGGTGAACAAGTGTCTGGGCCTACAGCAACTACAAAAAGGGGATTCCAACCGTTTTCAGCAAGGGAGTCCCCAAAAGACACAAGAAATTAGCTGGTATTGCTGCCAACCAGGCTCAGTAACTGGAATATTTCTTGGTGGATTGACCCTTTAATTCAGCTAACCTGAATTAGTCTTTTTGTCTGCTGATGTAATATACATTTTTCCCATTCACAGAAAGCTTGATGGCCTTGTGGTCATGTCCCCACAGAATAAAAACTGGAAGCCTCAAGTGCTTTACCAAACCCTCTTGAATATTCCTTGATCCAAGTTGGGTAGAGAGCATGCCTTGCCCCCAAAGAAGGGCTAAAGTGCTTTACTAAACCCTCTTGAATCTTCCCTGACCCAGGTTGGGTAGAGAGCATGCCTTGTACCTAGAGGAAAGCCAAAACTGGAAGCCTGAAGTGTTTTACAAAACCTTCTGAATGTTCCCTGACCCGGGTGGGGTACAGATCATGCCCCAATGCTTAAAAGCTTTCAGTCCACTGTATGTTACAATGCACTACAGTTAATGCAGGCTACAAAATCTTTAGTCCTCGTTCTTGAGACTCGCTGCATGGAATGCAGAAGCCAGGCCAGGGAGAGTTCAAATACACAAAGCTGAATGTGCTGTACCCCATGAGCCATTGTGGGAAGAGAAAAAAGCCCTCTCAGATGCACAAGGTTCAAGATCACATTTAGTTTAAAAAAAAAAGGGTTCTGCAATTTTAAAAGAAACCTGTACACAGAGCAATATTGAAGCCACCGCTGCTGATCATCTTCTAAAAATGCTAGTTACCTGGATGACAGTCAATACTTTGGGACACATGCAGACAGGTCAGGAAAGTCAAGAGACTTTAGAACTGGAAATCTGCATTATCCATAGTCAATGATACAGAAAGTACTGAAGCTCTAGGATCAGCATACAGCCAGGGAGCCTGTATTTTCAGATCTAAAAAGATCAACAAATGCCACTACAGGCTTCCTTTAAATAAAAAAGTCGATCCCCCTCCATTAGGACCTCTCTACGAATAAAGATGAAAGCTCTCCAAAATCCTGTTCCACCCCATAAAAGACAAACTGACCCCTCTACTCATTCCCCAAACTAAAAAAGGTGCCCACACCCCAGATAACCTTCGCTCTGGAATCCAGCGGCCATTTTACCCCTCCAGAAAAGACACTTAACTGTAATACCAGTATACATGGACTGGTCCTTTAACTATATCATGAAAGAACTGCTAAACTATGACCATCAGATGAATGTATAAAAACATAACACTTAAGTACATTTTGTATCTGTGTAGCTGAGCAACGCAGCACTAAAACTGCAAATTTGCTCCACAGAGGCAATCTTCACAGGAGGAGAAGTACTTGTAACATGAAGGTGATGCAAATTTAAAAAAAATGTCCTAAAACTAACATTAATAAAGAGAACACCCATATGACATTAACTTACAAAACAATTGCACAAGTTTGTTTTTTTTTTTGTTCTAAAAAATAAATTAAACAGGCGATGCAAAGTCATGTCAAAATCCTCTCTCATAAAAACAATCAAAGTTTTCTGTCTCATTGATCCACCTGCCAATATTAGCTCAACCTGGCTTTTCCTATGCATGTACCATATATACACATATGTATTTATTATTACTCAGAGCTCAAACAGTGCATTTCAAACTACCATTGCACAAGCCAATTTTTACAGCCATTCTCTGTCTATGAATAAACAGAAACTCAGTCATACAGGTGACATCTCTAAATCTGATGAGCTCCAAAGCTAGCTGGTTGTTTCTATTAAATATACTAAAAAAAGCCAGAGTATTCCTAAACATGTTTAACTCCTGCGGAAGTACAATATTCTGATAGGATTAAAAGAAAAAAAAGCAAATTTGATCTAGTTTCCACAGGAAATTCAAATGACTTGCAGGAAAGTGCTAGCACATCAATCAGCAGTATGGTCACGGTTCTAGGTTAGTGAGATTAGTTAGTTTTCATAACCCTCGGACTGTCCAATTAACTTTGAGAAAAAACTGTTGCCTGCAAAGGAAGCCACAGAGAATGAGCTCCCAAATGTGCCAAACACAGCATGGAACCCCAAACCGATCACACCCCAGATACCACTTAGTATGTCAATGCCCACATCTGGGATGGCACAAATTGTATAATATGGAAAGCAGGCCATGTCACACAGGAATCTTGTCGGCAGCCTAAGTACGAGGCAAACAGCAGAAAACACATTATTAAGAATGCGGAAAAAACCACAGAAGATATTTGCGAGAACTCTGAGGATGTCACATGGGATGTTCAACAAAACTTTGCTCAGAGCAAAAATGTAAGTGGTGGCCGCAGTCCAGATCCAGTACAGTCTTCCAAAAACGAAATTAAGGACTTGTTTGACCAGGAACCACACTAAGCCAAAGACATTCTTCACAACCTCATAGACAATGCAGAAAAGGAGCTGGAAGCACCTAGAAAAGGCTCCTGGCTCAGCGGGACCCTCGTCTTCTGTTTGGGTGGCGGATTCAGATGTTCTTTGTTCAGGAGGCATAGCTCCTCCACCATCCTGGCTGGAGAACAGCTTTACATCACCAGGCAACCTACTTTCCAGTTCTTCCAAAGTGACCTGTTCCACACCATCTACATCTCCAACTGTCTTGATGACTCCTAAAGACCATGCCTCAGGAACACTGCAATAAGCTGCAAGCCAGACATATTCTGGAATGTTCACCTTGTCTTTCATTTGATTACTAGACGGAACAGCACCGGCAATAATGTGCACGTTTCCTTCGCTGCCGCATTGAGGCACTAACTTCTCCTTAATCAGCTCATCCACATCCACGGCCCATTTCTCCTTGAAGTTCTGAGGGAGTGGCACAGCATTAGTAAGCATGGCTGGAGCTCTGTGAAAGAGCAGTCCTGGCTGGTAATCCGTTGAGGCGTAATCTTCCTCTAAGGCCTGGTTAGTACCAAGGCCTTCAGTCTGCTCCGAGCCTTTGGTGGCTTCATCAAAACTGCTCTTTGAATCATCCAGCTGCAGAAATAAGAACAAAAAGTTCTAAGAATATGCTTAATATACATACATAATGCATCGTAAAAATGGCAATATCAGCTTTTGAGAACTTACAAAAAATATATACAGTAAAAACTAGATCTCGCTTAAAGTAAAAAACTAAACACAAAAACCAAACAAACTAAAAATAGCAATTGAATCAGCACTTCACTGACAGATTGCAAAATGATATAAAAGTCCATAAGTTAGCAGAGAAGACAGCGGGGGTGGAATGTCTGGATGTTAAATTCAGGTATGGTAAACACATACAATCACCGGCAGCTCCTAATCAAGGTCTGGGAATCCCTCATGAGCATATGAAGAAATCAAAAAGGGCGCAAGTACAGCATGGGTTAAAAGTAACAAAAAATTTATTGCAACCTGCAATAAATTTGTTGCTTTTTAACCCATTCTGATCTGGTGACCTATTTCTTCTAATACTAAACACACTGTTTAATTTACATTATCCCTTCTATTTCTGTATATGGATGATGGCACTAATTATTTTATTGAAAAATAAACCACCAACCAAGTAGCTCTCTCCCAGCCTGTCTGCAGGGAAACATAAGCAGAGGGAGCTTCTAATCATCTGCTGCTGGTCACATGTTCAAGAAAAAAAACAAAACACACAAACACACCTTTGGGATATAGGAGTAAAAATAAATATCAAACTGTTTTAAACTGCCATACAAATATATTTGAAATCAAAGCTTTATGATTTTGTGAAAATAACCTGGTGTGGGCGGATTTCTGCCAGTCACCAGCTATGTCACGCCCCTCCAAAAAGGTACTTATATAGCACCGTTAATTTACCCAGCGCTTTACATATACATTGTACATTCACATCGGCCCCTACCCTCAAGGAGCTTACAATCTAAGGTCCCTAACTCACGTTCATATACTGGGGCCAATTTTAGACAGAAGTCAATTAACCTACCAGCAAGTCTTTGGCGTGCGGGAGAAAAAACGGAGTACCCGGAGGAAACCCACGCAGGCACAGGGAGAACATGCAAACTTCAGGCAGGTAGTGTGGTGGTTGCGATTCGAACCAGCGACCCTTTTTACTGCTAAGAGTGCTACCCACTACACCACCCATAAGAGGAAGGTGAAGCCATCATTAATCTACATGTAATATCCCACCCCCATTGTGTTTAACTGGTTAGTGGACATGGGGGGGGGGGGCCTGGCTGTCATTTACCACTGTGCATAGGCCCACATGTGACTATAGTCACATGGGCTGCTCAGATGAGAGGGAGGGAGGAAATGCTCAGCAGAGAAACTCCCTGAAAACTGAGCATGTGCAGAGTTTCCACCACAGCTGCAAAATCCCTAGCTGAATTAGGGACCTGAGCAGAAGGTAGAGATAGAAAATAGCAGGATCAAACAGTTTTTTTTGCAGAATGCAGAAAACAAACAATCTCATAGTGACTGAGTATGAACGGCATGTAATACACCATTTGAGTGTTTTTTTTTTTTTTTTGATGATGTGGGATTAGTGACACTTTTAATGTGTGTCAAATCTGCATAAAAGTGTATGTATGGTCAAGTAGTCTCATTGAGATCTCACTTATTTTGGAGATGCAGATTTGCAGATGATACAAAGTTAAGCGGGGAAATAACTTCTGCACAGTATGTGGAAACTTTACAAGAAGGCCTAAGTAAACGGGTTGGGCAACTACATGGCAAATGAGATTAAATATTGAAAAATGCAAAGTAATGCATTTGGGTGCTAAAAATATGAACGCAAGTTACTCGCTAGAGGAGGAAACCTCTGGTGGAATCTAGGATGGAAAAAAGGACCTGAGGGTCCTAGTAGATGATAGGCTCAGCAATGGCATGCAATGCCAGGCTACTGCAAGCAAAGCCAACAGAATATTGGCATGTATTAAAAAGGGGATTCACTCCAGAGATAAAACGATAATTCTCCCACTCTAAAAAGACTTGTCCGGCTGCACCTGGAGTATGCTGTCCAGTTCTGGGCACCAATCCTCAGGAAGGATGTACTGGATCTGGAGACGTTCCAGAGAAGAGTAACAAAGCTAATAAGGACTGGTGAGCCTAGCATGGGGGGGGGGGGGGGGGCTGGGGGGGGGACACACTTTTCAATGAAAGGGAGTTTAAAAAGGACACTTGGCCATTCACTGAAGTTGGAAGTGAAGCGGTTTAACCATAAAGTGTTTAGAGGGTTCTTTACTGTCGGAGTGGTAAGGATGTGGAATTCTCTTCCACAAGCAGTGGTATCAGCAGGGAGCATTGATAGTTTTTTGACACTATTAGATGGGCACCTTAACGATCACAACATACAGGGGTATACGATGTACTATTGACATAAATGCAAGCACGTTCACACACCCCAGATTTAACTGGATGGACTGAGGTCTTTTTTTCAGCCTTACTATGTAACAGAAAGGGAGATGAAATTTCTATAAAGAAGGCAAAAATTCCCCGTCACTGGAAAAAGGTTTCCCCGTTGAAAGATAAACTCTGAGCTCTTAGTCTAGTGACAACTGTAAAATTGTGTATCCCCATCATTTTCTGCTCCAATATCAATGGTTACCAAAACAAATGGGGGGGGGGGTAAAAGCTCCCCAGCAAAGAAGATTGTAAACAGGCAAGTAAGTTTGATTAGTTGCAGAGGAGACAGCAGGTCACCTCTGCAAGAATTTTGTCTGCACGCAATTTTTTTTTTTTTTTTTAGAACCAGAATCCAGTTGGTCACTGAAAACAAGCACACTTAAAAAGTCGCAGCATTCTCCTTTATTCTTCAGCATTAAAAATCGGCACCATTAGTTTGCTTGCCCCCCCCCCCCCCCCCTCTGATTCTCTTCTCTGCTACAGACAGAATCTTTATGTTCTTAGGACTCCTCTCCACATCTGAGTCATTTCATACAGTTGCCGCAGGCAAGACTGATAGCAAACCAGTCCAGCCACTGACAGACAGAATGCAGGATAACAGCAGGCCCTGCAAAACTAAATGTAGGACATTTTATTGACGAAACTACGCAGCCCTGTCTATAGTAATAACTATTAGCAATTTACTGGCAATATTTCTAATCTTTTTTCCTGAACTGCTCCTTTAAGGCATCAATTGGAAACAAATTAAAGAATAAAAAATGAAATATATTTTTGCTCTTGTCCCTAGATAATGACCTTGATAGAATGATAGATCGTGTTTATTGCTCTTCTGTGTGTCAGCACAGTCAATACTAGCCTAGGAAAAAAAAAAAAAAAAAAAAAAATCCCGACTCGTCGGTCTGAGCAATGAATTAAGCTTATGGCATCAATTAGGAAAAGCATGCCCATTAAGAGGATCCAATGATTGATGTCTGTTTAACATCACTATTAGATAATGTCCTGCAATGCAAGCTTTCAGAATCTCTTATTTCATCAGGGAGGTCTCAACAGCTGACTGTGCAGCACAGATATTGATCTGGGACAATGGAGAATGCTTGACTTCCACACAGGCACAAGAAGAGAGAAAAAAAAAGACAGCAAATTGCAAATCCATACTTGGAGCTTATACTCCATGAACATATGGTAAGGATTTGTACATTTACGCTTTTCCTTTTCCATATGGTGTCAACATATTGTGAACTCATGGGTGGAGAGAAACAACCCTTAGGTGCTATGCGGCAAAGGCGCACTTGGCAGTGTGGGATGGTGGTCATGGAAGGGTCAAAGTCATCAGAAGTACCGACTAGACATTTACTGGTAACGCCAAAGACAGAGGATTGCTAAACCTCTGTGAAACACCACAAACTGATGAAGTGGTGTATTTGCCACAAAAGACGCCTTTGGTGTTGCCAATAAATGTCTATTCAGTACTTCGGATTATGTTGACCCTTGCAAGACCACCACCCCATACTCCCAATAGGGCCTCTGCCGCATTAAACCCAAGGGTTTTCTTTTCTGTGCCCAGGACTTCGACCCACCAACTCTTCTGAAGACCTAGGGCTGGGTCCCCCAGAGTCATTGTGTGTGACCGCCCACTTACCACGTGGAGTCAGGGATATTCTCCACATGCCAAAATGTAAGATTGTGTTTACCATAAATTTTGGTTACTTGCAACCTTACCAAATGTAAGAGCTCTTCATCTTTGCCAGAACATTACACACATACAAAAAATTAAATATTATATATATATATATTTCAGAGCCTTGACTGACCAGTGTGCAGGACGAGCGCCGTCAGATTACATACAGAGAGAATCTCCTGTTTACTTGGCGGCATCTGTAATAAGAAGTCCTGTCTCTTGGGCCACCTTTGGACCACTGTTCTGTCTATCATAGGAGATTCTCACTGTATGTAATCTGATGGCGCTCGTCCTGTCCCCCTCCCTGTCCCCTCTGGGCTGCAGATGGGCATCGATCAAGCTGCACTTATGGCAACGGTGAGGCTGCTGCATTGATGGCAATGGTGAGGCTGCATTGATGGCAATGGTGAGGCTGCAGATTGGCACTGACCCTTATTTTGCTTCAAAGTTCCTTATTTAAAAAATTTAAGTTTTTTTCCTGAAACTTCCCTCTTAAAATGAATGTGCGTGTTATACGCCGAATATATATGAATATATCCATATCCATCACCTCTGCCACAGCTCCTACAGAGGATTACCACATTACAAAGAACATATTGTGAAGTACTTAAAGAGGAACTTCAGCCCCCTTTAGCTTTGGCCTTACCCACACTCTGGTGCCATCATCTTTGTTAGTCTGGCACATACCCAAATCTGCTGCAGAGCTCTGTCTGGCTTTTCATCCCCTCAGAGCCTTGACTGACCAGTGTGTAGGAACCCCATGAGATTATAGGGAAGGCTAGAGCTGTGATACTAGAGAAGGATCGACAAAGAACCTATATACAGCCTCTATGCACAGGTACAATTAGATGGGAAAGCAAGAGGTTTCAGTAGGTGCAAACCCAGATTTCTAAAATCTCAAGAGATTTCAACATGTTAAAAAAAATTTCAACAATTTTCAACTTGGGTCCATGGGGCCATGTCCAAAGGGCTGGATTCACACTCCTGCACTACAGTAATGTGCAACACGTTAATTTTGTGTTCTGATGTACTGCGGTGCCATTCATTCCTTATTGCACTCCCAACACACCCATGCTGCACAGAAATGCACTACCATATGTTGTGGTGGTCTGCATTACAAGATGATGCAAGTTCACGCATCAAATGGGCCACCAGAACACAACTCTTGGAAAACAGCAGCAGGGCAGAACACTGAAGGTGAGACTCAGCAGATGGAGCCGGGGTAAGAGCCCTTGCACACTGGGGCGGTTTGCAGGGGCTATTGCGCTAATAATAGCGCCTGCAAACCGCCCCGAAAGTGCCGCTGCTTTCATTCCAGTGTGCAAGCCCCGAGGGCTTGCACACTGGAGCGATGCGCTGGCAGGACGGTAAAAAAAAAGTCCTGCTAGCAGCATCTTCGGAGCGGTGAAGGAGCGGTGTGTATACCGCTCCTGCCCATTGAAATCAATGGGACGGCGCGGCTATACCGCCGGCAAAGCGCCTCTGCAGAGGCGCTTTGCGGTGGTATTTAACCCTTTCTCGGCCGCTAGCGGGGGGTAAAACCGCCCCGCTAGCGGCCGCATACCGACGCCGCCGCCCCCCGCCCCAGTGTGCAAGGGCTCTAAGGGTTTTCCTTCAAGAGAACCTGTCATTTTGCCTTAAGCAAGCAAAGTGACAGAAGCAATTCCAGAGAATGTCCAAAGAAATTCTTCCTATACATGTGGTCAACAGCAGTTAAAAGCATTATTTGTGGTGTGCTAAGGTGTCAACATGCTGGAGATGAAGCAATAAGCCTCTGTTTACACGAATCTTAAGTGTAGCACTCCTAATGTTTGTACAGTTGGGGAGAGGCACATACCTCACACCATACCTCACACTAATGCAAACTATTCCAAGCCCAGAAACCACATTCCAGCTCTCTTTAAATGGCGGGGATTGGAGCCCACATTCATCCCGGTTTTCATTTGTTGGATTTCTTTACAAAGGTTTGATCTCCTGAGTACATCGAAGGGCTTATGTGAGCATTTTAGAATGACCCCCTTAGAAGCTTAAATTTTCTATGGTATTCTGATATTGTTATTTTGACATTTTAATGCTGCCAAATGTTTTGTAATTATGTCCTGCAATTTTTGTGAACCAAGCTCTCGATACCAAGATGTGAAGAGAGTGGGGAGGGGTAGGGTTCATTTACTAAAACAGGAGTGCAAACTCCGATGCATCTCTACAGAGAAATCAATCAGCTTCCAGGTTTAATTGTCAAAGCTTATTTGAACAAGCTGATTACTAGTTATAATGCAGAGCTGCACCAGGGTTTGCACGCTTTAGTGAATTTTTTTTAGGATCATTTCACGTTTTACTATTAATTCCTAAGGAAAGTGCACCAAAGACGCAACAAGCCACTGCATCAAAATACAGAAGTGTTAGGGAGCCTGTTCACACGAGCGAGCCCCTGAACGCATGGCCACTGGCGTGCGCTGTGCGATATATATTGCCATGACTCCGATTTGGGCACATCACATTGCATACTTTTATTTCACCAAACTAACAAAATGTGAAGAGTGACATTTCACTCCAGCTCTATGCACCATGGCGGCATTGCAATGCAGTAATTTGCCTTGCAGACCACTGTGCAAAAAAGTGCAAGTAGTACTGTCTTTTATCACACACCATTTCTACTATGCAACTATAATGCCATGCATTCAAAAGGGGATCAACTCCAGAGATAAAATGATAATTCTCCCGCTCTACAAGACTCTGGTCCGGCCGCACCTGGAGTATGCTTGTCCAGTTCTGGGCACCAGTCCTCTGGAAGGATGTACTGGAAATGGAGCGAGTACAAAGAAGGGCAACAAAGCTAATAAAGGGTCTGGAGGATATTAGTTATGAGGAAAGGTTGCGAGCGCTGAACTTATTCTCTCTGGAGAAGAGACGCTTGAGAGGGGATATGATTTCAATATACAAATACCATACTGGTGACCCCACAATAGGGATAAAACATTTTTGCGGAAGTGAGTTTAATAAGACACGTGGCCACTCAATAAAATTAGAAGAAAAGAGGTTTAACCTTAAACTTTGTAGAGGGTCCTTTACTGTAAGAGCCGCAAGGATGTGGAACTCCCTTCCACAGGCGGTGGTCTCAGTGGGGGGGCATTGAGAGTTTCAAAAAACTATTAGATAAACACATGAACGACCCCAACATACAGGGATATACAATGCAATACTGACACATAAATCGCACATAGATTGGACTTGTGTCTTTTTCCAACCTCACCTACTATGTAACCACAGGGAACTGACATGATTGGAAACATGACTAAGCATCTATCCATGATGTGAAAATGCATTAGCTGGTTTCCCCTGTCTTCTATGCACAAGATTTGACCGTTTTTGGATTTTAATCGTTTAAATAAAGAGGTTTAGCGGTGTGCAGCAGTCCAGGATTTTTTCCTTTCTTCCATGATTGGAAACAAGGCATTTGTGGTTGTGATGGGGCTGCGCCTGGAAATAGCGGCCAACACAACCCCACCGCATCTGGGGTAAACAGGCACATAAACGTAGCCGTCCTTTAAAAAGGAAAATATATATGTTTTGTCCTGCTAAACCCTCTAAAATTCTACACATTACCAAAAGTATTGGGATGCATGCAAATATATTATAATATATACACACACACACACACACACACACACACACACTTTAATGGCATCACAGTCTTAGTCCATAGGGTTCAATATTGAGTTGGCCAACTCTTCGCAGCTATAACAGCTTCAATTCTTCTGGGAAGGCTGTCCACTGGAAGGTTTGACCATTCTTCCAGAGGTACATTTGCGAGGTCAGGCATTGATGTTGGACGGCTCGCAGTCTCCACTCCAATTTATCCCAAAGATGTTTTATCGCAGTGGTTCTCAACTCCTGCCCTCAGGACTCACTAACAGGCCAGGTTTGCAAGATAACTGAAATGCATCACAGGCGATATTATTTGCTGCTCGGTGATTGCAGTATTCTAGTCTGCATCTCCCCAAGGTAATACTTAAAATCTGGCCTGTTGGTGGGTCCTGAGGACTGGAGTTGAGAACCACTGTTTTATCGGGTTGAGATCAGGACTCTGTGCAGACCAGTCAATTTCCTCCACCCCAAACTTGCTCATCCATGTCTTTATGGACCTTGCTTTGTGCACTGGTGTGCAGTCATGTTGGAACAGGAAGAGGCCATCCCCAAACTGTTCCCACAAAGTTGGGAGCATGAAATTGTCCAAAATGTCTTGGTATGCTGATGTCTTAAGAGTTCCATTCACTGGAACTAAGGGGCCAAGCCCAACCCCTGAGAAACAACCTCACGCCATAATCCCCCCTCCACCAAATGATTTAGACCAGTGCTCAAAGCAAGGTCCATAAAGACTTGGATGAGCGAGTTTGGGGTGGAGGAACTTGACTGGCCTGCACATAGTCCTGACCTCAACCCGATAGAACATGTTTGGGATGAATTAGAGCGCAGACTGCGAGCCAGGCTTTCTTATCCAACATCAGTGCCTGACCTCACAAATGCACTTCTGGAAGAATGGTCAAACATTCCCATAGACACACTCCTAAACCTTGTGGACAGCCTTCCCAGAAGAGTTCAAGCTGTTATAGCTGCAAAGGGTGGGCCAACTCAATATTGAACCCTACGAACCAAGACTGGGATGCCATTTAAGTTCATGTGTGTGGAAAGGCAGGCGTCCCAATACTTTTGGTAATATAGTGTATATGTCCATTCAGGCCAACATGAGCTCCGAACATCGCTGATGCTACCCTCACTCATTCTCCCCCGCCGCTCCTTGGGGCTATGTTCCCTTAGTGCACTGAGGTGCCATTTATAATGAAGGACACCACAACATGCTAATGAACATGATATACATTTACATAAAGCGCATCAGAAAAGTGCGAGTCTAGTCTACTTCTGCTGGCTGCATTTAATATTACATTAGGCCATTTGCCCAGCTCTTCTGAACACCTACTCTGCTGACAAGAGAAAAGAAGCATAAAAATGCGCCTAAAGCCACGTTTTGTAAATGCGTCAAGAAGAATCAAGCAATTGGGCGTTCATTCACTCCACTGGCCAGAATATTCATTTATAATGACCATTGAAATTAAGGAATACTCAAGAGCTAAATGTGCTCAATGTTTAGATGTGTTTAGGCCTTTTTTTTCTTCCTTTTTTTTTTCCTTTAAGCACCTATGTGTGTGTATAGGTACATAGACTAACATGGATGGGGCATTTAGATGCAGGAGGGAAAAAATAAATAAATAAAAGTTTTTGGTGACTACATAACTGCATTAAATCATAGTGCTCTCTGGATTTTCTCCTAGTTCAGATTTAATGGGAAAAAAAACGTCCAATGTCAGCAGGGATTGGCCGAAATTCGAGCAGTGTATGGTCTGTGTTAATTCTTAAAGATTGTGAACAAGTAAACTAGATGTGAACAAAATCTCATAATCTAAAACATGTTAATGCAAGTTTAAAATCCATTTCTTTAAATCTGCAGCTTACATTAATACCTGGTGATCCTACCAGGACAGACTTTGATAAGGCACTTCCTGTTATAGTGTGACACAGGGGCGTTGCTAGGGGGTGGCTTTTGGGGCTATAGCCCCGAATCTGGGGCCAATAGCCCCGAGTCTCTGCAGGGGTCCCCAAAGGGGAGGGGAGGCTCTCTGGGGACCCTTATGTAAGTGGGGGGCTCTCTGGGGACCCTGATGCAAGTGAGAGGCTCTCTAAGGACCCAAATTTAAGGGGGAGGCTCTCTGGGGACCCTGATGTAAGGGTGGGCCCTCTGGGTACCCTGATGTAAGGGGGAGGCTCTCTGAGGACTCTGATGTAAGGAGGAGGCTCTCTGGGGACCCTGATGTAAGGGGGGCTCTCTGGAGACCCTGATGTAAAGGGGGACTCTCTGGAGACCCTGATGTAAAGGGGGACTCTCTGGAGACCCTGATGTAAAGGGGGACTCTCTGGAGACCCTGATGTAAAGGGGGACTCTCTGGAGACCCTGATGTAAAGGGGGACTCTCTGGAGACCCTGATGTAAAGGGGGACTCTCTGGAGACCCTGATGTAAAGGGGGACTCTCTGGAGACCCTGATGTAAAGGGGGACTCTCTGGAGACCCTGATGTAAAGGGGGCTCTCTGGGGATACATATATACACACACACACACGTATATTACTGTATACATGTGTATGCCGCCCAAGCGCATGACTTTCTTTACTATGCTGCTATGGGATCTAGCCCCAGATCTTTTGTAGACCTAGCAATGCCCCTGGTGTGACAACTATGTGTTGTCCCTCTCTCGTAACTGCCTTCCTGATGCATGCACTTCCAGCGGAGTCAACAAGCGACTTTCCCAACTAATCATTATGCAGACATGTCCACTGTTGTCTCCATCAACTCCACCAGCAGACGGAGCTCCCCTTTGCTCTGGCAGTAGACTATCCCTTGGCGTCCTTGCAACCAATGCAGGGCTATGGTCCCTGCATCAGTGTTGAAGACATTAGAGGTCTGTTGGAGCATAGTAAAGAGCTGCAGGGACCAATTTAGAAGGGCAAGAGGAGCCCGCGAGAGCAGAAAAGTAAAAGCGCTTTTCATGGCACCCTGGGTATAAACAAGTATTGGCGTGTAGATGCATTCCCACTGCAAGAAAGGACTTTTAAGAGTTCAGCTTTAAAGCAAGGTTCCTACCTATGCGTTTTTTAGTGCATTATGCAGTTTTCAGAAATGCACTACAACTCATTTAGTTTCCTATGGTACATTTCACATCTATGCATTCTTGGAAAGGCTCAGGGACTTTATGAGAGTGAAAGAACTTCAATAGACCCGCAAGTGTTGCATTTTTGATGGCTATTTTTTTTTTTTTTTTTTTTTATTATCCATAAACACTTTATATAGCTGGTTGTTAAAGAGCGGGTGGGAAAACCAGTCACCACATACTTATAAACCAAAGAGTCAGCGGGCTTCCCCCTCCCCTTCCTGATCCATCTTGCTGCATGAACAGATAAGGGTCTGGTATGAATTTTTTCTTGGGAAAGGGGGGGGCTATTTAAAAAAAAAAAAAAAAAAGGCATGGGGGGGGGCGCTGATGACTTGGTTGTTAAGAACGTGGCAGCCTTAACAACCAGCTATAAAACAGTTTGTTAAAAAATAAAAAGAAAAAAAAACAAAATGCATGGCAAAACCGCATCCACTGCGACCGCATAGACGTGAAGCTAGGGTTAATCATACGTAGCTTGGTTATACTGGGCTTCTTTTATTAAAACCCAGCAGAGCCTGCCGACTATTATACTGTCTCATTCAGCTTGTGTGTTGTGAAGGAGATCAATTAACACCAGGCTATACACATCACAGCAGAAAAAAAAAAAAAACTCATCAAATTAGTAAAGAACTACCTTAGGTGCAACACCTTGCAGATTCAAGTCTACTTTTCAACATAAGGTTTAAAAAATGATATAAATATGCCAATCTTAGGTGTACTTTCTAATGGTGTTTATATGAAGCTGTATGATATCCCTTTCATTATAGTAGATAATCTATACTGCCTTGTGTTCTTTCCTGTACCGTTTGTTAATTGTAACAAAAAAAAACAAAAAAATCCATAATCCGTTTAAATAATAAAGCTCTCTACTGCCAAGACATCTAACTCACGTCACATCCATAGACTACTAGGGGAAGCATGGAGATATACTATGAAATATTGTCTCTAGAAGCATTTTGTATTAAGCCTCGTCTTTCTAGATGCAGAATTTATTTTATTATCCTGTCAACAATGCTGAATGGTAATGCTTTGTCAGACAATAATATTTTCAGACCGTTTTTGATTAATTTATAATTTCAGCAGAAAAAGAACCTTCATCACATCATGCAATGTACATTAATTTGGTGGTTATGACAAAGCCTAATGCATTACAGTCATCCAGGAGATGACATCATACTTAATAGAGTCTGCAACCTCAAAAAGTCTTTCTGCTTAATTGAATCACTGCAAAGAATCCATATCCATAATTACTTAGGTTGAAGAAAATAGGCCTTCAAGTATAACCTCTCACCATCTCCTACGGTTCCAAGAGAAAGCAAAGTGAAAATTGTCAGGGGTAACGATAAGTGATTCTTCTTGATCTCCACATACTCCTTAGAAGCAGCGATGTTTGTTAAAGCTGAACGCCATGCTGGCCAATAAAATTAAAAAATTGCCACCCTCCATTATATGCTTTTATCTAAGGCAGGGGGTCCCCAAACTTTTAAAACAAAAAGGGCCAGTTTACGGTCCTTCAGGGTGATCCAACTGAAGAATACCCATGGTTCTGAGACAGCTGGCGCTCTGATCCTTTGCTCTCCGGCACGGATAATTGGGTAAGCCCCTGATGTCATCACATACACTGCAAACCTGGAGCGGTGACCACTGGCTCTGCACTGTACATGATGATATTGGCAAGAGGGGCACCAACACGACTGCAGAGGGAGAGCCGCCATAGTGGAAACCAGAAGAGTGGGGCCTGCAAAACCAATTAAGGTCCTGCAGGTATTAGCCTTTTAAATAATTCACAAGGGAAAAAAAAAAAAAAAAACACACAACACACACCACAAGCATTATATTGTTGCCAGCCTTGTGTTGGGCTTTAATAAGTATACAGCGTCAACAGTAACCCAAATGCTGAAAACCACTTCAGTCTTAATGTGCCATGGGGGGACCAAGTCAGTAGAGACCAGCCGTGATTCAATCTATTTATGGGCAAGCTGATTGGAATAACTTGGGTACAACCAGCATGCGATTGTTGGTATTTTATAGCAAAGATCAGTGTGTTCTCCCGGCAGGGACAGCTTCCCATGGTTGCAGGAAAGAAAGTGGCATAATCTGTGGCCTACATGTACACGGCCATACAGGGGCTGTACAGCATGCGGAACTTGCATAATGCCTGCCCCAAGACCTGCTGCAGCCACGTTCAGTGTCCCACTGAAATGAATAGGAAGAGGCGACTGTATGCCGGTCTTGCACCAAGAGAGTTTCGTAAAGCAACAACATGTACATGGAAGTATGCTCTGAATGTAGACAGAAAGTGCAGAGGGGTGCTTTGTGAAACGCTTGACACAAGACAGTGTACAGCCGCCTTTTCTCATTCATTACAGAGGCATTACGCAAGCTATGTACATTGTCTGATCCCTGTACGGCCACACGCATGAAGCCTAAAACTGGCCATACACTAGTAGAATCTCATCAGAAAATTTGCATTACAAGAAGGCCCTCTTTATGTTCTGTTAGTGGGGTCAAATTGGCGTCGGCTCTTCTATGCCACACCATCAAATGCACTGAGAATTTAATACGACTGATTGTCTGAAAATCTACTGTATGGCAAGCTCGGGGTAGAGTTCCAATAAAATAAACAGGTGAACAGAAGACAGCTCTGAATTAAAGTGGTTCTAAAGCCTCAAGGTTTTTTATCTTAATGCATTAGAGGGGTTGTAAAACCTCGTGTTTTTCACCTTAATGCAAGGGGGAAAAAACACCTGGCAGTGACCAGCCCCTAGCCCCCTCCCCCCCATTTTACTTACCCGAGCCTCGTATTTCTGTCAGCGGGGACCCGCTCTCCCTCTCTCCACGGGGTCCCGGCTCTTGATTGGATAGATTGAAAGCAGCGCGCAGCCATTGACTCCTGCTGCTGTCAATCAAATCCAATGATGTGAGCGGCGGGGCCAAGTCCAGTATTATTCGTGTCTATGGACACAAATGCTGAACTCGGGAGCGTGCCAGCAACATAGCAGCCCCCCCCCCCAGGATAGCACTTCTCCTAGGGGATTATCTGATGTGGGGAGGAGCCGCGAGGGACCCCAGAAGTCGGGGATCAGGGCGACTGTGCAAAACAAACTGCACAGTGGAGGTATGCATGTATGTACACACATATAAAAAGCCTTTAGGCCCCTTTCACACTGTCGGACCGTTCAGGTCCGCCTGTCAGTTTTGTTGGCGGACCTGAACGGGTGCTCCATGTTAGTCTATGGAGCATCTGATGTCAGCGGTGACATGTCCGCTGACATCCAACCTGGTCCGATCCGCTAAAAATCAGACAGATGGCCTTACGTTCACATTCCGTCCCAGGCGGATCGGATGAGATCTGATGAGATCTGATGAAAATGGACGCACTGTCCGTTTTCGTCCGATCTCTCCATAGAAAGCAGTGGCGCTCAACAAGCCCCTCCCCGCTTAGTGAACAGAGAGGGACCTGTCATCTGCCGGCTCAGGGGAGATCAACGGAGAGATCTCCCACTGAGCTGGTGGACTCTATCACTTGAAGGTTAAAAATAAATTAAAATAAATAAAAAAAAAAAAAAAAAAAAAAAAAAACCCACACACACGATTGCACTAGCAACACCTGAAAATAAAAAGAGACTACAACTTAGACAAGCTCAGTGATCAGAGAACGCCCGGAGGGTGAGGTTTGCTGCGGTTCACCATATGTCAGGGTGGAGTCATGTTCTAGGACTGAATTAAAAGCAGGAATAACAGGAATGTGGAGAAAGACCAAACTTGCCACATTCACTTAAAACAAACTAAAACTGCCCTATCCTTTACAGAGGACGATGTACTGGGGGGCACAAAGTTAAAATGAAACATTTCAATAAGAGCCCTTGCACACTGGGGCGGTTTGCAGGCGCTATTGCGCTAATAATAGCGCCTGCAAACCGCCCCGAAAGTGCCGCTGCTGTCATCCCAGTGTGAAAGCCCCGAGGGCTTGCACACTGGAGCTATGCGCTGGCAGGACGGTAAAAAAAGTCCTGCCAGCAGCATCTTCGGAGCGGTGAGTATACCGCTCCTTTACCGCTCCTGCCCATTGAAATCAATGGGACGGCGAGGCTATACCGCCGGCAATGCGCCTCTGCAGAGGCGCTTTGCGGTGGTATTTAACCCTTTCTCGGCCGCTAGCGGGGGGTAAAACCGCCCCGCTAGCGGCCGCATACCGACGGTAAAACGCCGCTAATAATAGCGGCGTTTTACCGCCGACGCCGCCCCCCGCCCCAGTGTGCAAGGGCTCTTAAGTTAGGAAAAAGTAAACCGTGCAATACGTTTTAAATGCGTTTTACAGGAAGTAGCTAAAAGAAGCTGGAAGAGATCAGTAGTGATGAGATGTTTGTGATAATTGAGACAGTATGGGAAAAAAAAAAAAAAAAAAAAAAAAAAAAAACCACCACACACACACACCTTTGTCGAGCCAGGTGGTGCAGACAAGCCAACCCACAGAACGCTGTGTATTGATCTGTGTATGATCTGTGTATGGCCGGCATACGGACACATTCACACTGGCACTGCTGCTAATTTCTTAATGCAGAAGGAAGTACAAGTATGTGTGTAGGCCACATGCACAATGTGCGTTTAGCCACCGTGCACCCAATCCAGGCGTTTGTGCGCTCAGGAGACACAGGTGCAGCGTCCAGAACTGCAGTCTGCCAAAGTCTTAATACAGGCTGGAATATGCTGTGGTAGGACAGTATTGAGCGGTACTTACACTTGTGTCACATACATTCAGATGCAAATGCCTAGAATGTACACAAAAGTCCTAAACATGAACACCACTCTGTAAAATGTCCAACCGCAGCATTTTTCAGCCTGTCATAGACCTTGACAGGCTACACCTGTGCCTCCGGGGTGCATGACAACACCCAGTATAGACGCACATGGGCTAAACACGCAGTGTGAACGTGGTCTAAGGTATACCTATCCTCACCTGAGTTTACTTGCCTTTATATGCATATCACCTCCTTTTAGCCACGTTCACATCTGATCTGCTCCTGAATACACAGAATTTATTTAATTTGCATCTAAAAAGCAGATAAAACGTGCAGTGAATAATACCATTTAAAATCATTACATATATTTATACGTATTTAGAAATGTCCTATAAACACATATAATCAGAGGTTTGTCAGTGCCAGTGTGAATGAGGCCTAAATGTCATCTGATTAAAGGTTTTACAACTCCTTCAAAATGACGCATTAAGAAAAATTAAAAAGGCGTTTTATACATTTGCCTGACAGTTTTGCAAGGTCTGCTATAGAGGACTCATTACCTTGACAGGTAATCTTAAAATCCTGTCATGCGAGGTAACTTGTGCCAAGAAACTTTGGGTGTTCATATGCAGTGGATAGAGAGATAGAGAGATATAGATATAGAAAAAATAAAAAGGAAAATTTCAGAAATTTTTCCACCTTTAAAATGTGACAAAATTAAAAAACTAAAATAATGTGGTTGCATAAGTGTGCACACCCTCTTATAACTGGGGATGTAGCCGTGTTCAGAATTAAGCAATTACATTCAAACTCATGTTAAATAGAAGTCAGTACACACATCATTTAAAGTGCCTCCGATTAACCCCAAATAAAGTTTAACTGTTCTAGTAGGTCTTTCCTGACATTGTCCTAGTCCTACAGCATCCTACAGAAAAAAGCCATGGTCCGCAGAGAGCTTCCAAAGCATCAGAGAGATCTCATTGTTTAAAGCGGTTGAATACCTATTTTTTAAACTTTTACCTACAGGTAAGCCTATAATAAGGCTTACCTGTAGGTAAAAAAAAATATATCATCTCCTAAACCTGTACGGTTTAGGAGATATTCCCCTCGCAATGAGCCGCTGACTGCAGCGGCGCATGCGCTCCGGGGATTCTCGGCTGAAAGCCCGGCAGCCGCCGGACAAAAAAGTCGACCACATTGCAGCTCCGGCCACTCACAGCGCCGGAGCCACGATACCCGGAAGACACGCCAAGGGGAAATGTCAGCTCCCTCGGCGTGGACCAGGTGAGATGCCGTCACCTCATGCTAAAGGCAAGTATCTCATAATGAGCTAGTATGCGGCGCATACTAGCTCATTATGCCTTTTCCCTTACAGGTGTAGGGAAAAGAGAAAAAAAAAAAAAAAGTCAGCAGGTTTACTACCACTTTAAAAGGTTTCAGTCAGGAGAAGGGAACAAAAGAATTTTCAAGGCATTAGATATACCATGGAACACAGTGAAGACAGTCATCATCAAGTGGAGAAAATATGGCACAACAGTTACATTACCAAGAACTGGACGTCCCTCCAAAATTGATGAAAAAGACAAGAAGAAAACTGGTCGGGGAGGCTGCCAAGAGGCCTACAGCAACAGTAAAGGAGCTGCAGGAATATCTGGCAAGTACTGGCTGAGTGGTACATGTGACAAGAATCTCCCGTATTCTTCATATGTTTGGGCTATGGGGTAGAGTGGCAAGACGGAAGCCTTTTCTTAAGAAAAACCTTTCAAGCCCTGCTAAATTTTGCAAAAATACATCTGAAGGCTCCCAAAAGCGTGTGGGAAAATGCGTTATGGTCTGATGAAACCAAGGTTTAACTTTTTGGCAATAATTCCAAGAGATGTTTGGCGCAAAAAAAAAAAAAAAAACAAACTGCACATCACCAAAAGAACACTATACAAACAGTAAAGCCTGGTGGTGGCAGCATCATGCTTTGGGGCTGTTTTTCTTCAGCTGGAACAGGGGCCTTAGTCAAGGTAGAGGAAATTATGAACAGTTCTAAATACCTGTCAATATTGGCACAAAACCTTCAGGCTTCTGCTGGAAAGCTGAACATGAAGAGGAACTTCATCTTTCAGCATGATAACAACCCAAAGCATACATCCAAATCAACAAAGGAATGGCTTCACCATGTCCGATTCCAGCACTGCTTGCTGCAAGCAGGTGTTAATACGGAGATGAGAAATTCTTACAAGCATCGGAAGCATATGTAATAAAAAACAAGAGTTTGGACAGCCGCACTCAAAAAAAAAAAAAAAAAAAAAAAACACACCTCCCCACAGCAAGACACTGGAGCATGAGAAAAGTCTACGCGTTTCACTCTACATCAGCACTTAATCATGACTCCTATGAGAATCATTATTAAATTCTGATATAGCACAATAAGCGTAGACTTTTCTTGTGCGCCACACGTGTGTGAATATTTACATACTGTAGTTACATTGCTCCAAGATGAACCAATGTAACTAAGTATATACACCATATCTGGCTGAAGTCCCTGGAAGCTAAAAAAAAAAAAAAAAAAAAAATCAAAAATCAGTGACGTATACACTGTTACTCCAGTGATTTTCACTGGCTTCCAGGTCCCGTGCCAAGCAGCTACACTGTTCTGAATACAGGAGGTTAGATGCTCCACATGGGCGCCATTCAGCGAATGCTTTGCTTGGATGAGGTGGAGAGGTGGGTGATGACATCACAATGCAAAGCCTTCTCTGAATGACACCCACGCTAAGTGACCAGCATGCAGCAGGACAGCCACTTGACACGGGACCCAAAACCAAGTGAAGATCACTGGAGTAGCGCTGTCTACTTCCAGGGGCATCAGCCAGGTATGTTGGTCCAAGTTAAACCAATGTAACTAATAGCCATACCCGGAATTCCTCCTTAATGGTTGTGTGTATTAGAGCCTTATCAGTTACAAATTTGGGCCAAGCTCTATATAGAATCCAGGGGCAAATAACCAACCTCCTTAATACCTTGACTGAGATATACAGATATTGCAACGGGTTCCAAGGCCAGGAATTTGTAGTTCCTGCACTTAACAGCATTGAGCTTCCAACAACTTCTTTTTTTAGAGCAGCTGTGAAGACCTTTGTGCATGGCTTGTTTCCCTGAATGGAGAATATGAGAAGCAGAAAGAAACTTCTCCGACTGAAAATGTGAACATTTACATCCAGGGCCGGTGCTAGACTATTTTTTTTTTTTTTGCTAGACTATTTTTCGCCCTAGGCGAGACCAGCTACTTCACCCCCCCCCCCCCCCCAAAAAAAAAAAAAAAAAAAAAAAAAAAAAAAAAAAAAAAAAAAACCTAAATTCATTTAATAACTTTAGCACTAGAACTGGTCTAGGTGGACAGGAGAGGGGGTGTAGCCAGGTGGGGGGAGGATGGAGCCAGGTGGACAGGAGAGGGGGTGCAGCCAGGTGGGGGAAGGATGGAGCCAGGTGGACAGGAGAGGGGGTGCAGCCAGGTGGACAGGAGAGGGGGTGCAGCCAGGTGGAGGGAGAATATATCCAGGTAGAGGAGTGGAGTCAGGTGGACGGGAGAGGGGAGGTGCAGCCAAGTGGAGGGAGGTTATAGCAAAGTGGACAGGAGAGGGGGGGTAGCCAGGTGGAGGGATGGAGCCAGGTTGAAAGGAGGGCGGGTGTAGACAAATGGAGGGGGTCACACACCAAGGATAAAGGTCTGACTGGTAGCCTTCATCCCCAGCGCTTCCCCCCACCACCTGACAAGTTCTTACCTTGGGGCGCTTCTTTCCAGCTCCCTCCACATGTGAGACAGCGGGCGGCAGTCTGTGTCACCAGTCACACACGGGAGACATCCTCCAGCTCCACCCCCATTCAGCTGATCATTCGGTTCCCCCCGGGCTCCGGCGGACGGCCGCGGAGAGGCTGGATAAGCTGCAGGATCAGCTTTTCTTTTGGCTCCTCGCTCCTCCAGGACAAGTGGCCCGGCGGCCTCGGCCCAGCGTGTGTCCTGTGGCCAGTCCAGGCCTGGGTGGATCCATCCTGGCTGTCTATGCACAATGCCGCCTGCCCTTCTCCTCCAGTGATGGCTGCACATCACCCAGGGAGGGGGGCGGGGCGGGCAGAGAGCTGTAACCCATGGCTTCTGGACATCAGCATGGTCCCCCTCCCCGCGACTCTGCAGCCAGCCATATGGAGCCACCTCCCGCTACACACTGCACCAGCTACCACCCGCCGGGAACCGATCCTCTGGATGGGACCCAGCAGCTGTGGCTGCGCCCCTAGGCGACTGCCTAGATTGCCTAGTGGGAGCACCGACCCTGTCTACACCTTTAGGCTTCATGTACACGGGACATTTTAAAACCTCTCCTTAACAATGGAACTTGACAGCTAGTAACCAACGTTTTACCACTTCAATACCGGGCACTTTCGCCCCCTTCCTGCCCAGGCCAATTTTCAGCGCTGTAACATTTTGAATAATTGCGCGGTCATGCTACACTGTACCCAAATGAAATTGATCATTTTTTTCACACAAATGGAGCTCTTTCGTGGCATTTGATCACCTCTGCAGTTTATTTTTTTGCGCTATAAACAAAAACATTTTTACCTCAGTTTAGGCGGATATGTATTCTACATATTTTTGGTAAAAAAATAAATATATTGCAATAACCGTATATTGGTTTGTGCAAAAGTTATAGCGCCTACAAAATAGGTTAATCGATTTCTGCTATTTTTTTACAGCGGTGGACAGATTGGACACTTGACACTATTTTGGGACCATTGACATTTATACAGCGATCAGATAAACAGCCATTGGTTACTGTATAAATGTCAGTGACAGGGAGGGATTTAACAGTAGGGGGCGATCAAGGGGTTAAATGTGTTACCTAGGGGAGTGATTCTAACTGTGGGGGGATGGGACTGACTGGGGAAGGAGACCGATCGGTGTTCCTCTGAACTGGGAACACACCATCGGTCTCCTCTCATCTGACAGGACGTGGATCTGTGCGTTTACACACACAGATCCACGTTCCTGCTCTGTCACGAACGATCGCGGGTGACCGGCGGACACGCGCATCGGCTCTTCGGTGACGCCGCACGCGCCCCCTATGTCGGCCCGAAGCCGAGGAAGTCATATGGCGCCCGCCCAGGATGGGAGATCCAATCTGTGGAAGTCATATTACTATCTTCCAGTACTGAAGTAGTTAATAACGTCCGTTGTGCCACGTTTAGAAGCGGTTTTTGCATTGCAAACGGTCAGAAATGCATCGCCATTAAAACCGCCTGCCTATAAACAAAAACGCGTCCAAAATGTGAGTTACCGTGTTTACAAGCATTTGGCGTTCAAAATGCCTCTGAACATTTGTCCTGAACGCATTTTTTTTGCTTTCTAAAAAATGCTTCTAAACTCAACCGACTATTAACGACTATTAACGACTATTAACGACTATTAACGACTTAGTGTACATGTGCCAATAAGATAACAGGAAAATTCAGGGGCAGCTGAAAGAAAAAAAAAAAATAAAATAAAATAAATATGCGCAACTGCTCCTAAACGTCAGTTTACCAGCAGCAGTGTACATGAGGCCTTACTGTATAAACTGGACTTACACTCATGTTCTACTTTAAGGAGGTAATATATTTTCTTGGGAGCACAGCTCAGAATTCTGCCTTTCTCTCCTAGACAAGAATGACATTCCTTCTCCCCCTCCCCGAAGATTCCCGCGATACCCAAATCAAGCACAGCAAGAGGCTTTGAGGCAATGCAGAACACACTGCACATACATACTGCCACATCTTGGAGGGCTAGGCCCCAGAAGAGATAGCCAGCTCCGATGACTTCAAAGATAAAGGCACAGGGCCGGTATGTGACGGCCTACCACAAATTACAGGAGGACAAACACTGGATTATCTGGACGTGTGAGTACAGGAAGTCAAGCAATAAGCAAAAGAAAAAAAAAAAAAAAATTTCCAAACACAGGGGATTGAAATCCCTCCGAGTCAATACAACATGAGGAGTCACTACCAGGCACTCCAAGGCCAACTTAGCTCTGAGGAAGCAGCAACCGGACAAAACTATTCAGAATAGCTGAACGCTACTTCCAGAGACTGGTCCACCTCTGGTGTCTCCTGGTGCTCAACTTCAGTGCGCCATCATCACCCCCCCCATTAAACAACGCTTTCCAACTGATCTTCTGATTATCGAGTTGGATTATTTTGGCATAAGATGTCAAAACAGGAAGGCATTTAGCACCACAACCCTTCTTTCCTCCAAAAGCAACCATCTATGAAACTGTACATCAGGCAATTCAATCTTGCCACCTTTTCCCCAAGATGCCCACCGATAATCGAATTCCAATATCTATTAGCCACCTGTTGATAATGTTAGCATAAGCTCACAGGTTAGAAAACCCTTGTTCAACCAACGTTGTCCCTCTGACAAACCTATAGTAAGAGAAGTCTTTAGTGCAGTGGTCATCTACCCTGTCCTCAGGACCCACTAACAGGCCAGGTTTTATGTATTACCTTGGGGAGATGCAGACTAGAATACTGCAATCACTGACCAGAAAATGATATCACCTGTGATGTATTTCAGTTATCCTGCAAACCTGGCCTGTTAGTGGGCCCTGAGGACAGGGTTGATGACCATTGCTTTAGTGTACTTCCTTTCACAGGATAATGCAGGCCATACACGAGTCAAACACCAAACAAATTTTCTAACAAAAAAAAATCAGAAGTTTTGTGATCTGATGGTGCTTCCATTGATTTTGAAATTTGACCAACCAAGCCTTCGATTTCAACCTATGCACCGGAAGAGGGGAGGAGGCAGATAAGCGGAGCTTCCATTTTTTGGTGGAACTCCACTTTAAGTTGGAAGTAAACCCATCCATTTAACCATTTCAAATAAGTTATATTTCCAGCACGTGCCAGGAATGAAACCTTCCCATTGGTTGTGCTCTCAGACTGTCAAACCATCCCATTGGCTAGTGTCTTAACTGATCACATGTGCAGCATCATGGCATCTGTAGATTAAAACAGAGGCCAAGATGGCAGCTTCCTTGGCTGAAAACGATAGGAGGGTTTACTTCCACTTTAAAAGGCACCCACTGATAGCCTTAAACTTCTATTAGCCACCCGCAGATAATGAAGCTCACCAGGTTAGAAAATCTTGTCCAACCAATGTTGTTCCTCTAACGTGCTTCTTTCGATCAGCCTAAACACAAGCCACCAGAAGGCTGTTGGCATACACTGGTATCGTTATGCAGACACATAGCACTGCCCCTTTAATGTCTATACCCAGCTGAAGACCTGCTTAGCTGAATCATCACCTGAGCAGGTAACATTCCTCTAAAACCACACAATGGAACCACTGCCTAGGAGGCCTTTGCATATCCAACCAGGTAACCGCATCACACATCGTAACCACTGCCAAAAAACAATATATGGAGGCCTTTGTCTTTCTAATCAGGTAACCAAAAGACAGTTTATGTTTCTACAAAAGGCTTTTACAGTCGCAAAATGTGTCTGTCCTGTGCCTGCCCCCAGCTATGCAGCATCCATTCCCTTTGCAATTAAGTGCAGTTAACATTCCACATTCCCTTTGATCAGATTTCCAAAGCTTGTATGTGTTCCTATGGCATTTACAAGGTGGAGAGAACAGGGTTAATTTTTCTAAACAAAGCTGTAATGGTTATCCCTGTAAAATTCATTGTTTGATGCGATGTGCCTAGCAATGTGTCACTTATACTGACACAATGACACCGGCACCAGTCACAAACACAACCGGCAGGGAAGCGAGGCGTGGTGACAATACCCCTTGTTCACAGCTGACGTCACCCCGTTCTGCTACAGTAAATACAAGGACTTAATTCTTTTCAGCTGATCCACCAAGATTCCTTTTTTCTCTCCCCCCCCCCCCCCCCAATCCGCAGTTGTCACAATATGCTGTGTCACATTAAAGCTGCCCGGCGCGGCCGTCGGCTGGATTTCCATAAATAGCGGAAAGCCATGCAAAATAGACCGATTATTTTAAAAGCCCGTCCTGTGCTGTCAGTGAAAGTGGTTGTCAAACCCACATGTCTGTGTAATGAAGGCTGGCTGAAAGGCGAGAGGTGGGGCGTGCAACAAAACGCTGATTATTCCAGCGACGCGCAGAGAACCCGCAACGCTGCGATGAAATATGCAAACGGCTACAATCATGAATCGAATATATTTTACAAGAGAATAATCAGGCTCAGTGCAGGGACTGCAGATCAACTGCGAAGGATTCAAGGAGACCTGTATATTCTGTATACCAATATCAAAGAATCCCTTACACAAAGCACTCCTCTACACCAGGGCAATCCATTATACACCTAGGAAAGGGTATAAATGCAAGATTTGAAAGATTTAACTAGTTATATAATCTAATATATCCACATAATTCAACACACTACTGCCAGGGAGTGCAAGATATTCCTTTATAATAATATTGTTGAAAAGCACTGCGCAAACTGTTGGCGCTATATAAATACTGTATAATAATAATAATAATATCCTTTTATGAATTACAAACAGTTGGCACTAAATAAATACTGTATAATAATATTGTCCTTTATATGAATTACAAACTGTTGGTGCTACATAAATCCTGCATAATAATAATAATAATATTGTCCTTTCAATGAATTGAAAACGGTTGGCGCTCTATAAATTCTGTATAATAAATTAACTAATGCTGAGTAGATAGATGTGAATACATCACAGGAACTAAATCTAACATTCCTATGGGAAATATATTATACAGTTTGTTAATTATAAAAAAAAAAAAAAAAATCTGTTATTTCCAGGGACAAAGCTTTACAATCCAGGGACCGGACAGAAATTAGGAACTGCTGCCAAACCTGCAGATATGCGTAATCTGCATCTGTTCAGAGTCAACTGCATTCCAAGACAGTGACTCAACTGACAGGGCTTGCTGAGTATGGTAGTTATTCAACATTTAAAAAAAAAAAAAAAAAAAAAAAAAAAAAAAAAAAAGGAAGCAGCTTGGGGCCATCAAGTATAAAATACTGGCTGCCATCAGAATAAATAAAAAAAAATAAAAAAATAAAAAGCAAATAAAAATACATTAAAAATTTAAATATACAAAAACAAAGTAAATTGCAGTGTAATAAAAAAAAAATGTAAATTAAAAAAAAAATTTTGAATAAAAAAAAATATATTTTAAAAATACGATAGCGTTTACCGGTCATTTAAAAATTCATAAACAGCCCTATTTCATCTGGTAAGGGACGAAAATGTCTCCAATTTATGCATATGTGTCTCTGTCAACTTGTACAAAGTACACTGTTTGTACCCTTAAATATCTACTTTAATAAACGATAAAAAAAATATAAATATTATATATAAAAGTGTGTAAGTAATGCAATAGCAGCCTGGCACGTACAAACTAGTGTCGCAAGGGATCCACAAGCCATTTGAGGTTAAAGTGTTAGTAAACCCAATAATATGAAAATCCTTCATCCGCCCTCCACCACATTGCCCACCGCTTATAAATCTTCTTACATTAAAATACTGCCACTATATACCTTTTTGGATGATCTGTATACCGCGATTACATGATAAACTGCAGTTTCTCCAATGCTGAGAGTTCAGGAAGGAGGAGATTTTCACCCCAGCCTGTATACACGCCCACATGTGTGATGTCAATATTATGTGACCTGGCCATCTCTGAGAACAAGGCTGGCTTCACACCATCCCCACATCCGTCTCACAGCAGGGGTCTGATGCGCCCCGTTCACCATTTCAGGTGCAATGTCAGCCTGAATTTGGACCTGAAACGGACCAAAAGACGCACAGCGTTTTTCTGCAAAACGCACCTGACCTGCTGCAGAGATATGTGAACCGGCTCCATAGAGAGCCGGTCAAAATCTCCTGCTATTACAAATCGGATGCAGAGAACCTGCATCCAATTCGCAATCGTGTGAACCCAGCCTAAATGTTCTCTCCAGCATAAAAGACACAACTGAGCATGTGCAGGTTGGCTATCCTGCATGTGTTAGCTGGCTTTCCCCAGATAGACAGTGCAGGGAGGGGAGGATCTGTGCATACAGGATAAAACAGCCTTTTTACACAATGCAGAGGAAAAACCCCTTAAGTTCTGCAGTGAGTAGAACAAACATGCTATGCTACATATACAGATTGATATTACGGTTGTGGGTTTAGTAATGCTATAAGGGTTTAAGAAAATTGCAGCACAGGGCTCCCAGGAATGATCCCTGGGGTGCCCTGTGCACCATACTGATCCATGGGGTGCCCCCGTGTACCATGCTATACCACTGGGTGCCCCGCGATGATCCCTGCGTACCTTGCTGATCCCTGGGGAGCCCCACGAAATGTGCCGATCCCTGGGGTTACCAGATCAGCAATTATTGATCTATTTTCCACAAATCCAATCATAAAAAGGTAAAAAACTTGGCAGGTCTACCAGGTCTTTGATCTTCTTGATGACAGACAGATCTCACCAACAAAGAAAACATTAGGAAGTCTACCATTTGCCTCCAAAATTATCCACGGCCAGATTGGCTTCCACTTTGCTGACCATCTGGGCCAATGACTGAATGCATATGGACTAGAAGGACATAACTTTTTTGGAGATATAGGCACAATTGCTGTATGGTTACATCATTAACACTTGGGTACCCATGGGCATAAGATGTTGGTTGGAAGACCTGACCACAGCAGGATCCTCCTGTCTTGGAATCAGCATGCATGGACACATGAGGCAAGGTGCGTATTCCTAACCACAGTACTGGCCTCATCTTTGGGAAACAAGAGTGACCATCCAGGAACACCCATCCTGGGCAATCAACCTTTCCGAGGACTTTGTGAATGTTCATGTATACCCATGCACCTGCCACAAGGAGGAGAGTCATTAGACAGACCCTGTAATGACCCACTTATGTCAATGACTACCAACCTCATACGCTGCCTGAATGGCCATTTAAACTGACGGCAATGTTGCCATATAAATAGTGTGCAGCAGGTCTATGGGCAGTGAGAACACCTGGTCTATTAATAGTGACCACAGGACTCAACACTATTGTCTCCAGTGGATCTGTGGTCACTGAACTGAGCAGTTATCACTGAATCCTCACCCATCCCTTATCTCCAGGGATCATAGGACACCCATACATGGTCTTCAGTGATGACACCTTGTCTATTGGCATTGCTCACACGGCCCCTCATCTAACGTCTCCAGCGATACTATGGGCAGTAATCACCCCCCTTCCACATTATCCAGCGATATATAGACAGTTGACCTATGGACAATGATCCTTCATTGCCTCCGCTAATCTATGGGCAGTGATCAGTCCATATGCGGTTTCTAGTGACCAGCCTATCCGTCGTTCCCAGTGATCACACCTGGTCTAAAAGGCAGTGACCACTGACCTGGGCAGTGATGGTAACATCCGTTGTTTTCAGAGCTCCATGGTCAATGATCCTCCACTGATCACACCTGGACTATGGGCAAAGATCACCCCCTCCTCCATCTCCGGTGATCGATGGGCAATGATCCTCCATTGTTTCCAAAGACCAGCAGTAAATGATTGGCCTATCCATGGTCTACAGTGATCCTCCATGGTCTCCAGTGATCTATGGGCACAGTGCTCATACCTGGCCTATGGATAGTGATCCTCCATTGTCTCCAGGGATCACACCTGATCTATGGGCAGTGACCATTGATCCTCCATCATCTCTATTGATCTATGGGCAGTGATCACACCTGATCTATGGTCAGTGGTCCTCCATGGTCTCCACCCTCCAGTGGTCCTCCATGGTCTCCAATGATCACCTCCTGATCTATGGTCAGTGGTCACACATGGGCAGGGATCAGCCTATCCATGGCCCCCAATAGTCACCCCTGATCTATGGTCGGTGATCCCGGTCCCCGGTGATCTATGGTCGGTGATCCCGGTCCCCGGTGATCTATGGTCGGTGATCCCGGTCCCCGGTGATCTATGGTCGGTGATCCCGGTCCCCGGTGATCTATGGTCGGTGATCCCGGAGATGCTCCTCTTACCTGCGGCTCCAGCATCCATTCCTCCGCCCCCGGGGTGGCCCCCTCCTCCCCCCGGTAGATGAATGCGGAGTAGAGGGGGATCCGGTGCTCGGTGCTGTATAGGGTGGCGGAGTGCGGGTCCCCCCGGTACCTCTGGCAGATGCGGACCTGTCCCGGGTGGGTGAATCCCTCCGGCGGGCTCTCCCGGTAGAAGAAGCGGTTACACTCCGCGAAGCCATCCTCCCCTTCCTGCACCACCCGGCCGTACAGCACGCAGGGCAGAGCCGCCAAGATCGTCACCAGCGCCGCCACTGACATCGTCCTCCCGCACCGCTCACACTACCTGCCGGTCGAGGAGGAGGAGAGGAATGCGGGAGAAGAGCCGCTCCCCGCCCACTCTACACCCAACCCCTCCCACTTTACACCCAACTCCGCCCACTATACACCCAACTCCGCCCACTATACACCCAACTCCGCCCACTATACACCCAACTCCGCAGTGTGACCGACTGCAGACACCGCGCACTGCCTGCCGGGAGATTCCTCCCTTCTACCACACAGTCCTAGGGACCTGATACCATACACATCTTTCCCTTCTACTGACACCATACAGTCCTATACACAGAGACCTGACACCACACAGTCCTATACACAGAGACCTGACACCACACAGTCCTATACACAGAGACCTGACACCACACAGTCCTATACACAGGGACCTGACACCATACAGTCCTATACACAGGGACCTGACACCATACAGTCCTATACACAGGGACCTGACACCATACAGTCCTATATACAGGGACCTGACACCATACAGTCCTATATACAGGGACCTGACACCACACAGTCCTATACACAGGGACCTGACACCATACAGTCCTACATATAGGGAGAGGGAGGGATGTGTGCTGTCAGGTCCCTACATGTAGGGCATTGTGTCAGTAGAAGGGAGAGGGCCCTTTACATAGGGACTTGTCCTCCCCAGAGAGTTTCCTTTACATAGGGACCTGTCCTCCCCAGAGAGTCCTGTATATAGGGACCTGTCCTCCCCAGAGAGTCCTGTACATAGGGACCTGTCCTCCCCAGAGAGTCCTGTACATAGGGACCTGTCCTCCCCAGAGAGTCCTGTACATAGGGACCTGTCCTCCCCAGAGAGTCCTGTACATAGGGACCTGTCCTCCCCAGAGAGCCTTGTACATAGGGACCTGTCCTCCCCAGAGAGCCTTGTACATAGGGACCTGTCCTCCCCAGAGAGTCCTGTATATAGGGACCTGTCCTCCCCAGAGAGTCCTGTACATAGGGACCTGTCCTCCCCAGAGAGTCCTGTACATAGGGACCTGTCCTCCCCAGAGAGTCCTGTACATAGGGACCGGTCCTCCCCAGAGAGTCCTGTACATAGGGACCTGTCCTCCCCAGAGAGTCCTGTACATAGGGACCTGTCCTCCCCAGAGAGTCCTGTACATAGGGACCTGTCCTCCCCAGAGAGCCTTGTACATAGGGACCTGTCCTCCCCAGAGAGCCTTGTACATAGGGACCTGGCCTTTCCCAGAGAGCCTTGTACATAGGGACCTGTCCTCCCCAGAGAGTCCTGTATATAGGGACCTGTCCTCCCCAGAGAGTCCTGTACATAGGGACCTGTCCTCCCCAGAGAGCCTTGTACATAGGGACCTGTCCTCCCCAGAGAGTCTTGTATATAGGGACCTGTCCTTCCCAGAGAGCCTTGTATATAGGGACCTGTCCTTCCCAGAGAGCCTTGTATATAGGGAACTGTCCTCCCCAGAGAGCCTTGTACATAGGGACCTGTCCTCCCCAGAGAGTCCTGTACATAGGGACCTGTCCTCCCCAGAGAGTCCTGTACATAGGGACCTGTCCTCCCCAGAGAGTCTTGTATATAGGGACATGTCCTCCCCAGAGAGTCCTGTACATAGGGACATGTCCTCCCCAGAGAGCCTTGTATATAGGGACCTGTCCTCCCCAGAGTGCCTTGTACATAGGGACATGTCCTCCCCAGAGAGTCCTGTACATAGGGACCTGTCCTCCCCAGAGAGTCCTGTACATAGGGACCTGTCCTCCCCAGAGAGTCCTGTACATAGGGACCTGTCCTCCCCAGAGAGTCCTGTACATAGGGACCTGTCCTCCCCAGAGAGCCTTGTATATAGGGACATGTCCTCCCTATTGAGCCTTGTACAACCATGGCCAAACATTTTGAGAATGACACAAATAGTAATTTTCACAAAGTCTGCTGCCTCAGTTTTTTTATGATGCAATTTGAATATGCTCCAGAATGTAATAAAGAGCGATCAGATAAATTGCAATTAATTGCAAAGTCCCTCTTTGCCATGAAAATCCCGTAAAAAAAAAATTTCCACTGCATTTGTGAAGGCTTCAGGCCACCCAAAAAAGTCCAGTAAGCACCAGGACCGTCTCTTATGCTGCGTACACACGGTCAGACTTTTCGACCGGACTTGTCCAACGGACACCGACGGACCAAATCCGACGGACAATCCGATCGTGTGTGGGCTTCACCGGACTTTTCCAGTCGCAGATCTGACAGACTTTAGATTTTGAACATGCTTCAAATCTTTACGTCGTAACTCCGCCGGACCCAGAAATCCGCTCGTCTGTATGCTAGTCCAACGGACAAAAACCCACGCTAGGGCAGCTATTGGCTACTGGCTATCAACTTCCTTATTTTAGTCCGGTGTACGTCATCACGCGTGAATCCCTCGGACTTTGGTGTGATCGTATGTAGGCAAGTCCGGTCGTTAGAAAGTATGTTGAAAGTCTGCCAAAAGTCAGTCGAAAGTCTGTCGGATGGGCTGTCGGACCTTTGTAGCTGAAAAGTCCGACCTTGTGTACACGGTATTACAGTTGATTCAGCTGCGGGATCAGGGCACCACCAGTGCAGAGCTTGCTCAGGAATGGCAGCAGGCAGGTGTGAGTACATCTGCACGCACCGTGAGGAGAAGATTTTTGGAGGATGGCCTGATATCAAGAAGGGCAGCAAAGAAGCCACTTCTCTCCAAGAAAAACATTAGGGAGGACAGACTGATATTCTGTAAAAGGTACAGGGATTGGACTGCTGAGGACTGGGGTAAAGTCATTTTCTCTGATGAATCCCCTTTCTGATTGTTTGGGGCATCCAGAAAAAAACCTTGTCCAGAGAAGAAAAGGTGAGTGCTACCATCAGTCCTGTGTCATGCGAACAGTAAAGCATCCTGAGACCATTCATGTGTGAGGTTGCTTCTCAGCCAAGGGAGAGGGCTCACTCACAATTTTGTCTAAGAGCACAGCTATAAATAAAAAATTGTACAAAAACATCCTCTGAGAGCAACTTCTCCCAATCATCCAAGAACAGTTTGGTGATGAACAATGCCTTTTCCAGCACGATGGAGCAATTTGTCATTAGGCAAAAGTGATAATTAAGTGGCCTGGGGAGCAAAACATCAAAATTTTGCGTCCATGGCCATAAAAATCCCCAGACCTTAATCCCATTGAGAACTTGTGGTTCAGTCAGGATGTGGCCCAGAAGTTGATTGACCGCATGCCAGGAAGAACTGCAGAGGTCTTGAAAAAGACACTGAAAATATTGATTTTTTGCATAAACTTAATGTAATTGTCAATAAAATCCATTATGAAATGCTTGTAATTATACTTTAGTATACCATAGTAACATCTAATAAAAAGATCTAAAAACACTGAAGCAACAGACTTTGTGAAAATTAATATTTGTGTAATTCTCAAAACTTTTGGCCATGGCTGTACATAGGGGCCAGTCCTCCCCAGAAAGCCTTGTAAATAGGGACCTGTCCTGTATAAATCCTGTACGTAGGGACCTGCCTCCCCCAGAGAGTATTGTAGGTAGGGACCTGCCTCCCCCAGAGAGTCCTGTATGTAGGGACCTGCCTCCCCCAGAGAGTATTGTAGGTAGGGACCTGCCCACCCAGAGAGTCCTGCATGTAGGGACCTGCCCCTCAGAGAGTCCTGTACATAGGGACCTGCCCACCCAGAGAGTCCTGTACATAGGGACATGTCCTCCCCAGAAAGCTTTGTACATATGGACTTGTCCTCCTAGAGAGTCTTGTACATATGGACTTGTCCTCCCAGAGAGTCTTGTACATAGGGACCAGTCCTCCCCAGAGAATCCTGTACATAGGTATCTGTCCTCCCCAGAGAGTCTGGTACATAGGGACCTGTCCTCCCCAGAGAGTCCTGTACATAGGGACCTGTCCTCTCCAGAGAGCCTTGTACAGGGCTGTCTTAATGAGTGGGCACACCTGGACACTGCCCAGGGGCCCCAGCTGTATGGGGGCCCCCGCACTTTCCCCAAAGCAGCTGGTCCTTGAGCCCACGCTGCCCCAAAATTGGGGGCCCCATGATGGCACTGAGAGTGATGGATACATGGGGGGGGGGGGCAGGCTGGCAACAGTGCACTGTGCTGTGCAAAACGATACCTATTATTTCACAGCCAGTGGGGCCGGAGCGCCAGTGATGCTCTAACCCCACCCCATGCAACTTGAATGCTCGGGACTCGGAGGCCACGGGGTAGGAGCTGGAGTGGGAGCTGATGAGTCGGCAGCACTGAGAGCCCACCTGCCAAAGTAGCATTGTGGATGGTGTCATGGTGAACCCAGCTTTCCAGTACTGTTTTCACCGAAGGGCTTGGAATGCCTGGAGGGATGCTCCCTCCTCCGCCGCTCCTTCGGTCTGCTTGATTGGTATAGGTGAGTCCAGTGCTGGAGGTTGGCACATAGCCAAAAGTTTACATGCACTGTATCTCCACTGGAAAAGGGGGTACTACATGAATGGAATAATGGTGCTGGGGGATATCAAGGGTGTATGGAGGAAAAAAATGCTGAGGGGGGATCTGGGGTGTATAGGGGGTAGCAGTGTTTGGGGTAGCTTGGGTGGATATAGTGCTAGAGGTATCAGGGATGTAGAGAGGCCACAGTGTAGGGGGTATCAGGGATGTAGTGGCATCACAATACAAGGGGTATCTTATGGTATATGGTAACAGTGCTGGGGCGAATATCTAGGGTGTAGAGGGGTCAGAGTGCTGGGGGGGGGGATATCTGGTGTGTAGAGCGATCAGAGTGCTGGGGGGATATCTGGGGGTGTAGAGGGGTCAGAGTGTTGGGGGGATATCTGGGGATGTAGAGGGGTCAGAGTGCTGGGGGATATCCGGGGTGTAGAGGGGTCAGAGTGCTGGGGGGATATCTGGGGTGTAGAGGGGTCACTGTGCTGGGGGGATATCTGGAATGTAGAGGGGTCAGAGAGTGGGGGGGATTTCTGTGGTGTAGAGGGGTCACAGTGTTGGGGGGATATCTGGGGTGTAGAGGGGTCACAGTGTTGGGGGGATATCTGGGGTGTAGAGGGGTCAGAGTGCAGGGGAGGCATCAATTTAGCAGATATATTATATGTACAGGACAGCTTTGTTACTTTATGTATGTAGTATTTCCCCACTGTTTCTTTGCTGTACAGAATGATTGTTCATGTAGTTAATGCAGAGCTCCACCCAAAAGGGGAAGCTCCGCTTGTCTGCCTCCTACCTACTTGATGTCTGTTTACCTGCACTGTCTCCATTGTAGTGGCCCCAGAGCATTAATTTGCCCAGGGGCCCATGATGCTATTAAGATGGCCCTGGCCTTGTACATAGGGGCCCATCCTCCCCAGAGAGCCTTGTACATTCCTCCCCCCCTCCGGTGTCACATTTGGCACCCCTTCAGGGGGAAGGGGGGAGCAGATACCTGTCTAATACAGGTATTTGTTCCCACTTCCAGTGAAAGATCGCAGCAGAATCCGCAGCGATCTACGCCATGTCTGGCCCCTCCTCTGTCCCACCCGCTGTCTCCTGGGAGACACACAGGGACCAGTCAGAACGTGCAGAGCGACTCGCGTATGCACAGTAGGGAAACAGGCTGTGTAGCCGCAAGGCTTCACTTCCTGATTCCCTTACTTAAAGTGGAGTTCCACCCACTTTTACAACTCTTCAGCATCCCTCGCAAAACTGCGCACTGTAAACAAATTGGATATTTTTTAATTTTTTTTCTCAGCACCTACTGTATATCTGCTGTATTCAGTTTTCACTTCCTCCTCCCTGGCCGCGGCCCATCGCATCGTTTCCTGTTTGCAATGCCTTCTGGGAAGGGGCAGCAACTTTCTCTGAAACTGCCGTTGCTATGGAAACCTGACCTGAAACCTATTACACTGCTTGTGCTGCACTGAGCATGTGGGGCGGCAACCCTCTGAAACTGCCGTTGTTATGGAAACCTGACCTGAAACCTATTACACTGCTTGTGCTGCATTGAGCATGTGCGAGATCTGCAAGGATGAGATCCAGGAAGAAATACAGTCTGGCTTCAGAAGCCCACACTTAAGATGGCCACGGCCTGCTGTAAGTTTATAAAATAACAAACTACTGCTGTAAACTAACAAAACAGACCTTAGTTTACAGACTAACTTTACTAGAATACATTAAGCTTGTGTATTATAGGGGTATTTTTATTTAAAAAGTATAATTTCGGCCGGAACACCACTTTAAGATGCCGGTGCCTCCTCCCAGAGCCGAGGGACGGGTCGGCTTCGGGTGAGGACATCGCGGGTGCCCTGGACAGATAGGTGTCCTTATTTTAAAAGTCAGCAGCTGCAGTATTTGTACCTGCTGACTTTTAATGTTTTATTTGCAGGCGGAACTCCGCTTTAAGCTCAATGCTGGAAGGATAACCTTCAACCAGAGAAGGTGGAAATAGTGTGGCTACCGCCCAGGCACCACCTACAGCTGCTACCATAACGAGGGATGGTGTGTCCACTCCCAGTGGGCGCTAGAAAAAAATTGCAAGGATCTACTGTCATGTTGAAACCAGACATGATATAGAGGTAAAAGGTGATTGATCTATCACTAGGACTCTGTGCAAGGTGCATCATGTTGGGCAATGTGGATTAAATACCACCAAAAGAAAGCGCTATTTGTGTGAAAAAAATATAAAAATTTCAAATGGGTACAGTGTTTCTTGACAGCGCAATTGTAAATTGAAAAATTATTTATACAACATTAAATCATCAGCCTTTCCTGTCTGCAGCTCTGATAGTGTCATATTGCAGACACTGTTGGTTAATTATTGCTGGTTTGTTTGAAGTTTAGGGCCCTTTCACACTGATGAAATTTCCTGCGTTTCTACCTTGCAAGAAAAACGCAATAAAAATGTTTCCTTTTAAACCCTTTGGGACTCTTCACACCACTGGGTGCGGTGCATTTTGAAAAGTCCTGCATGCTGCATCTTTGGTGCAGTTTTCAAAACCGCAGCTTCCCACTGAATTGAATGAAAACTGCTGCAAAAAAGCATCAAAAATGCACTGCGTTTGCATTTTTGGTGCGTTTCATGAGTTACATTTTTCATAGATACAGTCTATCATTATTTTGGGTAATAATGATAAATTGTGATAACAACTGATGCAGCTAAATAGCCTTTCGGCCTTTATCACAAGCAGCGGGAGGAGGTGTCCCCCCCCCCCGCCCCACTGCCTTCCACCGCTCTGCCCGTGTCTTCCGTCCCACCGGGAGACCCGAGCGACTAGCTGGTGCATCCACCAGCTGGCCGGAGACCCGAACAAATCCGGAATTGGCTTTGATGGGGTCTCCGATATAGTAACCCGGAAGCAATGTCACAACGTCACTTCCGATTTACTCTGCAGCCAACGGCGCCAATTTAAAAAAAAACTGATTATTTAAAAACGGCGAATTGCAGAGACAGATTTGGAGTCTTTTAGACCCCAGATCCCTCCATAAAGAGTACCTGTCACTGCCTATTACTGTCACAAGGGATGTTTAGATCCCTTGTGACAGCAATAATAGTGATCGGATTTTTTTTTTAAGGGACAGTGTAACAGAAAAAAAAAAAAAAGAAAATTAATTTTTTTTTAAAGCGCCCTCATCCACGCGGGCTCATGTGCCAAAGAAAACGCATACATAAGTCACGCCCACAAATGTAAACAGTTGTAAAATCACACATGTGAGAGATCACCACGATCATTAGAGCAAGAGCAATAATTCTAGCAAAAGACCTCCTCTGTAACTCTAAACAGGTAACTGTAAAATTTTTTTAAAACATCGCCTATGGAGATTTTTAAGTACCGTAGTTTGTCGCCATTCCACGAGTGCATGCAATTTTAAAGCATGACATGTTAGGTATTTTCCAAACAATTGCGCTTGAAAGAGGGCAGGTGCACCTGGGTGGTCAGTTGCTAGGTGACCATCACTCAGTGCAGCTGCACCTGGGTGGTCAGTTGGTCAGTTGCTAGGCGACCATTTTTCCCTGTGATGTCACCAGCTGCACTATATGACCCCTTTCACACTGGGGCATTTTTCAGGCGTTTTTCAGGCATTTTAGCATTAAAAAAAAGCGCCTGTAAAGCGCCTGAAAGAAGCCTCATCTGCAATCCCAATGTGAAAGCCCGAGCCCTTTCACACTAACATGTAAACAACAAATGTCAGAAAAAGGTTTAGGCATGAAAGGGTTAAAAGATGATTTAAAAAAATTAAATAAATAAAAGCAGGACAGAAATTAAAATATCTGACCTACAGGAAAGCTTTTATGTGAAGTGATAAGACTGAATTCACAGTGCTAACATAGGAATAAAGATCTTTATTTAAGCCATGGGACTGTAAATTTTAAATATCGAACAAAATAGCTGTCACTTTAATTAAAAAAAATAATCATTTGGTATGTGAGATCTGTATACTGAGCCTAGAGGCTTAATTCACAAAGCTACCACACCAGGAGAAACGTCAGTTATTTCTGGCTCAGTGCCAGAGATCTAAAAATAGAACGTCAGTTAGTCTTGGCTCAGTGCCAGGGATGATGATGTCATCAACTGCCAACATATAACACAGCTCTCAGCAGGATCCTGCCAGTCCCAGAGTGATTGCTGAACGGTGCAGACGTGCTGTTTTGTTTCTGGCGACCTTTTGCTTGCGATTTCATTCTACTGATTTCGTTTGATTCTATTGTATTTTAATTTCATTCTCCCGCGCTTAGAGCGTGCTTGGATTATTCTTCAGAATGAAATTTTTTCAGTGTAAAAAAGCTGTTTATCATATTAACACCAACGATAAACAGACCACTGGAAGACCATCTATGGAAGGAGGTATCATTGAACAGCTTGCAGATACCCCAATGAAGAAGCCCGCAAAAATGAAGCGGGCACGAGATTTTATGCGCGGCTGCTTTAGAGCCGCAGCTGGATGCTTTGGTCTCGGCTATAAAGTCTATGGCCCAACCCAGGAGATCAAGGATTGGAATGGTGAGTACTGTAAATATTGATAGATTCATTTTCTACTTTTCCCCATTGATGACAGGTGACATTCCCATGTGTATATATGTATAGGGATGGCCATGGACAGGGCACAGTGATTGGCACACATAATCCTAGATAGACATGCATTGGAACAAGCAGTGTGGGGAGTAAATCACATGGTGGGGTGGGAAGAAGACAAGCCTGGTCCACATTAGAGTTGCTGTGCTGTGTCTTGTAAACACCAATCTGCAGATTATTTTAAATTAAATTATAACTAAAGGCAAAACTATTAAAACCATTCAACTTTTAAAATGTTCATCTCTTTCAGCTAATGATGGGACTTTTTTAAACTTTTTTTCTACTATTTATACTTTTTAAAATATTAAGCTTTTTAACACTTTTTTTTTTAACATTGAAGTCAATGAAAGCATGCTTCAAATCCTTCAAATCTTCTTCCGCTCCCAAAAGTTTCAGCTCCTTCATACTTTCACCTACAGACGCCAAACTTTAAAATGTTCACAAAATATTCAGCTATCTGGCTATATCTTTTCAGTTTGATATCTTTTACAGTTTTTGTGAAAAAGCTGTTTAAGCTTAGTGATCATTTCAGAAAATGTCATCTTAACGGCTTTTGTTGCCATGGTTACCAAAGCTTCTGTTATACATAGTGATGGGCGCTGGGGGAGATGGCTGGAGCATCTCAGCTCTGATTACAAAGCCCGGGGGAGGGGACAGACACACCATGTACTGATTTATAATAGAGGAATATGATGGGGCAGTTTTGATGGGGCAATTCTGATGGGGCAGTTTTGATGGTGGCAATATGATGGGGCAGTGTTTTGATTGGGGCTGTCAGCATTCCCATGCATTTTCTCCAGGAAATGCATTTTCTAGTTGTAAATGATATCCCTTGCTTCTGTGTGTGTGTATATATATATATATATATATATATATATATATATATATATATATATATATATATATATATATATATATATATATATATATATATATATATATATATATATATATATATATATATATATATACACACACACACACACACATATACACACACACACACACACACACACACACACACATAACAAGAGATTTTATATATATTTTTATATATATATATATATTTATTAAGGGTGCAACGGATCCGTTGCACCCCTAATATATATATATATATATATATATATATATATATATATATATATATATATATATATATATATATATATATATATAAACTTCGGGTGGGTTACTGCCTTCTCTTTAGTCCTGGTTTCAGCTGGAGCAATGTCAACAATGTCAAGGTGGGCTCCCTGTCTTATATATAAAATCTGCACAAAACAAGGGATATCATTTACAAATATTATCTTTTAAAAAAGTAATTACCTTTTGCAGGAGCTTTTTATATTTCTAGATTTATAATCTTTGTAAATGTAGATAAACTTCCTGGTCCCTGGAGGGGGAGGAGAGGTTTTCATAGCTAAGGGGCGACAACTTCCTCTGAAACTGCTGTTGCTATGGAAACCCAACCTACAACCTATTACACTGCTCGTGCTGCTCTGAGCATGTGCGAGATCTGGAGGTGCATGCTGGGTAACCAGCATGCATGGAATACAGGAAGAGATACAGTCTGGCTTTAGATGCCCACACATGAGATGACCGCAGTCTGCTGGAACTTACAAAAGAAAGAAATCAATGGTGCAAAAATACAAAACGGACCTTAGTTTACAGCATACCTTTACTAGAATACATTAAGCATGAGGATTATAGGAGTATTTTTATCTAAAAAGTAACATTTCGGGCCGGAACACCGCTTTTAGTGAAGCAAATAGTAAATCTTACAAAACACAACCCTGCAGTCTAATCCCTGCAGATCCCTTTTCATTAGAACTGTTAGCAGCTCTCTGGTCTCCTTGGACTGTAGAATGATGTCTCTGTTCATTTCTAACAATGAAAGCCTCTTCCACGGAACATCAACAATCACTGTCAGTGGGGGAGGGGGGGTGTCAGTTAGGTGGCTCAGTAACTGGACTCTCATTGGTGGATATTTGTGTCTTCCATGATTTCTATATCCTCACTGATGACAGTCTGTGTGTGATATGGCGCTGAGAATTACACTCAATTCCTGATGTTGGGTGTCATTGGAGTCCCGGGTATCATCGATCAGAGCTGTATACAGGGAGCCAAGTCTCAATCCCTCCACTCACCCCCACCCCTCTCTTTATTTTTTAACAAGCATTGGATGCCCCTTACTACGGGGTGGGCTGAAGACCTCAGTGCCAACCAACAAGATGGTGGAGCCAACCAGCCACCAGTAACATGCAACTTGGACATAAAAGAAACCCCACATACAATGCAATCTTTAAAAATAATTAAAGCGGTATTACACCCATAACCAATAATGTGATGTAATGCAGCTGCATTCTTTTTTTTACCTGGTGATCTGGCCAGTAATATATCTCCTGTACTAGAGTGCCTCCAGTCTGATAAAAGGAGCACAGGGGCACAGCAGACAGCAGCACTGTCAGTCTAGGGGGAGGGGAGTGTTAGATATACTTTCAGATTTAGATACACCAACACATTGAAGCCAAACTCCACATCACACTGCATTTAAACAGTTACTGTGACCCATCTCCTGTCTGATCTTAGGGATAACATACACACTTTCTGAGCAATATTTTCAGTTAACAAAGCCTTTCCTTTTCTTTTAAAACACATTTGTCATTTTTCTTAGCTGGTCCGATGATTTACCAACCCCTGCCACAATGCACAGCCAGGCAGGTGACACAACTACTTCCTGATGCAGCTTCGCAACTTCATTTGTGACCTGCCTTCTAATTTAACTCTAAATTATCACACCACTCAAAATACTTGTTGGCGGCTTCTTGACTCACTGACTTGTAGAAAGTATAACATCTAGTGGGCCGGGATAATTGCCAACCGGCATTTTTATAAGAAGAAGAAAAATAGTAGTCCCTGTCATGGTGGGTTTATTAATTGTCCCTGGCAATGGAGTTTTGACCTTTACTTCCTATAATTGTATGTTCTACAAAGAAAAATGTATCAAATGTAGATGAAGGTTTTAAATCCAATTTTTTTTTATTGCAGATGTACGTGGTATTTACCGCAGATGCAGCTCACACGGCAGGCCTGCCTTAGTGAGCGAGACCCAACGTGGAATCCACATCGAGACGCCACCAACAAGTGAAGTCCACGCTGAGACGCCACCAACAAGTGAAGTCCACGCTGAGACGCCACCAACAAGTGAAGTCCACGCTGAGACTCCACCAACAAGTGAAGTCCACGCTGAGACTCCACCAACAAGTGAAGTCCACGCTGAGACTCCACCAACAAGTGAAGTCCACGCTGAGACTCCACCAACAAGTGAAGTCCACGCTGAGACTCCACCAACAAGTGAAGTCCACGCTGAGACTCCACCAACAAGTGAAGTCCACGCTGAGACTCCACCAACAAGTGAAGTCCACGCTGAGACTCCACCAACAAGTGAAGTCCACGCTGAGACTCCACCAACAAGTGAAGTCCACGCTGAGACTCCACCAACAAGTGAAGTCCACGCTGAGACTCCACCAACAAGTGAAGTCCACGCTGAGACTCCACCAACAAGTGAAGTCCACGCTGAGACTCCACCAACAAGTGAAGTCCACGCTGAGACTCCACCAACAAGTGAAGTCCACGCTGAGACTCCACCAACATGTGAAGTCCACGCTGAGACTCCACCAACATGTGAAGTCCACGCTGAGACTCCACCAACAAGTGAAGTCCACGCTGAGACTCCACCAACAAGTGAAGTCCACGCTGAGACTCCACCAACAAGTGAAGTCCACGCTGAGACTCCACCAACAAGTGAAGTCCACGCTGAGACTCCACCAACAAGTGAAGTCCACGCTGAGACTCCACCAACAAGTGAAGTCCACGCTGAGACTCCACCAACAAGTGAAGTCCACGCTGAGACTCCACCAACAAGTGAAGTCCACGCTGAGACTCCACCAACATGTGAAGTCCACGCTGAGACTCCACCAACATGTGAAGTCCACGCTGAGACTCCACCAACATGTGAAGTCCACGCTGAGACTCCACCAACATGTGAAGTCCACGCTGAGACTCCACCAACATGTGAAGTCCACGCTGAGACTCCACCAACATGTGAAGTCCACGCTGAGACTCCACCAACATGTGAAGTCCACGCTGAGACTCCACCAACATGTGAAGTCCACGCTGAGACTCCACCAACATGTGAAGTCCACGTTGAGACTCCACCAACATGTGAAGTCCACATGGAGACTCCACCAACATGTGAAGTTCACATTGAGGCTCCACCTAAAAGTGATATTCACATTGAGACGCCAATAAAAAGTGACAGTCAGTGCCCCAGCACTAAGGAGATGATCCCAATGTCATTGGATGGCTTCAGATTCTTTAGCCTTCTCGGAAAGGGGAGTTATGGAACGGTAAGTGGTCAGATATTTTCTCTGGTTTAAAATGTTCAGATATAGTGTGAAAGGATTTCCCCTCACTTCCTGACCTGCTGACAATGGTTTCACCAGGCAGGAAGTGATGGAAAATCTGCAACAAGGACACAGACATCTATCCCCTCCCTCTACTCTACTAAAGAAAATATTTTTATTTCTGTCTGTGTGGCTGTTGCAGAGCTGGACATACACTTTAAAGCCCAAAATAAACCTTTTATTTTATTCAGATAATTCCATTCCAGGTGCATTGACATAAAAGGTGTTTATAGTTATTTTTTTCTTTAGCAGCTAAGTATAAAAGCCTGTTTGCCAGCATTTTACAGAGCAGAGCCTCTTGGAAAGCAGTGGTCTCTCTACAGTGGTTCAGCATGGCCCCTGATGAGTCAGCGCTAGAGCTCTCCAATCATCAAAGCTCACATTCCAAGCAGATTGGAGAGCTCTGGGTTCTGCTTCAGAAAGAAGTGCCAAAGTTCTGTAGAGAGATCACTGCTTCAGGGGGACAGGGGGCAGGCTTTTCTATTCAGGTTGCTGCTGCTGCTTTTTAATTAAAACAAATTGTAAGACTTATATTAAACATATTTTTTTTTGATGCATCTGTAGTGTATTTAGCTGATTTCATCTCAATGTTTAATTAGACGTAGAGAAGGAATCAGGGTGGTGAAACTTAGTTTCAAGAACAACTTCTTCACGAAGGAAGGAGTTGTAGTGAAATGAGATGATCTCACCTTTCTTGGTGGATTCTTCATTGACTTATCTTCAGCCAGGAGTCAGAGAATGTCCCATAATTTCAGCTGTTTCACCGTTGTAGACCCTGTGATGATAAAAATGCCATTATAATAATTCTACCATTATTGTGGACCCATAAATAAAGTATTAAATGGCAATGAATATCTCTAATTTTCAGCTATAATTTCTCTCCTTCTGTTTCCTCCAGGTGGTTTTGGCATCACACACCTCCACTGATGAACCGCTGGCTGTCAAAATCCTGATTAAGGACAGGGAAGACTACGAAGAAGTCCTCAAGGAGAGCCGCATACTGAAGGAAGTTTGTACCAGTCCATTCTGCATTCGTGCATACGGTACCTTCCAGACAAAGGTAAGTGACTATCTTATATTTATTTTGTGAAAGAGGTTGGTGTTAAATGGTTATCCTCTCAGAATACAACTGTGACACCTACCTTTCTCACAATCTACCCAAAGCTGCATAGTGATTAAAATAGCGAATCATTTCTATAACCTGGATCTTTCTTTCCTCTGCACAGGAGCTCTTATTCTTTGTCATGGAATACCTGAGTGGTGGAGACCTGGAGAACTTTTTAGAGAAAAGGGCACCATTAACTATTGAGATGATAAGGTAAGGCAGTGGGGTACTAAAATAATAGGAATGGGGGTATAACATAGTACTGTATATAGAGCACATCAACGTGTAACCTTATTCTAGATATGTGATAGATAAGACAATAGTGTACCATCATAATAGGGATGGAGGTAGAACATAGTACTGTACATAGATGACATCAAAGTGTAGGCTTGTCTTAGATACGAGATTGTGGCAGGAAGGTCTGACTTTCAGTACATCTGTCCTACCAAAGCTCTGTCCATACATGTACAATCACACACTGAGCAGACGTCCCAGGCACCAGACATATCATAGCAAGCATGTAGTGAGACTGATTCCGGACAATAAAGTTAGTTTGTAAATGTTAAACTTTTTTTGTAGTTTTGGATGGAACATGGAAGTTTTTTAATGCTTTCTGTTTAGGCCTTACATACACTTTAGGAAAGACTGTACAATTTCATTCAATCATATTTGAACACTTTTACTATCATAAAAAAAAAAAAAAATTCATGAGATTTCACAAAGCATATTTGTTAAATATTTATTAGCGATGTCAAATATCCCTATAAAACACTTCTATGTATCATGCTAAATTCTGCCATTATCAGTGGCGGTCCATCCATACGGAGCGCAGGGCACCGTCCCCCAATCCATGTGCTCAGCCCCTAATTTACATGCAGGGCGCCGGATGCATGGATTTCAATGTGTTTTTTTTTGTTTTTTTAAAGCACCTGATTAGAGCCCAAGGCTCTAATTGGCTTCAAAAAGGGTGGGCTCGGGGTCCAGAGCACTGCGCCCTGAGCCCACCCAGTTGTGTGACAATAGCAAATTAATATTCGCTATTGTCTTCCTGATTTTCCTCCTGGCCAATCAGGAAGCTGGTCTTGAGACCCAATTGGCCAGGGGGTCTTAGGAGTATATAATTGGTTAAGACTCTGCGCTTAGGAGAGAAAAGGGCTGCTGCCTCCCCTAAAAAAAACCCACAAAGTGAAGTATGTAGTAGTATGTATATAAAGAGGTAGGTGGCGCTGCCCTATATCTAAACCGACCCAAAAAAGTGAATCACATTACTCTTTAGTGTGCTGAGTGTAGATGACAAAGTAAAAAAAATGTGTATAGGTGCATCAAGGCGAAAATCAAGATAGCTCTTCAAAAAACTGCATCATAAACCAAATTCTATAGATGCAGTGTGCAATCAACATAAATAGAAATAAAAAATAAAGTGCAAAAAAATCCCAATGACTAATATGTACCACACCTATTGGTGCACTGCAAGTGCTTAAAACAGAGCACTCCATATGCTCAGTTAAAAATGGGACCAAGTCCATAGGTCCCATACATTTTTAACTGAGCATATGGAATGCACTGTTTTTAGCATTTGTTTTAAATAAATTTACCCATTCAGATTCACAATATGAGTGCCTGTTCTTATTGTCCATATGTGGATATCCCATGTTCTGGCACACCACGGAGCATGTGACCACTTTGAACACCAGGATATCGAGACCAAAGACAGACCTGACTACATGTTCTTTACCCCTGCAGGGGTGCAGAGATCTGGTTAGCGTGGACCCGAAGGGGAGCACGAGTGTCACCTCACTTTTTGCACAGGAGTTGTGATAAAGTGTATGCACCAGTCACTTTGGATATCTGCACAAGTCACTTTTGGAATACTGCATACAAGGACAATTTGCATTAGCACGTTTTACTAATTTAAGGACTTTGAAGTTTTCACTATATATAATTCAAGGTTCATTATCATATTACATTGGTTTACACTTGAACTAATTTGCACTTGCAGTGCACAAATAGGTGTGGTACACTTTATTTTTTATTATTTTTATTTAGGTTGATTGCACACTGCATCTATAGAGTTTTGTTTATGATGCGTTTTTTTGAAGACCTAGCTTGATTTTCGCCTTGATATACACCTATACACATTTTTCTCACTTTGTCATCTACACTCAGCACACTAAAGAGTAGTGTGATTCACTTTTTAGGGACGGTATAGATATAGGGCAGCGCCACCTACTTCTTTATATACATACAGGGGGTCTTAGGACCCACTTCCTGTTCGGCCTGGGAGGAGAAACAACAGCCCTGGAGCGAGGAACAGCAGCCCTACCCTGAATCCTCCTCATCTGCCTCCTAAGATAAGGAGGCCTCTGATCACCTCCTTCCCATCCGTCTCCTGCGGAGGGGGAGGTTGATCGACACCTTCCCGTCCGCCTACTGTGGGGGGGGGGGATCTCCACCTGCATATCCGTCTCCCACGTGTGGGGGATCGCCGCCTTCCTATCCGTCTCCCGTCGGGGGGGGGGGGGGGGGTGTTGGTTTGCTGCCCCCTTCAAAATTTTGACCACCAGCCGCCACTGGCCAGTATCATAATATTTTCTTTCAACACAATTTAGTTATTGCAAGTATGCATGATTATGCCTGATAATTGGATCGTTAGAATCAATGATTTCCTATTTTCTGGCTTAAGTTACCATAAAAAAAATGCTTTATATCAACCTTTTCTATCTCTCCATTAGATTCCTCACCGCCGAGATCATTTGTGGCCTGCAGTCCTTTCATAACCAGGGAATTGTACATCGGGATATCAAACCAGAAAACATTCTGCTGGATAGCAGTGGACATGTCAGAATCGCTGATTTTGGCGTATCAGAAACGGATGTGCATTCCTCCCAGGCCCTGACGTCCTATGTCGGCACTCCATTCTACATGGCACCAGAAGTGAGTATTGAATCATTTTGCTTTTCCCTTCTTCTTGTCAGTAAAGCAACCAGTAATGACTATTCTACTCTTTTTTTGATATTTCTATAGGTCCATTTGAAAATGCCACACGGATTTGCTGCCGACTATTTCTCCCTGGGAGTTATGGTCTATGAGATGGCGACTGGAAAATATCCATTCGCCTACTCCAACTCAGATACCGTTGCAGACACCAGCTCAGAGACCGGTTCAGACAACGACTCGGACAGCGACTGGGCCACCGACTTGGGCACTGACTCAGACATCGATCAGGTGCTCAAAGACTCAATCTGCAACGATTTTCCAAGTTTCCCTGAGGATTTCAACACAGATCTCAAGGACCTCATAGCGGACAAAGTAAGTAAACACCATCTGTAGCCAGCCAGAAAATGTTTATTTTATTAATATTTATTAAAGAAGAATGGCATAATTATTGCCTTTGTACCAATGTTAATCTTTGTTTTTTTTATATTATTACAGCTTCTATGCAAATGTCCAAACGCAAGAGAGATGCATGTTAAAGATCTACAAAGCCACCCATTTTTTAGCGGCGTAGACTGGGTGAAACTGAAGGCTGGGGAAGTAAGCCCACCATTCGACATGGAGACAGTAAGTATACAAACCGCACATTGGTCCTTCTATATTCTCCCAGAACCTGAGTGTGCATAACCATTTCAAATAAAAAGGCTATCATTGTACATATTCTTCAGTAATAATGTTTCTTCTCTTCACAGAACCAGATCACAGAGCTGATGATTGAGGGAAACGAAAAAGAACTGGATGCTGAAGTATCAGAAGAGGACAAGGAGCTTTATTGTGGGTTCAGCTTCACCAGCAGCAAATGGGGAGAAATACAAAGACCAACATGTGAAGTCCACGCTGAGACTCCACCAACATGTGAAGTCCACGCTGAGACTCCACCAACATGTGAAGTCCACGCTGAGACTCCACCAACATGTGAAGTCCACGCTGAGACTCCACCAACATGTGAAGTCCACGCTGAGACTCCACCAACATGTGAAGTCCACGCTGAGACTCCACCAACATGTGAAGTCCACGCTGAGACTCCACCAACATGTGAAGTCCACGCTGAGACTCCACCAACATGTGAAGTCCACGCTGAGACTCCACCAACATGTGAAGTCCACGCTGAGACTCCACCAACATGTGAAGTCCACGCTGAGACTCCACCAACATGTGAAGTCCACATGGAGACTCCACCAACATGTGAAGTCCACGCTGAGACTCCACCAACATGTGAAGTCCACGCTGAGACTCCACCAACATGTGAAGTCCACATGGAGACTCCACCAACATGTGAAGTCCACATGGAGACTCCACCAACATGTGAAGTCCACATGGAGACTCCACCAACATGTGAAGTCCACATGGAGACTCCACCAACATGTGAAGTTCATACTGAGGCTCCACCAAAAAGTGATATTCACATTGAGACACCAACAAAAAGTGACAGTCAGTGCCCCAGCACTAAGGAGATAATCCCAATGTCATTGGATGGCTTCAGATTCTTTAGCCTTCTCGGAAAGGGGAGTTATGGAAAGGTAAGTGGTCAGATATTTTCTCTGGTTTAAAATGTTCAGATATAGTGTGAAAGGATTTCCCCTCACTTCCTGACCTGCTGACAATGGTTTCACCAGGCAGGAAGTGATGGAAAATCTGCAACAAGGACACAGACAGCTATCCCCTCCCTCTACTCTACTAAAGAAAATGTTTTTATTTCTGTCTGCATGGCTGTTGGAGAGCTGGACATACACTTTAAAGCCCAAAATAAACCTTTCATTTTATTCAGATAATTCCATTCCAGGTGCATTAACATAAAAGGTGTTTATAGTTATTTTTTCTTTAGCAGCTAAGTATAAAAGCCTGTTGTTTGCCAGCATTTTACAGAGCAGAGCCTCTTGGAAAGCAGTGGTCTCTCTACAGTGGTTCAGCATGGCCCCTGATGAGTCAGCGCTAGAGCTCTCCAATCATCAAAGCTCACATTCCAAGCGGATTGGAGAGCTCTGGGTTCTGCTTCAGAAAGAAGTGCCAAAGTTTTGTAGAGAGATCACTGCTTCAGGGGGACAGGGGGCAGGCTTTTCTATTCTATTCAGGTTGCTGCTGCTGCTTTTTAAATAAAACAAATTGTAAGACTTATATTAAAAATATTTTTTTTGATGCATCTGTAGTGTATTTAGCTTATTTCATCTCAATGTTTAATTAGGCGTAGAGAAGGAATCAGGGTGGTGAAACTTAGTTTCACGAAGGAATGAGTTGTAGTGAAATGAGATGATCTCACCTTTCTTGGTGGATTCTTCATTGACTTATCTTCAGCCAGGAGTCAGAGAATGTCCCATAATTTCAGCTGTTTCACCATTGTAGACCCTGTGATAAAAATGCCATTATAATAATTCTTCCATTATTGTGGACCCATAAATAAAGTATTAAATGACAATGAATATCTCTAATTTTCAGCTATAATTTCTCTCCTTCTGTTTCCTCCAGGTGGTTTTGGCATCACACACCTCCACTGATGAACCGCTGGCTGTCAAAATTCTGATTAAGAACAGGGAAGACTACGAAGAAGTCCTCAAGGAGAGCCGCATACTGAAGGAAGTTTGTACCAGTCCATTCTGCGTTCGTGTATACGGTACCTTCCAGACAAAGGTAAGTGACTATCTTATATTTATTTTGTGAAAGAGGTTGGTGTTAAATGGTTATCCTCTCAGAATACAACTGTGACACCTACCTTTCTCACAATCTACCCAAAGCTGCATAATGATTAAAGTAGCGAATCATTTCTATAACCTGGATCTTTCTTTCCTCTGCATAGGATCTCTTATTCTTTGTCATGGAATACCTGAGTGGTGGAGACCTGGAGAACTTCTTAAAGAAAAGGGCACCATTAACTATTGAGATGATAAGGTAAGGCAGTGGGGTACTAAAATAATAGGAATGGGAGTATAACATAGTACTGTATATAGAGCACATCAATGTGTAGCCTTGTTCTAGATATGAGATAGATAAGACAATAGTGTACCATCATAATAGGGATGGAGGTAGAACATAGTACTGTACATAGATGACATCACAGTGTAGGCTTGTCTTAGATACGAGATTGTGGCAGAAAGGTCTGACTTTCAGTACATCTGTCCTACCAAAGCTCTGTCCATACATGTACAATCACACACTGAGCAGATGTCCCAGGCACCAGACATATCATAGCAAGCATCTAGTGAGACTGATTCCGGACAATAAAGTTAGTTTGTAAATGTTAAACTTTTTTTGTAGTTTTGGATGGAACGTGGAAGCTTTTTTAATGCTTTCTGTTTAGGCCTTACATATACTTTAGGAAAGACTGTACAATTTCATTCAATCATATCTGAACACTTTTACTATCGTAAAAAAAAAAAAAATTCATGAGATTTCACAAAGCATATTTGTTAAATATTTATCAACGATGTCAAATATCCCTATAAAACACTTCTATGTATCGTGCTAAATTCTGCTATTATCAGTGGCGGTCCATCCATACGGAGCGCAGGGCGCCGTCCCCCAGTCCATGCGCTCAGCCCCTAGTTTACATGCAGGGCGCCGGATGCATGGATTTCAATGTGGGGTTTTTTTTGTTTTTTTAAGCACCTGATTAGAGCCCAAGGCTCTAATTGGCTTCAAAAAGGGTGGGCTCGGGGTCCAGAGCACTGCGCCCTGAGCCCACCCAGTTGTGTGACAATAGCAAATTAATATTCGCTATTGTCTTCCTGATTCTCCTCCTGGCCAATCAGGAAGCTGGTCCTGAGACCCAATTGGCCAGGGGGTCTTAGGAGTATATAATTAGTTAAGATTCTGCGCTTAGGAGTGAAAAGGGCTGCTGCCTCCCCTAAAAAAAAAAAAAAAAAAAACACAAAGTGAAGTATGTAGTAGTATGTATATAAAGAGGTAGGTGGCGCTGCCCTATATCTGAACCGACCCAAAAAAGTGAATCACACTACTCTTTAGTGTGCTGAGTGTAGATGACAAAGTAAAAAAATGTGTATAAGTGCATCAAGGCGAAAATCAAGATAGATCTTCAAAAAACCGCATCATAAACCAAATTCTATAGATGCAGTGTGCAATCAACATAAATAGAAATAAAAAATAAAGTGCAAAAAAATCCCAATGACTAATATGTACCACACCTATTGGTGCACTGCAAGTGCTTAAAACAGAGCACTCCATATGCTCAGTTAAAAATGGGACCAAGTCCATAGGTCCCATACATTTTTAACTGAGCATATGGAATGCACTGTTTTTAGCATTTGTTTTAAATAAATTTACCCATTCAGATTCACAATATGAGTGCCTGTTCTTATTGTCCATATGTGGATATCCCACGTTCTGACACACCACGGAGCATGTGACCACTTTGAACACCAGGATATCGAGACCAAAGACAGACCTGACTACATGTTCTTTACCCCTGCAGGGGTGCAGAGATCTGGTTAGCGTGGACCCGAAGGGGAGCACGAGTGTCACCTCACTTTTTGCACAGGAGTTGTGATAAAGTGTATGCACCAGTCACTTTGGATATCTGCACAAGTCACTTTTGGAATACTGCATACAAGGACAATTTGCATTAGCACGTTTTACTAATTTAAGGACTTTGAAGTTTTCACTATATATAATTCAAGGTTCATTATCATATTACATTGGTTTACACTTGAACTAATTTGCACTTGCAGTGCACAAATAGGTGTGGTACACTTTATTTTTTATTATTTTTATTTATGTTGATTGCACACTGCATCTATAGAGTTTTGTTTATGATGCGTTTTTTTGAAGACCTAGCTTGATTTTCGCCTTGATATACACCTATACACATTTTTCTCACTTTGTCATCTACACTCAGCACACTAAAGAGTAGTGTGATTCACTTTTTAGGGACGGTATAGATATAGGGCAGCGCCACCTACTTCTTTATATACATACAGGGGGTCTTAGGACCCACTTCCTGTTCGGCCTGGGAGGAGAAACAACAGCCCCGGAGCGAGGAACAGCAGCCCTACCCTGAATCCTCCTCATCTGCCTCCTAAGATAAGGAGGCCTCTGATCACCTCCTTCCCATCCGTCTCCTGCGGAGGGGGAGGTTGATCGACACCTTCCCGTCCGCCTACTGTGGGGGGGGGGGATCTCCACCTGCATATCCGTCTCCCACGTGTGGGGGATCGCCGCCTTCCTATCCGTCTCCCGTCGGGGGGGGGGGGTGTTGGTTTGCTGCCCCCTTCAAAATTTTGACCACCAGCCGCCACTGGCCAGTATCATAATATTTTCTTTCAACACAATTTAGTTATTGCAAGTATGCATGATTATGCCTGATAATTGGATCGTTAGAATCAATGATTTCCTATTTTCTGGCTTAAGTTACCATAAAAAAAATGCTTTATATCAACCTTTCTATCTCTCCATTAGATTCCTCACCGCCGAGATCATTTGTGGCCTGCAGTCCTTTCATAACCAGGGAATTGTACATCGGGATATCAAACCAGAAAACATTCTGCTGGATAGCAGTGGACATGTCAGAATCGCTGATTTTGGCGTATCAGAAACGGATGTGCATTCCTCCCAGGCCCTGACGTCCTATGTCGGCACTCCATTCTACATGGCACCAGAAGTGAGTATTGAATCATTTTGCTTTTCCCTTCTTCTTGTCAGTAAAGCAACCAGTAATGACTATTCTACTCTTTTTTTGATATTTCTATAGGTCCATTTGAAAATGCCACACGGATTTGCTGCTGACTATTTCTCCCTGGGAGTTATGGTCTATGAGATGGCGACTGGAAAATATCCATTCGCCTACTCCAACTCAGATACCGTTGCAGACACCAGCTCAGAGACCGGTTCAGACAACGACTCGGACAGCGACTGGGCCACCGACTTGGGCACTGACTCAGACATCGATCAGGTGCTCAAAGACTCAATCTGCAACGATTTTCCAAGTTTCCCTGAGGATTTCAACACAGATCTCAAGGACCTCATAGCGGACAAAGTAAGTAAACACCATCTGTAGCCAGCCAGAAAATGTCTATTTTATTAATATTTATTAAAGAAGAATGGCATAGTTATTGCCTTTGTACCAATGTTAACCTTTGTTTTTTTTTTATATTATTACAGCTTTTATGCAAATGTCCAAACGCAAGAGAGATGCATGTTAAAGATTTACAAAGCCACCCATTTTTTAGCGGCGTAGACTGGGTGAAACTGAAGACTGGGAAAGTAAGCCCACCATTCGACATGGAGACAGTAAGTACATAAACCACACATTGGTCCTTCTATATTCTCCCAGCACCTGAGTGTGCATAGCCATTTCAAATAGAAAGGCTATCATTGTACATATTCTTCAGTAATAATGTTTCTTCTCTTCACAGGACCAGATCACAGAGCTGATGATTGAGGAAAAAGAAGAAGAACTGGATGCTGAAGTATCAGAAGAGGACCAAGAGCTTTATTGTGGGTTCTCTTTCACCAGCAGCAGATGGGGAGAAATACAAAGACCATAGGTGCCATCAGCTCCAAAGAAGATTTTTATAGGAAGAAAGGAAGAAAGGAAATCAGCGCTGTAAATGTGTGGCGGCAGTGGGGTCCTACCCGACGCGTTTCGTCCTCTTAGACGTCGTCTGGGGGGGCCAACGTCTAAGAGGACGAAACGCGTCATATAGGACCCCACTGCCGCCATACATTTACAGTGCTGATTTTGCAACGACAAGAAAGAAAGAAAGAAAGAAAGAAGAAAAGAAAGAGAGGGGGATGGAGAAAGAAAGAAAGACAAAAAGAATGGAAGGGAGAAAAGAGAGGGGGATGGAGAAAGAAAGACAAAAAGAATGGAAAGGAGAAAAGAAAGAGAGGGGGATGGAGAAAGAAAGAAAGACAAAAAGAATGGAAGGGAGAAAAGAAAGAGGGGGATGGAGAAAGAAAGAACGACAAAAAGAATGGTAAGGAAGGAAGAAAAAAAAGAGAGGGGATAGAGAAAGAAAGAAAGACAAAAAGAATGGAAAGGAAGGAAGGAAGAAAAGAAAGAGAGGGGGATGGAGAAAGAAAGAAAGACAAAAAGAATGGAAAGGAAGGAAATATGCCAAATAATTCTGCGCTGCCCAGAAAAACAAAACGAATAAGCAGCTAACACGGCCAATAGGATATATGCATATGGAAAGAAAACAGAATAAGTGTAGCGCTAAAACAATCTTAAATGTCCAACATAGAGACAATGTAGTCCAAGAGATGGTGAAAACATCTTAAGTGAGACTTAGAAGAAAGTCCTCCATGTTTATAAGACGCATAATAACTGATAGTCCATAGAAATTACGTGACTTTATGTGAGGAACAAATAAATACGTGCGTGACATCTGGAGTGAAGACAAAAGAAGCACACCACCACCGACAATAAGAAGGCTTACTGGATCTATTGGCCCCAAAGAGACATACGCCCAATTGGGTCAAAACAGGCTTGGGTGGTGGGTGGTTGTAGGTAATCCAGAGGGGTTTGTGAAGATGGAGGTCCTGGAATGAACCGTGGACTGGTGTGTCCCTCAGGATGATGTTAGGAAGCAGATGGTAATAGTATAAGGTGGAGAGCAAAAAAGGAAGGCCACATAGTGTAAATCCATAAAACAAGTATCAAATTTATTAAAAATGAGAGATACACTCACATGTAAATCTTTCAAAATCAGCGTTGTAAATGTGTGGCGGCAGTGGGGTCCTACCCAATGCGTTTCGTCCTCTTAGACGTCGTCTGGGGGGTCAATGTCTAAGAGGACAAAACACGTCGGGTAGGACCCCACTGCCGCCACACATTTACAGCGCTGATTTTGAAAGATTTACATGTGAGTGTATCTCTCATTTTTAATAAATTTGATACTTGTTTTTGGATTTACACTATGTGGCCTTCCTTTTTTCCTCTCCACCTTATACTATTACCATCTGCTTCCTAACATCATCCTGAGGGACACACCAGTCCATGGTTCATTCCAGGACCTCCATCTTCACAAACCCCTCTGGATTACCTACAACCACCCACCAGCCAAACCTGTTTTGACCCAATTGGGCGTATGTCTCTTTGGGTCCAATAGATCTAGTAAGCCTTCTTATTGTCGGTGGTGGTGTGCTTCTTTTGTCTTCACTCCAGATGTCACGCACTTATTGATTTGTTCCTCACATAAAGTCACGTAATTTCTATGGACTATCAGTTATTATGCGTCTTATAAACATGGAGGACTTTCTTCTAAGTCTCACTTAAGATGTTTTCACCATTTCTTGGACTACATTGTCTCTATGTTGGACATTTAAGATTGTTTTAGCGCTACACTTATTCTGTTTTCTCTGGAAAGGAAGGAAGAAAAGAAAGAGAGGGGGATGGAGAAAGACAGAAAGACAAAAAGAATGGAAAGGAAGGAAGGAAGAAAAGAAAGAGAGGGGGATGGAGAAAGACAGAAAGACAAAAAGAATGGAAAGGAAGGAAGGAAGAAAAGAAAGAGAAAAGAAAGAGAGGTGGATGGAGAAAGAAGGAAGGAAGAAAAGAAAGAGAAAAAAAAGAAAAGAAAGAGAGGGGGATGGAGAAAGAAGGAAGGAAGAAAAGAAAGAGAAAAGAAAGAAAAGAAAGAGAGGGGGATGGAGAAAGAAGGGAGGAAAGAAAGAAGAAAGGAGAGATGAAAGGAAACAAGAAAGAAAAGAAAGAGAGGGGGGATGGAGAAAGAAGGAAGGAAAGAAAGAAGAAAGTAGAGATGAAAGGAAAAAAGAAAGAGAAAAGAAAGAAAAGAAAGAGAGGGGGTGGAGAAAGAAGGAAGGAAAGAAAGAAGAAAGGAGAGATGAAAGGAAAAAAAGAAAGAAGGAAGGAAGGAAGGAAGGAAGGAAGGAAGGAAGGAAGGAAGGAAGGAAGGAAGGAAGGAAGGAAGGAAGGAAGGAGAAAGAGAAAGAATGGAAAGATAGAAAGAAAGCTAGGGGGGTGGAGGAAGAAGGGAAGGAAGAGCATCCCCTACATCAGTGTACTCACTGGGAGGCAGGAGGGACTGGATGGATGGATCAGGCTCCCCTTGTCCTTTTCTGTTTGGTGGGCTTCAGCTTGAATCTTCTTGCCCACACATCCCCTTCTCTGAGGCAGAACAGAGAACACTGCCGAGGAGAGTGGGCGGGGCAGACACAGGAGGAGAGGGCGGGAGGAGGAGGAGCAGAAGCTCTCTCTCCTCTTCTGTCTGGCTGTGCGGGCAGCAGGGGGAGGGGGGAGATCTGTCAGAGCAGGCTCTACTGAGCGGCTCTCCCTGTCTGTGATCCGGAGATGTACGTGAGCTCCGATCACACGTCTCACTCGCAGCCTGTATCTCTCCCTGTAGCAGAGCGAGGGGACTCGGGACTGTGTGATGGCGGAGATCTCTGCTGCTGGAAGAGGCGGCTCTATAATTAGGTAAACTAGCCAGCTGTGCGAGGCCCCTGTGACTGTGAGGCTGAGGCTACCGCCTATTTCGCCTAATTAGAGAGCCGCCTCTGCTGTCCTCCAACCTCCCTCTATAGCTGGCCCATTAAATGCTTGAAAAAAAGTACCAACCTATAGGGGAGGCCGAAGGCCAGTTTTTTCTTTTCAGACGTGTGTTGGATCAGCTAAAAAGGGAGGTTGGAGACAGATAATATTTTTTGCAGGTGTGTTTTGGACCAGCTATAGGGAGAGGTTGGAGGACGGTACTTTTTTTAGGCGTGTGTTGGACTGGCTATAAGGGGAGGTTGGAGGCCAGTATAAGGGGAGGTCGAAGGCTAGTGTTTTTTTCAGATGTGTGTTGGACCAGCTAAAAGGAGAGGTTAGAGGTTGGTACTTTTTTTCAAGCATTTAATGGGCCAGCTATAGGGGGAGGTTGGAGGACAGTACTTTTTTTAGGCGTGTGTTGGACTGGCTATAAGGGGAGGTTGGAGGCCAGTATAAGGGGAGGTCGGAGGCTAGTGTTTTTTTCAGATGTGTGTTGGACCAGCTAAAAGGAGAGGTTAGAGGTTGGTACTTTTTTTCAAGCACTTAATGGGCCAGCTATAGGGGGAGGTTGGAGGACAGTACTTTTTTTAGGCGTGTGTTGGACTGGCTATAAGGGGAGGTTGGAGGCCAGTATAAGGGGAGGTCGGAGGCTAGTGTTTTTTTCAGATGTGTGTTGGACCAGCTAAAAGGAGAGGTTAGAGGTTGGTACTTTTTTTCAAGCACTTAATGGGCCAGCTATAGGGGGAGGTTGGAGGACAGTACTTTTTTTAGGCGTGTGTTGGACTGGCTATAAGGGGAGGTTGGAGGCCAGTATAAGGGGAGGTCGGAGGCTAGTGTTTTTTTCAGATGTGTGTTGGACCAGCTAAAAGGAGAGGTTAGAGGTTGGTACTTTTTTTCAAGCACTTAATGGGTCAGCTATAGGGGGAGGTTGGAGGACAGTACTTTTTTTAGGCATGTGTTGGACTGGCTATAGGGGAGACCGGAGGCCAGTTTTTTTCTTTTCAGACATGTGCTGGATCAGCTAAAAAGGGAGGTTGGAGACAGGTAATATTTTTTGCAGGCGTTTTTTGGACCAGCTATAGGGGGAGGTTGGAGGATGGTACTTTTTTTAGGTGTGTGTTGGACTGGCTATAATGGGAGGTTGGAGGCCAGTATAAGGGGAGGTCGGAGGCTAGTGTTTTTTTCAGATGTGTGTTGGACCAGCTAAAAGGTGAGGTTAGAGGTTGGTACTTTTTTTCAAGCATGTAATGGGCCAGCTATAGGGGTAGGTTGGAGGCTGGTAATTTTTTTTGGAGGCGTGTTTTGGACCAGCTATAGGGGAGGTTGGAGGATGGTACTTTTTTTAAGGCGTGTGTGTGACTGGCTATAGGGGAGGCCGGAGGCCAGTTTTTTTGTTTTCAGACATGTGGTGGATCAGCTAAAAGGGGAGGTTGGAGACAGGTAATATTTTTTCCAGGCGTGCTTTGGACCAGCTATAGGGGGAGGTTGGAGGACGGTACTTTTTTTAGGCATGTGTTGACTGGCTATAAGGGGAGGTTGGAGGCCAGTATTTTTTTTTTCTTTTTGCCATTTGGCACTAGATGTGTGCAAACCAGCAATAATATATTGACCGGAATATTATAACGTTACTCTCACAATAAATGGTAAAAATAATCCTTTCAAGTGCTAGTGACTTTCCAAACTTTATTAACACCATCCGTTGTATCACTACAAGCACCCAAGACTTAGAATAGATTATGCGAGGTGTCGCTGTGATCAAGTACAAGCCATAAAGTATATCCACGCGCTCTGCCGTGGGAAAGCTGTGTACGTTCACATATGTTTGCAAATATATGCAACAAAAACCTCTGTTGTATCAACATTTTTGCACTAGTTTAGCTGCTAAATGTATTTATTGCCATAAATGTCTCAATTTGGAAATGACATTAGAGTAGAGTTAGGGACTGCACTTTGCAGAGGGGCTTTGACGTGGCAGTGTGGCTTCACATATATTTGCAAATATACATACAATGTAAACCTAATACAAATTGTTGAAACAGTTTAGACTTGTTTTATTTTGCTGGCTAGCTGGTAAGTGTGCTAGGGAATTTTGTATTTTTTTTACTATGAGCTGCCATGCATAAAGGGGTTGTAAAGGCAGAAGGTTTTTTATCTTAATGTACAAAATAGAACAGGGGGGCGGGACTTTAAAAGAAGTACGCGGAGGGTCAAATGTTGTGTGGCATTATAATTGACATATCTATAATATATGTAAAGGAATTGGACATTTGTCTCATAATTCATATTCGATAGAAAATTGATATACTACACATATAATTAAATACCTGTATGGAGTAAGATATTAAATGAAAGACTTTATTTCATACAGCAATACATAATACATAAATAATCCAAAAAATGGATGGCACATAATACATATAGAAAAGCCCAAATTGGATAGCACATGACTGGAATATAGTCAAATACATAATGCATGAACAGAGTCCACAATGACGTGGTAGGATGAAGTATGCAATTTGAACACGACATCTGATGTCACTCATCAGGAGCAAGCGTGTACACGTACCAGATATCTCTGTAATGATATGTTGTGCATTTCTAGTTGGTCTAATATAATCACAGGTGTGAAAAATATAAAAAGAAATGGGGGTAAAACACCTATATCATACTTACAGGGCATCCATGTGCAATTGGTACGGTATTGAGGGTCACGAATATCCCCAGATGGGGAACATCTCCTCCAGGAGCTGAGATGGTATGTTAAGTGACAGCATGCCCAACAGGCAACCCTCCAAGGCATGGTCATGCATCAGGCTTTAATGTGTGAGTAAGCATGTATGATCACAAAAAACAAATTGGGGCTGTAGAAAATAAATAGAATTATAAAGGTGAGTGATGAGTATTAAATAAACTAAATAAGAAAATTAAGTGCAAAAAGGTCCGTGAAAATGAACCAAATCATAAGAAAAAGAATAAAAAAAAAGTGAAAAATCGCATGAAAATCATGTAATACCCTGAGGGGAAAAGAGTGAGAGGAAAAAAAATGTGCAGTCTATGTGATGGAGAGAAAATCAGAAATAGTTACCTGGTGATATCATACAGAGACATGCTCTGAAACATGAAGTGCATGTGTGAAGAGAAAAGCCAGAATGTGAACAAGACTCCCAGTGGGGGTATAAGTAACACCCAACACTCCCTGGGCTCCACCCATATATAATCATGGATAGGAAACCAGCATTAATTGTTGCCTGGAAAAGTAAAGGGTGTGGTGAGTTCAAAGAGAAAGAAAACACACCATAAAGGGAGAAAAAATAGAAAGGTGAAAAAAATCGCATGAGGGTCATGCAATTTCACAAAAAAAAGAGAAGGGTGATAAAAAGCAGGGGAGTGTGCGAGAGGTAAAAGAGCACCCACAAAAGTGGACTAACAAGACCAGAAAGTGAAAAGTGGGATGCAGAAGGAATGATATGGGGGAAAGGTAACCTACCAACAAAAAAGGGAAGTAGGCTGTGTATGGTGTCTAAGGGAAGAAGCAGAAGCCAAATGCTAGAAACATCCAAAGATGGCGCCTATAGGGGCACCGCCGCGAAAGTCCCATCAATGTCACACATATGCGAGCAAAGGGAAGGGGAGACGCCATCACCAATGCGGAAGAGCCGCCTGGTGGTTTGACGCCAAACCGGGTCCCATAGCTCTCGTAAGTAGAATAATCTTTGGCAAATGCAGCGCCACAGAAACTCCGCCCGCCCAGTGTAGAAAGTGTGATGTCGACACGCAGTGAATGTGCACCCACCCCCTGCAGGAACACGGGGAGGGAACGCCCGGAGTGCGCGGCGCAGCTCCCGGACCAGAGGAAAACCAAGACAGGGACAGCATAGACCACATTAATTGGTGTATATAAAGGGCCATAAATATTTTTAATTATCATAAAAAAAGAATAAAAAATATAAATACAGCATGAACTAATTACAAAGCAGGAACATGATGGTTACAATGCATTCTATGCATTAAGATAAAAAGCCTTCTGTGTGCAGCAACCCCCCTAATACTTACCTGAGGATCCTCTCTGTCCAGTGATGTCTATGAGTGTCTTAGCCATCCGAGATTCTCCCTCCCTGATTGGCTGAGACATTGGCTTCCGCTGCTGTCAATCAAAGTCAGCTAGCCAATCAGGAGAGAGAGAGAGGGTCGGGCTGGGGTGGGTCTCCATGTCTGAATGGACACACAGAGCTGTGACTCAGCTCAGGTGCCCCCACAGCAAGCTTATGGCCATAGGGTTCGTGGTCAGTAGGAGAAGGAGTAGTGCCCCTATTAGTATGAGGAACAGTATTATAGTATAGTCATTGGTATCAGTGGAAGAAATAGTGCCTCCTTGTTGGTGTCAGTGGGAGGAATAGTGCCCCATATCAGTGGGAGGAATTGTACCCCAAGGGCTGGATAAAGGCTAGAAAAGGGCCACATCTGTCCCTCAGGCCACAGTTTGGAGGCCACTGCTATTCTAGATCAGTTGGAAAAGTAAGGAGGAGTCTGGAAAAACCCCCAAGAAATGTTTTGGGTCCTCACTGAATCAGAGGATGTAACTGAGTCTGATTTTACCCCCCTCCCCCCCTGAAAATAAAAACAAATCAAGTAAATTTCTTTCCTTCTCCAACTCCAATGTAAAACTCTTTGTGGAAAGAGTAACCCAAGATATCCAGAAAGTACATCCAACACAAAATAATTCTAACCTAACACACACACAAAGAGTAGCCTTCAATCAATTGAAAGCCAGGCAAGGCATAATTATAAAACTGTCAGATAAGGGTGGCAACCTTGTCACACACAATTGATGGCTATATGACAACGTGTCACAGAATTTTTAAAAAATCCATCATGGTACCAGAAAATACCAGCTTCCACTATTGTAGACTATCGAAAGGAATTTTTCATATCATAGACAGGGCTTTAATTACTAGCGCTCGTAGGTAGAATAATCTTTGGCAAATGTAGCGCCACAGAAGCTAACGCCGCCCGCCCGGCATAGAAAGTGTGATGTCAGCATGCAGTGCGCATGCACCCACTCCCCGCAGGAAGACGGGGAGGGAACGCCCGCAGTGCGCGGCGCAGTTCCCGGACCAGAGGAAAACCAAGACAGGGACAGCATAGACCACATCAAGACTGCCACCAAGCACACACAACCCTGAAGGTTGTGTGTGCCACTGCTATTCTAGACCACAGAAGGTTGGAGGCCACTGCTATTCTAGACCACATCAAGACCGCCACCAAGCACACACAACCCTGAAGGATCCTATAGGGGAAAGGGGGATTAAAAAAATGTTTTTGGTGTATATAAAGGGCCATAAATATTTTTAATTATCATAAAAAAAGAATAAAAAATATAAATACAGCATGAAATAATTACAAAGCAGGAACATGATGGTTACAATGCATTCTATGCATTAAGATAAAAAGCCTTCTGTGTGCAGCAACCCCCCTAATACTTACATGAGGTTCCTCTCTGTCCAGTGATATCCACGAGTGTCTCAGCCGTCCGAGATTCTCCCTCCCTGATTGGCTGAGACATTGGCTGCCGCTGCTATCAATCAAAGTCAGCTAGCCAATCAGGAGAGAGAGGGTAGGGGCCGGAGTGGGTCTCCATGTCTGAATGGACACATGGAGCTGTGACTCGGCTCAGGTGCCCCCATGGCAAGCTTATGGCCATAGGGTTTGTGGTCGGTAGGAGGAGGAGTAGTGCCCCTATTAGTATGAGGAATAGTATTATATAGTATAGTCATTGGTATCAGTGGAAGAAATAGTGCCTCCCTGTTGGTGTCAGTGGGAGGAATAGTGCCCCATATCAGTGGGAGGAATAGTACCCCAAGGGCCGGATAAAGGCTAGAAAAGGGCCACATCTGTCCCTCAGGCCACAGTTTGGAGGCCACTGCTATTCTAGATCAGTTGGAAAAGTAAGGAGGAGTCTGGAAAAACCCCCAAGAAATGTTTTGAGTCCTCACTGAATCAGAGGATGTAACTGAGTCTGCTTTTACCCCCCCCCCCCGAATATAAAAACAAATCAAGTAAATTTCTTTCCTTCTCCAACTCCAATGTAAAACTCTTTGTGGAAAGAGTAACCCAAGATATCCAGAAAGTACATCCAACACAAAATAATTCTAACCTAACACACACACAAAGAGTAGCCTTCAATCAATTGAGCCAGGCAAGACATAATTATAAAACTGTCAGATAAGGGTGGCAACCTTGTCACACATAATTGATGGCTATATGACAATGTGTCACAGAATTTTAAAAAAATCCATCATGGTACCAGAAAATACCAGCTTCCACTATTGTAGACTATCAAAAGGAATTTTTCAATATCATAGACAGGGCTTTAGTTACTCTAATTCCAAAAATACCAAAGAATTTTTAAAGGTAAATTACCCAGTAACCTCCACGTTCTATGGCCTACTAAAAACCCACAAATCGCTATCAGATTCACCAGAGAGACCCATAATTTCAGGCATTGGCTGTTTAACATACAAAGCCAGCTCCCTCATTGATTATCTACGACCACACGTGGAGAGCCTTTCGACATATCTCAAAGATACAATTCATCTACTTACTATCTTGGAGGGACTATCGGTCCCCACGAATACAATTTTGGCCTCCATTGATGTGGAGGCCTTGTATTCAAGCATCCCCCATACTAGGGGAATCTCTGTTACAGCAACATTCCTGAGTAAGAGGTACATAGGAGCGGCCCCATACAACACTTTCATACTTGAGATGTTACATTTCATCCTAACTCATAATGCGTTCATCTTCGATGGCTCCCACTTCCTCCAGGTGCAGAGGGTGGCGATAGGGACCAAATGTGCCCTCATAGGAGAACCTGTACCAGGGGGGTGGGAGCGGGAACTGTTCGCATCTGAGTAGTTGTCGATGTACCTGCGCCACATGCTTCTGTGGCGCATGTACATCAACAGCATACTGATCTTTTGGACAGGACCGGTAGAACTTTTAACATCATTCACTGAAGTATCTTTTTTAAAATGAAGCTAGACACTACAAAAGGTCTGTCCCATTCTGCTTTGATTGAGCAGAGGATCTGTTTACCGAGCCCCCCACTGAATGGACCAAACAGCACCCGTATGAAAGAGGCTCTAATCAGTAATGGACCTTTTCAATGTAGTCGGGGTTGAGTCAGGCACCAGTCCAGCTAGGCAGGTTTTAAGAGATGCTGCGAAAGTTGTCTTTAAAAGTTCCTTGGAGTATTGGGTGGGGGGAATTAAACTATGTAGAAATGTAAAACTTTGGATCAGAAATAAGTGTCCCCCCACTACCTACCAGTCCATAGCATCAAGTTCAGGTAATTGGTTTGTGTTAATTGGTGCTATTCACAAGTATTGTACAATCATGCTGTATAGTGCTCTAAATCAGTTGTTCTCAACCTTGTCCTCAAGTACCCCCAACAGGCCATGTTTGTAGGTTTTCCTTTATCCTGCACAGGTGCATTATATCAAAGTCAATGGCTTGGTATTTTGGACAACTATTTTATCTAAGAGAAATTCCCAAAACATGGCCTGCTGGGGGTACTTGAGGACAGGGTTGAGAACCACTGCTCTAAATAAGTATAAAAGGAAAGCTTCCAAAGACAATGCCTAGCTGTGTCCGGGCATGCATTAACAGACCTTGGTAACAGGCTATACAAGCATGGAGCTTGCCAAACAGCACTTGCACTTTTCCAATACTCACACTTTTAGCCCCACAAGAGCACCGAATGTGCATCTGCCCACCTCTTATATGAAGAACTCACCTACTGCTTGATTGCTTGTCCGGGAAAAGTGCATACCGGGGGTAGATTGCAGACTCCACAATGTATACAACAGTTGTCTAGGTGAATGGGACTTTTCCAGCCTCCCTCTGCCACAAAGTTAATATATATTATTATTTGCATGCATGCGTATAGGAGAGTTTACTGTGGTTAAAGTAAAACTTCAGCCCTTGTTCTTCCTGGCTAGTACCCTCTCCCCCCACACACACACACGCTGCTATTATGGCACAAGCGCAGATATTCTGAAGGGATGCGTGTGCTCAAAGAAGGGGACGTTTTATCAGTTACATGCTACGTGTCCCTTGCGCATGTACAGTAAAGCCCGTGCATGCCTGGATCTATGGAGAGACCTGCGCAGATGTGCTGCAGGGCTGTCGGGACCCAAAGCCCTACGACACATCTGCGCACATGCAGAATCCAGCAGGGGGCCTAGACATCATTCTTGCCTAGATTAGAGTTGCAAAAGTGCTGATCTGCAGCAAAACAAATTAAAAAAAAAATAAATAAACACATCAAATTTGAATAGAGGGAGAGGAAGGGGGCAGGGCAAGAGATTTGTTTTAGGGCGAAGGCCCACTTTAAAGTACATTAAAACCATAACTGAATGACATTTAATTTGCTAAAGCACTGAGCATCATTAACAAATGACACCCCCCAAAAAAAATATTTTGGTTAAATATTTTTTTTTTTTTTTTGTATCATAGGGGTTGATTTACTAAAGGCAAATCAAAACTGCACTGCAAGTGCACTTGAAAGTGCAGTCACTGTAAATCTGAGGGGAAGATCTGAAATCAGAGGAAGCTCTGCTGTTTTTATCATCCAATCATGTACAAGCAAAAATGCTGTTTTTTGTTTTCCTTGTATGTTCCCCTTGGATCTACAGCGTCTGCACTTCCAAGTGCACTTGTAGTGCAAAGTGGATTTGCCTTTAATAAATTAACCCCATAGTGTCGCTGTTTAGGGCTCTTGCATAAAATGCAGCTGTATTACAGCGCTTGGGAGCCACAGGAGTTGTTGATAGCGACTGTACAAACGAATTACATTGACTTTAAGCGTAAGCATGCATACACATACAGGCACATGCCAATGGACACAGACAAGATGTGTTTAGAGTCGTACATCCTTACATGAAAGCACATTTATGCTCGTAGCTGCCTATACCTGCGTAAAGCCGTATCCTGTAATTTATTTGTACAGGTGGCTATACGCAACACCTGTAACCATATTTTACGTTGAATGGCTCAATGTGTCCGTGTGCATGAGCCCTTAGCCTCTTTTCAGCCAATTGCTGTCTACATGCATCAGATTCACACTCAATGCTTTGGTCCAGCTTCTTGATGGTGACAACTCTTGTTGGCACTGCGGCTTCTAGTCCCCACCAGGGGCACATGTGACAGGGCAACAACACAGGAACAACAATTTATGGCAAGATCGCCAGGTATCCTTTTAAAAGAAAGCTGCAGATTTAGAAAATTTGAAAACAAAGACCATTACCAACAATATATGTTTATTTCTCTTGTCCCATAACACATACTTGGTAATAAAGTACAAAGGGGGTTATTTACGAAAGGCAAATCCACTTTGCACTACAAGTGCAAACTACAAGTGCAAAGTGCATTTGAAATTGCACTGCAAGTGCACTTGGAAGTGCAGTCGCTGTAGATCCGAGAGGGACATGCAAGGAAAATAAAAAACAGCATTTTAGCTTGCACGTGATTGGATGATAAAATCAGCAAAGCTTCCCCTCATTTCAGATCTACCCTTCAGATTTACAGCGACTGCACTTCCAAGTGCACTTTCAGTGCAATGTCAAGTGCACTTTGCACTTGTAGTGAAAAGTGGATTTGCCTTTCGTAAATAACCCCCAATGTGTCGTAATGTATGCCGTATAGAACAATTACACTTGTCAGGAATTATTTAGACATGAATGTGGTGGTGTAGCTGTTACAGAATACATGATTTCCTTGTCATCACATGACATACACATCAGCAGTGTACAGGACACACCGATCCTTTGTGGAAATGAAGCATGAATGTGATTAGGAGAAGCTAGCTTTCAGGCTCTGGGAGACATGCAGACATAAGGCTAATGACCATGCAGACTTGCTACTATGGCAGGGAATAAGAAAAATGCTGCTGGCTAGCCGAAAATTGGTCTTCTGCTAGAGGCACTTAGGATGAAATATGCAGCCGCTGAGTTACTGCTTACCAATATAACCTGGGGTCATCATGTTCACAATGAATAATTCATACGATGAAAGCTGCATGGCCGCATAGTGTGTACACCCAGCATTTGCACTCTTTTATTCACAATTAAAGTGGACCTCTTGCTTACTTTGACAAGCCTTCTGGTCTACAGGAAATGCGATATTTATTTTAAAATAAGCCCCTGAGATCTGATTAACAATTTTATCTGCTTTTCATTTGACTATAGAGAAGTGAACTTGCAGGCCAGTAGGAGAAATCCAAGTGAAATAGACAAAAAGAGCAATAGACAGCCATCATAAGAACCAAATAATCATTTATTGCTGAGAAAAGAGGCAGATAAAAGGTAGCCACTGCATTATATCTAAAAAAAAAAAAAAAAAAAAAAAAGAAAGAAAGTGTTCTGTATAGGGGAGGAAGTATTAATAGTCACAGTGGACTTGTACTATGAATAATCACACGGACATAAAGGTATGGACTCCTAACACTTTTAAAGCTGAGCTCCAGGCTCCTTCAGAAAAAAATTAAAGTCAGTAGCTACAAATACTCTAGCTGCTGACTTTTAATATTAGGATACTTACCTGTCCATGGATCAAGCGGTGTCCTCATCCTAGCCGATTTTTCAATAGGCTCTCGGGTGCTGTCGCCTCCTTGCGGCTTCACAGCCGGCTCCCTGCGCTTTGTGAATAGCCTGGAGGCGGGGGAAGGAGGAGGGAAGCTTCCGGCTGAGTTTGCTGAGTTCGCCGCGGCGAACTCACCCAGAAGTGGGAGCGGGTACCTGTCAAGATCAGGTACCCAATCCCCACCCGAAAGGTGCCAAATGTGGCAACGGAGGGGGAGGAGGCAGACAAACAGAGCTTCCTATTTTGAGTGGAGCTCCACTTTAATAGGCAAATTTTTTTCTTGAAAATGATGCAAGACAATTTCACTCGTCAAATGGTGAAAGCCCCAACTAAATATAATGCTCTGCTGGACCTACTAATTACAAGCAAAACAGAGCAGATTACAAATGTGGAAGTAGGGATAACTTAGAAAACAGTGATCACCGAGTAAATACATTTGTTATCAATTCTATGAAAGGGAGACACGGGGAAGAAAAAGAACACTAAATTTCAAAAGAGTGAACTTTACTAAGCTGTGCTCTATACTACATCACATCAAATGGGATCAAATTCTTGAAACAAAGAACACCGAAGAGAAATGAGAGTGCTTTAAGGTGGCTAAATATGAACGTAAAAAGGCATATACAGTGGTACCTCGGTTTACGAACTTACTTTGTGAAACGACTCTGGTCGCGAGCCGAATTGGTTGTGAACCGAGGCAAATTTTCCCAAAGGGATCAATGTACATCAGGTTAATCTGTTGTGAACTTTTTTTTCTGTATATATATATATATATATACAGTAAAATTATGAAATCTATGTACAAAAAAAGGATTTTAAACATATATTACCTACAGTCTTTTACATTAAGCTGACTTCTTTCATGTGTACATCTAAAAAAAAAAACTATAGCTCCTCTTTAATCCTTGTTTGAAACAATCCCAAACCCCAATTTAAGTGACTAATCTAGGGGCCAGAAAACAGCACTGTGTATCCAGGAAAAGATCATCTGAGGGCATGATAAAGTTGTAGAATTCATATGAACTGTTATTCCATGATTCCCGAGCCCACCCTCATGGTAGTCATGGGGAGAAACCCCTATCTGAGTGGACTGGTTTGCCTAAGACCCTCATCTTGCACTGCTCTTATCAATATGAACGTGTCAGAGCAGGGAAGATGGCTGAGGCTCTTGTTCGCGAACCGAGTTGTTCGTGAACAAAAGCGTTCAAGAACCGAGATATCACTATAAATGAGGAAAAAAAAGCCCTTTGAAAATCAGTGAACATCAGCATTCTAAAACTACAAAGAATGCAATAAGAAATGCAAGAGCGCCATCAGGGCAGCTAAAATAGATGATAAAAACACACATTGTGGACGAGAGTAAAACAAATCACCAAAAGTTTTTAAATATATTAACAGTAAAACGGCAAGGTCAGAACATATTGGCCCCATAAAAGATGATCATGGGAAGTTGGTAACAACTGACAGGGAGACGGCAATTGTATTAAATACATTCTTCTCCTCAGTCTATACAAATGAAGAGGAGTGGTATAATAAACAAGACTGTAATGTTTATAACATTGTATTCAATGTACCCTTGTGCCTGACAGAGACTAGTGTTCAAAAAAGACTGGAAAAACTTAATGTGAATAAATCACCAGGACCATAAGGCTTACACTGGAGAGTCCTTAAAGATCTTAGCCAATGTATAGCAGACCATTCTTCCTAGTTTTTAAGAAAAGCTTAGGAACTGGAATGGTACCAGCTGATTGGCATATATCAAGCGTAGTAGCAATATTCAAAAAGGGATGAGATATACTGTATACCTGGAAACTACAGACCAGTCAGGCTAACATAAATAATATGTAAACTATTGAAAGGAATGATGAAGGACCATATCCAAGAATTAGTAGCAACCAGTGCGGTTTTATGAAGAATGCTAACATTTAACATTCTATGAGGAGTTAAGGTGGAATTTACCTAAGGCATTTGGTACTGTACATGACAAATGCTTAATTTAGAAATTAAGGTATTTTGGCATTAATGTGATCATATGTACCTGTACAGAAAATTGGTTACAGCAGCACGTCCAGAGAGTGATGATTGATGGCATATTTTTTGAATTGTCTGGAGTTGTGAGTGGGGTCCTGGGACTAGTTCTGTTTAATTTGTTTATAAATGATATAGAGGTTGAAATAAATAGTTCTATCTCAATGTTTTCTGATGATACAAAGCTAAGCAGGGCACTAACTTCACAATAGGAGAAATATAGAAACTTTACAAGGAGAACATTGAGTGGTAAGAAGCTAAAAAAGCAGATGAGGTTTAACCACTTAAGGACCAGCCTCGTTTTGAATTTTAGGTGTTTACATGTTTAAAACAGTTTTTTTTTTCTAGAAAATTACTTAGAACCCCCAAACATTATATATTCTTTTTTTCTAACACCCTAGAGAATAAAATGGCGGTCATGCAATACTTTTTTTCACACCGTATTTACGCGGCGGTCTTACAAGCGTGTTTTTTTTGGAAAAATTTCACTTTTTTAATAAGACAATAGTAAAGTTAGGCCAATTTTTTTTTATGTTGTGAAAGATAATGTTACGCCGAGTAAATTGATACCCAACATGTCACGCTTTAAAATTGAGCCCGCTCGTGGAATGGCGTCAAACTTTTACCCTCAAAAATCTCCATAGGCGACGTTTAAAAAATTCTACAGGTTGCATGTTTGGCGTTACAGAGGAGGTCTAGGACTAGAATTATTGCTCTCGCTCTACCGGTCGCGGCGATACCTCACATGTGTGGTTTGACCACCGTTTTCATATGCGGGCGCTACTCACGTATGCGTTCGCTTCTGCGCGCAAGCTCGGTGGGACGGGGTTTTTTTTTTTTTCATTTATTTTTATTATTTATTTTACATGATTTTATTTATTTTTACACTGTTTTAAAAAAAAAAATGTGTCACTTTTATTCCTATTACAAGGAATGTAAACATCCCTTGTAATAGAAAAAAGCATGACAGGACCTCTTAAATATGAGCTCTGGGGTCAAAAAGACCTCAGATCTCATATTTACACTAAAATGCAATTAAAAAAAAAAAAGTCATTTAAAAAAATGACATTGAAAAAAATGTGCCTTTAAGACGTATGGGCGGAAGTGGCATTTTGACGTCGCTTCCGCCCAGCAGTGTCATGGAGATGAGTGGGCACCATCATAGCTTCACTCGTCTCCAGGCACAGCAGGGAGACAGACGTGATCGACTCCCCTGCTACCGACGGCTCCGGTAAGAGGCGGAGGGCACCAGATCGCGGCGGGAGGGGGGGGCCTCCCGCCACCGATAAAAGTGATTTCGCAGCGAATCTGCCGCAGAGATCACTTTTATCTGAAAGCCGACCGCCGCACGAAAACGGGGATACCAGGGTTATGACTGCTAGCTGCTGCCATAACAACGATATCCGCCGCCAAACTTTGGACATACATTGGCGTGCGATGGTTGGCAAGTGGTTAATTTTGAAAAATGTAAAGTAATGCATTTCGGAACTAAAAGTATGAATGCAAGTAAAATTCTTGGGGGGAACCTCTGGGGGAATCATGGATGGAAAAGGATCTGGGGGTTCTAGTAGATGATAGACTCCTCGATAGCATGTAATGCCAAGCTGCAGCAAGCAAGGCCAACAGATTGCTAACATGCATTAAAAAGGGTATTTACTCAAGTGATAAAACTATAGTTTTATAACTTTACAAAACTCTGGTTCGCCACATCTTGAGTAAGATGTCTAGTTCTGGTCACCAATTCCAAGAAAGCATGAGATTGAACTGGAGAGAGTCCAGAAAAGGGCAACAAAGCCAATAAGTAGGCTGGAGAACCTCAGTTATCAGAAATTACTACAAAAAAGTCTCCCTGAAGAAGAAACGTTTAAAGCTGGGCATAGATAGATTGATATTTGTCCAGTTCAAGGACCAGCTGAATTCTGATCCATGTATGGGCACTGTGGTTGAACAGAAGTCAGTCTACTGACTAATTTCTGTTGAATCTCCACGCTACAAAAATTTCCACTCCATCCGCGCTGCAGGCTACAGTCTGTGTATTCTGACAGTGGGGAACTCTCTGTCAGAATACAATGACAAAGCAGAAAGATTCCCCCATCCACCTTGAATGTGTGGATGGGGGGAATCAGGTTTTTATTTTTTTCGCTCAACCCGCTGGTTGAATAACAACACTAATGCCGCGTACACACGAGCGGACTTTACAGCAGACTTTGCCCGGTGGACGGGATTTCATCGGACAATTCGATCGTGTGTGGGCTCCAGCGGACTTTGTTTTCTCAAAAGTTGGACGGACTTAGATTTGAAACATGTTTTAAATCAATCCGTCGAAATCGAGTCCGGTGGAAAAGTCCGCCGTCTGTATGCTAGTTCGACGGACAAAAAGCCACGCTAGGGCAGCTATTGGCTACTGCTATGAACTTCCTTGTTTTAGTCCAGTCGTACGCCATCACATACGAATTTGACGGACTTTGGTGGATTGTGTGTAGGCAAGTCCGTTCATTCAGAAAGTCCATTGTAAAGTCCGTGGAAAAGTCAGCCGGGCAAAGTCTGCCGTAAAGTCCGCTCATGTGTACGCGGCATAACTCATTTATGGCCAGCTTAGGAAGGGAAAAAATTACAATAAACAAATCTTAAAATGGGGACTGGGAGTAAACTATTTAATCTTAGGTCTCTAAAGAAGACACGTGTCCACACAATGAAGTTGGACAAGAAGCAGTTCAATCTTAAACTGCGTAAGGGGTTCTTTACTGTTATGCCCCGTACACACGATCAGACTTTCCGACAACAAAACCATGGATTTTTGTTCGAAGGTTGTTGGCTCCAACTTGTCTTGCATACACACGGTCATACAAATGTTGGCCAACAATTACGAACGTGGGAACGTGGTGACGTACAAGACGTATGACGAGCCGATAAAAGAGAAGTTTAATAGTCATGTGATATCTCCATTACGAACGCTAGTTTGAGCGCTTCCGGCTTGTACTTGATTCCGAGCATGTGTGAACTTTTGTGCGACCGACTTGTGTACACATGATCGGAAAGTCCGACAACAAAGTTTTGTTGCCGGAAAATTTGAGAACCTACTAGCCAACATTTGTTGGCGGAAAGTCCGACAAGAAATATTCAATGGAGCATACACAGGGTCGGACTTTCAGCCAACAAGCTCACATCCAACATTTCCCGTCGGAAAGTCCAAACCTGTGTACACGGCATGAGAGTAGTGAGGATGTGGAAATCCCTTCCACAGTTGGTGTCCGCAGAGAGGGTAGATAAATTCAAAAAACTTCTAGATGTGTTTCTTAGCGAATGTAATGTACAGGGGTCTAGAAAATGGTAGTGACATAAGCAAATACACACTCACTGAGGTTGAACTGGATGGACTGGTGTCTTTATTCAACCTTACCTACTATGTAACTATGTAATAATCTTGAGACTCCAATATTAAATTGCAACACCCCTGTACCACAAATGTCTAAATGTCTTTTTTTCACCCAGGAATATTCCAGTGGAAGGACGAGGAGTCAAGCATAACAAAGGAAGGAAACATAAATATAGACTCATATCTGGTGACCAACTGACATTTCTTGAGATGACTCCCATTATTAATGCCATTCTTTTTATTTACAGAATAATGACATTGCTGTAGTATTAGTAAGGATCAATACACAGGTTTTCACACATTTTGTTGTTTGTTTTTGTACCACCATATAAAAAAACACAAAATATAACAAAAGCTTCCATTCCTTTTTTTAAATAAAAAATAATTTGAGCACCTTTATGAAAGGGACATTAGGCTATGCCTGCAGTTGCATATATAGTATGGGTGGTTGTGAGATGAGTAATATAAATAAGTTTAACAGTATGCCATCGTTGTAAAACTTTCATTTCAGTGTATAGTTTGTAAAAGATATATGTTTATTGGAGCAGACATATCTTCTTTTTACCTATGAGATGATACAGTGACAAGGGTAGCCCGGGCCAGTGGTGGCCCGTCCATAGGGGGCGCAGGGGGCGCCACCCCCCCCCCCCCCCCAAAGCTATTAATAAAAAAAAAAAGTATTTTTCAAAAAATGTCTCTTTAAGTGTTTGCCGGGGGGGGGGGGGGCATGGCGCCGGACACAGAGGTGGTATGGAAAGCATTATGTCTTCGCAATCACGTGATTGCGGGCAAGCAAATCTATCGGCCGCCTTTTAGACTGCCCATGGAGCGCAAAGCTCTGCGATCTCTGCACTCCCACTCTGGCATTATGTGTCCTGTGGTGGTTAGAGATTGCCGGGTCCGTAGGACGTAGGGCGGTGCTTTTATCGAACCCGCCAACCACTTTTTTTGAGTGACTCATCCTGGCTGGTCCGATGGAACACGGGACATGAGCAGGGGAGTCAGCCGGTGATCGGGGCATATCACTAAAGAGGCTGCTAGGAGGTAAGATTAAACAGAGCACACTTGTGTTGTACTCTCAGACCTGCAGTGTGATCGCAGCAGCTGCCTGTGTAGTGGATCTGGGGAGGAGGAGGGGGGAGTGTAGAGGCAGTGAAGGGTTGCGAAGCTTTTAAGCATTCCTGGGACAGTACATCTGGATGGGGCTGCTGGGTTAAATTTGTGGCAGGAAAGGGGGAGGGGCAGCCAGGCACACAGTGGGTAATGTTATGCTAGTTGTTCAAGTTCTCCTCTCCTCTCACCCAGCTGCATTTACTCCCAGTCTGAGAGCAGAGATTAGAGCTTCTCCCTGGCAAGGGGGATCTGATCATACTGGGTGGCATGGTGACATTGTGCTGGGAGGACAGGAGATGACAGCAGGAGGTGAAGACAAGCTTCCTTCACTGTACACTGATCTGTGCTGGATCAGAATATTGACAGGCAAATTTACCATCTCCTGATCATTAAATATCTCCTTCCTCGCTGCATCCATCCATCCACCCACCCATCCATCCATCAATCCATCCATCCACCCACCCATCCACCTATCCATCCATCCACCCACCTACCTATCCATCCACCCACCCATCCACCCACCTATCCATCCATCCATCCATCCATCCATCCATCCATCAATCCATCCATCCACCCACCCATCCACCCATCCATCCATCCATCCATCCATCAATCCATCCACCCACCCATCCATTCACCCATCCACCTATCCATACATCCATCCATCCACCCATCCACCCACCTATCCATCCACCTATCCATCCATCCACCTATCCATCCATCCATCCACCCATCCATCCATCCATTCATCCATCCATCCACCCATCTATCCATCCACCTACCCATCCATCTACCCATCTATCCACCCACCCATCCATCAAACCATCCATCCATCCAGCCACCCATCCATCCACCCACCTACCCATCCATCCACCCACAAATACATTCACCCCTCCATCCATCCACCCATCCACCTATCCATCCATCCACCCACCCATCCACCTATTCATCCATTCATCCACCCACCCCTCCATCCATCCACCTATCCATCCACCCACCCATCCACCCACCCATCCATCCATCCACCTACCCATCCATCCACCCACCTATCCATCCATCCATCCGTCCATAAATCCATCCACTCACCTACCTGTCCATCCATCCCTGCACACACCTTCCTGTTGGTTGTGTATATCCTGGCTATTCCTCCTCTTTCCTATATGAAAGCAGTTTATTTCTTGGTATTTTCTTAAAGCTGACCACACTTTGTCCAATCCCCTTTTTCAGCAGACCATACACAATACATTCTGCGCAATCACCTATAGATCTGCCAACTACTATGTAGTGCAAGAGCCTGCCTGATTGTGCCCGGTAGTGACAATAGCAAGCACAAGGGCAACCGACAGTAAGGTACAATTGCAGCAGGTACAGTGAAAGGTGAAGCCAAGAACAGCAATGGGAGCAGTAGCAGAAGGACAGTCCAAAAATGAGCCAGGAATGAAAGCCAGGTCACAAACACTATATACAGGAAAAACAGGTCAGGTCAAGGTGGATCAATTTTATAACCACTCAGCAAGAATGCTAGGTTGGGGAGAATCTTAAAAAGCCCGTTCAGCACTGGATGTGCGCAAGAATACATGAATACCAGACATGCGGGGTCACACACATGCTGTGAAGCACTCATACCAATGCATGTTCCTAACATAATACAGGACAAGGGTACCCAAAGGACTTTAAGAGACATGCAAAAATTCTTTATAAAAAATAAAAACTTTATTCAAAAACAATATCTTTTTTATTTTACACATTTAAAATCTTAGGACATTTTTCAAGATAGATATACATAAGATTCAATAGTTACATGAATCATAACATGACTGGTGATTCAAGGACAAGATGCTTGTGTATAGAATCACATCCTCAGGAGAAATACACTTAAATATCTGAAAGCAGAGACCTTGGTCCTTGGTTCCCACTGCTGTCAATCACAGCCAGTGAGCCAATGAGAAGAGAGAGGGGGCGGGGCTGAATCAAGGCTCTGAGTGTGAATGGAAACGCAGGGCTGAGGCTTGGGAGCAAGCCTGCTTGGGTGCCCCCACAGCAAGCTGTTTGCTGTGGGGGCACATGGCAGAAGGGCGGGGCCAGGAGCACCGCCAAAGGACATTTAGATACACTTTAAAACTTCAGAGTTAGCCATAGCTGTATCTTTTTTTTTGTCCATCCACACAATCAAAACGTATACTGACTGCTGGGAATTTTCTGCTGTCAGTATACACTGATCAGAGGCTGCAGCCGTTAATCAAGAACATTTTCCAAAAAGCAAATTCCATGGAAGTTGATTGTTAGATTGACTTCTGACTTCTGTCCAGCAGTAGAGGCCACACGAGTCTGAGCTAGCTGAATTTGGATCCATCTACTGCCATCTTAAATCTGGGCTCCTCTCTCCTGCCCCCCAATGCTCCCCACTCAGCTGGCAAAGCCTTCTCCCCTGCTAAAGCTGGGTATACACTACAAGAGTTTTGGTAAAAAAAATTAATTTTAAGAACGTTTGTTCAATTTTCTAATCCTTAGTAGGGTCACATCGATGTTCGCTTTTGACTGCAGTGATGAGAACATTTAGAAGGAGCAGGACTGAAAATTTTTCTTACGCAAACACATTTTTAACAGTGTACAGTATGTGTGTTTTGTTCAGTAAAGTCCAATCACTCCAAAATAGAATGTAAAAAGCAAGCAAAATCTTGAACTACTTTCGTCAAATACTTGTCAGTCAAGCTTACGCATGTTCTGAGAATTTTTGTACAAAATTTCATACATATGGACTGTAGCACCCTCTAGCTAGGTAATAGTGTACATATTTGTTAGTGTAGGAAAGCACCACTGGTGACTCCCTTGGCTCTCTGGAACCTCGAAGAAGTATCCAGAAATAGAGGGTGGAGTCTAGGAAGGGTTGCTTGAAGTATTGATGAGGGCCCCAGCCAATCACCAGCAAATCCCCAGCTAAGTGGGCTGGCTTAAATACTCATGGGTCAGCTAGCAAGGGCAGTCGGGTAGAAGATGGAGGAGTGCTGAGGAGGCTGTCAGTGGCCCTTGACTGTGCCCCCTAGTCTGGGGGGGTGACCTCAGGCCGTGGGCTTGGGTGCTGGAGGGACCCTCTATAACACATGGAAGATATCCTTCCTGGAGTCACGGGATCAAGGAGAAGACAGAAGGAACAGGACAGCACATCCAGGAGTTCTCCAGGAGAGTCAGCCAGGTGGGCTGGTGTGTGAGCAGTCTGGAAGGACTGTGGAGTCAGTCTGGGAAGACTGAGGAGAAGTAGCCAGGAAGGCTAGTGAAAGGGGGAGCTGTAGTTAGGCGGACTGGCAATGCCTGAAGAGCTGGTGCTGGGATCAGTAGCCACAAGGATGTAGAGCTGGATACTGACTGTTTGCTACACACTTAAAGGGAGCCTTGGGTTCCTGCCTGTAAAGGGCTTTTGCTTTTATCTGGCTGAGTGCTTTGCCAGATTCACTAAAAGTGTCCCAGCTGAGTCTGTTTTTTGAAAGCAAGTGAGTGCTGGAGGAAGAAGAGGAATGAGACTGTATATAACTGTATACTGTATATAGGAAGAGTTGTCCCTGAAGTGTTTTCTAAAGTCAAGTGGGCATCCCATAATACCCTTATCCCTATCCAAGTTTTATCCCCTCAATAAAATACAAAAAAAAAAGCACTGGACTGTTTTCTTACTCAAGTGTGCCTGTGGAAATGCAATGTGCCAGGCTGTGCAGGGGTGGGGATCCCATTTTTCTTGCAGCTCCTACATGGGGTATGCTACAGGACATTTGTTTAAAAATACTACTACTACTAGTGTATGCCCAGCTTAAAGGACTTGTCATTTTGCTTATAACTTGGTTATAAGACACACTGTGCTACCCAATGGTCTACCAGCCCAGGGCTTCTGCCATACCTACTAGAATGCCCATAAGAGAAGGATTAGACACCAGCAAGCATGCCAATCACAAAGCTGTTCTTTTAATAGGGGAAAAAATACAATGCCCCTTCCCTCAAATCTGTCACCAGGAGGTGCTGGATTCCAGATGCAGAGGGGTTGTTAGTGAGATCTTCATCCATTAGTTACAAAAGCCAGACAAGTCTTTTTTTTTACATGTATTGGAGAGAAGCAAGAGTCCCGATCTGCACACCCAGCTGCATTCCTGGTGAGGGAATGGACATGGAACTCAGCGGAGGAATCCTGACATAACTGAATAATATCACTGACATTCCTTTACTGTTTACTTGGCACGCTCCAAAAAAAACATGCCTGAGTGTATAAGTCAAATGAACTTATAACATTGCCACAACATTACTATATATACAGTATATGCCAAACATGATAAATTATACATTTTCAAATAAACCATCTGGAACAATTTCTGTAAACAGTGTAGAACCCTCCTAGATAGGTTAGGTAAATTTAGTTATGGCTCACTATATTCAGTGGATCTGCATTTCATTTTTAAAAAATGTAGTTCTGGCTTACTGTAGTCAGTGTAGCTGTATGTGATTAGTTAGGTCTGTTCTGTGGTTCACTGGCTGCAGGGTCGACTGTTCCCCCTGCTTGGTTGGAAATGTTCTGGAAGATAGAGGGCTGGGAAAGTCAAATTGGCAGCTGAATATTTATGCAGCCCTAGCCGGTCCCTGGGAAGGGTTGCCCGGGTGGTGGCTAGGACTGTGTATAAATACTCTGAGACCTGGAACAGAGGAGTCTTGTCCTTGAGGTGGAGATCACAGCCTGTTGGGGGGGGGGCAAGCCTGTCATGTGTCTGGGTTTATCGGAGATCCAGCTAAGATACTACTGAAATTTTGCTGAAGCTGACTGAGGGATTTTTTTTATGGTCTAGGGATCTAGTCTGCGATCAATGGGAGAATGTCTGGAAGATATTGGAAGGAAGTAACCAATTATCCAAGGACAGTAGTAAATACACGCTAAATGTGAAAGATCTTCGAGACTAAGTGCTTTTGCCAACCCTCTTGTGCTAAAGGCATTGTCATTCAAAGAGGACATTGCCTGTGGTGTCCTGAAGAGCTCACTCCATTAACTATTTATACAAGGACTTTTGCTCATATTACTGCTGCTGTTAAATCTCTTGTAACAGAGTCAGTTCTCCCTAAAGGGGATGCACCTGTAGCACCCTCTACCAATAGATAGGTGCTAGTAATATGATTTTTACTAAATAGACTAGTCAGCACAGGCAAATTTAGGCAGGCCTATGCTGCAAGCTAGGCCTATCTGTTTTGATCTGAGGGCGGGGAGTGGTTAGTGTAGCAGTGGGTGTGACCACCTGTGCTCTGGTTCTGAGGCGCCTCCCCTGCTTCCAGGGAGAATGTTCTGGAAGAGGGGCAGGGCCTAGAACTGGAGTGGCTGGCAGCTCATGTGGGAGCCCTGACCAATCCCCAACTGGAATTGGCAGGGGACGAGCCTCCTATATAAGCTGAGGTAACATGCCACTGGGGGGAGTTGTCGGCCGGGTGAAGTGGACAATGGAGTACTAGACAGCAGCAGGAGGGCACCCCCATCTGGAGGGGTGCGCCGATCGCAGGAGGAGGCCCGGGAAGAACTGTGAAGGAACTTTGCCTTTACACGGTCATTGGCAATGTCCTCATCATTACACGGTCATTGATGAGGAACTCCTGGAGCAGAGGGGCAGGTGAAGCTGTCGGAACATAAGGTCCAGTCAAATTCTCCATCAAGGACTCGGGGCAGAGAAAGGTTGGTGAGTGTACCACAGTGGAGGGCTGGATGTGCCAGGAAGTCTGTTCTACACAGTCATTAGTGAAGTCCTCATCATTACATGGTCAATGATGAGGAGTCCTGGATCAGAGGAGAGACTGTGGGGAGTTGTGTCAAATCGATGTGGCCTGAGGGCACAGGATTTGCAAGCTGGGCTAGCTGGGAACAGTAGTCCACCGCTCAATATGTGCTTTTAAACTACTAGGCCTCCGGGGAGAGGTGTTGCTGGCCTCTGGCATAGTAGCAGCGAGCAACCAGCGCCAGCTTGAGGAACTATCCAGAGTGGGTCCTTCTTGCTTACAGAAGAAGATGAGACATTACATTACATTGATATCTACAGGATAAGTTTGTGCAGGAGGAGAGTTTTTCTGGGAACATCACCCTTACACGGTCAAGAGTGATGTCCTCATTCTTACACGGTCATGGGTGAGGAAATTCTGGAAGTAATAGTCTGCAGGAGTTACGCAGAGGGGGAGCAATAATCTGCATGGTGATGCAGGAGAACGATCATATCTGTTAAACATGCACATCATTTCTTCAGGCTCAAACTATGTGCTAATCTGTAAAATCTCTAGTATGATGGCGAAATGAACTATTCTATGGGCATCCCATATACTCCTTTCCCCCAACCAAGTTGTACCACCCAACAAACAAAAACAAAACCAGCAAAGGACTGTTCATTGTCTCTGCAAGTGATATGGGAGTCTGGCAGCGGGGTGAATTGGTGGATGTTTGTTACTAGTGGCAACTACACCACTACACACCATTATAGTGTCCCTGACAAGCTTAGTCCAACTTTTGCTTCAAGCAAGGACTCACTTCCCTAAGAGGATGATTAATATCCTCAAGTTTGTTGCTAGGAGTTACTGCAGTATCCTACAATTACCCTCCTTCCCAAGTTCAAGTTTTCATTAAAGCAGCAAAAGGCATACCCCTAGACTGGTTAATGAGTCTGAAGAGTGACTAGAATTGTGTGCCTGGCTGCGGGGCAATTATTGGGAAAAGAACCCTGGGCATCTATTCAGTGGCTCATGTGGGAGGGGGGGCAGCGCAACAACAGTCCTAAAGAGAACCATTTGGGCAGTGAAATGCAAAGTCCACTCAAATTGTACGACCGCCTAACCCGCTGTTAGCAGATATAAAATGTAGCTGTAAAGAAAAAAATGTAGATATGTACTTACCTTACCCCACTCTCCTGAATTGCTGGGCGTGACGTCACCATCCTTTTGGAAAGATTCTAGGAAAATGCAGAACAGCACAATTTAAAAAAAAAGACCCTGCAGTCCAAGAGAGATTTCCATGAGACTTTGGCTGCTTTGAATTCCACGGGATCCACCTGAAAGGAGTGTGATGTCATCAGGGCCAGATTAAGAGCAACATGGGCCTGGTGCTAAGGATTTTGGTGGGCCTTTTTATGAAAATAAATAAAATGAAAACGCAAACAATTTTTTGTTGAATTAAATTAAAGAGAGAGAGGGGTGTGAGAGAGTGGTAGAGAGAGAGAGGGGGGGGGGTGATAGCGAGATAGGGGGCTGAAAGAGAGGGGATGAGAGGGAGGGGAAAAGAGAGAGAAAGGCATTGAATGAGAGAGATGGGGATGAGAGAAAGGGGGTGAGAAAAAGGGGAATAGAGAGAGGGTGAAAGAGAGAGAGGGTGGTAGGAAAGAGGGGGTTGAAGGGGGCAAGAGAGAGAGAATGGGGGATGAAGGGGGTGAGAGAGAGAACAGGGTGAAAGAGAGGGGATGGAGAGAGAGGGGGGTGAAAGAGGGAGAGGGGGGGTGAGAGTGAGGGGGTGAGTCTCTGGGGGGCACAGCATAGTACATTACACGGGGGGGGGATAGCACAGTACATTACATGGTTGGCACTACACATTACATGGTGGATACATGGATACAGCACATTTAATGGTGGGCGAAGCACATTACATGGCGGGCACAGCACATTACACTGTTGGCACTGCCCAATACAGCACATTAAAAGGTAGGCACAGTACATTATATGGTGGGCACAGCACATGACATGGTTGGTACTGCACAACACAGCACATTGCATGGTGGACACAGCACATGCACACGGTGGGCACAGGACCTTATATGGTGGGCACAGCACATGACATGGCGGGCATAGCTGAGCACATTACATGGTGGGCACTGCACATTACAAGTGGGCACTGCACAGCACATTATATGGTGGGCACAGCATATTATATGGTGGGTACTGCACATGGCATGGTGGGCACTGCACAGCACATGGCAAGGTGGGCACTGCATGACACCACATGATATGGTGGGCACTGCATGACACAGCACAGCACATTAATTGGTGTACACCGCACATGACATGGTGAGCCCTGCATAGTGCATTCCATTGTGGGTACTGCACGGCACATGCCATGGTGGACAATGTACAGCACCTTACATGCTGGGTACAGCACATTACATGGTAAGCACTGCATGGCGCAGCATATGACATGGTGGGCACAACACAGCACGACAGGTTGGGCACTGCACAGTAATTTACATGGTGGGCACTGCACATGACACGGTTGGCACTGCATGGCACAGCACATTACATGGTGGGTAGAGTGCATTACATGGTGGGCACTGCATGGCACAGCACATTTCATGGTGGGCAATGCAACTGCACATTACATGTTAGGAACTGCACATGACATGGTGGGCACTGCTGAACAGCCCAGCACATTGCACAGTGGGCACAACACACGGCAGGGTGGGCACAGCACATGACATGGTGGGAACTACACATGACATGGTGGGCACTGCATGGCACATCACATTACATGGTGGGCACTGTACATTACTTGGTGGGATCACTGCATGGCACAGCACATTACATGGTGGGCACTGCAATGTACAGCACATGACATGGTGGGCACTGCACATTACATAGTGAGCACTGCAATGCACAGCAAATTACATACTGGGCACAGCACATTACATGGGGGGCACTGCAATGCACAGCACATGACATAGTTGGCACAGCACATTACAAGGGGGGCACTGCAATGCACAGCACATGACATAGTGGGCACAGCACATTACATGGGGGCACTGCAATGCACAGCACATGACATAGTGGGCACAGCACATTACATGGGGGGCACTGTAATGCACATGACATGGTGGGCACAGGCACAGCACATACATGGGGGGCACTGCAATGCACATGGCATGACATGACATGGTGGGCTCAGCACATTACATGGGGGGCACTGCAATGCACATGACATGACATGGTGGGCACAGCACATTACATGGGGGCACTGCAATACACATGACAGTGGGCACAGCACATTACATGGGGGCACTGCAATGCACATGACATGACATGGTGGGCACAGCACATTACATGGGGGGCACTGCAATGCACATGACATGACATAGTGGGCACAGCACATTACATGGGGGCACTGCAATGCACATGACATGACATGGTGGGAACAGCACAATACATGGGGGCACTGCAATGCACATGACATGACATAGTTGGCACAGCACATTACATGGGGGGCACTGCAATGCACAGCACATGACATAGTTGGCACAGCACATTACATGGGAGGCACTGCAATGCACAGCACATGACATAGTGGGCACAGCACATTACATGGGGGGGGCACTGCAAAGCACAGCACATGACATAGTGTGCACAGCACATTACATGGGGCCACTGCAATGCACATGACATGACATAGTGGGCACAGTACATTACATGGGGGGCACTGCAATGCACATGACATGGTGGGCACAGCACATTACATGGGGGCACTGCAATGCACATGACATGACATGGTGGGCACAGCACATTACATGGGGGGCACTGCAATGCACATGACATGGTGGGCACCGCACATTACATGGGGGCACTGCAATGCACATGACATGGTGGGCACAGCACATTACATGGGGGGCACTGCAATGCACATGACATGGTGGGCACAGCACATTACATGGGGGGCACTGCAATGCACATGACATGACATGGTGGGCACAGCACATTACATGGGGGCACTGCAATGCACATGACAGTGGGCACAGCACATTACATGGGGGCACTGCTATGCACATGACATGACATGGTGGGCACAGCACATTACATGGGGGCACTGCAATGCACATGACATGACATGGTGGGCACAGCACATTACATGGGGGCACTGCAATGCACATGACATGACATGGTGGGCACAGCACATTACATGGGGGCACTGCAATGCACATGACAGTGGGCACAGCACATTACATGGGGGCACTGCAATGCACATGACATGACATGGTGGGCACAGCACATTACATGAGGGGCACTGCAATGTACATGACATGACATGGTGGGCACAGCACATTACATGGGGGCACTGCAATGCACATGACATGACATGGTGGGCACAGCACATTACATGAGGGGCACTGCAATGCACATGACATAGTGGGCACAGCACATTACATGAGGGCACTGCAATGCACATGACATGGTGGGCACAGCACATTACATGGGGGGCACTGCAATGCACATGACATGACATGGTGGGCACAGCACATTACATGGGGGGCACTGCAATGCACATGACATGGTGGGCACAGCACATTACATGGGGGTACTGCAATGCACATGACATGACAGTGGGCACAGCACATTACATGGGGGCACTGCAATGCACATGACATGACATGGTGGGCACAGCACATTACATGGGGGTACTGCAATGCACATGACATGACATGGTGGGCACAGCACATTACATGAGGGGCACTGCAATGTACATGACATGACATGGTGGGCACAGCACATTACATGGGGGCACTGCAATGCACATGACATGACATGGTGGGCACAGCACATTACATGAGGGGCACTGCAATGCACATGACATAGTGGGCACAGCACATTACATGAGGGCACTGCAATGCACATGACATGGTGGGCACAGCACATTACATGGGGGGCACTGCAATGCACATGACATGACATGGTGGGCACAGCACATTACATGGGGGGCACTGCAATGCACATGACATGGTGGGCACAGCACATTACATGGGGGTACTGCAATGCACATGACATGACAGTGGGCACAGCACATTACATGGGGGCACTGCAATGCACATGACATGACATGGTGGGCACAGCACATTACATGGGGGTACTGCAATGCACATGACATGACATGGTGGGCACAGCACATTACATGAGGGGCACTGCAATGTACATGACATGACATGGTGGGCACAGCACATTACATGGGGGCACTGCAATGCACATGACATGACATGGTGGGCACAGCACATTACATGAGGGGCACTGCAATGCACATGACATAGTGGGCACAGCACATTACATGAGGGCACTGCAATGCACATGACATGGTGGGCACAGCACATTACATGGGGGGCACTGCAATGCACATGACATGACATGGTGGGCACAGCACATTACATGGGGGGCACTGCAATGCACATGACATGGTGGGCACAGCACATTACATGGGGGTACTGCAATGCACATGACATGACAGTGGGCACAGCACATTACATGGGGGCACTGCAATGCACATGACATGACATGGTGGGCACAGCACATTACATGGGGGGCACTGCAATGCACATGACAGTGGGCACAGCACATTACATGGGGGGCACTGCAATGCACATGACATGACATGGTGGGCACAGCACATTACATGGGGGGCACTGCAATGCACATGACATGACATGGTGGGCACAGCACATTACATGGGGGCACTGCAATACACATGACATGACATGGTGGGCACAGCACATTACATGGGGGCACTGCAATGCACATGACATGGTTGGCACAGCACATTACATGGGGGGAAGCAGCAGTCTTTCCCCTAGCACAATAAAACCCCTCCCTAACAAATGTACTAACCTTATCTCAACAACAGCATGTAAGATGTCCTTCCTCCCGGGCTCCTGCTGGTTAGAACATCAGCGCCCCTCCCCCAGACATGGAGGATCTGTGTGAGTGGAACAGATCCTGACAGGAGTCAGGCATGGACAGAGACAGGACTCGGCTGCACTAACACTTGGCTCCTCTTCCTTCAGGAAGGCACACAGATATTCATAAGCCACTGGCATGGGCCTATATTGAGGGAGGGGCCTGGAGCTGCAGCTCCACCAGCCCCTATGTTAATCCGGCCCTGGATGTCATCTATGGCACCACAGGCAGAAGATGCAGGTGAGGTAAGTGTAAACCCAAACTTTTTTCTTTATAAGTACATTACATCTACTAATAGTAGGTGATTTGTGAAAAGAGAGGGGGCCTGGGTATTGAAAGCATATCTTGCATTTTACTGTAAGGTCCGTATTATGGGCTCCTCCACAACAATTGCACAGGGCTGGCTGATCAGCTCAGTCGCAATGCAAAGACATGGAACGTAAGTTTCCATCACTGCACTGTGAAGAAATATTGTATGCACTACTTTGTTTAGCACAGTGTGTTGCGCTGCAAAGTACCCCATTGCAATGCTGCCACAGCGATTAGAACAGAATGAAATGTCGCTTGTGACATGTCAATTAAGTAAACTGTGCAATGCGCCAGGATCACTACATTGGCACTGTTCCTCCCAGTGTGAAACCAACAGTCGTGCCTTCAGTGTGGCTTGCTGAATGAGCCCTAGGTCCCAAATTAATATGTTTGCAAAGGTTTAGTTATGATTGATTTATAACCGTTTACTGTGTCTAAGCAGGGCTGCCGTTAGAAATCATGGGATCCATACAGCCTACCAGACAGGACCCCCCTCCCTTGTTCTGCTTGGTGTAACTGTAGTATAAGTGCAGAGCAGTACATAGAAAAGTGCAATGAGCAGTATGGAGAGCAGGACAGTAAGAAATGGTAGCAAGTAGAGTTGTGAAGTACATGGAAAGTGCAGGGCAGACAGAGAGCGTAATGTAGTGGCAGGGAAGTCAGTGAGCACTATGTAGTGGCAGGGAAGTCAGTGAGCAGTATGTAGTGGCAGGGAAGTCAGTGAGCACTATGTAGTGGCAGGGAAGTCAGTGAGCACTATGTAGTGGCAGGGAAGTCAGTGAGCACTATGTAGTGGCAGGGAAGTCAGTGAGCACTATGTAGTGGCAGGGAAGTCAGTGAGCACTATGTAGTGGCAGGGAAGTCAGTGAGCACTATGTAGTGGCAGGGAAGTCAGTGAGCACTATGTAGTGGCAGGGAAGTCAGTGAGCAGTATGTAGTGGCAGGGAAGTCAGTGAGCACTATGTAGTGGCAGGGAAGTCAGTGAGCACTATGTAGTGGCAGGGAAGTCAGTGAGCACTATGTAGTGGCAGGGAAGTCAGTGAGCACTATGTAGTGGCAGGGAAGTCAGTGAGCACTATGTAGTGGCAGGGAAGTCAGTGAGCACTATGTAGTGGCAGAGAAGTCAGTGAGCACTATGTAGTGGCAGGGAAGTCAGTGAGCACTATGTAGTGGCAGGGAAGTCAGTGAGCAGTATGTAGTGGCAGAGAAGTCAGTGAGCAGTATGTAGTGGCAGAGAAGTCAGTGAGCAGTATGTAGTGGTAGGGTGTTCACTGTTCAGTGAGCAGTATGGAGTGGTGGAGCAGTCAGTGAGCAGTATGGAGTGGTGGAGCAGTCAGTGAGCAGTATGCAGTAGCAGGGCCATAGGCAGGTGCACAGGGTATATCGGGTGTGCCTGGGCACACCCTAGTTTGAGGCTTGATAACCCATTGATCATGATCTACCCATCAATCATGGGCAGGTAAAAGGTAGACCATAAATTTTCCTTTGTGGACCCCCAGGGAAACAAAAATATTGTAGAAAAAAATATATAAATACAATAATACAAATAAAAAATTACTGACACCATCCACTGCCCTAATGACACCATCCACTGCCCTACTGACACTAATCTCTGCTCTACTGACATCATTCACTGCTCTACTAACATTGACCTCTGCCCTACTGACACATCCACTGTGCTACTGACACATCCACTGCTCTGCTGACTGGCACCATCCAATGTCCTACTGACACTGACCTCTGTCGTACTGATACATCCACTGCTCTACTGACACCATCCAATGCCCTACTGACAATGTATACATACAAACACACACACACGTGTGTTTGAGCTTTGGGGTGCACACCCTAATGCAATGAACTACGCACACCTATGAGCAGGGCAGCCAGTGAGCAGTATGGAGTTGTGGGGCAATCAGTGACCAGTATGTAGTGGCAGGGCAGTCAGTGAGTGGTGTGTAGTGGCAAGGCAGTCAGTGAGCAGTATGCAGTAGTAGAGCAGTCAGTAATTAGTAGGTAGTGGCAAGGCATTCAATGAGCAGTATGCAGTGACAGGGCAGTATCAGTTTGTAGTGGCAGGGTGATTAGTGAGCAGTATGTAGTGGAAAGGTGATCAATGAGTGGTATGTAATGACAGGGTGGTCAGTGAGCAGTATGTAGTGACAGGGTGGTCAGTAAGCAGTATTTATTGGCAGGGGGATCAATGAGTAGTATGTAGTGGCAAGGCGGTCAGTAAGCAGTATGTAGTGGCAGGGTGGTCAGTGAGCAGGATGTAGTGGCAGGGTGGTCAGTGAGCGGTATGTAATGACGGTGGGGTGGGGTGTCAGTGAGCAGTATGCAGTTGCAGGGGGTCAATGAGTAGTATGTAGTGCCAGGGTGGTCAGTGAGCAGGATGTAGTGGCAGGGTGGTCAGTGAGCAGTCTGAAGTGAAAGGGTGGTCAGTGAGCGGTATGTAATGATGGGGGGGGGGGTCAGTGAGCAGTTTGCAGTTGCAGCGGATCAATGAGCAGTATGCAGTTGCAGGGTGGGCAGTGAGCAGGATTTAGTAGCTTTGCAGTCAGTGAGCAGTATGTATTGGTAGGTCATTCACTTACCCCGAAAATAAATCACTTGCAGGGCTACTATCTTTGCCTCCCCTGTGGGACAAGGGGAGGAAGTGCTCACACTCCTTGCCCAGCCCCTCTGGCTGCTTGGGAGAAGCTACTGAGCACTCCCTGGCTTCTGTCTACTCTGCACAGGTACTGGAGAGGACAATCTAGGCATAGGGGAGAGCAAGAGGCTGTAGTTAGCACCCCTGCCTTGCAGCACTAGGGGTCTTTGGTTTGAATACCAGCCAGGACACTACCTGCATGTTCTCCTTGTGCCTGCATTGGTTTTCTCCGGTACTCTGGTTTCCTCCCACACCCCATACACATGCTGGTATGTTATTGGGCTCCTGTCTTAAATGGCCCTAATATGTATATGTATGCATGTCAAACAGGAACATTAGATTGTAAACTCCTTGAAAGCACTGCATAAATTGCCAGCGCCATATAAATGCCAGTAATAAATAAATAGTGCTAACAAATAAAACTCATAAATAGTTGCGCTATTACGGAAAGTGTAAATAGCTGCCAGCATCAAACAGTGTGGTGCACCGTGCAGTAAAGGTATATAAATGGTAAATAAATGCAGCGCTAGATATTAATAAGTGACAGGATGACGTGCTCGCAGCCTATGTAAAATTATATGGTGATTAATGCAAGTGATGCTCATAGGCTGAAAATAAACAAAATAAACAGGCAGTCACAAATGACAAAAAATGTCCATAGTGATTAAGACATCTGTTGACCAGTGCAGTGCAGTGTCCTTGAAGTGAGATAAAAACAAAAAACGAGTGGATACTCTTACCGGAGGAGATGGACACAATCACCGTACGGTGGAGTGTCATACGAGCTTTGGGGATCAAACGATCCCAGGGGTACTGTGCTGGAAGATACTGCTGGTAGGTTCCATCCAGGACAACCGTAGTTATAGGATGATGTATAAATCCACAGCAGATGGGGGGATGACTTTCAAAAGGAGCAGGCTACTGGAAAAGACGATCATTGGAGGGACGAGGCTGGAAGTTCACACAGTTTGATCGTTTGATCCCTATAAGCTCGTATAACACTCCACCGTACGGTGATTTTGTCCATCTCCTCCGGTAAGAGTATCCACTTCTGCCACTTATATGTTGATCCGAATGTACGAGATTTCCTCCTGAATCGAAATCAACATCTGCACTCGTTTTTTGTTTTTATCTCACTTCAAGGACACTGCACTGCACTTGTCAACAGATTTCTTAATCACTATGGACATTTTTTGTCATTTGTGACTGCCTGTTTATTTTGTTCATTTTCAGCCTATGAGCATCACTTGCATTAATCACCATATGATTTTACATAGGCTGCGAGCACGTCATCCTGTCACTTATTATATCTAGCGCTGCATTTATTTACCATTTAAATAAATAAGTAGGTCTGCACAATTAATGACTTTATGTGTTATTAAACCCAGTAAAGCATGCAGTAAAGCATGCTTGTTATACTCACTGTGGAACCTAAGGGGTTAACCCTCCGCATTGGGTAAAAAGACTGTTTGATCCTGTCTTCTCTGATCCTCCCCCTCTTTCACTGTCCCCTATCCATCTCCTTATAAAATGGAGCCCTAGGAGTCACTCTGCACATGCTCAGTTTGGCGTGTATTGCTAGAGGTTTTTTTTTTTGGGGGGGGGGGTGCATGTGATCAGCACAGGACCAATCAGCACTGTCCAGACAGAAAGTCAGGGGTCATGCAGCCTTATGGGACAGTCAGAGGAGAATGAAAACTTCTCCTTCTTTAACCAGTGCTCGGCTGGACACTGATGGAAGTCACAAGACTGCTATATAGTGCTGATGAGAAAAGGTATTTAGCAGTTTATATTTACTAAAATAATTGCATTTCTGTGTACTGTGGAAGACCAGATATACTGAAGGCATGGTCCTGGGTTTAGTAACACTTTAAAGATTGAATTTTCCCATTTTTGCACATATTTAGAGATTTTTACATCCCCTTTTTTTCAAATAATTCCCTAGATTTTAATTAGGATGTAGTTCCTTCTTATTCAAAGCCCAAGAAAGGGAAGTAAATTAATTCATTTCAGAACAAGGTTAAATAATCTCAACACTCTGCCATATGAGAGTCTCTCGGAAACATTGCAGTGTGGCGCACAAGATAAACCGAGCCATAATTTACATTCAGGCCTCTTAGGAGATGGTGATAAAAATCTTTCCTGGGCTTAATGCCAAATATACACGCTCGTTAACTTGCTCTCCTACTTTTGTCACAATTTCATATTTTTAAAGAATGACTTATTTCAGAGTTGAAGAACCTAACTGTGAATCATTATTGGCAAGTACCCCAGTGATAAGAACACAACAATAGAGAAACAGACAAATCATCTATTACATATTTAAATTTAACAAATTACATATCTACAGTATATCATGTTCAGCCATAAGGTGGTACTTCACTCAAAATGCATTTATTGGCGTATAACACTCACTTTTTCACCCTGAAAATCAGGTGCAAATAGCGTGTGCGTGTTATACGCCAATACTTCAATTTTAGCTGCCTTGGATGGGACAGGGAGGGGGGCGGGACGAGCGCCGTCAGATTACATACAGTTTGAATCTCCTGTTTACTTGGCGGTCTCTGTAATAGAAAGTCCCGTCTCCTGGGCCGCCATTGGACTACTGTTCTGTCTATCATAGGAGATTCTCACTGTATGTAATCTGTTGGCGCTTCTCCCGCCCCCCTTCCTGTCCCCTCTAGGCTGCAGATGGGCATCGATCAGGCTGCATTGAGGGCAATGGTGAGGCTGCTGCACTGAAGGCAATGGTGAGGCTGCTGCATTGATGGCAATGGTGAGGCTGCTGCTATGATGGCAATGGTGAGGCTGCTGCTATGATGGCAATGGTGAGGCTGCTGCTATGATGGCAATGATGAGGCTGCTGCATTGATGGCAATGGTGAGGCTGCTGCTATGATGGCAATGGTGAGGCTGCTGCATTGATGGCAATGATGAGGCTGCTGCTATGATGGCAATGGTGAGGCTGCTGCTATGATGGCAATGGTGAGGCTGCTGCTATGATGGCAATGGTGAGGCTGCTGCTATGATGGCAATGGTGAGGCTGCTGCATTGATGGCAATGGTGAGGCTGCATTGATGTGTACTGATGAGGCTGCATTGATGGCACTTGTGAGGCTGCAGATGGGCATTGTTAAGGCTGCATTGATGGCAATGGTGAGGCTGCAGATGGGCACTGACACTTATTTTGTTTCAAAGTTCCTTATTTAAAATTTACGTTTTTTTCCTGAAACTTCCCTCTTAAATTGAATGAGCGTGTTATACGCCGATACATACGGGTATTTTTATTGTTGTCAGTGTGCCAGCTTTTCAAGTAGTAGCTTCATAGACAGCTTTGCATGTATCGCTTACCCCCGCAGGAGCCACTGGTGATGGTGGGTTCTCTGTTCAGATCACCCCATCTGACATACACTTAAATCGGACCTTTACCCCCTTCACTAAAAATCATAGGAAATCATCTTACATTCATTCATTCAAATAATTTTTTTTTGCATTTACTTACAGATACTGTTTTTCCACTTCCTGGCTGAGTGAGGCACTGGTGATGTAACCAGGACCTTACAGATACATCTTGGGAGGTTTCTGTCATATGTTCCAGGAAGCTGACCCAGAGTTCCAGGAAGCAGAATTTCATGAAGTGAAGATAGATGGATTCCCCCCTACCCCCTTTTCCCTCTGCGCCACCCCCCCCCCCCCACCCCCCAATTATATCCCATTTTGTCAGTTTCCTGTGTCCTGTGCTCATCCTTAAAATCGCATCTGACGCAGTATTGCTCATTATAGGGTTGATTTACTAAAGGCAAGATGCCCTCTGCAAGTGCAGTTGCTTCAGAGTTTAGTAAATGAGGTAAGGCTTCACTTTGCAAAGAGTAACCAATTACGTGCTAGGAAAATTTAAAAAAATTCATTTTTGCTTGCACATGATTGGATGACGGAAGTCAGCAGGGCTTCTGCTCATTTACTAAGCTCTGGAGCAACTGCACTTGCAAGGTGCCTATTTGCCTTTATTAAATCAACCCTTATGTGTTCAACCAGGTTTATTCGATCACACTGCTTATTTGTTGGATGACGTCTCCATTGTGAGTTTTATATGCTCATCTGGACTATGCTCACCATGTCAAACAATTTTGTTTGGATTTATTTTGGACTATTTTTGAATAAAGAAAAACAAAAAACTCCTGTTTTGTAAAACAAAACAAAAAAAAGAGAGAGAAAGATGGATTCATCTGACCTGAGTGGAAATGGCCACATTGAGAAGAGTGGGGAGGAAAAGAAAGGTAAGGTATTTAAAGAATAAAAACCTGCAAATATCTATAAGTATCATTTTGTAGATTGCCATTAATAAACATTTCTAAAGGTGCCTTTATTGTAACCTTTAAGATAAGGGTAAAGTTTCCCTTTAACCACTTAAGGACCGGAAGGATTTACCCCCCTAATGAGCAGACCATTTTTTGCGAAACGGCACTGCGTCGCTTTAACTGACAATTGCGCGATCGTGTGACATTATACCCAAACAAAATTGTTGTCCTTTATTTCCCACAAATAGAGCTTTCTTTTGGTGGTATTTGATCACTCTGCGTTTTTTATTTTTTGCGCTATAACCAAAAATAAGACTGCCAATTTTGAAAAAAAAACAATCATTTTTACTTTTTGCTATAATAAATATCCAAAAAAAATAAAAATTAAAAAAAAAAACAATTTCTTCATCAGTTTAGGCTGATATGTATTCTTCTACATATTTTTGTTAAAAAAAAAAAAATCGCAATAAATGTATATTGATTGGTTTGCGCAAAAGTTAAGGCGTCCACAAAATAGGGGAAAGATTTATGGCATTTTTATTATAATTTTTTTTTTGTTTTACTAGTAATGGCGGTGATCAGTGATTTTTTTTAGCGGGACTGCGACATTGCGGCGGACAGATCGGACACTTTTGACACTTTTTTGGGACCAGTGACATTTGTTTACACTGGCAGATCCCCGGTCTGCCTCTCTGAGGAGCGATCGCAGATAACCGGCGGACATCGTGGCCGCCGGACCCACGCATCGGCTCCCCCGCTGTGCAGCGCGCACCCACAGTGACTCGTGCAGGAAACGCACCAGTTTGGGACCAGTGACATTATTACAGCGATCAGAGCTAAAAATAGCCACTAATCACTGTATAAATGACACCGGCAAGGAAGGGCTTAACACTATGGGGACGATCAAGGGGTTAAGTGTTCCCTGGTAGGTGTTTCTAACTGTGGGGGGGTGGACTGACTGAGAGTACAGTGAGATCGCTGTTCCTGATCACTAGGAACAGACGATCTCACTGTACTCTCCTGTCAGAACGGGGATCTGCTTTGTTTACACTAGCAGATCCCCGGTCTGCCTCTCTGAGGAGTGATCACGGGTAGCTGGCGGACATCGTGGCCACCGGACACGCGTATTGGCTCCCCCGCTGTGCAGCGCGCACCCACAGTGACTCGTGCAGGAAGCGATGTACGGGTACGTTGTTTCGCGCAATGGGCCGCCCTGCTGCAGTAGATATGTGGTGGGCGGTCCTTAAGTGGTTAAAATTACCCTGTCTCTATGTCGAAATTTATAAAGGACCCAAAAAAAAGTTCATATACTTTCCTTTCTTGTATAGAAGGAAATGATCCCTGTGGCCGCACATCCGTGTAGTCTCTAGAATAGGTGTGGAAGTGGCAACCTCAGCCTGGACCCCAGCCAGGCCATGCCCCAATGCGTTTCGCTCCACCCCTCTGAGCTTAGTCATGAGGATGAAGATCCCAGGCATGTGGGGGAGTATTTAAGCACCATCGGCAGTCACTCAGGTGTGCAGAGGGCTGACAGGTATGTGTAAGTGTTATGTTCCCGAATTATGTGTAAAAGAAGGTGTTATGATTAACCGGTTCCAGACCGGCTCACGTAGATATACTGCGGCACAATTGCTCTCCTGGGTGAAACCCCGTACGGGTACATCCTTCCTTTTTAGAGCCGCCAGGGAAATCCCTGTTCTGTCTGTGGAGAGGAGACATATTGTTTGTTCCTACTAAGTAGGAACAACGATTTGTCTCCTCCCCCAGTCAGTCCTATGCCCATACAGTTAGAACACACTGAGGGAACACACATTTAACCTCTTGATCGCCCCTAGTGTTAACCCCTTCCCTACCAGTGACATTTACACAGTAATCAGTGCATATTTATAGCACTGATCACTGTATAAATGTCACTGGTCCCAAAAATGTGTCAAAAGTGTCCAATCTGTCCGTCGCAAGGTCACAGTACCGCTAAAAATCGCAGATCACTGCCATTACTAGTAAAGAAAAAAAAATAACAAAAATGCCATAAATCGTTCCCATAGTTTGTAGACGCTATAACTTTTGCGCAAACCAATTAATGTATACGCTTATTGGGATTTTTAACCAAAAATATGTGGATGTAGAAGAATATATATTGGCCTAAACTGATGAAGAAATTTGTTTTTGTTTTTTAAATTTGGGGATATTTATTATAGCAAAAAGTAAAAAATATTGTTTTTTTTTTTCAAAATTGACGCTCTTATTTTGTTTATAGCGCAAAAAATAAAAACCACAGAGGTGATCAAATACCGCCAAATGAAAGCTCTATTTGTGGTGAAAAAAAAGACGTAAATTTAGTTTGGGTAAAGCATTGCATGACCGCGCAATTATCAGTTAAAGCGACGCAGTGCCAAATTGTAAAAAGTGCTCTGGTCAGGAAGGGGGTCAAATCTTCCGGGGCTGAAGTGGTTAAATATGCAAGATAGAAGATGAAAGTGACAATATGAAATTAATAAATAAGAAAAATAATTATTAATTTGGAAAGTTAAGGTAATCAGGCCATCTGAGATCAAAAGAATAACAAATGAATAATAAAAATAAAAATAAAAAAATAATAAACAGTGTATGGTGTCAGTAATTAAAATTAAATGAAGTGCTGGTATTCACAAATTGTGCAACACTGAATGAAGTCAAAAGCCAAAAAGTCAAAAGCCAAAAAGCTGATGCTCCCTCCCAAAACCCATTAAAAACAAATCTTTATTGTTCTATCATTAAAAAATGTTCAAGGAAAAAGAAAAAAAATATTTTTTTTGTTCTCTGTTTTATAGAAAGTGAAAAAAGCTTTTTATATCACTAATAAATAAAAATTGAATGTAATCTCCAAAACAATGGAAAACATTCTAGAATATACTAATAAATATAGAAGGCCCATATGTAATTGCATATTTAGTGTTGAAATTGGGATAAAGATAAAGATGAGCTTATGTATTTATTCATAGTAGTGAGTGATGTCCCAATCATGAAGTCCTTAGGGATTCTGGTGTCCACCCTAAATATCCAATAAACGTCCCATCCCTTCTACAAAGAAAGAAGAAGCAGTCTCCACCACGGACCACACAATTTATTCTTTCAACTATTTGAACTGTGTTATTTTCTTGAAATTGGTTAAAATGTCTGGCCAGATTTGTGTTATTAGCTGACATCCGTCTTTGTAGAGTGGGTTAGAAGGCATGGTGGGTGTGATGCAAGATGAAGTGATGGGCGCCAGACACTTTTTGAATGCAAAAGAGATTTCTTGTCTCTTAACAGAATTGTGGGAGAGAGGGTTAGGGTCAGGACACCCTTAAGTAGATGCAATTATAATTGGCAGACTCCGAGACTTCTCAGAGACAGCCAAATACCACTTCTGTATAGGTAGGACCGCTGTCTCCTATGGCAACAAATCTTGTAACAGTCACTAACGGTAGTTGTACTTAACTATTGGCAACACAGAATAGTTCTTCTCTTACACTACAGTCTCTCACTGTAGACTTTTACTTACTGAGCTCCCAGTCTCTCACTAGACTTCCAGATGCAATAGCCACTGGATCCCCTGAGCTCTTCCACTTCCATAACTTGGTATCTTCCTCAATGTCACCCCCGCTTACCTGCTGGGTCCCTGGCTTGGCACTCACTGATGCTCCTCAAGCGTCACCTCTGCTGTCCCACTGGGTCCATGGCTTGGCACTTGCTGAAGATTTCCCACTTCTTCACCGTCCCCAGCTGGTGAAATGACTGCTCTGGTACTGGCTCCAGTTTACTCACAGTGGTCTCCGGTAATAAGGTGGATGATCCCTTAGTGGCGACAGCTTCCCCCTCTACTTTCGACCACAACTGGTTCCCCGTCCAGCTGAACCGCTACTCTTGGTTGGACTCCAATCCTGCAGTCTCAACCTTGCGCTGCTTCTCCTGCTTCTGGATAGGCCCTCAGACAGCCTAGCAGCCAGATGTCCCCGGGATAGGCCTCAGGCTTCTGGCCCAGCAGCCCGGGGCAACATAACACACGTCCACCCAGACAGCCGTCCAGGTGGCACAAAACCCTGATCACCTGATTCCACCCAAAAAAATAGGCTCTTCCAGCAGGCCAAGGGTTAAAGTAACACCCCGCCAATTGGCTGAGACACCCCATCAGTTCATAACCTGACCTTGCTAAGCCCTTGTCTATCTAATGTCACCAGCATAATGCCACCGGGCGACAGAAGAGAGGAGGTGCAGCAAGTCCAGAACTAGAGAGAAATCAGTGGATCTACTAACATTTAGGCTCGATTCACACAGGGGCAACACGACTTCAATGCGACTTTGCAACACGACTTCAACCCGACTTCAACACGACTTCAACACGACTTGTGGATCCGACTTTCAATGAACGGGGATCCGACTTGGATCCCCGCCACTGTGTTTGGTATGAATCTTAAGGGGGAACTCCGCACCAATTTTTAAATAAAAATCCGGCATGGGTTCCCCCCCCAGGGGCATACCAGGCCCTTGGGTCCGGAATGGATCTTGAGGGGAACCCCCCTACGCCGAAAGGACGGCGTGGGGGGTCCCCCCAATCCATACCAGACCCTTATCCGAGCACGCAGCCCGGCCGGACAGGAATGGGGGTGGGGACGAGCGAGCGCCCCCCCCCTCCTGAACCGTACCAGGCCGCATGCCCTCAACATGGGGGGGGGTTGGTGCCTTGGGGCAGGGGGGCGCGCTGCGGCCCCCCCACCCCAAAGCACCTTGTCCCCATGTTGATGAGGACAAGGGCCTCTTCCCGACAACCCTGGCCGTTGGTTGTCGGGGTCTGCGGGCGGGGGGCTTATCGGAATCTGGGAGCCCCCTTTAATAAGGGGGCCCCCAGATCCCGGCCCCCCACCCTATGTGAATGAGTATGGGGTACATGGTACCCCTACCCATTCACCTAGGGGAAAAAAAGCGTCAATAAAACAAACAGTACACAGGTTTTTTTAAATAATTTATTAGGCAGCTCCGGGATCTTCTTCCGACTTCGGGGGTCCTCTTCCGACTTCGGGGGTCTCTCCGCCGTCTCCTCCCGGTGTCCGCATCTTCTGCCGGCTCCTCCGCTATCTTCTGCAGCTCAATTGCTAGCGGTGGTCCGGACTTCTGCCTTCTTCTTTTCTTCCAGAGATGTTGACACGACGCTCTCTCCAGCTGGAATGGTCTCTGAACGCTCCGCAACGGACTTATATAGGCGGTGACCCCGCCCCCTTATGAGGTCACTGTCCCAGGGCATGCTGGGGCTGTGCCGTCATAAGGGGGCGTGGTCATCACCCGGTGACCACGCCTCCTAAAACGTCACAGACCCAGCATGCCCAGGGACTGTGACGGCATAAGGGGGCGGGGTCACGGCCTATATAAGTCCCTTGCAGAGCGCACAGAAACCATTCTGGCTGGGGAGAGCGTCGTGTCAACATCTCTGGAAGAGAAGAGGGAAGAAGATGATCCAGAGGTCCGGACCACCGCTGGCAAAAGAGCGCCAGAAGATAGCGGTGGAGCCGGCAGAAGATGCGGACACCGGGAGAAGACGCCGGAGAGACCCCCGGAGTCGGAAGAAGATCCCGGAGCTGCCTAATAAATTATTTTAAATACCTGTGTACTGTGTTTTTTATTGACGCTTTTTTCCCTAGGTGAATGGGTAGGGGTACCATGTACCCCATACCTATTCACATAGGGTGGGGGGGCCGGGATCTGAGGGCCCCCTTATTAAAGGGGGCTCCCAGATTCCGATAAGCCCCCCGCCCGCAGACCCCGACAACCAACGGCCAGGGTTGTCGGGAAGAGGCCCTTGTCCTCATCAACATGGGGACAAGGTGCTTTGGGGTGGGGGGGGCCGCAGCGCGCCCCCCTCCCCCAAGGCACCAAACCCCCCATGTTGAGGGCATGCGGCCTGGTACGGTTCAGGAGGGGGGGGGCGCTCGCTCGTCCCCACCCCCATTCCTGTCCGGCCGGGCTGCGTGCTCGGATAAGGGTCTGGTATGGATTGGGGGGGACCCCCCACGCCGTCTTTTCGGCGTAGGGGGGTTCTCCTCAAGGTCCATACCGGACCCAAGGGCCTGGTATGCCCCTGGAGGGGGAACCCATGCCGGATTTTTATTTAAAATTTGGCACGGAGTTCCCCTCAAGATCATTTGAGCACAAGTCGCATGCCGAAGTCGGATCATGCGAGACGGCGATCCGACTTCAATGATAGTCAATAGGCTGAAGTCGGATCAAAGTCGGATCCAAGTAGTACAGGGAGTACGCTCTGAAGTCGGAGCGACTTCAGTAGTGTCTATTAAGACGCTCCCATGCACTGTAATGTGAATCTCTTTCTGGGGCGACTTGGGGTGACTTGAGGGCTTACAAGTCGGATCCCAAGTCGCGGTAGTGTGAACCAAGCCTTAACCAGGGCAACTACCTAGCGTTAACTTCAATACTTTTAAAATAAAAACCTATTTACTGTTAAAAAAAAAAAAAAAAAAACAATTTACTAGCAACCCTGCCTAAACACCAGGGTGCTACATTCCTATAGCTGTCATCACTGTATAAAGCAGGAAGATGTCTGGCTATGATACATTTTATATTTTTGAATTGTCAACTGTAATTGGTGGAGAACACAGGTGGATCAGATGCTTTGGTTTGTTGTGGAAGTTGGCTGATTAATAGAATAGTCCTGTCTGGACCCCTAACTTTGGAATGGACTTTTTTGATTTTTGATTTCCAGTAGCCTCGTTTGCAGGGTCCTTTCTGGTGGGCGGTGTGTTGAATCATAATGGTCTTGAGGAGCTCCAGATGCAATCCATCTTTGTCAAGGCGCTAGACCTTGACAAAGATGGACTGTGATCCATTGTAATGTTGGTTAGAATAAACTCTTGTTTAGACATTCCTTCAGGAGTTGTTAGGGGTTCCTTAAGCTGTGGCTGATTAAATTCCCATTTCATGGTGCCTGCATATTACCGGCGTCAACACCACTTGGTAGACCCAGTTGTATGAAGCGAAGGACTTTTTAGCTGTCCATAGGGGTTGCATTTTTTTCTACTGACCATCAATGTAAGGAACATTTTTTCACTGACCACCAATAAATTAGCAAGGATTCCTCAGAGACCGGAAAATCATTTCAAGGGTTCCCCTGTGGTAAAAAGGTTCAGAAAGGCTGCAGTGTTTGTTTAGTTTGTGAAAGCAGGGACATTCATAATTGACAATCACTTTATATATCAATCTATTCACAAGATACAAAGGTTTAACTTCTGCAATATGAGATTATTCACAATATGCATTGCTGATTGGAAAATTAGACATCCCAGTGCTTTGTTTCACATCCTGGAATAGAGCTGACATAACCTATGGAAAGTAGTAAACCAGATTGGCTGTATTAACAAAGCCTCCATCCAAAATACTGTCATATTGGAGATAATACAGAGCCATGGTTCTGCATTTTAATGTACAGACTGATGTATGTGAAGGGGACTATGTTTACAGAAGTCCGGCACAGACTCTGCGCCATAAACCTCATGACTGCTCAATAAAAAGCGAAATCACTTTGTCTTGGTGTTAGGTCCTACTATTATTCGTTTTGCACTTAATAAACAGACTGCATGGAAAATACACAAAATGGACAAGCAGATAAATTCACAGACATTTTTGTGTCACATAGGAGAGAGTATGTCAAATGTCCTATATGTATAGAAATAGTTGAGAAATACATTTTTGCTTTATATATGTTGTAGATAACTTTTCTACATAGGGACATCTTTGTATTTATAGTCCCTTAAATGCCCATAGGATGTTTCATGTAGTTTAGAGTATGCACTGTAAGTACAGCTACCTCATTCACCATATAGTAATATTTTGCGGCCAACAACCCTGTTATGTTTTTAACTTTCATGGATTACAGATAACACATTGTTGATTCTATCAACACCTTGTCATTGATTCGTATAGAGTGCCACGATGCTTACTTACTCTTTGACTCATTTTCTACTCTGCAAATACAGCCTAAATTCACCATTTATATTTATCATCTATAAAAATAAATACCAGGAGCAATCTGCCAGCACATGTACCCTGATCTTCCTTTTTCATTTTAACTATGTATCATAGGATCTGTCAACTCAAAATTATATTTTAGATCACCCTCTGGCTTCTTATGCCCCGTACACACGGTCGGACATTGATAGGACATTTCCGACAACAAAATCCATGGATTTTTTCCGACGGATGTTGGCTCAAACTTGTCTTGCGTACACATGGTCACACAAAGTTGTCGGAAAATATGATCATTCTGAACACGGTGACGTAAAACACGTACGTCGGGACTATAAACGGGGCAGTAGCCAATAGCTTTCGTCTCTTAATTTATTCTGAGCATGCGTGGCACTTTGTGTGTCGGATTTGTGTACACACGATCGGAATTTCCGACAACGGATTTTGTTATCGGAAAATTTTATAGCAGGCTCTCAAACTTTGTGAGTCGGAAATTCCGATGGAAAATGTGTGATGGAGCCCACACATGGTCGGAATTTCCGACAACAAGGTCCTATCACACATTTTCCATCGAAAAATACGACCGTGTGTACGGGGCATTAGAATGTCCCCATGAGGTTTACACCATGTACAATTACACCATTATTCCAACTCTTACTCACCACTCATAATAGACTTTATCCTTTGCTACTTACAGTTCGACGTGAAAGAAAAGAGAACCTCAGGACTACTAGATTTGTTGGTTGGTGAGCTGGGAACTCAAGTCCAGATTTTGCTCTGTAAGTTCTTATGAAACTATGTTGATGTGCGACTAAGCCCACTGGTATCCATCAAAAAGAAAGGTATAAGATTAACTGTCACTTTGCCCCTTTTGTGTGAAGTTCTAATCCTCAGACCCACTGATACTCAATTTTTCAGCAATCCCCCATCACTCCTTCTCGTGTAGCAGCCAGCGCAATATACTCAGTGATTTTGCGCATGGGGAGCATGTGACTTCCTCCCATGATGCATTCCTCAGGCCTAGCAGCCAACTTCTAGGCACAAACATTGTCACATGATGGAGGGGGTGATGTCACCACTCCCTCTAGGTTCCAACACTAGGCAATACTGAGGTTTATGGCTGATGACTCTGATGGAGGATGGATCAGTGGGAGAGGTGAGTATAAGTGGGTCAAGGGGAAGTCCTTACATGGAAACTGACACTGTGCCCTGAATAGGCAAAGTGACAGTGTCTCTTCTACATGTTCTTTGAAAAAAAAACCTGGGGGGGGGGGGATCCCTTCCTCTTCCCACAGTGTACATTTGTTAGGATGAAGGAGACGTGCGCATGCCCCATCACACACAACAAGAATCTTTGCCGGTAGGTTATATAGGCATACTCGTTTGCACGAGAATGTGCGAGGGGCATTTCGCAAACATCTACACATGCAAGCACATGGGCAAGATTCCAGACTTGGCGCCAGACCGCCTATTTAAAGAAGAGTACTGAAACAGGAGATTGCTGTATGACCTTTAGCTGTTCCTAGTTTCAAGAATCTGTGTTTGTTTTCTATTTTCCATGGCTGACCTGTCTTGTTTCTGGATTCTTCTATGCTCTGACCTCCTGCTGTGACCCAGCTCGGTTCTGACCTTCACTCTACTTGTTGCTGATCTTGGCTTGCTTCCTGACTATAATGCTGCTGATTTCCCCTTGATGACCTTATCATACTTCCTGAATACAATCCTGTAGATTACCTCAGCTTACTTCCTGACTTTGAATCTGCTGATTACCTGTTGATGACCTTGGCTTGCTTCCTGAGTATGATCCTACTGATTACCTGTTGATGACCTTGGCTTGCTTCCTGAGTATGATCCTACTGATTACCTGTTGATGACCTTGGCTTGCTTCCTGAGTATGATCCTACTGATTACCTGTTGACCTCAGCTTGCTTCCTGATAATGATCCTGCCGATTACCTGTTGATGACCTGGGCTTGTTTCCTGACTGTGATCCTACTGATTACCCGTTGGTGACCTCAGCTTGCTTCCTGACTATGAAGCCTGCTGATTACCTGTTAATAACCTTGTCTTCCTTCCTGACCATGATCCTGCTGACTGTACATTGCTGACCTTGGCTTGCATCCCGACCATGCCATCTGCCTTCTCTCCTGCTTAATACCTATCTTTCAGGTTGTCAGCCACTGGCCGTTTCAGATCCTGCTTTCAGGATGTCTTAGGTTCTGGTGTTCCTGTCAGCTGTAGTTCCAGTCTGCTACTCTGTAGTATCTTCTCCTGGTTCCCCAGTGGTCTTGTCTGTCTATACGAACACGTCTATGCCAAGTCTCCTACCAGAATTAATAATTTGTGGACTGGACTCTTGGCCACTTTTTCCCTTTCACCCTGTCACCAATTTCAGGGTTGTTTGTAACAGAGCTGTAAGGGAAGCTCTCTCATCACTTCAGCCTCTAACCAGGTATGTGATAGCAGTGAAATCAGAATAAAAAAAATCAGTACAGTAGAGGATCCCGCATAGCTGTGTAAGATGGAAGGTAGGGCTGGAAGCAAGATGGAAGGTAGGGCTGGAGTTCAGCTTTAACAAAAGACAAAAGGACAGGGCTGACACCAAGTCTTGCAGTGAGGGAGTGAATAGACAGCAATGGATCCTTGAGTTTTTTGCTTTTTTTATTATCAGTGGAGGTAGGATTAGTATAAAATCTCTTGACACTGGGTTGGACACCAAGGGGCCTCCATAATCACTTTAGGCTGTGACTGAAATGAGTAACAGACTGGAATGAGTGTAGACTGCAATTCCAGAATAAATATGAAATTGAACTGCCACACTAATTATGATTCAGATCCAAGTTTATTTCAAAGTAAAATGTGATGGCAGACTGTACATAAAGTCAACCCTTCATTATAGTTTGAAAGATGAGGAACAATGTATGCAGACTGAGTAGTAAATTAATTGGGTAGGGAAGATAGGCAACAATGTATACAGACTGGGTAGTAATTGTTAGGTATGGTGACTGTTTTGTACAGTTTTTGTCAGAACTTGGTTGAAGCAACAATTGCATATATTGTTCCCTATCTCTCAAGCAACGATTAAGGGGGTAAAGATGACAATACACTGAATGAAATTTGACAAGTTTATCAGTCGTTTGATCGACTTTTGTTGCAGGGACATGTTCAAAAAATTTCCTTGATCAGTGGCTGCAGCCAATCAACAGCAGTTGCTAATCAGTCTATTTTGACAGCGGTGGGTGCAGCTGTCAGAATACCCCGATGTCCTGGTGGGGGAGATTCCTCTATCTGGAGGATGCCAGCTTAAAAAGGAGCTCCAGGCTCCCCCACCAAAAAAATAAAAGTCAGCGGCTACAAATTCTGTAGCTGCTGACTTTTAATATTATGGCACTTACCTGTCCAGGAATCCAGAGCTATCCTCACCCGAGACAATTTTTCAATCAGCTATCGGGTGCTAGCGCCGCCATCTTGATAAGGGAAACCGACAGTGAAGCTTGCAGCTTCACAGCCACTTTCCCACGGCGTATGCGCGAAGCGTGCTAAGATTTGTGAATGGGCCGGCTGCGGGGGAAGAAGGGGACAAAACCAGGTAATCACTCCCCCCCCAAAAGGTGCCAAATTGGCAGCGGAGGGGGGGGGGGGGGTGGAGATAGAAAGGCTGATCTTCCCCTTTTGGCTGGAGCTCCACTTTAGGGCTTCTGCTCTCAAAAGATGTTGGTTGTATAAATGTTCTATCTTTTTTCTAATTTTTACGTATGAATAAACTTGTTTCTGGACTGTTTCTGAATCACAGCATCAATTCTAGATTTACCCACACCAAGTCTTGAAATTTTAGTCTACAAAAGGCATGTGGTGCCAATCCCAATCCACGAAAAAAAAAAAAAAAAAAAAAAAATATATATATATATATATATATATATATATATATATATATATATAAGCGGAGAGCATTTTGGCAGATTATTAAGTACTTATCTGTACTTGCAAGGTCATTAAAGGAACAAAACATAGGAAATATGCATGCATTGCAGAGATGTACTGCACACATACGTCTTTTTATTTTGCCCTGCCATTCAGTTAATAAGCTTCACAGTATTATCTGGATGTTTGGAGAGCCCTCTGCTGTTCAAAAGCAACAACTACAGGTAGCTAATACTGAGCGCCATTATTATTATTAATTTTCGCCAGGCTTTTATAGAAATTTACCAAAGATGGGAACATATAGTGGGGAAAATCATTATTTGATCCCACTTACAAAGAGATGAAGGGTCTCTAATTTTTATCATAATTGTATTTTAAATGATAGAGACAGAATACCAACCAAAAATCCAGAAAAAATACAAATGTTATAAATTGAGTTGCAGTTCAGTGAGTAAAATAAGTATTTGATCCCCATGCAAATCATGATCAGTACTTGGTGGAGAAACCCTTGTTGGCAAGCACAGAGGTAAGACGTTTCTTGTCGTTGGTTACCAGGTTTTGACACATCTCAGGAGGGATTTTGGTCCACTCTTCTTTACAGATCTTCTCTAAATCTTTAAGGTTTCTTGGCTAGGGTTGCCACCTGTTTGGGATTCACCCGGACAGTACGGGTTTTGAGTCGTTTTGAATCATGTGTCCGAGTCTCCTTCTGCCTGGTACCCGGACACGTCATGATCCAGACCGGACTGTGACTCTGGGCTTCATCTGCTCCTCTGGTGGACGGGGGGGGGGGGGGGACATGACTAGTTACTGTCTATCAGGCACAGGTTCTTACCTTTATTCAGCAGTTCGGACAATGTAATCCGAGTCCCGACCTCCACTTCTATACTGATCAGCCGGGCAATGTAATTGCCGGGAACTGCAGCACAAGGATTAGGCTGCCTGAGTATGAAAACCATCAAATAGTCCCGGCGAAGAAATCCTTGTTCTGCGATTCCCGGCAATTACATTGCCCAGCTGATCGGTATAGAAGTGGACATCGGGACTTGGATTACATTGTCCAAACTGCTGAATAAAGATAAGAACTTGTGCCTGATAACATTAACTAGTCATGTTCCTTCCCCGGCCACCAGCTGAGCAGATAGAGCCCAGAGCCACAGTCCGGTCCAGATCACCACAAGAGGTAAGCACTTAGGGGGTTAAATAGTCCTGTTCCTTCTCCCCAGCTGAGCAGAAGTTATTTGTAGTGAGGTAGAAAGAAATCCTGGATAGCCGCACTCTGGGATAAGGACATCTTTATTTCAATAAAATCCAACAATACAGTCAATTGCAGAGACGTACAGGATGGTAGACTGCTAACGCGTTTTACATCATTTGGATGCTTATTCGTAAAATTCTTATTTTTATTGAAATAAAGATGTCCTTATCCCAGAGTGCGGCTATCCAGGATTTCTTTCTACCTCACTGCAAACCAGCAAAGCCAGCACCTGGAACCAGTTCTCACTACGGCGGTGTCATTCCAGAGCAAGAGTGTTTGTGAGTTGCATCTCCTTTTTTCCAGAAGTTTTTTTGTAATTGCTGCAGACAAGAGGTTACTCCCCAGTTCCCTGCTGATTTCACAGAATATACCTGAATTGATGAACAGCCTTGGGCCCCTTTCACACGATTGGTCCGCCTGTCTGTTTTTCAGGCGGTTCCGATCGGGTCACCCATTGACTTCTATGGGAAGGCGGGTGTCAGCGGATATGTGTCCGCTGACACCCGCCTGCTATCCGATCCTACAATATCAGCTCAAAACAGACGTGGGCGATACGTCCAGCGGATCGGATGGGATCTGATGAAAATGGACAGGTGGTCCGTTTTCACTGGAGGAAAACAGGTGTATAGGAGCTGCAACCTTCTGTTTTCATCCGATCGCCCCATAGACGAGAGTGGGGCTCTGATAGATCCGTCTCAGCACAGTGAGCAGAGACGGACCTGTTATCCACCTGCTCAGCGGGGATCAACAGAGCGATCATATGCTGAGCTAGCGGAGTCCATCAAAATGGATCTGCCCTGTGTGAAAGGGGCCTTAGGGCTCATTTACACGTGTGGTGCCCTATGAAAAGCAATCCACATTTGGATCGCTCTTCAGGGGGCATTTGACAGGCAGTGAGGAGTTGTTATATCCCCTCCTGTTTAAACCCCACAGCAGCGCACCGAGTCGCAACTGAATGCATTGCACATGGATGCAGGAAGCCCCTATTCACTTGTATGGGCCACGTTCGCAGGCATTACAGCTTGCTGAACCCAACAGTGCGGAAATTTTTGCCGCACAGTGATGCAAAGCATTTTGGCTGTGGTTTGTGTACATCCTCCTCTGTTGCCTTTGCAGCTTAAAGCAGTAGTAAACCGCAGAAAAAGAAACAAACCTGAAAGACAATAGCTTAATGTGCTAGTGAGTGGTTCGAGCCGTGAGGCGGACTGGCCATTCGGGCACCCGGGCACTGACCGAGGGCCCCATGCCACTAGGGGGCACCATCAGGGTGGCCAGCCTCAGTAAAACTAGGGACAGTATGTAAAAATCTGTGTATTTTTACATTTGACCCTGAAATGTCTGACACGACATCATTTTGATGTGAAAATTCCGAGATGATATCTGCTCCGTCTCTGCACTGCCCCCTCAGCCAATAGGAACACACTGTACACGCCCCCTTCCACAGCGCGGCTTTTTTGACACAGGAGCAGGAGATGCCGACTGCTGGAGGAGAGGAGAGGGAGGCGGGGTCAGCTTGCAGTGTGGGAGGGGCTGCTGCCTGATAAAGTAAGCTGGCTGAGCTTTACAAAATGGATTCTGGTCAGTGGATTACCCCAGTGAGCAGAGAGGGAGAGGGAGAGGGAGGATGTGTTACCTCTAGCAGAGCTCCTCCTGTCTCTGAGGCTATTAGATCGATTCTGTGTGTGAGAAGTACAATGCTCCTGGAGGAAGAACATGTCCTGAATGTCTCCCCCCAATCTCTACTACATCTCCCTACTCATTAGCTGCCCACCACTACACAGGCACAGTCCCCTCCCCTCCTGTATTTCCAACTAATGTGTCTGTGAGCTGCTGGGGCACTACAAGTCCCAGCATGCCAGGAGATGGGGGCAGCAGTGTGTTCAATCAGGCTGATTTTTGGGTGAAATGCGCTGGTGTGTGTGTGTATGTGTATACTGTATGTATACTGTACAGTGGTGGCTGGTGCTCAAAATTTTGGGGGGGGCTCAAACAAACTAAAAAAAACCCCATCAAATGCAGCCATTGTGCCCATCAAATGCAGCTACTGTGCCCATCAATTGCCGCCACTGTGCCATCAAACGCAGCCACTGTACCATCAAATGCAGCCACTGTGCCCATAAAAGGCAGCCACTGTATCCATAAATTACTGCTACTGTGCCCATCAATTGCCGCCACTGTGCCATCAAACGCAGTCACTGTGCCATCAAACACAGCCACTGTGCCCATCAACTGCCACCACTGTGCCCATCAATTGCCGCCACTGTGCCCATCAATTGCTGCCACTGTGCCATCAAACGCAGCCACTGTGCCATCAAACGCAGCCACTGTGCCATCAATTGCTGCCACTGTGCCCATCAAATGCAGCCACTGTGCCCATCAAACGCAGCCACTGTACCCATAAATGGCCGTTACTGTGCTCATCAATTCCCGCTACTGTGCCCATCAATTGCTGCCAGTGTGCCCAACAATTGTTGCCAGTGTACCCATCAATTGCTGACACGGTGGCCATCAATTGCTGCAGTGTGTGCTCATCAATTGCCACTACTGTACCCCTCATTTGCTGCCAGTGTGCCCATCAAATGCAGCCACTGTGCCCATCAAACGCAGCCACTGTACCCATAAATTGCCGCTATTGTGCCCATTGATTGCCGCCACTGTGCCCATAAAAGGCAGCCACTGAACTTATAAATTACTGCTACTGTGCCCACCAATTGCTGCCACTGTGCCATCAAACGCAGCCACTGTGCCCATCAATTGCCTCCACTGTGCCCATCAATTGCCGCCACTATGCCATCAAACACAGCCACTGTGCCATCAAACGCAGCCACTGTGCCATCAAACGCAGCCATAGTGCCATCAATTGCCGCCACTGTGCCATCAAATGCAGCCACTGTGCCCATCAAACGCAGCCACTGTACCCATAAATTGCCGTTGCTGTGCCCATCAATTGCTGCCAGTGTGCCCAATTGTTGCCAGTGTGCCCATCAATTGCTGACACGGTGCCCATCAATTGCTGCCAGTGTGTGCTCATCAATTGCCACTACTGTACCCCTCATTTGCTGCCAGTGTGCCCATCAAACGCAGCCACTGTACCCATAAATTGCCGCTATTGTGCCCATCAATTGCCCCCACTGTGCCATCAAACGCAGCCACTGTGCCATCAAACGCAGCCACTGTGCCCATCAATTGCTGCCACTGTGCCATTAAACGCAGCCACTGTGCCCATCAAATGCAGCCACTGTGCCATCAATTGCCACCACTGTGCCCATCAAACGCAGCCACTGTACCCATAAATTGCTGCTACTGTGCTCATCAATTGCCGCTAATGTGCCCATCAATTGCTGCCAGTGTGCCCATCAATTGCTGCCAGTGTGCTCATCAATTGCCACTACTGTGCCCCTCAATTGCTGCCAGTGTGCCCCTCAATTGCTGACACTGTACCCATCAATTGCCGCTACTGTTCCCATCAATTGCTGCCAGTGTGCCTATCAATTGCCGCTACTGTGCCCATCAAATGCTACCAGCGTGCAACCCCCGCCCGGCACTTACCTTGTCTCGGTGGGGCAGCGGGTCACGGCGGCGAGTGGTATCCTCCATGCTCCTCGATGTCTTCTCCCTTCGTCCCTTCCTGTCCTCTGCGATAGGCGTCCAGTTACAGCGCCTGTCGTTTCAGCCAATCAGGTGACAGGTAACAGACCCGAGCACCTGATTGGCTGAGAGGCGGTTCAGTGTTAGGAAAGCAAATATTCATTTGCTTTGCTAACACAACGCTTAGTGAGCAGCGAGCGCCCAGCATGGTGCCCGCTGTTCACCTTTTTGGACGCCTATTAGAGGCTATGGCTCTAATCAGGTGCTTACAAAAATACCCCATAGGGGGTGGCAGCGGCGATCATAGATAGATAGATTTATGCAATGTGAAATTTACCTAAAAATGACCCTTCCAGTGCCGAGTTTTCACTGCTGGAGGCCACTTCCATCTCCACCATTCTTCCATCCTGGTCCACAGACTCCGGCTGTGTGACTGGCCGGAGCCGCAATGATGTTAATCCCGCGCATGGGTAGGGGAACCGCCGTTTACAGCACAGGACTCTGAAGGAACGGCCATTCGTTCAGAGCCCATGTGCCGATGAAGTCGTTAGCTGCATGTACAGTACATATCTCCTAAACGGCGCACATTTAGGAAATATTTACACTACCTAGGGGTAAGCCTTATTATAGGCTTACCTACTGTATAGGTACAAGTTAGAGGTGGGAGTTTACTCCCACTTTAATATGGCCCTTACATTTTTTTTGTAGTCCCCTAATTTGTTTTCTATTTTTAAAATTTTGGTCTGTTTTATATTGCCTAATATCAAACATATACCAACAAGTGTATGTTTTGTATTGTAGTGTCTCTCAACCACTGGGCCATGGCCCCCTACTGGGGTGTGTTCCCCTTTCTATCGGGCCTCCAGCTAGCTGCAGATCCCCTAACCTCCAATAGTGTCTCCAACCTTCCATAGTTGACGGCAGTGTCCCTCATCCTCCACACTGACCCCCAACCTTCCACAGCACTTTCCACTCTCCAGCAGGTCCCCCCCCTCCCCCACCTCCTACAGTGCTCTCGAACCTCCCACCTCCAACACCCCCCAGCCTACTACAGAGCCTCCATCCCCCATAGTGCCCCCTACCTCAAACAGTCTCCTACACTTCTCCTGACCCCCCCTCCCCAAGACCCTGCAACACCCTTAAGTCTTGAAACAGTGCCCCTGCAAAGTCCCCAGCATCCTGGAATGTCCCCCAACTGCTCCACAAACCCCATCCCCACAGTTCTCCCCAGTCTCCTCCAGGAACCTCATCCCCTACAGGGCCACCAGGTCTGTTAAAGAGTCCCTTAACTCCCTTTAGAACCTCCATATCCCCAACAATGACACCCAGCCCCATTCAGCACCCTCAAGCATTTCAACACACTTTTTTTTTTTTTTTTAACTATTGGGGAATGGAAGGTTTTGGAAGAATTTCCTGGGCCCTGGTCTCAATAAGGTTGAGAACCACTGCTCTTTTTTCTAAACCTAATGTCTCACACTTTTGAGTTGCAATGAAGGCAATAGGTCAAATGTACAGTATATCAAAGCATGTAACTGTACTTTCAACTAAGTAAACAAGGAGTAGAATAAAGACAAAAAACAAAACTTAAATACATAAAATGAACAAATGCGCACACACAACATACGCAGTCAGGGGGCACATGTGTATCTGAACACCACCACTCTATACGTATTTAGTTCTATCTGTACACCTTAGAGGTTTAAGGTATTTTTTTTATATTAAAAAAAAATGAGACAGCAATATGTTTATTATGTTACTAATTTACCGTTTTTATGGAAACACAACTATATTATACAAATACAATTTTGTAATTCCTGCATTTTCTGAAAATGTATGTCTGGGCATCTCCGCAAGTCTATAATTTGTATTTAAAAGTTCCTACAGCTCCCAGGAACTTTAATGTGAACCCCATTGAAGTCAATGGGAGGCAAATCTTCAAAAATCAATTATTTCCTTTTTCAAGGCTAATTGGCAAGGCATTTTCATAGAAAGATCACGAGGAGCTGGGCACTGCCCTGGGGATATGTAGCAATTCAAAAAAGATTAAAAAAAAAACATACTTTTTGGCAGGTAGCAGCTCTTTGGCATCATTTCACAACCGGGCCAATTCTGACACTTCTCTTCTACATGTAAAAATCTGTTTATTTTTTTTCACTAGAAAATTACTTAAAACCCCCAAACATTATATATATTTATATATATATATATATATATATATATATATATATTTATTTAGCATAGGCCCTATAAAATATAATAGTGGGTGTTGCAATTTTTTATGTCAGATGGCATGCGCAGCGCATCTGTACCATGTATAGAACCTGCTGCAGCAAAACTGACAGACTTTTAAAAAAATGCATGTAAATGTACTTTGCGGCTGCAAGCTATTGCCTGCACCGGGCAATACAAAAAAAAAAAAAAATGAAAATAACAGTGTGGGGTCCCCCCTCCAGTACATACCAGGCCCTTTGGGTCTGGTATGGATTTTAAGGGGAACCCCATGCCAAAATAAAAAAATGGTGCGTGTGGTCCCCCCCCAGACCCTTATCTGAGCACACAGGAAAGTGGGGGGGGGGGGGGGGAAGCAAGCGGGCCCCTCCTAAACCATACCAGGCCATATGCCCTCAACATGGAGGGGGTGCCCCAAGCCAACCGTTTTTTGAAGACAATTAGAGACTCAGGCTTTAATCACGTGCTTCAAGAAAAGAAAAAAAAAAAAAACATGCGTCTGGCTCCCTGAACGTATATTAGGGGCCGGGTGCATGAATTAGAGGGGCCCCTGCACCCAGTATGGATGGGTCGCCACTGCCCCTACTTAAAAAAAAAGTCCTATTTACATACCAGAAGTGTTATACTTCATTGATCTGTCCATCCAGCCGATTACAGCAAAACACAGTGCTAGAAAGGCACACATTCTGCTCTTATGTCTTGTATGCGGGTGCCAATTATTTGGTAATGGCACCCCAAACGTATCTGTTATACTGTGTGGCGTGGTGCAGTGCTATCAGATAAAATATTGCTTGCACTACTTTTTCTGCATTCCAGTGTCTTTTGCAACCTATTCATATGAATATGTACAGGTACATTGAGGTGCCTGGGGGAGCCGCCCACCAGCGGTAATTGTAATGTTGGCGGTCGATAAGTGATTAAAAGTTATGCAAAATCTGGAGGCACCCAGTCTAAAATATAGATGTAATTTATCAACGGGAAACCTGAGCCTAGGACAATGCACACAACCACCCTGATGACATTATCTTCAAATCAGAGTCCCCCCCATTCCATCAGAATCCCCCTTCACAACAGAGTCCCCTCTTTATATCAGAGTCTCCCCATCACATTAGAGTCCCCTCTTTACATCAGAATCCTCCCTTCACATTAGAGTGCCCCTATCACGCCAGAGTCCCCACTTTGCATCAGATTGCCCCTTTCATGTCAGAGTCACCCTATTCAATCAGAGTCTGCCCTTCACATCAGGGCCCCCTTGTCATCAGCTTTCCCTCTTCACATCAGAGCCCTCTTTTCATCAGAGTCTCCCCTTCACATCAGAGCCCCCCCCTTCACGTCAGAGTCCCCCATCACTTCAGAGTGCTCCCTTCACATCAGAGTCACCCCATTCAATCAGAGGGCCCCCATTACATCACAGCCCCCATTTTGCATCAGATTCCCCCCATCACCTCAGAACCCCACCCCTTCACATCAGCATCCCCTCATCACTTTAAAGTCCTCCCATTGCATCACAGCCCTCCCTTCACATCAGAGCCCCCTTTTCATCAGAGTCTCCCCTTCACATCAGAGCCCCCCCTTCACGTCAGAGTCCCCCATCACTTCAGAGTGCTCCCTTCACATCAGAGTCACCCCATTCAATCAGAGGGCCCCCATTACATCACAGCCCCCATTTTGCATCAGATTCCCCCCATCACCTCAGAACTCCACCCCTTCACATCAGCATCCCCTCATCACTTTAAAGTCCTCCCATTGCATCACAGCCCTCCCTTCACATCAGAGCCCCCTTTTCATCAGAGTCTCCCCTTCACATCAGAGCCCCCCTTCACGTCAGAGTCCCCCATCACTTCAGAGTGCTCCCTTCACATCAGAGTCACCCCATTCAATCAGAGGGCCCCCATTACATCACAGCCCCCATTTTGCATCAGATTCTCCCCATCACCTCAGAACTCCACCCCTTCACATCAGCATCCCCTCATCACTTTAAAGTCCTCCCATTGCATCACAGCCCTCCCTTCACATCAGAGCCCCCTTTTCATCAGAGTCTCCCCTTCACATCAGAGCCCCCCCTTCACGTCAGAGTCCCCCATCACTTCAGAGTGCTCCCTTCACATCAGAGTCGCCCCATTCAATCAGAGGGCCCCCATTACATCACAGCCCCCATTTTGCATCAGATTCCCCCCATCACCTCAGAACCCCACCCCTTCACATCAGCATCCCCTCATCACTTTAAAGTCCTCCCATTGCATCACAGCCCTCCCTTCACATCAGAGCCCCCTTTTCATCAGAGTCTCCCCTTCACATCAGAGCCCCCCCTTCACGTCAGAGTCCCCCATCACTTCAGAGTGCTCCCTTCACATCAGAGTCACCCCATTCAATCAGAGGGCCCCCATTACATCACAGCCCCCATTTTGCATCAGATTCCCCCCATCACCTCAGAACTCCACCCCTTCACATCAGCATCCCCTCATCACTTTAAAGTCCTCCCATTGCATCACAGCCCTCCCTTCACATCAGAGCCCCCTTCACTTCAGAGCCCCCATCATGAACAGACCCCCCCCCCCTTCACGTCAGAGTACCTCCATCACTTCAGGGTCCCTCTTTTGCATCAGAGTGCTCCTTTCATGTCAGAGTCCCCCTATCTCTTTAGAGTCCCCCCTTTGCATCAGAGTGCTCCCTTCACATCAGAGTCGCCCCATTCAATCAGAGGGCCCCAATTACATCACAGCGCCCCTTCACTTCAGAGCCCCCCATCCCCTCAGAACCCCCCTTCATGTCAGCGTCCCCTCATCATTACAGAGTCCTCCCATTGCATCAGAGCCCCCCGTCACGTCAGAACCCCCCCCCCTTCACGTCAGGGTTCTCTTACTGTATCAGAGTCCCCCCTTCACATCAGAGCCCCCCTTTACATAAAAACTCTCTCTATATATATATATATATGAGCCCCCCAATCATACACAGCCCACCCTCGCCATAGCAAGTCATGACAAAAGTCATGACAATGATCCAGGATAAACTGGACCCTGTGCTTGCAGCACCCTGTTTAAGAAACACTACAATATGGGGCCCTCATTCATTCCCACCCCATAAGGTTGGAGGGTGTGGATATTATCCTGATAAGGAACAGTCTCTATAACCTGCTCCTAGCTGGTATCTGTAGCTTCATTTAACTTTTCCCCCCAGGACTCCAGGTGAATCATTTTCCTGCCACGCAGAGCAGATTTTTGGACCCAACATAATAGAAATCTGTATTTCCTGTACATTGAGATCGTTGTAAAAAAAAAGAAAGAAAGAAAAGAAAATGCCAATATTAAATATGGCGCCGCGTAGACTGACGCCATCGCCGTGCACCGGATGTATCCGCAGGGAAAGCAGCGTGTGACGCCACTGTGCGTTTCCGGTACTGGGAACGGGCAGTTCCGGATTGGAGGAGGGTCGGGATCCTCCGGGGGTAAGAAGGGGGTCGTGTTGTTCTCCTCATACATTGGAGGGACGGGTCAGTGTAGGGATGTACAGTGGTCCAGACACCAGTACATGGGATCCTGTGTGTGTAGACACTGCCATAGATGATGAAGCAGCTTCCATGTCCATAGCTGGTGTGTGCAAGAGACTATGGCTGCTGACCATCAGTCCCTGCCCCAAGGAGCTTACATTCTAAGACCCCTACTGAACACACATATATACTGGTGCCAGTATAGACCGAGTCATCCTACCAGCATGTGTCTGGAGTACAGGGAGGAAAGCTGCACGGGGAGAACATGCAAACTCCATGCAGAGAGCGTCCTGTCTTGTATTCTAACAAGGGGCCCCGGTGCTGCATGGCGGAGTGTGATCACCAAGACACCGGGCTGCCCTTTATAGTAAAGGAGAAGTACACACAAAGCTTGTTTGGCTGCACTTCTATGGATCACAGGAATGCTCTCCGCTCTGCACTCCGCTCTGCACTCCGCTCTCCTGTGACCAGTTCTCAGCACACAGCGGGCTGAAGTCACAGAAGTCGGTCCAGGCTCAGCGTCATCACGACCACGGAGTCCAGATCTGCCCAGATCCCCGGATCGACACCCGGCTCAGCCTCACAGCGAGCCACTGAGAGCCTGAGCCGGCCGCTCCCCACCACCTAGGGTTGCCACCTCAGCCCTTTAAACCCAAACACCTTTTGAATTACGCAGGTTCTGAGGCTAATTTAATGCAGATAAGGCACCAAGTGAGTTTAATTACCACCTTAATCAGCCACAGAACCTGTGTAATTCATATGTATTCGGGTTTAAAAGGATGAGGTGGCAACCCTATCCCTACCCCTCCACTGCCCGGCGCTCCGGTGAGTGTGGAGGGAGAAGAGCGGAGAGCTGTGACTGACAGCCTGCAGCTCTCCGCTCGGGGAGCTGTGAGAACCGAGCGATCAGCGATGTACGATCGTTCAGTTCTCAGTGTTGGGGGCGCCGGGGGACAGATGCAGCATCCACCTAGGTAAGTATGAATAATAATTTAAAAAAAAATACTACTATTTTAAAGCGGAACTACAACATATCTGGGCACCACAATCCAAAAACACTTTCATTTGTAATCAAAGAAAACTCCCCCCATCCATCCATGTCTCAATGCTTTATTCTGCTAAGAAATCACTTTGACCCCCCCCCTTTACAAATACTGTAGCTGCTGAATTTTAGGACACTTTCCAGTCCAGGGATTCAGTGCTGTCCTCCCCTGGGCTGATTTTTTTTGACATTTTTCGGGTCCCTGGTTGCCTCCATCTTGGATGTAGGAAGCCGGCTTCGCAGCCAGCCCCCTGCTACGCATGCAGGACTGCCTCTGCATCCACAGCCTCCTAGGATGTATGAAGTGTCTTGGAAGGTTGCAGGTGAGCCAAACGTCCACGCTGACCATCTATTCAGAAATAAGTACCCGCAACCAAAATGTAAAAAATACCTCCGAAAGTGGTGTTGGTAAAGGAGGAGATAAAGTGGAACTTCCTTTTTATGTGAAGTTTCTCTTTAAAGTGGTTGTAAATCCTCTTTTTTTTTTTTTGTATTTTGTTTTTTTTTTTTAAATAAAATTAACAAATATGTTAGGCCCCTTTCACACGATCGGACCGTTCAGGTCCGCCTGTCAGTTTTGACGGCGGACCTGAACGGGCGCTCCATGTTAGCCTATGGAGCGTCGGATGTCAGCGGAGACATGTCCGCTGACATCCGACCCGGTCCGATCCGCTAAAAGCAGACGGATGGCCCTACGTCCAGGTCCGTCGCTGGCGGATCGGGTGAGATCTGATGAAAACGGACATGCTGTCCGTTTTCATCCGATCCCTTCATAGGCGGCAGCGGCGCCTGACAAGCCCCTCCCCGCTCAGTGAGCAGAGAGGGACCTGTCATCCGCCGGCTCAGCGGAGATCAACGGACTGATCACCCGCTGAGCTGGCGGGCTCTGTGGAAACGGAGTCCGCCTCGTGTGAAAGGGGCCTTATACTTGCCTGCTCTGTGCAATCATTTTTGCACAGAACAGCCCCAATCCTCTTCTTCTGGGGTCCCCGGCGCTCCAGGTCCCTCCTCTTCATCGGGTGCCCCCCCACGCAAAGCCGCTTTTCCTGGGGGTAACCCGTGTGGCCTTGTTTCTGAGCCCCGCTGCTGCATCCATTGACACAGACAGTCGGACTTGCCCCTGTGGCACTGGAATTGATTGACAGCAGCGGAAGCAAAACACCACACTAAAATTTTTGCGTATAAAAAAAAAAAAAAAAAAAAGGGAATTTATTCAAAACTTATGAGGAATAAATAAGCCAGCATGTTTTGGGAGGCCACATAGGTCACCCTTCATCAGGGCTGTAAGATTGTTGATATGGACACTGAGTGATGAAAAAATACAGATTTTAACTTGTAAGCAACAAGTGTCCAAAAAGGCTTAGTCTTTAAGTGGGTAAACTGCCCTCGTTTAGGCTACTTTCACACTCGGGTGCCCTGGCCGTTAGCGCTAAAGTGCCGCTCGTTTTTGCGGCGCTTTTTACGAAAAAAAAAAAATGGTCCTGTTTTGCAGCGCTTTTAAATATTCATTGCAATGGGCAGGCCATTTTAGGAGCGCTAAATGCAGCACTCCCAGATCACCCCAAAGATGCTGCTTGCAGGACTTTTCAGAACGTCCCGCAAGAGCACCGCCCCAGTGTGAAAAGACACACTGCAATGAATGGGAGGCGGTTTTCAGGCGCTTTGCAGAAGCTATTTCTGAAACCTGCCTCAGTGTGAAAGGGATCTTACAGACTGACGTTCATTCCTTTGATCTAAAAGAACTAAAAAAATACTCTATGTCTTCTCTTCTCTAGTTCTCAGCGCTGGGGAATGTTGATAAACATTTGTCTGTTTTTTGTTTTGTTTTTTGACAGCTCGGCTCTGCACGGTTTACGTAGAATCGCGGAAATGACTGATTAGCATTGTGAGGGGGGGTTGAATCTAGATCGATATTTTTTTAACAATTAATCGTGCAGCTCTAGGACTGTACAGGGGAGACACGTTCATCTGCTGGTTGAGACTAAACTTGGAGTCTTAGTACTCTTTTATCATCAGTCAGGGTCCAGATCAACATTCTTATTCTCAGCGCAAAAAGTGAGAGCCGCGTGGCTCCAGAAATGCGTTGTTTTTTTTTTATTAACATAAGTTTGGATAAAATCCCCTTTTGGACTCCAAAATCTCAATGTGGTGCTTCGACTTTTTTTTTTTAGACCTTAAACAAGGCTATTGTACTCTGACAGCGGAAGCACCATTGGCTTTTAGAATACATGAACAGTGGCTGCATCAGATGCAGCTACTATTTGGCCAAAAATCTTTTGTCTGGCTTCTTCATTTTCAAGGATGTCGTATGGGCGGATGCCTACAAAGCCATGTATGGTCAGATTAAGCCCCCGTTCATACTGGTGCGATGTGACAGTACCAAATCGCATGACAAGTCGCACCTTATTGCCGGCAATGGAACTGTTCAATTAGCCATGACTCTTGTCGCCGTGACTTTGAAAAAGGTTCATGCAGTACTCTGATTTCGCAGTGAAATCGGATGTACAAATTGCGCTCATGTGCGGCCTTGAAATCGCGCTAAAGTAGCACCGGTAACTCAGTGTAAGTTGGCTGAGGGCTCCTTTACACTTGTTTTGGCTTCAACACATATTAAACCGCCTACAGCTTCAACGTGCTTTGATGTGTTTTTGATGAAGCGAGTCGGCGGTGCTTTGATGAAGCGTCTGTGCTGCTTCTGTGATGCTCTTTTGAAGCTTTGTTGAAGCTTGGCAGATGCCGTGTGTGTGTGTGGATATCTCATACCTGCAATTTCTCCAAATCAAAGCGAAGCTGAATTAAAGCCTCTCAAAAGCCACAGGTTCTTGATGTGAGCTTTGTCATAGAGTTCTATAGAGCCTTTGAAGACTCTTTGAAGCACCACTAAAACGACATAGGGTATCATTTTTGTAGCGAAGCTGAAGCAAAGGAAACGCAAGGTGTACACAGGACTGTAAGCTAACCATTTTATTTGTTGACAGGAGCTTTGTCTGGCATTCAATGAGCTTTAACAAAGCTTGTCCAAAGCTTTGTTTTGAAGAAAGTGTAAACAAGCCCTAAAAGTGGGCTAAAAGGTTGACTAAACGTGGGCTTAAGGACTGCTAACAGCTATGCTGACCTCATCATCTTTAGTTATTGGAGAGCTGAAATGCAAAGATCGCCTGAGTGTCATCTTCATATTTAATTTGTAAACCTTTTTTTAACTTCTGTCCATGTGTTTCAGTATTTTGTTAAAAACTTTATATTGCTTTTTCCTGAAGGCTTTTATTTTCTAAAATAAAGCTGATTTCTGTTTGCATATTTACTTGCGATAAAGCTCTAAAATAATTGTCTGGATCTTGTCTGTTGTATGTGTCAGCGGTTTAGAAGATGACCACCGCGGCCAGGCCAACGTTTGAGCCAGCCAGGGGCGGCAGAGGGAAAGGAGAAGGAGATCTAAGTCAGCTTTCCAAACAATATTCCAGCAGAGACCTTCCTTCACACACGAAGATCAAATACAGGTAATATTGCAAACCTGGCAACTCTTTCTAATGGAGGATATTCAGCCTTTGAAATTGGGGGAAAAAAAAAAAGAAACCTATTCAATACATATCTGAAATGCACTCGCATTTTCAGCACTGCCCAGTTCTCACCTGCTGGACCACAGAACACCATCACTTATGTTATGGAAAGGGGAAGGTGTTCTATAGTCCAGCAGAGATGAGCACACTGCTTGGTCAAAATCAAACCTTGTGATAATGTTCTCTTTTGCAAAGGCTTAAAATCAAGATGTATGTGAATGACTTTAATTGTGCAAAATCAAAACAATTATAGTGTTGTCCTAATTAAGTTTGGTGAATGGTCCGATATCTCAATTGCAACATGGGCCAGGTGCGTGTGCATGCACACGGCTATGTAGAGACACATCGAGAAGTGCCACCTAGCGTGAAGTACACGTGGCCGTCAGAGTAAACCTGCTGCGGGCAGTCAAACGTAGTCAGTGTGAGAGGGAGGGTCACAGTGCAATGAAGCAACGAGTGAACATCAAGTTCTACAAATCAGGGAAAAGGGAGACGCGTGAAATTGTGCAAGTGTACGGGACGGAATCTGTGAGCAGAAAATGTGTTTATGACTGGTTCCAACGCTTTCGCGATGGGAAGGAAACAACTGAGGATGAGCCATTTTCAGGTTGGCTGTCAACAAGCAGAACCCCAGACAATGGCAAATGCTGGCACGAGATTGGCAACTTTTGCTTTGATGGCAGAGAAATTGGGCACTGGCAAGGACACTATGCATACCATCGTCTGTGAAAATTTGGGTAAGCGGAAGATCTGTTCCCAAGCGGAAGATCTGTTCCCAGTTTGTGCCGCACAAGCTGACAGACGAACGTCCGCCATGTTCGACCAGAGTTGCACAGGATTGGACAGTGTATGTTGCTGCACGATGACGCCTGCCTACTGTGTGAGACTATTCTTAGCTTGGCTCGGCTCAGCGTACCTGTTCTCGATCATCCACCGTACTCCCCTGATCTGGCGCCTGCAGATTTCTTTCTGTTTTCCCACCTCAAGAGCGTCATGAAAGGCGGACGTGGCAGCAATCCAAGAATGTGTGACATCGGTTCTGCGATCGATTTCTAAGGAGGCCTTTGCTGACAGTTTCCAGAAGCTTTATGAACGTTGCCAAAAGTGTGTTGTGAAGGATGGTGATTATTTTGAAGGCCAATAAAGGTAATTTGTTTTCTGATACCATTCACCAAACTTTTTAGACACCCCTTGTATATCCGCTGTATTTTCGGGATATGCATTTTTTGTTTCTTGCTATATACCAAGGGAAACAGTAGTTGTGCTGTACAGCAGGGAAATATATAATTTTCGCTCTTTTTTTGGCATGGCTAGGCAAACTACCCAGGATGCACCTGAGGAGGTGAGAAGCCGGGACTTCAGGAGGGAGCTGGAAGAGAGAGAACGCGTGACTGTCCGAGAGAAGAACAGAGACCGACCACCAAGAGGTAGGAGCAGTGTAGACTTTATCTGTGTTGCTGCTGGTCAGTGTGTTGCATTTCATCAGTAAAGGGAACTAAAAACCCATTCCAAATTTAGTTTTTTCACCTCTCATCCAGGATAGATCCATTCACAGTTCTCCCCTGTGTAGTATGTACCCAAAAGCTGTCAGACTCTACTGGTTGGGAATGCCGCTGATGCGGTGCAGAGATGACATTAAAGTGGAGTTCCACCCACTTTTACAACTCTTCAGCATCCCCCACTAAACTGTGCACTGTAAACGAATTGGATATTTTTAAATTTTTTTTCTCAGCACCTACTGTATATCTGCTGTATTCATTTTTCACTTCCTCCTCCCTGGCCGCGGCCTATCGCATCATTTCCTGTTTGCAATGCCTTCTGGGAAGGGGCGGCAACTTCCTCTGACAGTGCCGTTGCTATGGAAACCTGACCTGAAACCTATTACACTGCTTGTGCTGCACTGAGCATGTGCGAGATCTGCAAGAATGAGATCCAGGAAGAAATACAGTCTGGCTTCAGATGCCCACACTTAAGATGGCCACAGCCTGCTGTAAGTTTATAAAATAAACTACTGCTATAAACTAACAAAACAGACCTTAGTTTACAGACTAACTTTACTAGAATACATTAAGCTTGTGTATTATAGGGGTATTTTTATTTAAAAAGCATAATTTCGGCCGGAACAGCACTTTAAGGTCTCAATTACACTTGTGATTGGAGGCGGTAAAACATGTGATTGAGCTGCATTTGTACTGCCCTCCAACCTCTTTCCCTTAAAGCAGAACTACACTGTATATGAGAACCACAAACCAAAAGTGCTATTTAATTCATTTTTAATGCGGTTTTATACCCCTTTAGCACATTTTTACCTACAGATAAGCCTATAATAAGGCTTACCTGCAGGTAAAATGAATATCTCCTAAACTTGTACGGTTTAGGAGATGTTCACCTTGCATGCAGTTGCTGACATCAGCGGCGCATGCGCTCTGAAGGTCCGGCGGTTGCTGTCGGAAAATCAGAGCTCCTTGTTGGAAATTAGACTCCCACACGCATGTACAGGAGTGACGTCATCCCGGCTCTGGCCACTCACAGCGTCGGAGCCGCGAACCCTGAAGAAACGCTGAGGGGAAAATGTTGGCTCTCTTGGCGCGGTGACCAGGATGCGATGCCGACGCTTCGTTCTAAGGTAAGTATTTCATAATGAGCTAGTATGCGGTGCATACTAGCTCATTATGCCTTTGCCTTACAGGGTTTTTTTTGTGGGTATACAACTGCTTTAATATTCAAAGCAAACTCCTACATCCATCCATGTCTCCATGCTTTTTTTTGCTGAGAAATCACTTTGAAAAACACCCCCCCAAACATTTCTGGCTGTGGCCACCTTGAGAAAGGACAGATGATTCATTTAGTATTTACTTCCTGGAATCCATCTGCCTTTTACTCAGGCATGCAGGCGGGAGGGCGTCCTTAGCTGAGAAAACCCCTGCTTATGAATTCTGGTATGTATAACATCATTTGTCTGGGCCTGGAGGTAACTAAAGAAATGTAAAATAGTCTCTGATTGAGAGAGTGAAGTTCCATTTTAAGTGGCTAGGGCAGTGTATGGTGGTTTACATATGATTTGAATGGTGGTGCATCAAAATTATTCCTCCCACGTCATGTTTGGCAGACAGTACTGCCTACCGAATGTGACCAGCTGAACTGAATGGGGCCACGCTACAAACAGTGTGGGTTTTTAGGGGTTAAAACAAGCAGAACGTAGTTGAGATAATTATGACACCTTTTAGAAAAACCCCACACATTGTGTCAGGTGCTGGGACTGGTCTGTAAGTGGTGCCTAAACCCAATATCAGGGGAAGTGCTTCCAAAAACCAAACTAGCAAAAACGCCACAAAGAACTTACAAAGGCTACCAAACACAAAAATTATTTTAATGGACATATGTAATCAAAACTACAGCACAGAAGCCAACCCCCCACTCCCTATACCCAGGGACTCTATCTTCCACCTCCCAAATCTACCCCTGCCCCCCCCCCCCCCCCCCTTCTAGAATCTAATAGGTCAGGTCCTGTGTAACGCTACTTAAGTCAGAATATACAGGTGCATCTCACAAAATGTGAATATCATCAAAAAGTAAATTTATTTCAGTAATTCAATTAAAAAAGTGAAACTTGCATATTATATAGGTTCATTACACACAGTGATATATTTCAAGCATTTCTTTATTTTAATTTAGATGATTATGGCTTACAGCTAGTGAAAACCCAAAATTCAGTATCTCAGAAAATGAGAATATCGTAAAAAAAGTTCAATACTACAGACTCACTGTGTCGCACTCTAATCAGCTAATTAACTCAAAACACCTGTAAAGGTTTCCTGAGCCATTAAATGGTCTCTCAGTCTGGTTCAGTAGGTTACACAATCATGGGGAAGACTGCTGTCTTGACAGTTGTCCAGAAGACAGTCATTGACACAGGGTAAGTCACAAAAGGTCATTGCTATAGAAGGTGGATGTTCAGAGTGCTGTATCCAAGCATATTAATGGAAATTTGAGGGGAAAGAAAGTGTAAAAAAAAGATGCACAAGCAACAGGGATAACCGCAGCCTTGAGAGGATTTTGAAGCAAAGGCCATTCAAGAATTTAGGGAAGGAGTGGACTACGGCTGGTGTCAGTGCTTCAAGAGCCGGCACACACAGATGTATCCAGGACATGGGCTACAACTGTCGCATTCCTTGTGTCAAGCCATTTCTGAACCAGAGACAACATCAGAAGCGTCTTACCTGGGCTAAGGAGAAAAAGGACTGGACTGTTGCTCAGTGGTCCAAAGTCCTCTTTTCGGATGAAAGTAAATTTTGCATTTCATTTGGAAATCAAGGTCCCAGAGTCTGAAGGAAGAGTGGAAAGGCACAGAATCCAAGTTGCATGAGGTCCAGTGTGAAGTTTCCACAGTCAGTGATGATTTGGGGAGCCATGTCATCTGCTGGTGTTGGTCCACTGTGTTTTATCAAATCCAAAGTCAGTGCAGCCCTCTACAAGGATATTCTAGAGCACTTCATGTTTCCCTCTGCTGACCAGCTTTATCTAAATGCTTATTTAATTTTACAGCAGGACTTGGCACCTGCCCACACTGCCAAAAGTACCAATACCTGGTTTAATGATCATGGTATCACTGTGCTTGATTGGCCAGCAAACTCGCCTGACCTAAACCCTGTAGAGAAACTGTGGGGTATTGTCAAGAGGAAGATGAGACACCAGACCCATCAATGCATACAAACTGAAGGCCGCTATCAAAGCAACCTGGGCTTCCATAACACCTCAGCGGTGTCACAGGCTGATCGCCTCCATGCCACGCTGCATTGATGCAATAATTCATGCAAAAGGAGCCCCGACCAAGTATTGTGTGCATACTATAAGGTACATGGACATACTTTTCAGTAAACCAACATTTCTATATTAACAATCCTTTTTTTTTTTTTTTTTTTAAATTTGGTCTTCTGTAATCTAATTTTCTGAGATACTGAATTTTGGGTTTTCACTAGCTGTAAACCATAATTGTCAACATTTAAAAGAAAAATGCTCAAAATATATCACTTTGTGCGTAGCGCATCTATATAAAATATATAATATGAGTTTCACTTCTTGAATTGAATTACTGAAATTAACTTTTGAAAGACATTTCTAATTTTTTGAGATGCCCCTGTATATGTTATAACCAATTGGCTCTCAGCTCTCCTTTATATGCTTCTAGTGAAAACCTATATCAGGCAGCATGTAATAGGAATAGGCAAGCCTCTTCATCTTGTCAAATCAGCATATGCTGTGCTCCGATCCCTCTCCGAGTTGTGGGCAGCATGTACTCATACAATGTCCCAAAAGATGGCAGCCTCCAGGTCTACATTACAAGTCCGTATTGTGCGATTCAATTCCTTGGATGGGTGAAAGGCTATGCTACTTAGAACTGTGGCGGCGTGAACAGGTGTATGGTGTGCATGGGTTCAGCTCAACGCTAGTGCTGATCCGAAGAGGATGAAGTATCCTGTATGATCTCAGTCTGTTTAGCAGCATAGTATTAAAGCTGATTGTACTGGCCAAGCCGCGGCTCTGTGTGTGAATGGCCAGCAGTTCGGGAGCGCGCCTGCTTGGGATCCTCCATTGCAAGCTGCTTGCTCTGGGGGCACTCGACAGGAGGGAGGGGCAAGGTGTGCTGGTGGGGGACCCGAGAAGAGGAGGATCTGGGCTGCTCTGTGCAAAACCACTGCACAGGGCAGGTAAATAATAACATGTTTTGTTATTTATATTTAATTTTTTTGCCTTTTTATTATCGCTTTAAAGAGAACTTTGTCTCCTGAAAGTTGCTATCTAATAGGGGGCTTGTCAGTCCCCTTTTTAAAGCAGTAGTAAACTCGGATCCTCCTGAGCTAAATTTCAGAGAAGGAGGTAGAGTAATGCATTTTAAACAAATGCGCATGAAATTGAAGCCCCATCGTGTGTTGCTTACTTTTTTTTTCTTATTTTATTTCCTCGTGGACCTCGAGGTGCAGCTGCCGCCATCCTAAGTACGGTCTTCTGCGTCCAAATGCGTGCTTAACTTCCACTCTTTCTTCTCCTAGTCTATAATCGCACGCATGCGCAGTAATTATTCAGCCGTTTGCCATGCTCTTACTCTGTGCTGTGCAGGAAGTGTTTGCAACCCCTGTGACATAGCAAGTCACAAGGGGTTTTTGCCAGAGCTTGTGAATGGGAAGTCTCATGGGATCTTGTAGCTATGCCGTGGACAGTGCCCCGACATGTCATTAAAGGACCTAGGAGTGAGCCATAAAAAGAGGCCAAAATGCACATGCGCCAATGATCGAATACAAAAAATGACAGATTGTAAGCAAACGAACAATGTAGGAAAGATTGCACATGCAGCCATCAGCTAGGTGCTTACTAATGTTTTATATGGCAGAAAATAGACCGCATAGGTTTACTACCACTTTAAAGAAAAAAAAAAAGTTTGCTGCCTGTACCGCTGAGCTTCAATCTGCTTTAAAGAAATTCTCTTCTGAAGTGCCCTCAGAAACTGGCCCTCCTGGGTATTTCAATTCACTGTGTTCCTTGCAGTGCTCGGTGGTTCCTCTCATCCACCTTCTGTGTTCTGCAGTGATTTAGGGATTGGCTGGAAGCCAATACTTCTGATAGTGGTGGTTTCAGAAGACGATTCAGAGGACGGGTTGTGCACAGTAGAGTGGTGTTCAGTTTTGCTGGCAGCATTTGAGGTACGTATTTACTATTCTTTTACAGGGTGAGAGTATTTAAGCAACTTTGGTTAGGCAACAACATTTAGAGTAAACGACAAACTAGAGCCTGACCCAATGAAAATATGCCGCTTCTCCAGGTGGGTCCACCACGACAGTCCTCTATACTTCTCATGGGGTCAGGTGCCAGCTCTGCTCATCTAGCTGTGCACAATAAAAGTTAGAAGGGATCCAAACAGCTGCACTCTGAAAAATCATCCATCTTTATTGAGAGTATGAAAATGCCAAGATTCGGCAGAAAAAAACACTGTGAGAACAGAGAAAAAGTCAACGTGTTTCGCACGTGTTTAGCACTTACTCTTAACTACTCTCAATAAAATATTTTTTTTTTTTTTTTTATAGAGCCTGACCCAAACTAAAGCTTTAAATATGTACAGTATCTCACAAAAGTGAGTACACCCCTCACATTTTTGTAAATATTTTATTATATCTTTTCATGTGTAAACACTGAAAAAATGACACTTTGCTACAATGTAAAGTAGTGAGTGTACAGCTTGTATAACAGTGTAAATTTGCTGTCCCCTCAAAATAACTCAACACACAGCCATTAATGTCTAAACCGCTGGCAACAAAAGTGAGTACACCCCTAAGTGAAAATGTCCAAATTGGGCCCAAAGTGTCAATATTTTGTGTGGCCACCATTATTTTCCATCACTTTCTTAACCCTCTTGGACATGGCGTTCACCAGAGCTTCACAGGTTGCCACCAAAGTCCTCTTCCACTCCTCCATGATGACATCATGGAGCTGGTGGATGTTAGAGACATTGCAATCCTCCACCTTTGAGAATGCCCCACAGATGCTCAATAGGGTTTAGGTCTGGAGACATGCTTGGTCAGTCCATCACCTTTACCCTCAGCTTCTTTAGCAAGGCAGTGGTCGTCTTGGAGGTGTGTTTGGGGTCGTTATCATGTTGGAATACTGACCTGCAGCCCAGTCTCCGAAGGGAGGGGATCATGCTCTGCTTCATTATGTCACAGTACATGTTGGCATTCATGGTTCCCTCAATGAACTGTAGCTCCTCAGTGCCGGCAGCACTCAAGCAGCCCCAGACCATGACACTCCCACCACCATGCTTGACTGTAGGCAAGACACACTTGTCTTTGTACTCCTCACCTGGTTGCCTCCATACACGCTCTGAACTGAATACGTTTATCTTGGTCTCATCAGACCACAGAACATGGTTCTAGTAATCCATGTCCCTAGTCTGCTTTTCCTCAGCAAACTGTTTGCAGGCTTTCTTGTGCATCATCTTCAGAAGAGGCTTCCTTCTGGGACGACAGCCATGCAGACCAATTTGATGCAGTGTGCGACGTATGATCTGAGCCCTGACAGGCTGACCTTCCACCCTTCAACCTCTGCAGCAATGCTGGCAGCACTCATACGTCTATTTCCCAAAGACAACCTCTGGATATGACGCTGAGCGTGGGCACTCAACTTCTTTGATCGACCATGGCAAGGCCTGTTCTGAGTGGAACCTGCTCCCCATTCACACCTGAAACCTTGTAACACAAACGAGTCACATGACACCGGGAAGGGAAAATGGCTAATTGGGCTCAATTTGGACATTTTCACTTAGGGGTGTTCTCACTTTTGTTGCCATCGGTTTAGACAGGAATGGCTGTTTGTTGAGTTATTTTGAGGGGACAGCAAATTTACACTGTTATACAAGCTGTACACTCACTACTTTACATTGTAGCAAAGTGTCATTTCTTCAGTGTTATCACAGGAAAAGCTATAAAAATATTTACAAACGTGAGGGGTGTACTCACTTTTGTGAGATACTGTATATCGACAGTAATTTTTTTTTTTTTCTTTTGGGAAATGAAGATTAAACCATATTTATAAAAGATGACAGTGCGTCATTGGATGCGATTGACAGCAGCGCGAGCCAATGGTTGCGCTGCTTTCAATCCATCCACTCTAGCCAATCAACGGCCAGGCTGAGCGGCGAAGAGGAAATCGGAGGCGAGCGCAGCAGGTGAACGGACTCGGGTAAGTAAAATGGGGGGGCCGGTATGGTTGGATGTTTTTTCACCTTAATGCATAGAATACATTAAGGTGAAAAAAACTTGAACCTTTACAACCCCTTTAATGTTTTGTCCCAATTTTTTGCTGGACGGCATCTCCTTTTTAAAAGAAGTGTAAAAATATTGAATCTATTGCAGGATGAATGAGTAATAAAAAATGCTAGTTACACTTTAAAGCAGGGGTCTTGAATTTAAATTTACTGAGGTCCAGTTGGTAAAATTTTGTTCCAACAGAGGTCCGTATCCCATGTTTGCGCTATAACACTTCACAGTCCCCCCTTTTACATCACAGTCCCCCTTTTACATCAGTTTCTTTGGCCTACCCTTCACATCATAGCGCACCTCTTTACATCTTTGTCCTCCCCCTTTACATCAGTGTCCACAGTCCCATTTTAAAGCAGTCCAGCAGTGTCCTTAGTTCTTCACATCACCGTGCCCCTTGCAGTCATAGCCCATTATCTTCCTTTACATCACAGTCCCCCTTTCATTTGCAGCCTCTCCTGCAAAATCACATAAAATGTCCAACGCATTTTGGGGCTAAAAATAGGGGAAAGAGAGGGGTGCCAACAGTCTCAAAGCTTAATCATGTCTTTAATAAAATTATGAAATAAAAACAAATGTAGCTATTCCACTCACAAAGGAAGGGGGCGTAGCGGGCATATAACGTGCATGGAGTCCGTGTCCTGAGTGCGACCCGCAGAGGAGAGGGAAGGGGATGCCGCTGACTTGTGGAGATACACTGAAGTCTAGTGTTTTAGAGAGCTGCTCTGGTCTGGGCTGCCGCTGGAAAGCTCTCTCGGATCTCCTCACTTGACCGGGTGCAAATGATTGTGGGATAGGCTTTTCGAGGAAAAAGTCCACCTCTTCATCAGTCTGACAGCTGCCTCTGGGATCATTTTTGTAACACTATTTATGCTGTAATTAACCCTTAGTGGGCAGGAATAACGAGAATAAAAGTAGATGTATCAGAAGAGTTAGAAAGCATGAGAGGGTAAAAGAGCAAAAATGACTTGTAAAATAAGAATAGTGACAATAAAAGTGATGATATAAGAATTTATAATAATAGAAAATAAAATGTGTAATCTAATAATCAATGGTGATGAAATGTAAATAATAAAATATTGATAACTGAATGAAAAAAATCAAATAACTGAATAGTTAGAAAAAAATCCTGCAAAACCAACAAAAGAAATCATGTAAACTTGTTTGTGAAGCTAATCGTGCATGTGATTGATCGTATAATAAGTAAAATATATAATGAATAAATATCTACGATTGTAAAAGGTGTACTGTGTGACAGTAAAAAAGCTTCAACATTATTAAGAATTATTATGTGATAGTAAAAAAAAAAATGAGTGAACTCAAAATTGGGATACCACAAAAGAATAAACTTAACATAAAAATATATTAAAGGAGAGAACATGAAAAGGGTCGTTTATGATGATGATACAGGAACGGTATTAAGTAGGAAGCACAATGCACTATCCGTGTTGTTGAGGAATCGTGCAAATTTCTTTGGTTGCGGGAAAGAAATTTGCACCATGTATGGCCAGCCATGGATGGACTTGTTAGATTGGATGATTAGACTGATCTGTAGTTTGCTGGTAAAGGACAAGAAACCACAAATGAGTTTGGCTGTCAATATCAAGATTAATGTTGGTGCACGGGGCGGATACTTGGGAGTGAGCCACGCCCCCAGTACAGGACAGACTTTTTCTAACAAAAATACAGTGCTATTTAAAAGCTGACAGGACTGGATGTGATTTGCTAGCCTGCTTGTTAATGGTGTACTTTTACATAAGCTTTAGGTCTTGAAATAAAATGGTAATTGTGCACTAAAATTTGCAGAAACATGTTAAAGATGTTCGATTTTAGTTTGTTTATCGCACAGGTTTCAGTGTCTTTACTGATAAACCCAACAAACTTTAGCTGAAACCTTTTTTTTTTTCTCAATGAAAGACAAGTTGATTTTCTATTTTTATTTGAAATGCATAACATGACATTCGATCTAATTTCTCTATTAAAAATGTGACCCTTTTTTTTTTCTTTAGAGCACACATCATCCCTGTCAAAGAAGCCTCGTCTAGACCAGATTCCAGCAGCAAATCTGGATGCAGATGACCCACTCACAGACGTATGTATCAGGCTCAGATTTTGTTACAAGCTGTCATTTCACAGTCAAGCTTTAAAATAAATACTATAGTGTGTGTGTGTGTGTGTATTTATGTGATAGTAAAACAATTTGTGAACTCAAAACTGGGATACCACAAAAGAATAGGTGTGTATGTGTGTATATATATATATATATATATATATATATATATATATTTTATATTTACATTTTGTGTGTGTGTGTAATGTATATAGACACAGGCACAATTTTCATACTTTTGGCTCTGTATGCCACCAGAATAAAATTAAAATGAAACAATCCAAATGATTTTGAAGTGCAGAATTTCAGCTTTAATTCAAGGGGTTGAACATAAATTTCAAATACAAATTTTAGGAACTGCAACCATTTTTATACAACGCCCCCCACCACCACCACCATTTTCAGGGGCTTAAATGTAATTGGACAGATGAATATAATCATAAATTAAATGTTCATTTTTAATATTTTGTTGAGAATCCTTTGCTGGCAATGACTGTCTGAAGTCGGGAACCCATGGACCTTACCAAAGACTGGGTTTCCTCCTTTCTGATGCTTTGCCAGGCGCTAACTGCAGCTCTCTTCAGTTGTTTTATGTTTGTGTGTCTTTCTGCTTTTAGTTTTGCCTTCAGCAAGTGAAATGCATGCTCAGTTGGGTTGAGATCAGATGATTGACTCGGCCATTGCAGAATATTCCACTTCTTTTCCTTCAAAAGCTTCTGCGTTGCTTTTGCAGTGTGTTTTGGATCATTGTCCATCTGTACTGTGAAGCGCCGTCCAATCAACTTTGCTGCCTTTGGCTGAATCTGGGCTGACCGTATATCTCTAAACACTGCAGAATTCATTCGGCCGCTTCTGCCTTCTGTCACATCAATAAACGCCAATGACCCAGTGCCACTGGAAGTCATGCATGCCATCACACTGCAAGGTCCACCATGTTTTACAGATGATGTTGTGTGCTTTGGATAATGAGCTGTTCCAAGCCTTCTCCACACTTTTTTCTTCCCATCATTCTGGTACAGATTAATCTTAGTTTCATCTGTCCAAAGAATGCTTTTCCAGAGCTGGTCTGGCTTTTTTAGATATTTTTTGGCAAAATCTGGCTTTTCTATTCAGGCTTATGAATGGTTTGCACCTTGTGGTGAACCCTCTGTATTTGCGCTTGTTAAGTCTTCTCTTGATTGTTGTCTTTGACAATGATTTCCCACCTCCTGGAGAGTGTCCTTCACTTGTCTGGATGTGAATCATCGACCACTGTTGTCTTCCGTGGACATCCAGTCCTTTTTATGTTGCTGAGCTCACCAGTGCGTTCTTCTTTACTCAGAATGTACCAAACTGTTGATTTGGCCACTCCTAATGTTGCTACTATTTCTCTGATGGATTTGTTTTGTTTTTGAAGCCTTACAATGGCCTGTTTCACTTGCATGGACAGCTCCTTTGAACGCTTAAAGGGGTTATAAAGGTAATTTTTTTTATTGTTTAAAAATAACAAACATGTTATACTTACCTTCACTGTGCAGCTCGTTCTGCACAGAGTGGCCCCGAACCTGCTTTTCTGGGGTCCCTCGGCGGCTGTTTCAGCTCCTCCCCGCAAGAACTATCCACCTTAATGCGAGCTCCCTTGCATGGTGGTTAGTTCTTGCGGGCGCGCTCCCGTGATACAGCCGGCGGCTATAGCCGCTCACTGTATCACTCGGCCCCGCCCCCCGGCGCGCCGCGTCATCGGATGTGATTGACAGCAGCACGAGCCAATGGCTGCGCTGCTTTCAATCCATCCACTGCAGCCAATCAGCGACCAGGCTGAGCTGCAATAGAGATGACGGGAACGAGCAGCGGAGATTCGAGGTGTCAGGTAAGTAAAACGGGGGGGCTGGGGGCGGCGGTATTGTCAAAAGTTTTTTCACCTTAATGCATATAATGCATTAAGGTGAAAAATTTTTTTCCTTTACAACCCCTTTGATGTAGGTTCACAGCAATAGATTCCAAATGCAAATACCACACTTAAGTCTCGTACACGCGCTTAGCTTTTCAGACGACTGAACGTCAGTTTTTTTGTGGCATGCTAGTCTCATGTCGGAAGTGAAGAGGTTACTCACAATACGAAAATTTTCGTACGACAGAATACAACGTCAGAAGTGACATAATATGTTGAATAGTTTTGTATGCATTCTTTTGTTTCTGAGCATGCGTAGTCTTGCTCTTACAATTTTTTTCATACGAAAACCGTACAAATGAAACGAAAATCGGATGTTGAGTTCACATCCGCCAAAAATTTTATAGTCTGCACATCCAGCTTTTGTCTAACGAAAAAGAGAAATCTGCTGTCGAAAGCACCGTACTAACGATCCGAAAGTCGGCAGAGAGCTCGTCGTACAAATTTTTCCATCCGATTTTCGGATCGTGTGTACGGGGCTTTAGAATCAACTCCAGACCTTTTTACCTGCTTAATTGATGAAGAAATAACGAAGGAGTAGCCCACAGCTGGCTGTGAAACGCCTTTTGATTCAATTGTCCAAGGGTTTTGGTCCCCTGAAACCCTGAAAAAGGGGATTGGCTATTAAGAGCTGTAATTCCTAAACCCTTCCTTTTGATTTGGATGTACACACACTCAAATAAACCTGAGAGTGTGCACTTTCAGCCCATATCCATTATATAACTATAGCTTGAATATATTTTAGTAAATACCTGAAAAAAACTAAAATTGTGCCTGTGTCCAAATATATATGGACCACACTACTGTGTGTGTGCATATGTGTGATTATATATAATATTAATATGTATGTGTGCAGCAGTAAAAAATTTCCTTTTTTTTTTTTGTTAACCACTTGCCGCCCGCCATTTAGCAAAATGATGGCGGCAAAGTGGTTACCGGACGTCATATGACGTGATCAGGCTATTAAGCCGCTGCGCGCCCCCGGGGGCGCACATCTTGGCGATCGTTGTTGCGGTGCGTCAGTCTGACACACCGCAACTCCGATCTAGGCATAGAGTCTCTGACGGAGACTCTTTACCACATGATCAGCCGTGTCCAATCACAGCTGATCACGATGTAAATAGGAAGAGCCGGTGATCGGCTTTTCCTCACTCGCGTCTGACAGATGCGAGTAGAGGAGAGCCGATCGGCTGCTCTCCTGACAGGGGAGGTCTGTTCTGATTGTTTATCAGCACAGCCCCCCTCGGATCCCGCCAAGGACCACCAGGATGGCCACCACAGTGGACCACCAGGTATGCCTCCTAGACCCCCAGGGAAATACCAATCTGTGCCCAGGCAATCAGTGCCCACTCCAATGCCTGCCAGTGCCACCAGGGATGCCTATCAGTGCCGCCTATCAGTACCACCCTATCAATGCCCATCAGTGCCAACCAGTGCCACCCATGAGTGCCACCTATCAATGCCCAACAGTGCTGCATATCAGTGCCGCATATCAGTGCCCATCGTCAGTGCCCGCTCATTGGTGCCACCTCATCGGTGCCGCCGTATCAGTGCCCATCAGTGAAAGAGATAACTTATTTACACATTTTTTTAACAGAAACAAAAGCAACATTTTTTTTTTCAAAATTTTCGGTCTTTTTTTATTTGTTTAGCAAAAAATAAAAACCGCAGAGGTGATCAAATACGACCATAAGAAAGCTCTATTTGTGGGAACAAAAAATTAGTTTGGGTACAGTGTAGCATGATCGCAATTGTCATTCAAACTGCGACAGTGCTGAAAGCTGAAAATTGGTCTGGGCAGGAAGGTGTAGAAGTACACCTTCCGGTATTGAAGTGGTTAAATTACTTTTCAGGCAGCAAAACATCTGATCTGATATGTAATAGCAGAATCGCAGGTACACATTCCCAGGGAAGGAACATTCCCCAGTCTCCTCTCCTGTGGATGAAGGCGTAGCAATCAGAATCGGGTGCAGGATCAGACAGCCCGGCATACACCCTGTTTCAAGTGTTTGTAGTACAAGGGTCATGTCACATATTGTGATTCTGTCACCAGTGACCGCTCACTAACATTGAGATCAGCCTACAGGGCAGGGCAATACTGTCCTGCCTCCAGGGTGTCTCTCCCTCACTGGTGAGAAGGACAAGTGTCACTGAGTGACATTCTGCACCATTTCTGCCTGCGAGGACATGAAAGCAGGCAAGCATTTCTCTGCACTTTTTATCATTCCTTTTAATAGTGCACTTTCACCAGGAACCTTCTTGTAAGTGTACTATGGGTTTTTGGATTTGATAGAAATGTTTTATACCCGTGTATAAGATACTTCCTTATACACTTGGTGACAACACTCTTCCTTCTGCTGTGCAATTAGTGCAGGATGGTCAGCCTTTCTTCTAGCTGTGTAGATATTGTCACAGTTGAGAGCCCTATCGGTGAGCAGCCATTCCTAGTTCCACCTGCAGCTCTTTCAATTAGCAGTACATTGCTCTGTCTGCAGGAAGCTTAGGGAAATTATGTAAAATATCTTCCCAGTCTCTTCCATTCCCTGCAGCATTATCCAGCAGGGTGCATGAGAAATCCACCTTCCCAGCTGGTTTAAAAAATATAAGATGTTCTCTGATTGGATGATGTGAGGTTAGCTGCGCTATTAGGCTAAGCTCAGTCGGATGATTGTTTTGCGCTCACTCTGAACAGTTCTTAAAACGTGTTTTATATATTTCCCTGTAGGAAGATGATGACGATGACTCCGATGAAGACAGCGATGATGATACCGCCGCCCTCTTGGCAGAGCTGGAGAAGATTAAGAAGGAGCGAGCAGAGGAGCAGGCTCGCAAGGTAAGGGCGAGGAGCTTGGACGCAAATTCCTGATTGAACTTATTCAATGAAGAACAAAACAAAACTCATTACTTTTGTTACATATCACTAGTTTATTTACTGCTTGGAATTTCTGTACCGAAAATGTTTTATAACAAAAGCATTTTCACAACGTGTGCAGTATTCTTGTATCATGGCTTGTCATTGTACATACCCCTTCACTTCTCTGTGTCTGTCATCTTTCACCTCCCTTTCCTCATTGCTGCCATTTGTATTTACTGACAATGACCGTCAGCTGCTGAGTGTTGAAGGACAATGACCTACCTTTTGTGGAAAAATGTTTTTGTATGTAAATGTGTTTTTCTCTGGTCTGCCAACTCCAGAATAATCTGGTTGGTTATAGTGCCTTTTAATGTTTCAGAGAAACTTTGGTTTTCGCTGATGAAAGCTAATAAGCCAGAAACCGCTGTATGCAAGTTGGACAAATGGATGATTTAATCTAGATGGCATCTGAGGTGTAACATGGGGGTCTAGGTGGCCACCAAGGCAAAACTTGTCTCCAGCCAATGTCCTTTAGATTTTCATTAACCTGTTGCCGCCCATGTAACACACATGTGCAGTGGCAAAAGGGTGCGCTTTGTCACCCACATGCCACACACATGTAACCAATCACGTCACATGGTCACGTGATCGCCGATCCTCCCTGCCCCCAGGGTGTTCAAACTTTTAAAGGGGCACTGCGGCTGGGTGGGAAGGGGTTAAACCCGTGTGTTCTATTTGTGATGATGTGTGAATACTTTCTTTTGGGCCTCTTAGCATATTTTTAATGGTTATGTTCTAGTATGTCCATTGTAAGTGTATGTGCTTATATTAAACAATGCTTAGCAAGGTTTGTAAATTGTTGGGAAGGTGTAAAAGCAGGTAGTGTTATCATGGGGCATAAGCAAGCTTCACAGCTGGCATAAGTAGACATGTTTGAAATGTATCTTCTTTAATTTCTGCAGTTTAAATGTTAACCACTAGGGGGTAGCTTTTCGTTTTTAGTTTTCTTTCTTTTACTCTTCCCAGCAGCAGTGTGGTTCTCGCTTTTATGTTTTAGGGACTGCTGTATGTATATCAGGTCACAGATGCAGGGAAGTCTAAAGTTCTTTTGTTTTGTTTTTTTTCTTTTTCTTTACATGATTAAGCAAATATATTATCTGGTACTTGTGTATCTATCTCAGCTAGAGATAAAAAAAAGTCCTAATGTTTATTAGAAACATAAAATTATTCCATCAACTTTATTTCCTATATGAACTCCCTAAAGAAAAAACATTAAAAAAAGTGTTTGTGCACAATACTTAGGCATGTGGCTATGGTGGTTTCCTAAGTCATAAATAGGCCATTCCATGCGCCTTTTGTGTTAAAGGCAATTCATCCATACAGTGCATCCGGAAAGCACTTCACTTTTGTTATGTTACAGCCTTATTCCAAAATGGATTAAATTCATTATTTGCCTCCAAATTTCTACAAACAATACCCCATAAGGACAACGTGAAAGAAGTTTGTTTGAAATCTTTACAAATGTATTAAAAAAAAAAAAAGACACAATCACATGTACATAAGTATTCACAGCCTTTGCCATGACACTTTAAAATCAGGTGCATCATATGTCCACTGATTATCCTTGGGATGTTTCTACAACTTGATTGGAGTCCACCTGTGGTCAATTCAGTTGATTGGACATGATTTGGAAAGGCACACATCTGTCTATATAAGGTCCCACAGTTAACAGTGCATGTCAGAGCACAAATCAAGCCATGAAGTCCTAGGAATTGTCTGTAGACTTTTGAGACAGGATTGTATTGAGGCACAGATCTGGGGAAGGGTACAGAAACATTTCTGCAGTATTGAAGGTCCCAATGAGCACAGTGGCCCCTATCTATAAATGGAAGAAGTTTGGAACCACCAGGACTCTTCCTAGAGCGGGCCGTCTGGCCAAACTGAGCGATCGGGGGAGAAAGGACTTAATCAGGGAGGTGACCAAGAATCTGATGATCACTCTGACAGAACTCCCAGCGTTTCTCTGTGGAGAGAAGAGAACCTTCCAGAAGAACCACCATCTCTGCAGCACTCCACCAATCAGGCCTGTATGGTAGAGTGTCCAGATGGAAGCCACTCCTCAAACAAAAGGCACTCCTCAATAAAAGGCACTCTTCAATAAAAGGCATATGACCGTCTGTCTGGAGTTTGCCAAAAGGGACCTGAATGACTCTCAGGCCATGAGAAACAAAATTCTCCGGTCTGATGACATAAAGATTGAACTCTTTGGCCTGAATGGCAAGAGTCATGTCTGGAGGAAACCAGGATCCGCTCATCACCTGGCCAATACAGATCTGATAATGGCTGTGCACTGACGCTCCCAATCCAACCTGATGGAACTTGAGAGGTCCTGCAAAGAAGAAAGGGAGAAACTCCCCAAAAATAGGTGTGCCAAGCTTTGTAGCATCATACTCAAAAAAGACTTGAGGCTGTAATTGGTGCCAAAGGTGCTTTAACCACTTCCCTACCCGCCCATAGTCATATGACATCCACAGATGGGATCTCCCATCCTGGGTGGACGTCATATGACGTCCTGGGATTCCCGGCCGTCTAGGGGGCGTGCGCACGCCGCCGGGAGCGCGCGCGCGCCCGCCACGTTCCCGGGACCCGGTGCGTGTGCCCGGCGGCCGCCGTAAACACACAGATCCACAGCCTGTCAGCTCTGAGGAGAGCGATCTGTGTTCCCAGAACAGAGGAACACTGATCGGTCTCCTCCCCTAGAGCGTCCCCTCCCCCTTCAGTTAGAATCATTCCCTAGGAAACATTCTTAACCCCTCCCCGCCCCCTAGTGGTTAACCCCTTCACTGCCTGTCACATTTACACAGTAATCAATGCAATTTTATAGCATTGATCGCTGTATAAATGTGAATGGTCCCAAAAATGTGTCAAAAGTGTCCGATGTGTCCGCCATAATGTCGCAGTTACCAAAAAAAATCTTATTATTTTGTTAAAAATATATATTTTTTAAAAATGCCATAAATCTGTCCTGTATTTTGTAGACGCTATAACTTTTGCGCAAACCAATCAATATACGGTTATTGCGATTTTTTTTTTTTTTTTTTTTTTTTTTTTACCAAAAATATGTAGAAGAATACGTATCGGGCAAAACTGAGGAAAAAAATGTGTTTTTTTAAAAAAAAATTGGGCTATTTATTATAGCAAAAAGTAAAAAATATTGTGTTTTTTTTTCAAAATTGTCGCTCTTCTTTTGTTTATAGCGCAAAAAATAAAAACCGCAGAGGCGATCAAATACCACCAAAAAAAAGCTCTATTTGTGGTGAAAAAAAGGACGTCAATTTCTTTTGGGTACAACGTCGCACGACCGCGCAATTGACGTTTAAAGTGCGACAGTGCTGAAAACTAAAAATTGGCCTGGGAAGGAAGGGGGTGAAATTGCCCGGTATTGAACCGGTTAATAAAGTATTGAGCAAAGGCCGTGAATACTTATGTACATGTGCGTTTTTATTTATAATAAGCCTGTATAGATTTCAAACAAACGTCTTTCATGTTGTCATAATGGGGTATTGTTTGTAGAATTTTGAGGAGAATAATTAATTTAATCCTTTTTGGAATAAGGCTGTAACCTAACAAAATGTGGAAAAAATTAAGCGCTGTGAATACTTTCCAGATACACTGTATATACAGAAGGGCCTGATGATAAAACAGTGTTTTGTTTTTTTTGGGGGGGGCACAAAAGAGTGAAAATGCTAGGAAAACTTGGCTTACTATGAAGACTCTGCGTAGGGGACACTGGCTCAACCCATTGCACCTTATTTAAAGTTGACCTTTACTTAAAGTGAAGATTTGCTGTTATGTAGGGAACATTTAGAAATAGTAATTTTTTTACCCGGAAAGATTTCTCCTGAAAACGTCAGTACACTCCTGTGCCTTAAGCGTTTAGCAGTGTGAGATCTAAGGATTGCTCACATCAGGGGATTTGGAGTGAGAATGATCGATTGGCACTACTGCGCTGTACGCTGTTCTTCTTGCTGGAAAGGAAACTGTACCTAAGGACCTGCAGTGCAAGGTCTCCTTGCTTATGCTTCACTCGTTCTGTGTAGCTGTGCCTTCTGCACCTCTCTCGGTGGATGTAGAATATTTATCGAGCAGTCATCAAGGGAGGGCAGCTTTGACATTAGGAAACAAAGTCCTGCTTATCCACCATGATGGCCTCCTCCACACAGTGACATGTGGAACCAGGAATGGTAAGGCAATAATGGAGAAAAGATCAGCTGCAGGAAGTATTCTGGTAACTTTTGTCATCTGCTTGGCTTTTTTTTGGGCACAGCTTCCACAGTAAAGGTCCTCTTTATTGGTATTGTGAGAAAGTATCTTCCCTGTAGGCCTCATTAGGGGTCTGTAGGTTTGTCTTAAGTTGAATTGGTATGTAAGTTGTAACAGGTACATTTTTTAAGTGCAACTGCAGCCAATAAAAAATTGTTTACGTTTGTTTTTTTTTTTGGACAGCGTAGGTTTCTACAGAAAATAATTTTCGTAGCCAGGTATCTTATTTTCTTTCAGGGAATTTTTTTTTTTCTCACACGATTCTCCCAACATTAATTAGAAAATTGTTCATTTTGAAAAATTTCCAACATGCCTGATCACTCAAGTTCGATGGCCGCACGAAAATCGACCATTGCTGTAACCCGCTAATGGTGCGAAATTCGAATGGAAATTCTTAGATAAGATTTTCGACTTATTATTATTATTATTATTATTATACAGGATTTATATAGCGCCAACAGTTTACGTAGCGCTTTACAACTTGAGGGTAGACAGTACAAATACAATGCACTTTGATACAGTAGGAATCAGAGGGCCTTGCTCCTTAGAGCTTACAATCTAAGAGGGAAGGTCAAAAGATACAAGAGGTAATAACTGTGGGTGATGTGCTGATTGAGAAGATAAATGTACAGTTGTTAGGTGGGGGCCAGATAGGCTTCTCTGAAGAGATGAGTTTTCAGGGATCGTCTGAAAGTGGATAAAGTAGGAGAAAAACGGACGGATTGGGGTAGAGCATAATGTTGACCATCACTGGTTAAGGAGCTTTGGTACTACTATTGGCATGATTTCAGGTTGGCTTCCATGGTACATTGTTTCATTATAATACTTTGTTTAGGCAACTTTACAATCACAGCTCCATAAGCGGCAACATCATATTTTACTGATATTAATAAGTATACCCAGAGAACTGGGAATCTCTGTGGAAAATGGCCCCATTCTAATCTAGTCTGAGAAAAATAAATGTTCTCTAACACTGCAAGATGACCGTTAACATCTATGTGATTACTTAAAGGAATTAGAGCAGAAAGCGGAAGAGGAGAGAATTCGAATGGAGAATATATTAAGTGGCAATCCTCTGCTGAACCTCACAGGCCCTGCACAGTCTCAAGCCAGTTTTAAAGTAAAACGAAGGTAAGTAATACATATACAGTATTTATAGCCTGTGCATATGTATTATTGTGTTTTGGATCTGCTAAAGCTGATCTCCAGCCAGATAAAAAGAAAAAAAAAAAACCCATAAAAGTTTAAAAAAAAAACCATAACAAGTTTTTCATAATTGGTTAAAAAAAAAATGTTAAAGCTTGATTCCACAGTTAATGTCTAAAATAGTTTTTTTGGGCCAAGCTTGAGCTATTTACTGCACTAACAGGTGCGCTTGCTTGGCGTGCTGTATAGCGTACACCAGGGGTCTCAAACTCAAATTACCTGAGGGCCACAGGGCAAATTTTCACATCTAATGGGGGCCGCATGTAAACTGTCCTTTCCCCCAGCACTGGTGTCAGCAGACTCACTATTAACTCCCAGCACTGGTGTCAGCGGATGCAATATTAACCCCCAGCACTGGTGTCAGCGGACGCACTATTAACCCCCAGCACTGGTGTCAGCAGACGCACTATTAACCCCCCAGCACTGGTGTCAGTGGACGCAATATTAACCCCCAGCACTGGTGTCAGTGGACGCACTATTAACCCCCAGCACTGGTGTCAGTGGGCGCACTATTAACCCCCCAGCACTGGTGTCAGCAGACGCACTATTAACCCCCCCAGCACTGGTGTCAGCAGATGCACTATTAACCCCCAGCACTGGTTTCAGCGGACGCACTATTAACCCCCAGCACTGGTGTCAGCGGACGCAATATTAACCCCCAGCACTGGTTTCAGCGGACGCACTATTAACCCCCAGCACTGGTGTCAGGGGACGCAATATTAACCCCCAGCACTGGTGTCAGGGGACGCAATATTAACCCCCAGCACTGGTGTCAGGGGACGCAATATTAACCCCCAGCACTGGTGTCAGGGGACGCAATATTAACCCCCAGCACTGGTGTCAGGGGACGCAATATTAACCCCCAGCACTGGTGTCAGGGGACGCAATATTAACCCCCAGCACTGGTGTCAGGGGACGCAATATTAACCCCCAGCACTGGTGTCAGGGGACGCAATATTAACCCCCAGCACTGGTGTCAGGGGACGCAATATTAACCCCCAGCACTGGTGTCAGCGGACGCAATATTAAACCCCAGCATTACCCCCTACACTCCACAAATATCCCCCCTTACACTCCACAAATATCCCCCCTTACACTCCACAAATATCCCCCCTTACACTCCACAAATATCCCCCCTTACACTCCACAAATATCCCCCCTTACACTCCACAAATATCCCCCCTTACACTCCACAAATACCAACCCACACACACACTCCACAAATACCCCCTCTTTACAAATTTCAACCCCAGTCACGCAACTAAGGACTTTGCACAGCCTCTGTGTGATGGCTCACTTACCTCTCCTCCTGGCAGTCAGCTGGTGGCCTGATCTTCTGCCTCCCGAGTCCTCCCCTCCTGTCAGGTCCTGGCTTCATCACAGGCCTCGTGGCAGGACACCCTGAGAATGCCACAATCTTCCACCCTGAGGTGGCAGCAGGACCCTGGGACCGGTGTTCTGTCGAAGTGCCCGCTATCGAAGAGTGCCCGGGACGAACTGCGTATGCGCCATACGTAATAGCATGTCAGCTGATTTTACGATCAGCTATTGTGTCGGCGAGATGGCGCCTGCGCACAATAGGCTAAAGACATTTTTCAGTCAGATTGTGCCTCGCGCTGCCGAGGAGTGTAGGCTATTGTGCGCAGACGCTGTCTCGCTGACACAACAATCGTAAAATCAGCTGCTGTGGTATTACTTACGGCGCATGCGCCGTACGTCCAGGTGTTCTGTCGAGAAATGCCCCCCATCGAATAGTGCCCGGGTTGAAGGGTGCATGTGTAATGCATGCGCCGTACGTAACATCACAACAGCTGATTTTACCATCAGCTGTTGTGACGGCGCAGGTGCACAATAGCTGACAGATTTTTTTTTCTGTCAGATTGTGCCCCGCGCTCCTCTGTGCTCCCGTGGCGAGTTCATGTCCATGATGGGCGGATTTCTACATGTTGTGGGTGGATTTATGGGCACTTGGGAGCGGAATTACGTGGCCAGTGCTGCAAAACAAAACTTTGTGATGGGCGGATTTCTACATTTCTTGTGGGCGGATTTATGGGTACTTTGGGGCGGAATATGACAAAGTTTATTTTTTTGCAGCACTGGCCTTCTAATTCCGCCACAAAGTGCCCATAAATCCACCCACAAGAAATGTAGAAATCCGCCCATCACAAAGTTTTGCAGCACTGGCTTTGTAATTCTGCCCCCAAGTGCCCATAAATCCGCCCACAACGTGTAGAAATCCGCCCATCATGGACATGAATTCGCCACGGGAGCGCGGGTGAGTGCGGGGCACAATCTGACAAAGAAAATATTCTGTTGGCTACTGTGCGCCTGCGCCGTCACAACAGCTGATGGTAAAATCAGCTGTTGTGATGTTACGTACGGCGCATGCGTTGCGCATGCGCCCTTCAACCCGGGCACTAGTCGATGGGGGTATTTCTCGACAGAAAAGGTGGGCGGGGTGATGGGCGGATCCTCCCTCCGCTCTGCTCTCCTGTGTTGTGCGTGCTGGGCTGCATCAGCATGTGGGGGAGTGGAGACAGAGAGAGAAAGCTCCCAGCCGCTGCCACCCGCCTAGGATCGGCCCTGCCTGCGGGCCACTTGGAACCGGTCGGCCCGTGGGCCGGTACTTTGAGACCCCTGGCTTACACAGTGCTGTGTTCTGGCACTGGGATTCAAACTTCCCATCCCACTCATGAAATATGATTTAGTTGGGTTGAGCTCAGCTCGCTCAGCCATTCTTTGGAAGCTTTGTATTCTAGAAATGAATGCAAACTCCCTCTGATTGGATGAGGTCTGCCTCAGCCAATCAAAGCTTTGTATTCATTCATAGAATACAATGCTTCCTGTAAATGGCTGAGCGGCGCTCAACCCTACTCAATCTTGTTCCAAGAACGGGACAGGAAGTTTGAGTCCCACTGCCGGAACGCCACACTGTATACTGTGTATAGCTAAGGCTACATACAGTTATTACAGTGCACCCAGTAAGAGCACTTGTTGTTGCAGTAAGTAGATCATTTGGGAAAGCTTGGCCCAAAAGAACTATTTAAAGAGACATTAAAATGGAGTTCAGCTTGAAATGTATTTTTACTGGGACTCGTATGAGTACCTGAAACTGTTTTGATATCCCCCTCCTGTAATCCAATGTATAGCAGAACTGGTAGAAAGATGGGCAGCACTAGAAGCCAATGCAATATGTACTGACAAAAGGATGACTTCCATCACTACCCAGTCAGAAAGCTGAAGGTGTGATCTTGGCTGCACTGCACTGCTACAGCAGTAGAAGAGAGACCTTGCCTCACTGCCTGGTAGGTGTCTCTGGACCAAAAGGCTGGCTGCACAGAATTACAACTCCTTTTGAGGGTTAATATTTTGTTTTATTCCAGCTGTATATTTAGCTACTTGTCTATACTTCAGCTTTAGGCCGGGTTTACACTGGTACGACAAACGCTCCGACATTCTGAGCTCATGTCGCATGACGTGTGAAATTCAATGTTTCCCTATGAGAGTCGTCTTAACTGGCCTGACACAAAAAAAAACGGCATGAGTTCCCCCTCTCAAGAGCATACCAGGCCATTCGGTCTGGCATGAATTTTAAGGGGAACCCCCAAAATCAGTACCAGACCCTAATCCGAGCATGCAGCCCAGCAGGTCAGGAAGGGGAGTGGGGACGAGCAAGCACACCCTCCCCCTTCGCCTGAACCCTTCAGGCCGCATGCCCTCAACATGGGGGGCTGGGTTCTTTGGGGCAGGGGCCCTTTTCCCGACAACTCTGGACGTTGGTTGTCTGGGTCTGCGGGTGGGGAGCTTATCGGAATCTGGAAGCCCCCAGATCCCAGCCCCCCCACCCTATGTGAATGAGTAATGGGGTATATTGTACCCCTACCCATTAACCTAAAAAAAGGGTCAAAAATAAAACACAGTACACAGGTTTTTTAAAGTAATTTATTAAAGCAGCTCAGGCATCTCTTCTGATTGTCTTCTCCCCTCTCCGGCTCTTCTGCCTCTTCCGCTGAGGTCTTCTGCCTCTGCCAGTTCTTCTCCCCCTTCCAGTTCTTCTCCGCTGATGTCTTCTAGCCCTCTCCGATTTTTCTGCCTCCGCCGGGTCTTGTCCGGTGTCTTCTGCCTCTGCCGGGTCTTGTCCGGTGTCTTCTCGCTCTTTTGCCGGGTCTTGTCCGCTGTCTTCTCGCTCTTTTGCCGGGTCTTGTCCGCTGTCTTCTCGCTCTTTTGCCGGGTCTTGTCCGCTGTCTTCTCGCTCTTTTGCCGGGTCTTGTCCGCTGTCTTCTCGCTCTTTTGCCGGGTCTTGTCCGCTGTCTTCTCGCTCTTTTGCCGGGTCTTGTCCGCTGTCTTCTCGCTCTTTTGCCGGGTCTTGTCCGCTGTCTTCTCGCTCTTTTGCCGGGTCTTGTCCGCTGTCTTCTCGCTCTTTTGCCGGGTCTTGTCCGCTGTCTTCTCGCTCTGTTCTTCCGATGTTGACTCGACGCTCTCTCCCGCTCTAATGCTGGGTGCGCGGTGTGCCACTACTTGTATTGGCATGGGGCGAGGTTACCGGGTGACGTCACCCAGAGGCCACGCCCCTTATGACGTCACCACCTGAGGTATGATGAGGCGGGGACATAACAAGGAGCGGGGCCTCCAGGTGACATCACCCGGTGACCCCGCCCCATGCCAATATAAGTAGTGGCACACCGCGCACCCAGCATTAGAGCGGGAGAGAACATCGAGTCAACATCGGAAGAACAACAGAGGGAGAAGACAGTGGAGAGGACACGGCAGAGGCAGCGGACAGCTGGAGAAGAACCGGAGAGGTCTAGAAGAACCGGCAGAGGGAGAAGAAGTCGGAAGAGCGTGTTTTTATTTTTGACTTTTTTTTTTTTTTTTTTTTTTTTTTTAGTGAATGGGTTGGGGTATGATGTACTCCATACTTATTCACATAGGGTGGGGGGCCGAGATCTGGGGGCCCCCTTGTTAAAGGGGGCTTCCAGATTCTGATAAGCCCCCCGCCAGCAGATCCCGACAACCACCGGCAAGGGTTGTCGGGAAGAGGCCCTTGACCTCATCAACATGGAGACAAGGTGCTTTGGCATAGGGAGTGCAGGGCCCCCCCCCCTGCCCCAAACCACCCACCCCCCATGTTGAGGGGATGCGGCCTGGTATGGTTTGTGGGGGGTTCCCCTTAAAATCCATGCCAGACCGAAGGGCCTGGTCTTGGAGGGGGGAACCCATGCCGTTTTTTTTTTGTTTTTTTTTTTTATTATTTGGCATGGAGTTCGCCCTAAATATTCATACTAGATACTAAGGATGAGCTCAGGCGTGTTCGCAAAGAGCACGTGCAGTGCCCGCCAGGAAGTCGGCACTGGGAAGCGCTAATCACAAGCTTTGAGACATTTCCCGATCTCTGCAGCCACGCATAGGGACAATGTCTCACTGCTTGTGATTAGTGCTCTGCAGTGCCGACTTCCTGGCGGGCTCTGCACGTGCTGTTTGCGAACACGCCTGGGCTCATCCTTACTAGACACAAAGTGCCTGCATTGTCGGGATCAAAGTCGGATCCTGGTTCTTTGACGTCGGATGGATGTCGGACTTCAAGTCGCAGGGCAAAGTCGTATCCACAGTGGTACGACTTGTGTCTTACCAGTGAGAAGTAAACGCTGCCTCCTTTTTTTTTTTTTTTTTTTTTCGCATGTGCTAGTATGCATCGGATACTAGCACAGTATGTGAATCTTACCTGCAAACGAAGCCCTTGTCACCGCTGGAGGCCACCTCAGATATAGTGAATGCAGTTTCTGGGTTTAGTAACACTTTAAATTGTGTTGATTTGCAGAGATTGTTGTAGGCTCCTATTAGAGCATGGGTGCTTAACTTGTGGCCCTCCAGCTGTTGCAGAACTACAAGTCCCATAAAACATTGCAACGCTGACAGTTACAAGCATGACTCCCAAAGGCAGAGGCATGATGGGACTTGTAGTTACGCGACAGCTGTAGGGCCACAGATTGTGCACCCATATTTTATAGAGGTTAAAGTGTATATGACCATCTTCTGTGTTGTGTTGTATAAATCTATGTATTTATTAAGCTGCATCCCCGACATCTCTCTGCCTGCAGGTGGGATGATGATGTCGTGTTTAAGAACTGTGCAAAAGGAGTGGATGAAATGAAAAAAGACAAGAGATTTGTGAACGACACCCTACGTTCTGAGTTCCACAAGAAATTCATGGAGAAATACATCAAGTAGTACAGTTTTATGTGCTTCACCCAGAAGACTGAATGTTTTAACTTATCATCTGAGGATATCAGTTGGCTCTTGAACTGCTCCTAAGTTGAGTCGGAAGTTCCATCACCTAATTAAATTTGTTGCAATATTCCATGACCCCCCCAGGTTCTCTTCACCATATTTTGTGACCCTGTGTGAATAAACACCCATTTTTTTTCTAGTTTCTTGTGTTTTTATTTTATTTTGTTTTGTTTTTTATATTGTTATGATGTTTTAAGTGTAGAATTATACTTTGTGTTATTAAAGGGATTACACCATGCTACCTTATTTGCATTGTATGCTTTTAATTTATACACAGTTTGCTGCTGTTAAAGCAATCTTAAGCTGGCCATATGCTAGTAGATTTTTGAATGAGCGTTCGTGCAAAATTTGTACAAACATTCTCAGTTCATTGAATGATTTGACAAAATGTCACTTGAAAATACTTCAAAATTTAGTTTACATTTAACATCTAATTTTGGAATGAATGGACTTTACCAAATGAAAACCATATTCACCGTTAGAAATTCGTTCATTCAAGTTATATTTTCTATCCTACTCCTTTGAATTTCCTTGTCACTGAGGTTGAAAACAAACACAGATTTCACTGCACTAAGACACTTTACAGGCATTTTTGCACTAAAAAAAGCACCTGTAAGCTGTCTCTTCTGCAGCCCTAATAGCACCTGTAAACTGCAAATGTACCGCCCCAGTGTGAAAGCACTCGTTTATTCCCTCGTGCTTTCACACTGGGGTGGTACGCTTGCAGGACAGCAAAAAAAGTCCTGCAAGCTGCATCTTTGGGGCGGCGCGGGAGCGCTGTATACACCGCTCCTCCACCGCCCCTGCCCATTGAAATGAATGGGCGCCGGTTTGAAAGGGGGCTAAAACTAGCAGCATTTTACCGCTAACGCCCACACTGCCCCAGTGTGAAAGGGGTCTAAGCATTAGATAATCGAACGAGCGTTCTTTAAACAAAGAAAAAAACTTGGAACAAGATTCTATTAGTGTATGGCCAGCTTTGTTTTAGTTAGCATTTCTTTGACATTCGTAGCTGGGCAGATTAAGAAAATACTGTAAGTGCATAATGTAAAGCTTGGGGCAGCAAGTAAAATCAGTCATTGAAATGCCACCTAAGAGGCATTAGAACTGTGCGATGTCAGTAGCTTACTGATACATATCACTGGCAGTTAGCATGTGGTCACAGAGTTGCTTTCTGTTACAGGTCCAGAGCTGCCAAAAACATTACTTCTTCTCTCATTGCGTTAGACTAGGGTCACACTGCTGCAACACGGGATCCGACTTGTGAGACCCCAAGTCGCATGACATGTAAAATGCAATGTTTCCCCATGAGACCCGTCTTAACTGATGCCACACGATTGCTCCGATTTTTGAAAAGGTTCCTGCATTACTTTGGTCCAACTTGGGTGCGATTCTAGCCTTTGTACAGGCTCTAAATAGCAGCACAAGTCGGAAGGAAGTCACAGTGTGAACCTAGCCTAATGGCTATTGTTCTGCCAAGAAAATTTGTGCTTGTCCCTTCAGATATATTCACATGAACTGACGTCTTGGAAACTGCACTAATGATCAGATTATCGGACGATCGCTCTGAAAGTGGCGTTTTTTGTCTGATTTTCTCATCGTGTGTACTAGGCATTAGATGCCTAGAGGCTGGAAGCTCTTTCTTTGGCAGTGTTTTCTTTAGCAGCGTGACTGTCAGGGTAAATCGCCACAGAGAAAACATGGTTGATTAGTCTAAATCTCTTAAACATGATCTGACTGATACAGGCTCTAGATCAGGGGTTTCAAACTGGTGGCCCCCCAGCTGTTGCGAAACTACAAGTCCCATGAGGCATTGCAAGGCTTAGAGTTACAAGTGTGATTCCTACAGGCAGAGGCATGATGGGATGGTAGTTTCTCAACAGCTGGAGGGCCGCCAGTTTGAGACCTCTGCTCTAGATGATCAATGCCTCTGGCTCTGAACTAGCTGTAATGGGTTGTTGGATATTTCCTGTCTTGTTACAGAACATATGGACTTAGCTTTGTGGCTAAAGTGTTGGACCATGAAGCTTACTTGCAGGAACTGTGTGCTCTTCATGGCTTTCAAGGGACAATGCCTTTTCAGACCAACTCATTGTTATGTAGGATGCTACCTCATTGTCCTCTTCCCCAGTGGAAAGGGCCTAAGGAGCATCATTTACAAGTCTTCTCCTTTCAGGCTGTCGAGACACGCTCAGGCTTGGTTCTCCAAGCACCTGCAAAAGTCTACCAGGTTTACCAAGATGCTGTCCTCTGCATGAGGGTCCACCCACTTTTTCCTGAGTGGAAGGATGTCTATTGGCTTTTTGTGAACACTTGGAAATCTTGCATCCACGACACCTGGTTGCAAAAGGTTTTTTCCCAGGGTTACATACTCGTGTTATGTTCCCTGCTGCCTCCTCAGTTTTTGACCTCTGTTCTCCCTGTGCCACCTCAGTACTTTACCATCTCTATTGGGTGTTCTATGGATTCTTGGACCAATAGGTCATCACCCAGTTTTCTGCTATGGAATGGTTTGGGTTTTTTTTTTTTTTTTTTTTTAGTTCAAAGCAGAGAATTCGCCCCATCTTGAGGCAAAAAAATTCTGAGTGGAATCAGATCTGTTTTTGCTACTTTTTTTTTATCACAGAGACTTTTTGGGCTCAGTTGACATAAAAGATGCCTACTTACAAATACCCATTTTTTTCAGCTGATCAACACTTGCTATGCTTTGCAGTGGGGCTATTGCTTTACCAATTTGTGACCCCTCCCATTTAGCTTGTAATCATCTCTTCATGTGTTCTCTAAGGTGCCAGCTCCAGTGTTGACCCTCTTCTTGAAGGAACAAGGACTCTGGAGGGCTGTCTCCCTAACTGTCCTGATGTTAGAGTTTTGGATAAATCCTGAACCTTCAGAAGTTTTTGGACATCACTTGGACAATTGGGACTGGTCTTGGACATTTACTGGACAAAGTTGCTCCTTCCTCAGAAGAAACATTAGACTGTCCAGTCTTCATCTAGAAGCCCACCTGACTCTGGTTTTAGGGATCTAGCTCTGTCATCTGGGAGGTTATTCTTTCCCTTGATATGGAAGATCCTGATGATGGGTGCCAGCCTGTTGATGGAATCTATTCTCCTTAACCTCTTCACGCCTGCGCTATAGCCAAGAGACTGCTACAGCGTGGGTCTTAATTGCCGGTAGGGCATCCATGTACCCCCACCCCAATGCATGAGCTGCCTATGCACCCTGTTCGCTCTGTGATCCGCGAGTCAATGAGCCCGGCCCCTTACTACGTGATCAGTTGTCAGCCATTGACAGCTGATCATGTGATGTAATCAGAGCAGGTAATTGGCTTTTGACAGCGTGAGGAGAAAAAAAATTGGCTTCTGACAGTGTGAGGAGAAAAAAAAAAAGCCGATTACCATCTGAAGTAAACAGGACAGAAAAAAAAAAGCCGATTACCATCTGAAGTAGACAGGACATCGGTCCTGCACACTCCAGACCCACTGCTGCTAAGCAGTGCCACCTACCAGTGCATATCAGCACTGCTAAGTGCCTTAGCAGCAGTGCCTTAGTGCTGCCTATCAGTGCCCATCAATAAAGTAGAAAAATTACCTGTTTGCAAAATTTTATAACAATTTTTTTTTATTTTCAAAATTTTCTGTCTTTTTTTTGTTTAGCAAAAAATAAAAACCCCAGTAGTGATTAAATATCACCAAAAGAAAGCTCTATTTTATGGGTACAGTGTAGCATGACTGCGCAATTTTCATTCAAAGAGTGACAGTGTTGAAAGCTGAAAATTGGCCTGGCCAGGAAGGGGGTTTAAGTGCCCAGTAAGCAAGTGGTTAACAATTGGAGCTGTGGGCAATTTGGCTGCCCCCTTAGCATATAGGGGGGGGGGGCTCCTTCCAGGCTCACCTGCCCTCTGCCTGGCCATTAAAATGCATGTACTTCCATTGTGGAGACTCAGAAGTTAGAGTTGGGGACTACAGAAAACAGGGTGCCTTGAAGGGGCCTGTAGCTCATGCATGTATATGCAAATCTATGCAGAATAAACCCCTGTTCTTAATGCATATTGTTAAGACAGGTCAATTTGGTTGGTCGCTGGCTGGTTGGTAAGTTTGAGCTTGGAAATTTCTTTGTATTTGTTTGGCATACGTTGCCATGCCAGTGCTCCTTGCTGCAAAGACCAGTTAAAGGTAGGGGTAGTGGCTACTTGTTTGTATTTTTTATTATATTGGCCAGGAAACCCACTGACATCTTTGCTGCCATTGTGCTATATGCTGGGTGTTCAGTGTGCCCCTGTGCCTTTAAGGAGGGGTGGGCTCCTTCCAGCTCACCTGCCCTCTGCCTATTCTTTAACCACTTCAATACTGGGCACTTATACCTCCTTCCTGCCCTGTTACATTTTCAGCTTTTAGTGTTCTCGCACTTTGAATGCCAATTACTCAGTCATGCAACAACATTTTTATTATATTTTTCACACAAATAGAGTTTTCTTTTGGTGGTATTTAATCACCACTGGGTTTTTTAATTTTTTTGTGACATAAGTGAAAATAGAGCAAAAATTTTTGAAAGAAAACCCCTTTATTTTAGTTTCTATGATAAAATTTTACAAATAAATAATTTTTGTTCATAAATTTGGGCCAAAATTTATACTTCTACATATCTTTGGTAAAAATAACCCAAATTAATGTATATTATATGGTCTGTGTGAAAGTTAGAGTCTACTAAGTGGCCTAACTCATTTCTTGAGACCCTAAATTGTCAGGACAGTACAAATACCCCCCAAATTACCCCTTTTTGAAAAGTAGACAGTCCAAGGTATTTACTAAGAGGCATGGCGAGTTTTTTGAAGTTGTAATCTTTTACCACAATTCTTGGGAAAATTGACTTTTTTTTTTTCACAAAATTGCCATGAGAAGTTATTTCTCATACAGAGCATATGCATACTTCCAATGACACCTTAAAATACATTCTGCTGGTCCTCCTGAGTATGGCGATACCACATGTGTAAGACTTTTTCACAGCCTGGCCATATACAGAGGCCCAACATGCAGGGTGCACCATCAGGCGTTCTAGGAGCATAAATTACACATAAAATTTCCTAACAACCTATTACAGTTTTGAAGGCCCTGGAGCACCAGGACAATGGAAACTCCCACAAAATGACCCCATTTTGGAACGCAAACACACCAATGTATATTCTGAGGCATTATGAGTCTTTTGAACATGTAAATTTTTTTTTCCCACGCGTTTTTGGAAAATGTGGAAGGAAAAATAAACATAGCATGTACATAGCAACAATTACACCCCAAAATATATCCTGCTACTCCTGAGTATGGCAATACCACATGTGTGAGACTTTTACAGAGGCCCAACATGCGGGGAGCACTGTCAGGCATTCTAGGAGCATAAATTACACATCTAATTTCATTCCTACCTATCACACTTTGGAAGGTCCTGGAGCACCAGGAAGGTGGAATTACCCACAAAATTACCCCATTTTGGAAAGCAAACACCCCAAGGTATATTCTATGAGGCATGGGCTGCAGATAGGTACTCGGGTACTCAGATGGAATGTAGACAGGTGCTCTGGTAATCTGATGGGCTGTAGACAGGTACTCTGGTAATCTGATGGGCTGATAGGTACTTGGGTACTCTAATGGGCTGGAGACAGGTACTCAGGTAATCTGATGGGCTGCAGATAGGTACTCGGGTACTCTGATAAACTGGCGACAGGTACTCTGATGGGCTGCAGATAGGTACTCGAGTACTCTAATGGGCTGGAGACAGGTACTCTGGTACTCTGATGTGCTGCAGATATGTACTCCGGTACTCTAGGCTGGAGATAGGTACTCGGGTGCTCTGATAAGCTGGAGACAGGTACTCTGATGGGCTGCAGATAGGTACTTGGGTACTCTGATGGTCTGCATATAGGTACTTGGGTACTCTGATGGGCTGCAGATAGGTACTCGGGTACTCTAATGGGCTGGAGACAGGTACTCTGATGTGCTGCAGATAAGTACTCGGGTACTCTAGGCTGGAGATAGGTACTCGGGTACTCTGATAAGCTGGAGACAGGTACTCAGGCACTCTGATGGGCTGGAGATAGGTACTCTGGTAATCTGGGCTGGAGACAGGTACTCGGGTACTCTGGTGAGCTGCTGATAGGGACTCGGGTACTCTGGGCTGGGGACAGGTACTCGGGTACTCTGATGGTCTGCAGACAGGTACTCGTGTACTCTGATTGCCTGGTGACAGGTACTTGGGTACTCTGAGGGGTTCTGACAGGTACTCGGGTACTCTGATGGGCTGGCGACAGGTGCTCGGGTACTCAGATGGGCTGGTGACAGGTACTCAGATGGGCTGATGACAGGTACTTTGATGGGCTGATGACAGGTCCTCTTTATTGCTGAGGGCAATCAGTGTGATTTGGTGTATACTGTATTAACTGTACTAGCTGTTACCGCAATCTCCTCCTCGCACACGATCGATGTGTGAGAACTCGGCAGGGCCGGACTGGGAATAACATCCAGCCCTGGAAAAAATTTCATACCAGCCCCACAGCATTATTATACCACCGCAACAGCATTAATAAACCAGCGCAACAGCATAACGTCATTGATTTCTTGTTCATGAAAGGGAAAACCATAAAATGCACATTTGAAGAGTGTATTATATATAGATAAGACAGATATGAAATCACATAGGGCTTTATATATAAATATATATATATATATATATATATATATATATATATATAAAAGCAAATTCCAGTTAAAAGTGGTAAGTGATCAATCATCAAGGGGGACCCCAGGAACTCAGAACGTGGGGGGGGGGGGGACCACCTTCCGCAGAAAGAATACACTAAGGTAAGGGGGGGTGGGTTACTGATATAAGGCTGTGCTTTATATCGGTGCCCCCTTACATTATCGTATTCACTCCCCCCTTACATCAGTGACCCCCCCTTCAGACTGGCCTAGCGGCGCTGTCACTGATCTCCTCTCAGGTGCACCGTGTAGGGCTCAGTCAGTCGGCTTCAGCTCGGTGGCTCTGGTTTTATCCTATAGGCTCCTCTCCACAGTCCACACTTGTCTGACTTCTCCCATGACCCCCATCCCGGCGGTGCTCCCATTCTTGACTCCTCTGCAGACTCCCTCAGAGATTGCATACGTGATGAAGGAGATGGTCAGAGACTACAGACATGATACAGGAGCTCAATGCAGCCTCACCAGTGCCCATCAAATGCAGCCTCATCAGTACCAATCAAATGCAGCCTCACTGTGCCCATCAATGCAGCCTCACTGTGCCCATCAATGCAGCCTCACTGTGCCCATCAATGCAGCCTCACTGTGCTCATCAAATGCAGCCTCACTGCTCATCAAATGCAGCTTTACTCTGCCCGTGAATGCAGGCTCACTGTGCCCATCAATGCAGCCTCACTGTGCCCATCAATGCAGCCTCACTGTGCTCATCAAATGCAGCTTTACTCTGCCCGTGAATGCAGTCTCACTGTGCCCATGAATGCGGCCTCACTGTGCCCATCATTGCAGCCTAACTGTGCCCACCATTGCAGCCTCACTGTGCCCATCATTGCAGCCTCACTGTGCCCATCATTGCAGTCTCACTGTGCCCATCAATGCAGCCTCACTGTGCCCATCAATGCAGCCTCACTGTGCCCATCAAATGCAGCTTTACTGTGCCGTGAATGCAGTCTCACTGTGCCCAGGAATGCAGCTTCACTGTGCCCATCATTGCAGCCCCTCCTGTGCCCCATGGCCTAGTCAGCAGTCCCTGTCTGTGGGAAGGTGTGTTGTTGATGCTCGGTACGGTACCTTGAATGCCAGCAGGATATCCATGATGGCCAGCAGCAGGCAGGGTCTGTTCTCGTTTTGGATGGGGACAGTGCTCCTTCCAGAGGATCTGTTTGCTGTGAGATGGAGTGGTCCCTGGCCACCTGCACCTTCAGCCATCCTCATTTTCCGGCCCCAGTCAGCCTGTCCTCTGGTCCTGGGGAAGTGGAGAGCACTGGGTGGGAGCTGGAAAGAATGGGGAGCAGAGAGTACTGGCGGGGTTGGAGAGCACATGGGTGGGGGCAAAGAGCAGGGGGGAGTGGAGATCACAGGGATGGGGAGCGGAGAGCGCTGGGAGGGGGGGACTTGAGAGCACTGGGGGTCCAAAAAGAACAGAGGTGGAGAGCACTGTGGGGGCTAATAGTGTGGGGTGGCGAAGAGCACTGGGGGAGGGGCAGAAAAACAGGGGTGGAGAGCACTGGGGAGTACAAAGAGCAGGGGGGAGTGGAGAGCAATGGGGGGAGCTTGAAAGCACCAGTGGGGGCCAGAAAGAACAGGGGTGGAAAGCACGGGGGACTGGAGAGCACTGGCGGGGGTTGGAGAGCACATGGGTGGGGGCAAAATGCAGGGGGGAGTGGAGAGTACAGGGGTGGGGAGCGGAGAGTGCTGGGGGGAAGCTTGAGAGCACTGGAGGGGGAGCCAAAAAAAACAGGGGTGGAGAGCACGAGGGGCAAAGAGCACGGGGGGGCTGGAGAGCGATGGGTGGAGCTTGAGAGCACCGGGGGGGGGGACCGAAAGAACAGGGGTGCAGAGAATGGAGGGCTGGAGAGCACTGTGGGGGGCGGAGAGCACTGGGGGGGGGAGAAAGAACATGGGTGGAGAGCACTGGGGGGTACAAAGAGCAGAGGGGAGTGGAGAGCAATGAGAGGGGATTGAAAGCACCAGTGGGGGCCAGAAAGAACAGGGGTGGAGAGCACTGTGGGGGCTAAGAGTGTGGGGTGGCGAAGAGCACTGGGGGAGGGGCAGAAAAACAGGGGTGGAGAGCACTGGGGGGTACAAAGAGCAAGGGGGAGTGGAGAGCAATGGGGGGAGCTTGAAAGCACCAGTGGGGGCCAGAAAGAACAGGGGTGGAAAGCACGGGGGACTGGAGAGCACTGGCGGGGGTTGGAGAGCACATGGGTGGGGGCAAAATGCAGGGGGGAGTGGAGAGTACGGGGTGGGGAGCGGAGAGTGCTGGGGGGGAGCTTGAGAGCACTGGAGGGGGAGCCAAAAAAAACAGGGGTGGAGAGCAAGGGGGGCAAAGAGCACGAGGGGGGCTGGAGAGCGATGGGTGGAGCTTGAGGGGGGGACCGAAAGAACAGGGGTGCAGAGAATGGGGGGCTGGAGAGCACTGTGGGGGGTGGAGAGCACTGGGGTGGGGGCTGGAGAGTGATGGGGAGAGCTGGAGAGCACTGGGGGGGAGAAAGAACATGGGTGGAGAGCACTGGGGGAGTGAAGAGCACTGGGATGGTGGCTAGAGTAGGATGGGGAGAGCTGGAGAGCAGGGGGGGGGGGGGGCAGAAAAAACAGGGGTGGAGAGAACTGTGAGGGGGGGCTCCAGGGAGCACAAGGAGAACTGGGGGGACCAGTAAAAGAAGTTGGATAGGAGGATCGGCAGGGGGGCCGCATATAGAGGAAATGAGCTTTCCATATTCCTCTATGCAGCCGCTGAATACTTGATTCTCCTCCTCTCCCTTCTGCAAGTATTCAGCGGCTGCATGGAGGAATATAGAAAGCTAATTTCCTCTATATGCGCCCCCCCCCCCCCCTGCCCCCTGCCGATCCTCCTATCCAGGCACACAGGGCGGACTGTACGGACGGGCATCTACTCATGTGGATCACGGAGCTGGCTGGGTCTGTGTTCGGCGGCGGCGCTGTAACATGGTCCCACCCCCCTAGACCAGCTCGTGTGATAGGCGGAACACTGATTCTATCTACTATCACACAAGCCGGTCTAGGGGGGCGGGACCGTGTTACAGTGCCGCCGCCGAACACAGACCCAGCCAGCTCCGTGACACACAGGAGCAGGAGAGAGGGGAGCACTGCAGCCGCAACTCAAAGCGGCCTCACGGCAGGCAGCCTACCGGGAAATCTCCCGGTATCCCGGTAGGCCAGTCCGGCCCTGGAACTCGGTAACAGCTCCTTACCGCAGCTTGCTTACATTCTGTGACCGGCTGTGATTGGACACAGCCGGTAACGTGGTAAGTAGCCAATTTCATTGGCTCTTTACCCCGAATGGGGATGGTCTGTATCAGGGTGACACGCCTCGTCCCTGATCGCCAAGGACAGTGAATGTGACCCGCTGTGATTGGAGACAGCTGGTCACGTGGTAAAGAGCCATTTTTATTGGCTCTTTCCACTGATCGGGGATGGACTGTGTCCTGAGGGACATGCCTCATCCCTGATCGCCACGATGCGGGCCCCCGCAGAAGCAGCGAGAACTGGAGGACCTCATATGACGCCTACCCGGAGGGAGTAGATGTTCCTGCCGGCGTCATTTTACTATGGGTGCCTTGATGGGGCCTGTAGCTTACGCATGTATTTGCAAATGTGTGCAGACTAAACCCCTGTTAACGCATATTGTTAGACAGGTCAATTCGGTTGGTCCCTGGCTGGTTGGCAAGTTTGAGATTTGAAATTTTTGTATTTGTTTGACATATGTTGCCCTTCCAGTGCTCCTTGCTGCAAACACCAGTTATAGGTGGGGGCAGTGACCACTTGTTTGCATTAGCATTGGACTAACTAATTGAATGGTCATCCATTCTGGATCAAACAAGGCTATGGAAATAAATCAGGGAGGAGCACAGAGTCTTGGTGTAGCAAAGAGGTAGAACGAATCCTGTCTTGGGAAGACATTATCCCTTTCATGACTAAGCCTATTTTTGACATTTGGTGTTTACAAGTTAAAATCCGTATATTTTTTGCTAGAAAATTACTTAGAGCCCCCAAACATTATATATGTATTTTTTAGCAGAGAATCTAGAAAATAAAATGGCGATTGTTGCAATATTTTTTATCACACGGTATTTGTGCAGCGGTGTTTTAAACGCAAATTTTTGGGAAAAGGGACACTTTCATGAATTTTAAAAAACCCAAACAGTAAAGTTAGCCCAATTTTTTTGTATAATGTGAAAGATGACGTTACGCCGAGTAAATAGATACCAAACATGTCACACTTTATAATTGCACGCACTCGTGGAATGGCGACAAACTACGGTACCTAAAAATCTCCATAGGCGACGCTTTAAATTTTTTTTTACGGTTACCAGGTTAGAGTTACAGAGGAGATCTAGTGCTAGAATTATTGCTCTCGCTCTGACGATCGCGGCTATACCTCACATGTGTGATTTGAACACCGTTTACATATGCGGGCGCGACTTCCGTATGCATTTTCTTTGCTGCGCGAACTCGCGGGGACGGGGGCGCGTTAAAAAAATTTTTTTATTTATTTTTAGAAATTGTGTTTTAAAAAAAAAATTTTGATCACTTTTATTGCTGTCACAAGGAATGTAAACATCCCTTGTGACAGTAATAGGTGGTGACAGGTACTCTTTATGGAGGGATCGGGGGGGTCTAAAAGACCCCTGATCCCTCCTTTGCACTTCACAGTATTCAGATCGCCAAAAACGGCGATTCTAAACACTATATTTTTTTAAAACCGGCGCCATTGGCAGCTGAGTAAACGGGAAGTGACGTCATGACGTCGCTTCCACGTTTACAATTAGAAGGCTGGAACGAAGCCGTGCACGGCTTCGTTCCAGACTTTCAGCAGCCGCCGGAGGATCATCGATCGGGCCTCCCGGTGGCCCGGTAAGAGCGGCAGGAAGGGGGGGACGTCCCCTCCCGCCCCTCCGGTATAACAGCCGAGCGGCTTTTTGCCGCATCGGTTGTTATACATGGATAGCTGATTGCCCGCTCTACAACATGGTACAGGGATGATGCCTGCAGCTGCGGGCATCATCCCGGTATAACCCCGGAAAGCTGAGTACACACATCTGCGTACGCTCAGTGGGAAGGGGTTAAGTTCTAGCTCTGTCAGTCATGTATATCAGCATGGACAGTTGGCAAGCAGAATTTCTCAGCCAGGAGCATCTGGACCCAGGAAAATGGTCTACATATGCAGAGGTTGTTCCGAGATTTGTGTGGCAGGTGGGGATCTGCCCTCCAGATTCAACAATAATCTGGACAGGTTTGTATCCTGATCTCAGGATTTGTTGGAAAAAGCAGTGGATGTACTGTTGTGATGACTGTTGGATGATTACAATCCGATCTATGTTGATTCTTCCCCTAAGTGCGTTGCTCGACTGCTTTACTGCTTTTGACAGGGAGGACAATCTGTTGTTTCCCATAGCCCCGGATTGGCGCAGAATTGTGTTGTACTCCAACCTGGTAAGACTTTTTGCAGTCATTCTGTGGGTTGTACCAGACTCCCTTGATCTGGTGTCCCAAGGACTGATTTACCAATCTCATTGGTTTGACGTTTAACCTCTGCTTATGCATTTTTCATCATATGCTTAGTTTGAATTGTCAGTGTCAGTGATAATGATCACTCGCATGCTAGCTTCTTTGTTGTCAGTTGGGCTAGCCGTATTCTATATGAAGAATATTTCAGACAGCTGATTAGGAGTTTTGATGGTATATTCTTCTTTTTTGTTTTATTTTTACTTTTTCAAAGATTGACATTCAATACAGTATAAGGCTCGATTCACATCTATGCATGTTGCTTTTAAGCGTTTCTGCAGTGCTTTTTGCGGTTCTTGCATTGAGGTGCTTTGGACATGCATTTTTACAGCGATTTTGCCGCAATTTGCGTTTTTTTTCTCACTGTATATAGCTGGTTGCTAAGGAGGGGGCCGGGAATCCAGCCGCCGCATCCTTAACAACCAATGAGTCATCAGCTGTCGGTGGCTTCCCCGCTGAATGTAAAAAAAAAAAAGAATTGCCGGCTAAAAAAAAAAATTGTGAAAAAAAAACCGCGTGGGGTTCCCCCCCAGGTCCATACCAGGCCCTTGGGTCCAGTATGGATTCGGAGGGGACCCCCTCATGCCAAAATGTAAAAAAAAAATGACGTGGGGGTCCTGACCAGGGGCATGCGGCCTGGTATGGTTCAGGAGGGGGCGAGGGCGTTTGTCCTCTCCCTTTCCTGGCCTGCATGCTCGGATAAGGGTTTGGTACGGATTTTCGAAGGACCCTCACGCCATTTTTTTTTTTTTTTTTTACATTTTGGCATGAGGGGGCCCCCTCCGAATCCATACTAGACCCAAGGACCTGGTATGGACCTGGGGGGGACCCCACACTGTTTTTTTCACAATTTTTTTTTTTTAGCCGGCAATTCTTGTTTTTTTTACATTCAGCGGGGAAGCCGCTGACAGCTGATGACTCATCGGGTTGTTATGGACGCGGCGGCTGTATTCCCGGCCCCCTCCTTAGCAACCAGCTATATACAGTGTAAAAAAAACCCAGCAAATCGCTGTAAAAATGCATGTCCAAAGCACCGCAACACAAGCACCGCAAAAAGCACTGCAGAAACGCATAAAATCAACATACATACAGTAGATGTGAATCGAGCCTTATACTGTATTGAATGTCAATGCTACATAAATTAATAAAATAAAATTTGGCAAATCTTCTGTGTGGATAAGAGAATGAACATGAAGCTGTCTAATCAGTCTGAGCAGAGGAAGATTAATGCACAAAGACAGTTGTGACCTTTATGTGATCTGCTCGGGGGCTGATCGCTATGTCGTGTTCTCTTATACTAAGCTAATCTGCCTATACTTTAGATAAAGCCCAGCAGAGGAGTAGAGGTCTGTTATAGCTTCATGTCGCAATGTACTTCAATATGACCTGAGTGATCCAACAGCACTCAGTATGGAAATCAGTATAGAAACAGGCATCACTGTCTGATTTATTCACTCGCCGCTGTCAACAAGAAATGCACATCACATTCACTAGAGATAATATATACACATAAAAGATGAAACATAAAGTAACAATAGTAAGTATTGTCAATGAGAAATTATAATATTCATCCAAATGAGATTTCACAAAGTTGTGTTACTAATTAGGGTAAAGAGAAAACAACAAGCTAGATTGATCAGTAACTAATAGTAAAAGGTTGTGTGGTCAAAGGCAAGTATCAAACACTTTAATACATATGGCACCAACATCCCTTGTTTGTATATAGAGAACAAAAATTTGGCAGATTTGGGACTTTATGGGTGCATCTAAAAGATAATTACATAAACCAAAATTATATAAAAATATATGAATTTTATTAAATGAACAATGTCATAAAAATAATGCAAGCAATACAATAATATCCACTGGTGTATGGAAACACCTTATTGTTAATATTGATTCACTGTGTCCACGTTCATATTTCTACATGTTTCACCATACAGGTTCTTCAGGAAAAAACACGGAATTCATCTACTAAATATATAAACAAACGTGTCAATCACAGCTTAATAAAAAAAGAAAACAAATATTAGTATTATATATGTATAAAGAAAATCATAACCTCAAACTTATTACAGCGTTACACATATGGTTGCAATCAAACATATGGCGAATATCCCCTACCTCAATGTTTTGAGCATGGAAGCCAGATTGAGACTAAAAACAATGAATGAGGAGTGAGATCCAATGAAGTCGTGCAGCCGACCAAACACAACACAAGTGTGCCGGGTCTCCCGTAGGGATGGGCAGGGTCATCTTACTGAGCAGGCACCCCTGGGCACTGCCCAGGGCCCCCAGGTTCACATGGGGCCCCATTAAAGCCAGACAAATAGAAGTAGCAGTGGGGCAAGGGAGTCAGACTTAGCGGGCACAGGCAGTCCGGTGGGCAGGGCCACCATCAGGGGGGTGCAGAGCCCATACACTAGTAAGGGGCCCGAGGCCCCCGAGCGTCTAGAAGGGCCCGGCTGTGTGGCGGGGATGGGAGAAGGCAGAGGCGGGTGCAGGAGAGCTCCGTGGCTGCGCTGGCTTTCAGAATGTGTGTGAGTGTCATTGAGCTCTCAGATCGGGCTCTTTGCTGCCACCTCTGGTAAATCCCTGCATGTGCACCCCTGTATGTTCTGCACAAGAGCTGGGACCAGGAACCCCCGCCTAACAAGTAGGGGCTGTTCTACAAGTAAGGGGGGGTCACTTCTCTTTTAACCACTTGCTGACCAGCTGCCGCAGTTATACTTCGCTTTGTGTAATAGATACAGTGGGCACGTGCACAGCGCCATGCCAGAGCCGATCCGCGTGGCTGACAGCTGCGATGTCCGCCAGCCACCCACGATCGCTCCAGAGAGAGCCAGAATGGGGATCTGTCAGTGTAAACAAAGCAGATCCCCGTTGTGACTAGAGAGAGATTGTCTCGTCCTAGTGATCAGGAACAGCGATCTCTCTGTATTCCCAGTCAGTCCCCTCCCCCCCGCAGTTAGAAAAACCTCCCTAGGGAACACTTAACTCCTTGATCACCCCCTAGTGTTAACCCCTTTTTCTGCCAGTGTCATTTATACAGTAATCAGTGCATTTTTATAGCACTGATCGCTGTATAATTGTCACTGGTCCCAAAAAAGTGTCAAAAGTGTCCGATCTGTCCGCCGCAATCCCTCTAAAAATCACTGATCACTGCCATTACTGGTAAAAATAAAAATAATAAAAATGCCATAAATCTATCCCCTATTTTGTAGATGCTATAAATTTTGCGCAAACCAATCAAAATACGCTTATTCCGATTTTTTTTTACCAAAAATATGTAGCAGAATGGAAAAGGGGGCACAATATGAGCCCACTTACTTGGGATTGTGGCCACCACATTCTTTATAGTGTAAATAGCGTTAATAATAATGGTATTCCTTGTGTTAAAAGCAGGATTAAAAGGGTACTGCTGCTTTGAATCCAGGAACAGCAGCCAGCCAATGGGATGTTGCGAAATGTGCTGGAATCTGGGAAACTATTATGTGGTTGGGTCACCCTGGATGTCAATACAAAGCCAAAGCGGCACTTCAGCAATGCCGTAAGCTTCATTATGAATCAGCAATAAATGTGGGAAGCTATTGGCAAAGACGGTCAGAGAAAATAAGGCAACCACATATAGACCTCAGATCATGTCTCTCTCGGGTCAAAAGGTAGTTCTACCCTCTAAAATAGCACAGGAGTTCAGAGACTACTATGGGCTGCTGGGCTGGGAACTTCCCCTTTTCCTGCAAGGAGCACCGGCTGAAGAGCTCCCTCCATCCTCAGTCGCGAGCACTATTATGTGGTTGGGTCACCCTGGATGTCTAGGGGGGACGTTTTATTTCCATGTTAAAATAAGGTAATGCTGCTTGAGTTCTGAAAACTAAGCAGTTACAAATTTTGGTTTCATTAAAGTTATGCTGTTTTGATGGTCAATAAAAAAAGAATATATGGTTATTTTATTTTCATATGTTAAACCAATAAAGTGCCAGTGCCATTATTTGCCAAACGTTTGGTTGGGTATATTTATTTGGTTGTATCTGGACTAAGTGACAGTGTGAATGTGTGTGGCCTACAATCTCATACATATTGGCCTAAACTAGGAAGAATTTTTTTTTTTTTTTGGGGGGGGGGGGGGGGATATTTATTATCGCAAAAAAGTAAACCTTTTTTTTTTAAATTGTTGTTTTTTTTTAATTTATAGCGCAAAAAATAAAAACCGCAGAGGTGGTCAAATACCCCTAAAAGAAAGCTCTATTTGTGGGGAAAAAAGGACATCAATCCACAAATGTGTAAACCAAGAACTACATGGAGCTCAATTAGTGGACATATGGAGACTACAGCATTCTGGAGAAAGGGACTATACACCTTTTACTCCTCACCGCACAAAACATATACGAGAATAGATTTCTTCCTACTCTCCCACAATCAACTGGAAGCAGTGAAAGACTCTAATATAAGCAACATTACATGGTCCGACCATGCCCCCATTATGATGCGTTACTCGCTCTTGACGGTATCGGCCACCAGAACCCGGTTCTGGAGACTGAATGAAAGTCTTCTGCAAAATGCAGAGGTCTTAGCGGACGTTACCAACGAACTAACACATTATTTCCATATGAACAACCAATCAGACTGTGACCCGGGCATCCTGTGGGAAGCCTACAAGACGGTTATAAGGGAGTTTTGATTAAGCATGGGCCCCGTACTAAAAGAGAGGGAGAAAAACAACTCCTCACACTTCTCCACAAGATACAGGAGGTATCAACACAAACACAACACAAAAAAACCCCACTACCGCCCTTGAGAACGACTTACTTTCTCTTAGAAGACAAACGGTGGACCTGATGCAATACAAAGCCAAAACGGCACTTTAGCAATGCCGTAAGCTTCATTATGAATCAGCAATAAATGTGGGAAGCTATTGGCAAAGACGGTCAGAGAAGATAAGGCAACCACATATAAACCTCAGATCATGTCTCTCTCGGGTCAAAAGGTAGTTCTACCCTCTAAAATAGCACAGGAGTTCAGAGACTACTATGCCTCCCTATATAACCTAAAAAATAGATCAACAATGGAAGAATATGTTGCGCCTTCCCAACTCCCCCAACTCTCCAGTGAGATCAGAGACGAACTAGACACCCCCATTACTTTGGAGGAACTACAGAAGGCAGTGGGGGAAATGAAACCAGGGAAAGCACCAGGACCTGATGGCTTTACCCTGCAATACTGCCAAACTTTCCTCCCGAAAATAGGACCGTATATGGTAAAATTGTTAACGCCCTAAATTCAGACACAAATTTCCCCAATGACACCCTGAATGCACATATATTCGTCATACCCAAAGAGGGTAGACCTGGCCTCATGTGGGAGCTATAGACCCATCTCCCTACTAAACATAGATCTCAAATTATTTACGAAGATACTGGCATCTCGACTGGCGCTACATATACAACAAATAGTGCATCTAGACCAGTGTTTCTCAACTCCAGTCCTCAAGGCGCCCCAACAGGTCATGTTTTCAGGCTAGCCATTATTTTGCACAGGTGATTTGATCAGTTTCACTGCCTTAGTAATTACCACAGCAGTTTCATCTGAGGGAAATCCTGAAAACATGACCTGTTGGGGCGCCTTGAGGACTGGAGTTGAGAAACATTGGTCTAGACAAAGTAGGTTTTATACGGACTAGGGAGGCTAGAGATAACACTGCTAAGATACTTAACCTGGTGCACGTGATATCTGAAACCCGAACACCCTGTGTCTTTCTCAGCACAGATGCTGAGAAAGCGTTTGACAGAGTTAATTGGACGTTTCTTGTCCTCGGTACTCAAACATATAGGACTGGGGATCAATATGCTCACATGGATAGAGAAAATATATTCTACACCCACGTCCCAAGTCAAAACCAATGGACTGCTATCCTCTCCCTTCACCATCACAAATGGCATCAGACAGGGGTGCCCTTTGTCCCCCCTACTATTCGCCATATCCTTTGAACCATTTCTCTGTACGGTCCGCCGGAACCCGAATATAGAGGGAGTCAGGATTGGTGATTCGCAACATAAGATATCAGTGTATGCCGGACGACCTCATGTTTTCGATGACTAACTCCGCAATATCTCTTCCAAACCTAATCAAAGAATTTGACACATACAGGGCGCTTTCGGACTTGAAGATTAACTTCGACAAATCAGCAGCAATGGCAATTGGGGTAACACCAGCTCTCCAGGCTGCCTTACTGGCAAAGTTTAAGTTCAGATGGACAAATCACACTCTTAAATACTTGGGCACTTTTGTTCCTAAGGATTTATCCCGCACATTTGAAAGTAACTTTCCACTTTTACTGACCAAGACTCGCACCATATTAGAGGGATGGGACAAGGGGCTGCACTCTTGGTTTGGTAGGTGTAACCTACTCAAGATGTGCATACTCCCAAAATTTCTATACTTATTCCAAGCCCTTCCCATAAAAATGCAGTCACAGTACTTTCAACAAGCTCACTCACTCCTCATTAAATTTGTATGGGCTAATTCAAACCCTCGACTACCCAGACGCTACCTCACCTTACCCAAACATTATGGAGGACTGGCTCTACCCAACCTGCATAACTACTACCTAGCAGTCCACCTTGGAAGAGTAATAGATTGGAAGAAACACTACGAAAAGAAACTTTGGACACAATTGGAACAGGCCCAAACTGAGGTTCCATTGAAAGGAGCACTATGGTGCTATGAAAGTATACCCCCAAAATTGAAGGCCCATCCGATCATAGGTACCACTCTTAGTACGTGCTCCAAAACAATCACCTCCTCCTCCCTCTCCAGTAAAGAATCTCCGTTATTCCCCATTTGGGTAATCCTGCATTTCCCCCAGGACTTAGAAAATCTGAATATAGGATACTTGCTCAAACGGGACATGACCGAGCATCCCACTTCCTGGAAGGAGACAAGTGGCCTCTTTTACAGGCACTAATGGTGGAGGCAGGTCGCTTCTGGTTGTCTTTCTGGAGCGCTATTCGCTTACATCATTTTCTGCACTCTATTGCAAATCCCGCCCTCTTCAACCGTACGCTGACAACCTTTGAGGACTATTGCCGCGATAAAGGACCATTGCCACAAGTGCTATCCAAAACTTATACGTTGCTTAATTTCCCTCTGGACCAACCACACCTCCCATTTCTACAGAAATGGGAAGTCGATTTGCGACAAACCCTCGCGACAAACCAGAAACAAAACATCCTGAGATTGTCCTTAAAGGTGCACGAAATTACAGGACACTAACTATAAAATCCTAACTAGGTGGTACTATACACCCAGTGTTTGCACAAATTCTACCCGAATACTTCAGATAGATGTTGGAGATGCCAGGCAGACAGCGGGACACTTCTTCATATTTTTTCGTCTTGCCCTTGGTTGAAACAGTTTTGGACAACTGTAAGACATACCACACAGAAATTTACGGATCATAAGATGATCTGGCCTTCTTTCTGCTCCATGTCACCGAGATCCCAGTAAAACAATACCAAAAATCAATTATTATGCCCTGTACACACGATCGGACATTGATCGGACATTCCGACAACAAAATCCATCGTTTTTTTCCAACGGATGTTGGCTCAAACTTGTCTTGCATACACACGGTCGCACAAAGTTGTCGGAAAATCCGATCGTTCTGAACGCGGTGACGTAAAACACGTACGTTGGGACTATAAACGGGGCAATAGCCAATAGCTTTTGTCTCTTAATTTATTCTGAGCATGCGTGGCACATTGTCCATCAGATTTGTCTACACACGATTGGAATTTAAAGGATCAGATTTTGTTGTTGGAAATTTTTATAGCCTGCTCTCAAATTTTGTGTGTCGGAAATTCTGATGGAAAAAGTCCGATGGAGCCCACGCACGGTCAGAATTTCCAACAACAAGCTCCGATCGCACATATTTCGTCGGAAAGTCCAATTGTGTGTACAGGGCATAAGACATTTACTGAATGCAGCCAAATCTTGCATCCCCCTGCTCTGGAAAAGTGATAAGCCACCCTCTATTGGGACTTGGTTAAGTAGGGTGGAGGACATTAAGAAACTTGAGGACTTAATCCTCACGGCCCAAAATAAGCAAGAGAGGCGCTCTAAGATGTGGAGGCTATGGAACATGTTCCTTTTATCTGATGAGGTAGTGACAATGCTTGGACAATAAGAAACCTTTCATCACTTGATTCATACCCATAATAGATGAGTGTACAACTATCTCTGCCGGATCCCCAACGCATCTCTCCTCCCCTCCTCCACCTCCTTCTGTACCCCTTCCCTTCTCCCATGTAGCTATATATACAGGACCCCACATAACTCCCTAGTCTTTCCCAATTTCATCGAAGACTCCCTCCTTCCTCTTATCCCTCTTCCCATTTTCTATACTAAGTAGGAGCACAGGAGAGACAGGGACCAGACAACCCAGATTGCTCCATGATAGTCATTTATCCAACTAATGACTCAGCCCAGGATGATGATATTAATTTGAAACAGACGCACAGAGCTTCAGCATTGTCATAACTGCTATATCGCAGAACCATACACCATGTATTGAAATACAGTATACCAGGAATGCTCGGGAGTGTGTAAAAACTGAGTCATTATATCGTGGATCCTTCTTTGTCATTTTTGTGTCTGTGCCTTGTCTGTAAAGTGCTCTTCAATAATAATAATAATAATAAAAATTTTATATTTGAAAAAAAAGGACATCAATTTTATTTGGGTACAACCTCGCACGCCCGTGTAATTGTCAGTTAAAGCGACGCAGTGCGGTATCGCAACAAATGGCCTGGTCATTAAGGGGTTAAATCCTTCAGAGGCTGAAGTGGATATGCTGAAAAAGTCACATGTCCATCAAGTTCAACCAAAAAAAAAGGAATAAAAATTTGCATCCTCAGAAGCCTTAACCCATAGTTGATTCAGAAGAAGGCAAAAACAAACAAACAAACAAACTTGATCTACAGTGATTTAAAAGTGTTACTAAACAACAATAAAATCAGTCTGTATATACAGTAAAGCGTGCTTGTTATACTCACTGTGGAACCTAAGGGGTTAATCCTCTGCATTGTGTAAAAAGGCTGTTTGATCCTGTCTTCTCTGATCCTCCCCTTCTTTTACTGCCCCCAATTCATCTGCAGATAGAACAGAACCTTAGAGTCACTCTGCACATGATCAGTTTTGTGCGTATTGCTAGAGAGTTCTTTTTTTTAGGTGGGGGAGTGCATGTGATCAGCACAGGGACAATCAGCACTATCCAGACAGAGGGTCAGGGGTCATACAGCCTCATAGGACGGTCAGAGGAGAATGAAAACTCTTTCTACAAGCTTTAACCAGTGCTCAGCAGGACACTGATGGGAGTCACAAGACTGCTATATACTGCTGATGAGAAAAGGTATTTAGCAGTTTATATTTACTAAAATAATAGCATTTCCATGTTCTGTGTACTGTGGGAGAGCAGATATAGTAAATGCTGGGTCCTGGGTTTAGTAACACTGTAATTAAAAATTTTAATAGCCTCTTATATGATATTTTACTGATTGGGTGTGCATCTATTTTAAGTTTACTTCATTTATCGTTGGATTAGGATTGACTTTCTCTGTTGTCTTCTTAGTGCATAAGGCCTTGTTCACACAAGGATACCGCTCACCTGCATAGATGTCTAATTGGGAGCAGCGGCTATGTTTCTCTGCCGACAAGAGTCAGATTCTCACTGGCAGTTTCTAGTCTGAATGAGCCTAAACCATATACTGTATATGGGGTATATGGTAATTCAGTGGTTCCCTTCTGCCTGCACTCCATCTATCTTTCACAACCCTTTCAGCATAAACTAAAACCTTGATCGCTGGAAGAACCCAATTCAACATCTGCTTCCCTCATCTTCCGCAGCACCATTTTTGTTTAATAATTTATCATTTATAATTTGTACTTTTACATATTGTGATATCATTCTGTAGAAATGTATCCTGTATATTTTTTTGCTCTGTGCAGCAGGTGGTGCAGGACCATTGTTTAGGAATGGAGAGTCACAATCTTCTTCTCCTTTGGCTTCTGTATTTCTTGGTGTTTCATCTTTCACCCAAGAAGTTGTGAATTCCACAAGGGTCATCAGCTGCCTTGTCCCTGTTTCTGCTGGAAGCTGATTGGCTGCCGAGGTCACTTGTAAGCCGTGTGAGCATTTGGGATTCTGCAGCCTTATGTGATGGGTTCAAGGAAAACACTTCATGTCATGAGACGGTGCGAATCTGTGGAGGAGAGCTAAGAGCCACAACTACCCGGAGCTTGGTGACTGGCTTGTGTCAGCTGCAGCAAAGCTTTAATTACTAGTTTGATAAACTTATATATCAAATGTGTGACATTTAAGGCATGCACGGCCTTTGTATCGTGGAGGCAGCTATTTACTTCTTTGCACCTATATTTCAGTATTTAAAAGAATGCAGCCTATCAGTGAATACTTCATGTACACTATGTGCACAATTAGGCAAATTGTATTTTTGAGGATTTATTTCATCATAGAAGAACTGCAGTGCTCTCGGTTAATCCAAAATCCAATCCAACAATAATAAACAAACAACTCAAAATTTACAAATAAACATTTTTATCATTTCCAAAAAAATCAGTGACCAATATAGCCCCCCTTTTTTTAATAACAGTCATAAGCCTTCCATTTATGCAGTTTGTCAGTTTCTTGATCTGTTGACGATCAACTTTTTGTGCAGCAGCAACCACAGCCTCCTAGACACTTCAGAGAGGTGTACTGTTTTCCTTCACCGTAAATCTCCCGTTTAAGAAGTTCTCAATAGGGTTTAGGTGAGGAAGGGGGCCATGTCATTATTCTTTCATCTTTAAGGCATTACTGGCTAGCCATGCAGTGAAGTACTTAGATGCATGCGATGGAGCATTGTCCATATCATGGTCTTCTTTAAAGATGTAGACTTTTTCCTGCACCACTGCTCAAAGAAAGTGTCTTCTAAAAACTGGCAGTACGTTTGGGAGTTGATTTTGAGTCCATCTTCAACCCAAAAAGGTCCAACCAGCTCATTTTTAATAATACTAGCCCATACCAGTACACCACCTCCACATTTTTGGAGTTCATTGCCCGTTACTGATCCAGCCACAGACCCATCCATCTGGTCTGTCAAGAGTCACTCTCAGCTCATCAGTCCGTGTACAGCACTCGGCTGTCTCCCAGGGGCACATTTATCCCGTCCAACTTTCATGCAGCACACGCTAGTTTGGGCTTTATTATATGCCTCTAGCTTTGCTTAACTCTATCAAGGTTTCCCTCTTTCCCTTCTGGATCCTGGTTGCTCCAGTGTCTTTGTTCCGGTGGTCACTGTCACCCTTGAACACAAGCTGCACTTTTGCCCCTGCGTTTCATTGTTTAAAAGCTACATACTATTTGCCATAAACATCTTATGTTTCTTGGAAACCTTCCAGCTACTACAAACTTGTACAGGAGGCTTAGTCCTTTTAAGATAGTGAGATTTTCTTGTATATGTTATGTCTTTGAACCTTGATCATGTCCTGAAGAAGCCTTACGGTGAAACGCATAGACGCACAAGGGGTCACTGTACAAATCATTTTTTTGATGTTTTTAACTTTTTTTGAACATTGTGATATATTATGAACTTTTTTCAATAAATATTATGACCATTATTTTTCCTGTTGCCTCCCCATTTTGGTTACTATAATACCCTTTCCTATTTTCCAGCTCATCAGTCCATAAAACCTTTGAAAAATCTGTCTTCGGATATTTCTTGGCCCAGTCTTAATGTTTCAACTTTTGTGTCTTGTTCAGTGGTTGGGTTTCAGCCTTCCTTACCTTGGCCATGTCTCTGAGCACTGAACACCTTGTACTTCTGGGCACTCCAGGTAGGTTGCAGTTCTGGAATATAATAGCACTGGAGGATAACGGCTTTCTGGTAGCTTCACGTTTGATTCTTCTTAACTCTTTGGAAGTTAATTTGCGGTTTTTTTTTCAACGCGTTTCTTGTGACCCTGTTGCCTATTTGCAACAAAATGTTTAATGGTTCTGTAATTACGCCCCATTATCTTAGCTATTTCAAGAGTGCTGCATCCCTCTAAAAGACTTTTTACAATTTTTGGCTTTTCAGAGTTAATTTAATCTCTTTTTTGGCCCATTTTGCCTGAGGAAAGGAAGCTGCCCAATAATTATGCACACCTTGATATAGGGTGTTGATCTCCTTAGGCCACATTACACAAATACACATCACCTGATATGGCTAAATACATTAAGCAAGTTTATACAGGTTGGAGTTGGACAATATTCATAAAAAAGATGATTTGGTAAAAATATTCACTTGCCTAATAATTGTGCACACAGTGTAGTTACTTACTGAAAATCAACAGAAGAATACCATCCATAAAATACCTGCTTTGCCGGACAAGCGGTGACACTTTAAATGGATAAGAATATATGGCACAAGCACACCATGGATGTGTAATCATCAGTCCAGTTCACATCACAGTAAGTGCAGTTGCAATGTTTCAAGGCCATGCAGGTTTTCTTTGTCATCACACGCCTGACAAAGAAGTCCTGCATGAACTCAAACATTGCACCTACGTTAGGGCTAATGATTACACATCCATGCCATGGTGTGCTGGCAACTTATATACTTACTCACGCTAATACCATTCAACCTTGCTACAGTACCCTCTTACTTTAGGCCTTGTCCAGCGACGTGTGCGATAGGAATATTTTGAGAGTTACTTGTATAGGGAGTTTTAGATGGAAGTAGCCATTTTCTAGTTCCTGGGCTGTAACATCACTCCCAGTATTTCCCAGGTACTAATGCACTGCCATTGAGTTGGTAAAGCTTCCATCTGAGGCTTTTCCATTTCTTCATGGGAGGCTGCTTTTAGGACTACTAATATACATAATAATGGATATGCTGCTTGATGTATATGTTATGTTTGTTATTTGCACTGATAAAATGAAAAATACTGTGCTATTCTAGAAGTAAACCATATATATATTTTGAACATTAACATTGAACATTTAAGATATTATAGTTATGTCCTTATAAGATGTTACCTGACATTGTGATTGTCTACCCTGTCCGTGTATGGTAAAGCTGCCAATGTATACTGACTAATGCATGTTCTAAGTTTCTATTTCTGTGGAATAGTCATAATAACTGGACACTGTAGGATGTGTGGTGCTATAAAAAAAAAATGGATGGAGTCTTATACTACACAACTGAGATTATGTGGATTTTGGGTCTGCCTTAGGGTTTGAATGCATAAAATATATAAAGTGTAATTGTTGACGCTATAGAAATACCTGTAGTAAATAAATAAACAAATAACTACAAAATTGTAGACACCTGAGCATTTGGACAAAATGTATGTGGACAGCTGTATAAATTAAAGCGGGATTCTGGCCGCAAAAAAAAAAATAAATAAAAGTCAGCAGCTACAAACACTGTAGCTGCTGACTTTAAATAAGTACTTACCTGTCCTGGGTGCCCGCGATGTCGGCTCTCGGGTCCTGGCACCGCCATCCTATGTAAGGGAAACAGGCAGTGGAGCCTTGCGGCTTCACTGCCAGTTTCCTACTGCGCACGTGCGAGCGTGGCGCTCTTTGAATGGCCCTGTGGTGTTGTGGGAACACACACAGTTCCCAGAAGACAACGGGGCCGCTCACCAAGGAGCAGAACACGCCGCGGAATAGGAAGAGGCAGATTAGGAAGACTGCCTAGCAACAAGGGTTTAGGTAAGTTTAAAATTTTTTTTTTCAATTCTTTTTTCAATTTTTTTGGTGAATTTTTTTTTTCAGGGTAGCCCTCCACTTTAAGTTTCCATGGTTGACAATTATGCACTTTGAACCTTGTGGAAACAGTTTGGGGAAGGCCTTTTTTGGCATGACTGTGCCCCTCCATACCAAGCCAGCTCTATAAAGACATGGTTTGATGAATTTAGTGTGGAGCAGGAAAAATGAAAGCTTCAATGTTTCCCCAAATAATCATTTTTTTTCCCTTCCAAGGGCATATCAAAACGTTAAAATAGGCTAACAGCCAAACAACCATAAGACTGTATCAGCTGTAATATCCACATAAATAAATTCACCATGCTCAGTTTGGCTGGGCCCAATATTTGTGTGCAGTAGGTTGTGTTGCGGTATGGGCTCCTGTATGCCCTATATATTCGACTGAAAAGCAAATACTGGAACTCATCCTTGGACTTGAAAATCTTCTTTATTAGACCCGGGAGTGTTTTGAGTAAGGCCATTCATAGTTTTAACATGTTAGCGCTGTTGCATCTGTGACTTTAACCCAGGTATCTAATAAAGAAGATTTACAAGCCCAAGGACAGGTGCCGATATTTACTTTTTATATGTATCAGCTTTAATGCCCGGCCACGCATTTCACTGTGGAAGGGATTAGGGTGGCTATAAAGTGCCTTGCAAAAGTATTCACCCCCCTTGGCTTTTTACCTATTTTGTTACATTACAGCCTTTAGTTCAATGTTTTTTTAATCCGAATTACATGGGATGGATCAGAACACAATAGTCTAGGTTGGTGAAGTAAAATTAGAAAAATATATACATAAAACTATTTTTCAGAAATAAAAAACTGATAATTGGCATGTGCGGAAGTATTCACCCCCTTTGTTATGAAGCCCATAAAAAGCTCTGGTGCAACCAATTACCTTCAGAAGTCATATAATTAGTGAAATGATGTCCACCTGTGTACAATCTAAGTGTCACATGATCTGTTGTTACATATACACACCTTTTTGAAAGGCCCCAGAGGCTGCAACACCTAAGCAAGAGGCCCCACTAACCAAACACTGCCATGAAGACCAAGGAACTTTCCAAACAAGTAAGGGACAATGTTGTTGAGAAGTACAAGTCAGGGTTAGGTTATAAAAAATATCCAAATCTATGATGATCCCTAGGAGCACCATCAAATCTATCATAACCAAATGGAAAGAACATGGCACAACAGCAAACCTGCCAAGAGAAGGCCGCACACCAAAACTCACAGACCGGGCAAGGAGGACATTAATCAGAGAGGCGGCACAGAGACCTAAGGTAACCCTGGAGGAGCTGCAGAGTTCCACAGCAGAGACTGGATTATCTGTACATAGGACGACAATAAGCCGTACGCTCCATAGAGTTGGGAGTGGCCAGAGTGGCAGAGTGGCCAGAAGAAAGCCATTACTTTCAGCAAAAAACAAAATGGCATGTTTTGAGTTTGCGAAAAGGCACATGGGAGACGCCCAAAATGTATGGAGGAAGGTGCTCTGGTCTGATGAGACTAAAATTTAACTTTTTGGCCATCAAAGAAAACGCTATGTCTGGCGCAAACCCAACACATCACATCACCCAAAGAACACCATCCCCACAATGAAACATGGTGGTGGCAGCATCATGCTGTGGGGATGTTTTTCAGCAGTCAGGACTGGGAAAGTGGTCAGAGTTGAGGGAAGATGGATGGTGCTAAATACAGGGATATTCTTGAGCAAAACCTATACCACTCGGTGTGTGATTTGAGGCTAGGACGGAGGTTCATCTTCCAGCAGGACAGTTACCCCAAACACACTGCTAAAGCAACACTTGAGTGGTTTAAGGGGAAACATGTAAATGTGTTGGAATGGCCTAGTCAAAGCCCAGACCTCAATCCAATAGAAAATCTTTGGTCAGACTTAAAGATTGCTGTTCACAAGCGCAAACCATCCAACTTGAAGGAGCTGGAGCAATTTTGCACGGAGGAATGGGCAAAAATCCCAGTGGTAAGATGTGGAAAGCTCATAGAGACTTATCCAAAGCGACTTGGGGCTGTGATAGCTGCAAAAGGTGGCTCTACAAAGTATTGACTTTAGGGGGGTGAATAGTTATGCACATTGACTTTTTCTGTTATTTTGACCTATTTGTTGTTTGCTTCACAATAAAAACAAAAAACATCTTCAAAGTTGTGGGCATGTTTTGTAAATTAAATGATGCATATCCTCAAACAATTCATGTTAATTCCAGGTTGTGAGGCAACAAAACACGAAAAATGCCAAGGGGTGATTACTTTTGCAAGGCACTGTAAATCCTACTAATTTCTCCAGATTTAAAATAGGCCCACTCTGCAACAAAACAAGCATCTTGGGGTTCTGTTTTTTTTTTTGTTGAAATTCTCATCAGCTGTCAGCGAAGATGTGAGTGAGACTGGAGGCAAGTGACCAGCACTTTCATGAACTTCTTTTGGCTGTGAAGTGCACAGACCGTCCAGCACCCAGCTTGGGTGCCTCCATCAAGATATAGCTTCCTTCAGTCTGGAACCAGGAACCAAGAACCAGGTATTATAGCTGAGAATTGCACCCAAGACCTAGACTACACTAGCTTAGGTGCAAACTGGAAGTCTTTATTGCAAAATAACACAGAATAGATACCACACAAAATCAGATAATGATCACATTATCCTAAACAATGCAAACTGTAAACAGTCATATCATTAGCACATCTAAGGAACAGTCAACATAAACAGTAATCTAATTAAACAGTAGGCTAATTAACAATGAGTTGCCTAGACAAGCCTATAGTGAGGGAGAAAAGTATTTAATCCCCTGCTGATTTTGTACGTTTGCCCACTGATAAAGAAATGATCAGTCTATAATTTTAATGGTTGATTGATTTGCATTTTAATGAGTGAAATAAGTATTTGACCCCCTATCAATTAGCAAGATTTCTGGCTCCCAGGTGTCTTTTATACAAGTAACGAGCTGAGATTAGAAGCACTCTCTTAAAGAGAGTGCTCCTAATCTCAGCTCATTACCTGTAGAAAAGACACCTGTCCACAGAAGCAATTAATCATATTTCAATTTGTCCACCATGCCCAAGACCAAAGAGCTGTCCAAAGATTTCAGGTACAAGATTGTAGACCTAGGCTGGACAGTGCTACAAGACCATTGCCAAGCAGCAAGAAACATAAAATAACTGTCAATCTTCCTCGGTCTGGGGCTCCATGCAGAATCTCACCTCGTGGAGTTTCAATGATCATGAGAAGGGTGAGGAATCAGCCTAGAACTACACGGGAGAATCTTGTCAATGATCTCAAGGCAGCTGGGACCATAGTCACCAAGAAAACAATTGGTAACACACTGCAGCATGAAGGACTGAAATCCTGCAGCGACTGCAAGGCCCCCCTGCTCAAGAAAGCACATGTACAGGCCCGTCGGAAGTTTGCTAATGAACATCTGAATGATTCAGAGGAGAACAGGGAGAAAGTGTTGTGGTCAGATGAGACCAAAATCAAGCTCTTTGGCATCAGCTCAACTCGCCATGTCTGGAGGAGGAGGAGGAATGCTGCCTATGACCCCAAGAACACCATCCCCATCGTCAAACATAGAGGTGGAAACATTATCCTTTGGGCTATTTTTTCTGCTAAGGGAACAGGACATCTTCACTGCATCAAAGGGACGATGGATGGGGGGGGGGGGGGGGGGCATGCACCGTCAAATCTTGGGTGAGAACCTTCTTGCCTCAGCCAGGGCATTGAAAATGAGTCATGGATGGGTATTCCAGCATGACAATGATGCAAAACACACGACCAAGGCAACAAAAGATGGCTCAAGAAGAAGCACATAAAGGTCCTGGAGTGGACTAGCCAGTCTCCAGACCTTAATTCCATAAAAAAATATGTTGAGGGAGCTGAAGGTACCAAACGTCAAAGAGGAGTGGGACAAAATCCCTCCTGAGATGTGTGCAAACCTGGTGGCCAACTACAAGAAAGGTTGGACCTCTGTGATTGCCAACAAGGGATTTGCCACCAAGTAATATGTCATGTTTTGCGAAGGAGTCAAATACTTATTTCATTCATTAAAACACAAATCAATATTACTTTTTTGAAATGCGTTTTTCTGGATTATTTTTGTTGTTATTCTGTCTCTCACTGTTAAAATAAACCTACCTTTAAAATTATGGACTGATCATTCTTTGTCAATGGGCAAACATAAAAAAATCAGCAGGGGATCAAATGCTTTTTCCCCTCACTGTAGGTGACTCAGGTCAGTGCCCACCCAGACAGTTCAGCACCAGTGTTCAAGAAGACCCAGGGCTGTCCAAATCTCATTTACCAGCTTTTTTGTCACATACATCTTCTCACTGAGTTAAACTGTTAAATATGATAATGTCATCTTGCATTATATAACAGGACTTCTTCCAAAATGTTAGTAGCGCCCTCAAATGCCAGGGCTCATAGTCAGTGGGCAAGAGGCTACCCTGCAGTCCCCTCCAAAAGCCCCTGTCCCGGTTGGGTCTGTCACAATGACCATCAACATTCAAACAACTTCCTGTAAGCCCAAGGTGTCAAGAACCCGCCCTCTAGGGGTACATCATCAAACCATCCTGCCCTCACAGGAGAATGCGGCTTCACATCATTGCCTCGCACCAGCTACTGCAGCATTCATGGCTCACCGCAACTGGAGGAAGAGGACCTTCAATGTCACATGACAGTATCAAGGACACAAGGAAAAAGGTATATATAAAGAAATAAAGGGTTTGGGGGTGGTGCTCCAAGGAGAGGTGAGGAGAGGGAGCCAAATATGAATTTGGGCTTAAAATAAAACAAATACAAAATAGCAAAATATAACAGAAGAATGAGGAAAAATCCATGTTGCATGGTGCAGAAGAACGCTCAACTGAGCAAGAATTGCTTGTGGATTTAGCGTTGATTTCAATTGACTTTGTTAACGCACAAAAATAGAGAAAGTTGCAGTGTTGTACTGCAGGAAAACTGAGAAGTGTGAACGAGCCATTATGGTGGAAAGCAGCTGGAATGCGTTTTCTTACCATGGACGGCAGACTTTTTCCCTTCCTTCATTTGTGAGGCCCTTCCAGCAGACGCTTTATTTAGTTATGTGTAAAGTTATTTTACTGAGGAGGCATATTTCCTCACTCTGCTTCTGATAGGAAAGGAAAAATGAATGCCACATTTCCTCGCAGATGGCAGGGGCTCTTTAACAGCTGAGCCTTCACCCTGGTAGGATTGCCTTGGGTCATGGACATAACACCTACATCCTCTATGTGGTCAGATAGCTGAGGTGTCGCTTACACAAGCTGCTTTTGCAGATGTGAATTCTTCTCTATTGGAAAAGCAATGTTTTTTTTTTTTTTTTTTTTTTTATGAGGACCTGCTGAGATCACCAAATGACTGCAGTTCCTGGCAATGTGAAATAAGCAAATTTGTAGGTCAGGGCCTGTTACCATGTTGTGTCTGTGACTGTATCCCCTGCATGTAGAAGCATATGGGAAGCCTCTACTGCATTGTGGGAGTTGAGCATCTGCAGACCTGCTCAGCTATGACGTGATGAGAAGTGATCATACACAGAAACAAAAATTCAAATCCCTGTGGATGACAAAGCCTTGCAGGCTGTGTGAAGTACGTTTGTTTGCATGTTTAAAGCCATAAACAATATATTTTATGCAACCACTTTAAACACAAATATTTTTCAGTGAAGGTCTTTAAAAGCCCTCACTGGATAATTGGATTTACCTTTTTTAAAAGTTTAAACATTGATCAACCTTTTACTATATTGATAAACAGGCATTTGTTTAAATCAAATATACATTTAATACAGCGTTCTTCCATGCACCTGTGTAAGCAGTGCATGCTGTCTATTAACCACTTCAGCCCCGGAAGAATTTACCCCCTTCCTAACCAGAGCACTTTCTGCGATTCGGCACTGCGTCACTTTAACTTTTTTTCCCACAAATAGAACTTTCTTTCTGGTGGTATTTGATCACCTCTGCGGTTTTTATTTTTTGCGCTATAAACAAAAAAAGACTGACAATTTTGAAAAAAAAACACATAATATTTTGTACTTTTTGCTATAATAAATATCCCCATTTTTTTTAAAAAAAAAACAAATTTTTTCTCAGTTTAGTATTCTTCTATATATTTTTGGTAAAAAAAATTGCAATAAGCGTACATTGATTGGTTTGCGCAAAAGTTATAGTGTCTACTAAATAGGGGATAGATTTATAGTATTTTTATTATTATTATTTTTTTTTACTAGTAATGGTGGCGCTCAGCGATTTGTATCATGACTGCGACGATATGGCTGACACATCGGACAATTTTGACACATTTTTGGGACCATTGGCATTAAAAATGCATTGATTACTGTAAAAATGTCACTGGCGGTGAAGCAGTTAACACTAGGGGGCGATCAAGGGGTTAACTGTGTTCCCTGGGAGGTGTTTCTAACTGAAGGGGAGAGGACTGACTAGAGGAAGTGACAGATCGTGGTTCCTAGCTAATAGGAACACACGATCTGTCACTCCTGTCAGAACAGAACAGGGATTTGTGTATTTACACACACTCGTCCCTGTTCTGTGTCTCCTGCTCACGATCACTCGTGGCCGGCGGTCATCGCGACCGTCGACCACGAGCATCAGCACCCAAACTGTGCAGCGGACGCGCCTGCTATCCCGACCCCGCGAGCCGACGTAAAGCTACGATAGCTTGCGCAGGGGAGCCAACCTGTCGCAGTATAACTGCGGAGGTTGGTCGGGAAGCAGTTAACCAAGCCAAACACTAGATCTGCACCCAGTGACTGCTCCTTTAGACTGGAGATTGGGTTGCCAGATATAACCATATCCAGGCACGTTCCAGAACCAGCCTCATTTAATTCCCCAAAAAATGATCATTGGTTGTGGAGGGCATGGCTATAGTATGGCATACAGAAGTTCTTCTCAAATGAAATTTGACTGGTTGTGGAACAGGCTTTGGATGATTTGGTTACTTACATCTGGCAACCCCAATCATCATTTTGCAGGAATAGTCATTGAATTGAATGAATCTAGCCCAGGGGTCTCCAAACTTTCTAAACAAAGGGCTAGTTTACTGTCCCTCAGACTTTAGGAGGGCCAGACTATGGCCATTGAGAGAAGAAAAGGTCTTGATGTCAGTGGGAAAAAACAATACGCCACCTTTGGTGTCATTGGGAGGAATTGTGCCCTATCTTTGGTATCACTTGGAGCAATTTTGCCCCAATATTGGTGTCATTGGGAGGATTTGTGCCCCTTGAGTGCCATTGTTGGTATCAGTAGATAAAATAGTGCCCCAAGGGCCAGATAAAAGCAAGCAAAGGGCCGCCTCTGGCCCCCGGGGCGCAGTTTGGAGACCACTGAATCTAGACAATTCAGCATGCACTACATACATCTATGCATTGAAGCACACTGTATTAAGTGTTTATTTGTACAAGGATTTAAACAAATTTCAGTTCTGTTATATTAAAAGTTGATAAACTTTTCAAAAAAACAATAAAATTGGCCAGCAACACACTGAACATTGGAAGTAGGCCAGCTGTACTGAATACTATGCGTGCAATACAGCTGGCCTACTTTCATGCTTCAGTGTGTCACTGGCCAATTTTATTGCCTTTGTTTAAACCTTTAATGTAATAAAACTGAAATTTGTTTAAAGGGGAGGTCCGCCCACCGCTGCAAAAATGAAAAGCCAGTAGCTACACATACTGCAGCTGCTAACTTTTAATAATCGGACACTTACTTGTCCTGGAGTCCAGCAATGTCGGCACCGCAGATGATGTTTCCATCAGCTGTCAGGTGCTGCCGCCTCCATTGCGAGTAAGGGAACCCGGCAGTGTACTACTGCGCATGCGCAAGGCTCAGCTCCTCTCTCCTACTGGCCTGGCGGCCGGGGAAGGAGGAGGGAGCCCGAGCGGTGACACAATATCGTCATCTGAGGCTCCCAGAAGTGGGGACAGGATACATGTGAAAGACAGGTATCCTGTCCCCCTCCCCCCCTGAAAGGTGCCAAATGTGGCATCGGAGGGGGGAAGAGTACAATGTGCTGAAGTTCCACTTTTGGGTGGAGCTCTGCTTTAAGGCTCCGTTCACATATGCTGCAGCTGTGGCTCACGGCATTCAGATCTGGTTAGGGTTGCCACCTCATCCCTTTAGAACCCATATTAATTACACAGGTTCTGTGGCTAATTAAGGTGGTAATTAAACTTACTTGGTGCCTTATCTGCATTAAATTAGCCTCAGAACCCTAGATCCAAGGGAACCCTAGATCCGGTGCGTCCCTGTTCACCGATTCAGGTGCAAATCAGGTCTGAATTTTTGCCGGAATTCGCACCTGAATCAGACCAGAAGACGCACAGGACCCTTCTTCAATGCAGACTGTGGCCGACCCGGAGGTGTGTGAACCGGCTCCATTGAGAGCAGATCACACTCTCCTGTCCCACACCGGCCTCAGTTCTTTAAACCAACCCCATAGTGTGCTTCCATGCTTCAGTGCATTCTGGACTGTATGATATCAAAGCCCAGTGCTAGATCGGCATTCAATGACTGCTCCTGCACACTGATGATTGGGAATATTACCACATCCAGCCAAGTGCATTTCAATTCAGTGTGTCAGTTGGGCCATAAGTTTGGGTGTGGTGAAGGGGATGGTTAAATTATGTGTGACATAAAACATTTCTTAAACATTGGACTCCAGGAAAACAAAACTAAACTCGCTCGTTTAGATCTAGAGATTTTGAAAAGCACTTTTTACTTATCTGATCCTCTGCTCCTTCCGACTCCTCTGCACTGCTAGACCACAGCCACGCTCAGGTGGTCTAAGGTCCTCTAACACCATCAAGATCAATGCAGGGTCCATAGTACACCGCTGGAGCGTGAGGGAGTGCTGTCTGCCGGGGAAGCAGAAGATCAGGTAAATAAAAGCTCTTTCACCACCTTCTGGACAGAAATGAGCATTTCAAGTTATAGTAAAGCTCTCCAGCGATGCATTGTATAGGAGCCAGCGGGTCCGGGGGCTTCCACCTTCATCCGGTCTTCCTTCCGGGTTCCTCGCATTTGGCCGCTTGATTGGTCGGGCCGTGATGTTGTCACTCTCACAAATGCACAGGGGAGTCACATCGCAGCGGCACAGATCGGGGCTGTAAACGTTCACTGAGTTGCGCGTGCAGCAAGAAACCGAAGGCTATAAATATCCTGTCCGTCAGCAATATTTGTAATCACTTAAAGTGGTGCTCTGGCCGAAATTATACTTTTTAAATAAAAATACCCCTATAATACACAAGCTTAATGTATTCTAGTAAAGTTAGTCTGTAAACTAAGGTCTGTTTTGTTGGTTTTTAGCAGTAGTTTGTTACTTTATAAACTTACAGCAGGCCGTGGCCATCTTAAGTGTGGGCATCTGACTGTATTTCTTCCTGGATCTCATCCTTGCAGATCTCGCACATGCTCAGTGCAGCACAAGCAGTATAATAGGTTTCAGGTCAGGTTTCCATAGCAACGGCAGTGTCAGAGGAAGTTGCTGCCCCTTCCCAGAAGGCATTGCAAACAGGAAACGATGCGATGGGCCGCGGCCAGGGAGGAGGAAGTGGAAAATGAATACAGCAGATATACAGTAGGTGCTGAGAGAAAAAAATATCCAATTTGTTTAGTGAGGGATGCTAAAGAGTTATAAAAGTGGGTGGAATTCCACTTTAAAGACCGCCCACCACATATATACTGCGGCAGGGCGGCTCTATTGTGCCAAACAACGTACCTGTACGTTGTTTCGTGCAATAGAAACTGTGGGCGCACGCTACGTGGAGCAGGAGCATATCAGTGGGTCCGGCGGCCACCCGCGAAAGCTCCACAGAGAGGCAGAACGGGGATCTGCCTATGTAAACAAGGCAGATCCCCGTTCTGACAGGGAAATTATTATTATTATTATACAGGATTTATATAGTGCCAACAGTTTACGCAGCGCTTTACAATATAAAAGGGAGGCAATACAGTTATAATACAATAAAATACAAGAGGATTAAGAGGGCCCTGCTCAGAAGAGCTTACAATCTAATAATCTAGTAATCAGGAACAGCGGTCTCTGTGTTCTTCCTGTCAGTCCATCCCCCACACAATTAGAAAACACTTGCAGGGAAAACATTTTGACATGCGTCCGACTTCAATGGCCAGGGATCCGACTTTGATCCCCGACAATACCAGGCACTGTGTCTAGTATGAATCTTTAGGGGGAACTCTAAAAAAAATCATGGACTCCCCCTCCAAGAGCATACCAAGCCCTTCGGTCTGGTATGGATTGTAAGGGGAACCCCCACACCGAACTAATGGCATGGGGGTCCCCCCCAAAATCCATACCAGAACCTTATCTGAGCACACAGCCTGGCAGGTCAGGAAAGGGGGTGGGGACAAGTGAGTGCCCCTCCCCCCAACCGTACCAGGCCACATTCCCTCAACATGGGGGGTGGGTGCTTTGGGGCAGGGGGGCTGGAGCTGCTTAATAAATTACTTTAAAAACCTGTGTACTGTGTTTTATTTTTGGCACTTTTTGTTAGGTGAATGGGTAGGGGTACGATGTACCCCATACTCATTCACATAGGGTGGGGGGCCAGGATCTGGGGGCCCCCTTGTTAAAGGGGGCTTCCAGATCCGATAAGCCTATGCTCGCAGACCCCGACAACCAACGGCCAAGGTTGTCGGGAAGAGGCCCTTGTCCTCATCAACATGGGGACAAGGTACTTTGAGGTGGGGGGGCGCAGGGCCCCCCCTGCCCCAAAGCACCCACCCCACCCCCACATGTTGAGGGCATGCGGCCTGGTACGGTTCAGGGGGGGGCTCTTGCTCGTCCCCACTGGTGTCGGACCAGTTAAGACGGCTCCCATAGGGAGACATTGATTTTCACACGTCATGCGACATGAGCTCCCAATGTCGGAGCGTTTGTCGTACCAGTGTGAACCCGGCCTTACCTGCACGTCTAAAACCTTTAGCCAACCATACTGTGAGATTGATTTACTAAAACTGGAGAGTGCAAAATCTGGTGCTGTGCATGGTAGCCAATCAGCTTCTAACTTCAGCTTGTTCAATTAAGCTTTGACAATAAAAAAACCTGGAAGCTGATTGGTTTCTATATACAGCTCCACCAGATTTAGCATCCTCCAGTTTTAGTAAATCAACCCCTGTCTGACTGAACAATCTGCTTTTTCCACAGCGCATGGGAACGTCCTGCCCTTATTAGACATGCACAGGTGCCATTAATTGTTACTGGCACCTGAAACGCATCTATAAATGCAACGCCATACTTTTTTGCACATTCTTGTGCATTTGGCAGAACATTGAAATGATTGGGCTGTCAAAAACAGAATGCAAAAAAAAAACTTGTGCAATGTGGGAACCCTGCAAATTCACTGCTGGTTCCTGCATCGCAACCGACTTGCACGGCAGTTCTCACTGCCATATGCGAAATGCAAGGAATGTCAATACATTGTTAACAACATGCCATTTCAGCTCGCATATCGCACTGCGAACTGACAGTTCGGACATAAATTGGATCGCATAGGTCTGAACACCCATGCGATCTGATTCTGGTGTGGACCAAAAAAAGAGTCATGTGCGAGTTTAGTCCGAATGCGATGCGATTTCAGCAATACTATCTGTATGGCTGAAATTGCATCGCACGGACATCGCATGTAATTTGCACTGTAGTGAGGTGCGAATCACATGCGATCGCACACCACGCAGCAGTGTGAACCAGCCCGTACACTGAAGAACAACTATTTTAAAAGACCAACCATGTAACTTGGCAAGTCTAACTGTTTTATTTAGGGATGCACAGATATCAGTATCGGTGCCGATACCAAGCATTTGTGCGAGTATTGGTACTCACGCAAATGCTCCTGATACCGAAACCGATACTTTGCAGTGCGATTTGCGTCAATACAAATTAGGTTGGTAAAAGAAAAAAAAAAAAAACAGACATTGAGGAGGCATCAGTAAGGCTTCTTGAAGGCCTGTAAAATGGCTCTAGATTACCTCCAACACGCTTTTCAGAGGCATGTTTAGAACCATGGCACGTTTGAACAAAGCCTTCAGGAGTTTTGACACTGTCTTACAATTCCTTAGATGTGATGGCCGCGTCTGTTTTCTTTTTTCAGTACTCAGTTTCTAAATATAATTTTCTGCAAATAATAAATAATAAATAAACTTTTGATCCTGCTAGAAATCCAGTGTTCTTGTACCTTCCCCTGCATTGAACTGATATCTCAAATAATGTTTCAGCTTTCCAAACTACCTTCTATGGACTGCAGAATACCTCCTTCCTGTGTAATGGGGATAAGGAGAGGGGGCGGTGTATAAAGCCCAAATCAGAAAGGCAGCCTAGGGAGACAACACTACACCTCCACATATACTCCACACACACACACACACACACACACACATATATATATATATATAGTGCAATAAGTGAGCATTGTCCCCCTAGGAGATATCGGTTCAGGGCACTGGAAGATAGAAGAACACTGGAATTCTGGAGTACTGAAAAATGACAGCTAATTCAGCCATCACAAATACAGTGCCTTGAAATAGTATTCATATCCCTTGAAATTTTCCACATTTTGTCATGTTACAACCAACAACGTAAAATGTATTTTATTGGGATTTTATGTGATAGATCAACACAAAGTGGCCCATAATTGTGAAGTGGAAGGAAAATGATAAATGGTTTTCAAATTTTTTTTTACAAATAAATATGTGAAAAGTGTGGGGTACATTTGTATTCAGCCCCCCTGAGTCAGTACTTTGTAGAACCACCTTTCACTGCAATTACAGCTGCAAGTCTTTTTGGGGATGTCTCTACCAGCTTTGCACATCTAGAGAGTGACATTTTTGCCCATTCTTCTTCACAAAATATCCCAAGCTCTGTCAGATTGGATGGAGAGTGTTTTTGAACAGCAATTTTCAAGTCTTGACACATAATCTCAGTTGGATTTAGGTCTGGACTTTGACTGGGCCATTCTAACACATAAATATGCTTTGATCTAAACCATTCCACTGTAGTTCTGGCTGTATATTTAGGGTTGTTGTCCTGCTGGAAGGTGAACCTCCGCCCCAATCAAATCTTTTGCAGACAGGTTTTCTTCTAAGATTGCCTTGTATTTGGCGCCATTCATCTTCCCATCAACTCTGACCAGCTTCCCTGTCCTTGCTGAAGAAAATCGTCCCCACAACATGATGCTGCCACCACCATGTTTCACAGTGGGGATGGTTTGTTCAGGGGGATGTGCAGCGTTAGTTTTCGGCCACACATAGCGTTTGCTTTTAGGCCAAAAAGTTCAATTTTGGTCTCATCTGACCAGAGCACCTTCTTCCACATGTTTTCTGTGTCCCCCACGTGGCTTCTCACAAACTGCAAACAGGACTTTTCATAGCTTTCTTTCAACAATGGCTTTCTTCTTGTCACTTTTCCATAAAGGCCAGATTTGTGGAGTGCACGACTAATAGTTGTCCTGTGGACAGATTCTCCCACCTGAGCTGTGGATCTCTGCAGCTCCTCCAGAGTTACCATGGGCCTCTTGGCTGCTTCTCTGATTAATGCTTTCCTTGCCCAGCCTGTCACTTTCAGTGGACGGCCAGGTCTTGGCAGGTTTGCAGTTGTGCCATACTCTTTCCATTTTCAGATGATGGATTGAACAGTGCTCTAGTTAGATGTATAAAGCTTGGGATATTTTTGTATAACCTAATCCTGCTTTAAACTTCTCCACAACTTTATTCATGACCTGTCTGATGTGTTTCTTGGCCTTCATGATGCTGTTTGTTCACTAAGGTTCTCTAACAAACCTCAGAGGGCTTCACAGAACAGCTGTATTTATACTGAGATTATTTTACACAGAGGTGGCCTCTATTTACTAATTAGGTGACTTCTGAAGGCAATTGGTTCCACTAGATTTTAGTTAGGGGTATCAGAGTAAAGGGGGCTGAATACAAATGCACGCCACACTTTTCACATATTTATTTGTAAAAAATGTTGAAAAACATTTATCATTTTTTTCTTCCACTTCACAATTATGTGCCACTTTGTGTTGGTCTATCACATAAAATCCCAATAAAATACATTTAAGTTTTTGGTTGTAACATGACAAAATGAGTAAAATTTCAAGGGGTATAAATACTTTTTCAAGGCACTGTAAGGACTTTTAACCTCTTGACTACCGGGCACCTTCACCGTAGTGGCGGCTGGTGCTCAAAACCTTTGGGTTGGTGCAAACAAACTAAACTGTTAGTAATGCAGGGCTGTAAATAGCCTTTTATCAGGTGATTATGTATCATTACTGCTAGATGAAACTGTGCCCATCATATGCAGCTTCACTGTGCCCATCAAATTCAGCCTCACTGTGCACATCATATGCAGCCTCACTGTGCCGATCCAAAGCAGACTCACTGTACCCATCATATGCAGCCTCACTGTGCCCATCAATTGCAGCCTCACTGTGCCCATTAAATGCAGACTCACTGTGCCAATCCAAAGCAGACTCATTGTGCCCATCATATGCAGCCTCACTGTGCCTGTCAAATGCAGCCTTACTGTGCCCATTAAAAGCAGCCTCACTGTGCCCATCATATGCAGCCTCACTGTGCCCATTACAAGGGTTTCCCACCATCCTTGTGCTGAGTACCCGGGTCTATACACCTGCTGGCTGCTGTGCCCATTATGAGGGGAGTGGCTGCATCTCCTTTTTCAGGTGGGATGGTCGGGGGTGGTAAAATTTCAGCTCAACTGCCTGCTTGCACTGCCCCTCCCGGCTGTGTGAATAAGCCCCTAAGGTCTTCTTTACAAGTGGGGTCTCAGATCTGGGCATTCCTCTCTAAGGGTCCAAACACTGACTGTCTGCCTGACACCCTTTCCATCCCAGATGACTTTTTATGTCTTTTACTGTTCAGCAGCTCAGTACATTCTCTGCACTCATTTAAAGTGGCCGTAGAATAGATGATTCCTTTTTATTTCATTCCTACTATGGCCACCTGAAATGAGTACAGAGAATGTTCTGAGCTGCTGCTGAACAGGTAAAAGAAGTAAAAAGTAATGTGGGATGAAGAGGGTCAGTGATGGGAAAGGTCAGATCTGACACTGGAGGATGCAGGGTGTGTGAGCAGTGAAGATATATGTGAGGGGAGAGCAAAGAACAGAGAGGGAAGGAGGGGGGAGAGGGGAGGATCGGTGTCATTGGGAAGGTGTAGAGACTTCCATTACATGGAGAGAGAGGGAAGTAAAGTTGGAGGTGAAAGGTGTTGCTGTAGCAGAAGTCAGGACAGTGACAATAGCATAGCAGGCGCCCCTTCCTCCCCCCAGTCCTGGCCCTGCATGTACCTCGACTTCAGACATCCCAACCTACAAAAACTCATTTCAGGGAGGTGACGCTTCGCGCCGACATCCCCCCCAATGCAGCCTTTCCAGTGGTAATTAAATGCAGCCTTACCCGTGCCCATGAAATGCAGCCTTACCAGTGCCCATGAAATGCAGCCTTACCAGTGCTCATGAAATGCAGCCTTACCCATGCCCATGACATGCAGCCTTACCAGTGGCAATTAAATGCAGCCTTACCCGTTCCATGAAATTTGCTTTGAATATCCTGGCAGCAACGGTAACAAATTCCCGCCTCCTATGATACACGTCACACTGATTTAATGTATCATTGGATCAGTGTTCCATCTATCTAGGAGGGGGACTTTGTTACAGTCCTCCACCTCGCACAGACTGGCATTCCCTGGCAAGGATGTCATCACATCCGCCTGTCACTCAGCCACAGACAGAAGACAGAGCAGTCGAGTGGCCGCTGCGGCCGTACTCCTTTTGGCCACTCGGGCTGCTATGTCTTCTGTCTGTGGCTGAGTGACAGGCGGATGTGATGAGGCCATAGGTGTGTGTACCCTATTACATTAAAGTGTGCACCCCGAAGTTCAAACATGTGTATGCAGGAGAGGAAGAGTGTATGACAGTGGGCAGTATGTACAGGAGAGGAGTGTGGAGGGTATGACAATGGGCAGTATGTACAGGAGAGGAGTGTGGATGGGTATGGTAGTATGTGCAGGAGAGGAGTGTGGAGAGTATGACATGTGTAGTATGTACAGGAGAGGAGTGTGGAGGGTATGACAGTGAGCAGTATGTACAGGAGAGGAGTGTGGAGGGTATGAAAGAGTGCAGTATGTACAGGAGAGAAGTGTGGAGGGTATGACAGAGTGCAGTATGTACAGGAGAGGAGTGTGGAGGGTATGACAGAGTGCAGTATGTACAGGAGTGGAGTGTGGAGAGTATGACAGTGAGCAGTATGTACAGGAGAGGAGTGTGGAGGGTATGACAGTATGTAGTATGCACAGGAGAGGAGTGTGGAGAGTATGACAGTGAGCAGTATGTAAAGGAGAGCAGTGTGGAGGGTATAAAAGTGTGTAGTATGTACAGAAGAGGAGTGTGGAGGTATGACAGTGAGCAGTATGTACAGGAGTGGAGTGTGGAGAGTATGACAGTGTGTAGTATGTACAGGAGAGGAGTGTGGAGGGTATGACAGTGTGTAGTATGTACAGGAGAGGAGTGTGGAGAGTATGACAGTGGGCAGTATGTACAGGAGAGGAGTGTGGAGAGTATGACAGTGGGCAGTATGTACAGGAGAGGAGTGTGGTGAGTATGACAGTGGGCAGTATGTATAGGAGAGGAGTGTGGAGGGTATGACAGTGGGCAGTATGTATAGGAGAGGAGTGTGGAGGGTATGACAGAGTGCAGTATGTACAGGAGAGGAGTGTGGAGGGTATGACAGAGTGCAGTATGTACAGGAGAGGAGTGTGGAGGGTATGACAGAGTGCAGTATGTACAGGAGAGGAGTGTGGAGAGTATGACAGTGTGTAGTATGTACAGGAAAGGAGTGTGGAGAGTATGACAGTGGGCAGTATGTATAGGAGAGGAGTGTGGAGGGTATGACAGTGGGCAGTATGTACAGGAGAGGAGTGTGGAGGGTATGACAGTGTGTAGTATGTACAGGAGAGGAGTGTGGAGGGTATGACAGTGTGCAGTATGTACAGGAGAGGAGTGTGGAGGGTATGACAGTGTGTAGTATGTACAGGAGAGGAGTGTGGAGGGTATGACAGTGTGCAGTATGTACAGGAAAGGAGTGTAGAGGTATGACAGTGTGTAGTATGTACAGGAGAGGAGTGTGGAGAGTATGACAGTGGGCAGTATGTACAGGAGAGGAGTGTGGAGGGTATGACAGTGGGCAGTATGTACAGGAGAGGAGTGTGGAGGGTATGACAGTGGGCAGTATGTATAGGAGAGGAGTGTGGAGGGTATGACAGTGAGCAGTATGTACAGGAGTGTGGAGGGTATGACAGTGGGCAGTATGTACAGGAGAGGAGTGTGGAGAGTATGACAGAGTGCAGTATGTACAGGAGAGGTAGGGGAGGGTATGACAGTGGGCAGTATGTACAGGAGAGGAGTGTGGAGGGTATGACAGTGGGCGGTATGTACAGGAGAGGAGTGTGGAGGGTATGACAGTGGGCAGTATGTATAGGAGAGGAGTGTGGGAGGTATGACATGTGTAGTATGTACAGGAGAGGAGTGTGGAGGGTATGATAGTGGGCAGTATGTACAGGAGAGGAGTGTGGAGGGTATGACAGTGGGCAGTATGTACAGGAGAGGAGTGTGGAGGGTATGACAGTGGGCAGTATGTACAGGAGAGGAGTGTGGAGGGTATCACAGTGAGCAGTATGTACAGGAGAGGAGTGTGGAGGGTATCACAGTGAGCAGTATGTACAGGAGAGGAGTGTGGAGGGTATGACAGTGGGCAGTATGTACAGGAGAGGAGTTTGGAGGGTATGACAGTGTGGGGAATGTCTGTGGGTGGAGGTGAGTCAGTTGGAGAATGATGAGGTTCAGTGGTGGTGTCTGTGGAATTACCAGGGAGGGATGCTGGGGAAGTGGGGGATAAAAAGTGACTATGGAATAACGTCTGTCAATTAGGGGGTAGGAAGAAGCTGGGAGTGATGTCTGTCAGCAGAAGGTATGGAGGCCTGTGGTGTGAATGTAAGAATGTAAGCCGGGGATGGGAATCGGTTGATGAATGAAATATGTCATCTGTGAAGTGGGAAATAGTTGGCCATTGATATAAGTGTGTGTGGGGGGGAGTGTATGGTAAGTAATGTTCTGGGTAATGGTGAGTGTGAAATTGACAGCGAAGTGAAGTGTCAGCGTTTAGGTCTCTTTCACATTTGCAGTGATGCGTACCACCCTCTGAAAAGCAATCTGTGGTGGATTGCTTTTCAGAAGGTGGTATAGCAGCAGCTGACAGGCTATCAGGAGGTGCTACTGCTGCCTCCTGGTGCATGTTTTTATTTTCTGTTTAAATTGCTGAAAAACAATTTGACATTGTGAGACCGCACCACAACGGTGAGCCAAGTGTTTGGCTCGCAGTTGCAGTGTGGACCCATTAAACTCAATGGGTGAGTTTGACAGGCAGTTCTGCCAATCAAACTCAGCTGAAAAAAAAATGCCACGGCTGCGGCTGGATGGGTAGGATTTGGGTGCATAATCAGGGAGAGTTAAAAAGCACAAGTTGGCTGCCCCACTGTCCGCTTGTGAAGGAGCCCTTAGAGGTAGAGGGTGGAGTATAAAATGTCAGGTGGAGGTAGAGGTGGTCTCTCTCTCTGGCCCCTCACCTCTAGCAATGCAGTGACATATACATTGGCAGTAATTGCTGCAGCTGGCTGCAATGGCACACAGCATGGCTCCAGGCTGGCTCCCCACACAGTCATCCCCTCACCTAAACATTCTGCAGGTTCACTCCACCATGCCCCCGCCCCGCACACTCACCCCCTCCCGCAGTAGCAATCCTTCTCCAGCAGCCCCAGGACTTTACAGTTCACTTAGTATGGAGGGGGCGGAGCTGGGAGTGGGACAGAGGCAGATGATGAGGCGGAGCAAGCAGAGCACTTTATACAGTGGAACCTCAGATTGCGAGTAACGCGTTTAACGAGCGTTTCGCAATACAAGCACTGTATTTTTAAAAATCGTAACTTGGTTTGCGAGTGTTTCCTCTCAAAACGAGCATGATTCAGGCCAAAGCGTGTGCAGTACAGCCTTTGGCCTGAGGTGGGGGGGCGCCGGAGCCAAGCAGCGCCGATCGCCGCCGTTCAGAAATGCACGGAAAGGCCCGAGGACAGCTCGGCTGACCTTGGCAAACCTCAGGAATGGAGTCTTTCCAAGGTTTGCCGAGGTGTCCTCAGGCCTTTCCGGCCATTTCCGAGGCTCTCTACGCCCCCCCCACCACCTCTGTCCGCATGCGGTATTGCATGCCATTGAAGTCAATGCGGAACAAATTATTTTCGTTTCCATTGACTTCAATGGGGAAACTCGCTTTGATATGCGAGTGCTTTGGATTATGAGCATTCTCCTGGAATGGATTATGCTCGTAATCCGAGGTTCCACTGTACTTGCAATGCCTATCGCCTATCCGGGAGATCGTCTGACACTCGCGGGTGAGCCCACAGCCAAATGCGGGAGTCTCCCGGGATTCACGGGAGACTTGAGATGTCTGCAACTTTCCTGTAAGTGATCCCTCTGTGTGCACTGCTGGCTGCTGAGTCTGTCACAGGGAGATAGGTGGAGGACATGGACTGCTGCATGGACCTATTGCTCCCTGTCTGCCCTGAGCCTGCCACCTTCCTTCTCCTGCTGATTCCCCCAGCATTTACTTGCTGAAGGAGGCACGCAGTGTGTGAGCCGAGTCACTCCTCCGCCAGCAGCACAGGGACTGAGAGAGTCGGGACTTTAATCTCATCATCGGCTAATGCCGCCAGTGTAAATCCACATAGCAGCCAAAATAGTCCCTCCAGCTACAGTCTCCCCGGCCCTCTGGATGAACTGACCCCCCCCCCCAAGCCCAGGACAGAGCAGTGGATGAATGGCCACCTACCTGTATGCAGGCCGGGCAGCGATTGCCCCCGGGCACTCCAATCTGTGTGCTCTCTGGGCTCAGTCGCAGCGGCAGGGAGGTGTACAGGAGTGTCTGCCTTGTGTTTCACCACTATGGGACCGCGGCGAGTGGACCAGCGAAACCGGAAGTGACGTGGTTCCGCTAAAAGCACAGCCCTATGTCCTCCAGGATTCAACCAATCGTAAACCACCACACTGAGCATAATTGTAAAGACTGTATAGTGGGAGTGCTCAGGGCGCACGGCTCTGCGCCCCGAGGAAACCCTAAGGGTCGGTTCACACTGAGGCAGCACGACTTACAGCGCGACTGCCTCAGGCGACCCAGGACACGACGCAGCGGCGACTTGCAAAATGACTTCTGTATAGAAGTCAATGCAAGTCGCCCCCAAAGTCGTACAGGAACCTTTTTCTAAGTCGGAGCGACTTGCGTCAGAAGTCGCCTGACAAGTCGTCCCAGTGTGAACCGAGGCTTAAGGAAGCCAATCAAGCTACCCAGCTGCAATCACATGAAGCGTCATGCTTCACATAGACATCTATGTGTCCGGCACCCGCAAATACTTAAAGGAACATTTTTTATTTTTAAATTATTTTTTTATTTTTTATCACTAGCTGTGGGGAGCCGGCGCCCCTGCGCCCCCTATTGACAAGCCGCCAGGCCAATTTTCAGCTTTCAGTGCTGTTGCACTTTGACAATTGCGCGGTCATGAAACACTGTACACATGTGAAATTTTTATCATATTTTGGAGACAGATAGAGCTTTCTTTTGGTGGTATTTAATCACCATTTAAATTTCTTTTTTTTTTGCTAAACCAAAAATTTTGAAAAGAAACATTTTTTTCTTAGTTTCTGTTATAAAATTTTGCACATAAGTAATTTTTCTTCTTCACTACTGCTGATGAGGAGGCACTGATATGCAGCACAGATGGGCACAGATGAGGAGGCACTGATATGCAGCACAGATGGGCACAGATGAGGAGGCACTGATATGCAGCACAGATGGGCACTGATGGGGAGGCACCAATGAGGCTGCACTGGTAGGTGGCCCTGATAGGTGGAATTGATGAAGAGGCACTGATAGGAAGCATTGATAATCAGTGCACTGATTATCATTGTAGATGCCCTCTGTGAGAACTGCCGGTTACCATCACAGTGCGTGAGGATATTCTGCCGATAACTGGCAGGTCTGTTTACACTGTGATCAGCTGTGATTGGACACAGCTGATCACATGGTAAAAGGCCGCTGTGATTGGCCCTTTACCTCTATCTGTGATCAGCTGTGTCTAAAAGACACAGCGACCACAGAGTGTGCGCCCGATGCACAGCCGCCATTTGACTATAGCGCGCACGGCAAGTGGTTAAGCCGTGAACTATTTAATTTTTGTTCCAATTTAAATATTTTTTAGGTCAAACGCCACCAGGCAACTGGTGGTTTCAGATGAAGGCCAGCAATGGCAGCCCCTGTAATTTTTCCCGTGTCACTTTAAGACCACACTGGAGCGCCGTTAAAACAGCGCTAAAGCGCTGGTTGTTTTTGTGGTGCTGTAGCGACGCTTTTCGGGCGCTAGTGGGGCTTATTTCAAGGTAACGTGACCTTAAAAAAATCCAAAAAACACCCATTTTGTGGCGCTTTTAAGGTGTTTCGGAAGCGCTGCCCATTAATTTCAATGGACAGGGTCGTTTTTGGAGCGGTTTTTACATCGGTGCACTCGCGGGATGTTAGAAAAAGTCCAGCAAGCGCACCGCCTAAATGTGAAAGCACTCATGCAAATGAATGGTAGGCAGTTTTCAGAGGCTATTTCTAGTGCTAAAACGCCTGAAAACTGCCCCAGTGTGAAAGGGGCCTAAGTGTATCCAAACCCAAGAACAAAAATATATTGCAGCATTAGCTTTCTTTTTTTAGAATTTCTTTTTTTTCTCCCTGGTGATCCTGTCAGTAACACAACTCCTGCCCTAAGGTGACAACACTGACGCACTGTGCTGTTGGAAGAAGCAGTGTTGTCACCCTAAGTCAGGAATACAAAACACCTCCCCCTCTTTTCATCTGCATAACATAGGGGGGGGTGTCCTTTTGTCTACAGAGGGAACAATGATTTCTGGCAGGATCAACAGACATTTATTTGCCCTTATAGAACAGATACAACAAAACACTTTCAATAGATTCGATTTTTTAATAGAAAGGGAGCAAATAAGAGCATTTCATTGGTTAATGTATACTTTAAAGCTGAACTCCGGGATAAGCAAATATCATCAAAATACATTCATCATGTGTATTAATACTTGAATCTTGGTGTGCTTTGTGTATTTCTCCCAGATCTGTGCAGTAATCCAGCGTGAGACACTTTCTGTAATAAAGACCGGTCACTGCTACTTTCTCTTCTTGTGGTCTTGTCTCCGCCCCCTCCTGTCATTTTCAGCAGGCAGCCTGTAGTGGGTGGAGCCTGTTGGGCCACTCCCACAGCCCTGCTCTTTGCTCAGGCTATGTACAGCATAGTGATGATGCCACTGCTACTTTTACAAGGTAATATCAAGATTTGCTACGTCATTTGATGCACACACAGTGGTCCTATATCCTTGGTTGCTTTTGAGGAATTTGTTTAATTTTTTGTGACAAGAGTTCAGCTCCTCCTCCCAGGAAGCATACTTAGAACTCAGTGTGGACTCTGTAAGCCATTATTGAACTGAAGGTTTTGGATCGAATCCCACGTCTAGAACTATAAGCTGTTTGCTGGCTGTTTTGGTTACCGGTCTGTGCTGTGTAGCATTCTCCAGACTATTTAAAGCCCTAATGGAAGTGCCAAGCCCAGTGCTGCATGCCCCAGCAGCGGAATCTCTAGGCGGTGTCACCCGATACACATTAATGACATTTTTGTGATGGGGAGCAGGTGCTGGTCAGGTCCACTGAACTCATAGCTCACATGCGTTAGCCCACTTCAAAGCTGAGCCAGAAATCCTCAGATTATCTGGACCTTACATGGCCGGCAAGCTCCACATCGCTGCTCAGACATGATTATTTAAAGGGCCACCAAATAGATTAGATAATATAAACTTATATATACAAACTTATTTATAAACTATCAATTTTTAAAAAATGTTTTGACATCCATGTTAACCACTTCCCGACCCCCCCATAGCAGATTTACTGATACAGGCGGCCACCCTGCGCAGGATCGCGTATATATACATGATCCTGCATTTCCAGGTATCCGACGTGAGTTTGCTAAAAATTTGCCATCACTCAAGATGACACAATAATATGTATATTGTTTTTTAAGGACTCACAAGGCTTTTTTTATGTGGTTTTCCTATCAAAATTTTTATTTGCTATGCAATCTATACAGAAAAGATAACTAAAAAGTACACCTGATTATACAACAGTGGTCTCACGATTGGCTGGCAAACATTCAAGGGTATACCCTATACCGCAAGGATAGAAAGGGTAAAAAAGGGGTAGGGGTATGCCTATATATCAAGAATAATGTACAAGCGAATGTGAGAGATGACATCACTGAGGGAGCTAGAGAGGAGGTGGAATCCTTATGGGTAGAGCTCCAAAGGGATAATGCTAAGGGGAAAATAATACTGGGAGTATGCTATAGGCCCCCTAACCTGAGGGAGAAGGGGGGGACGGATCTCCTATCACAAATTGGATTAGCAGCAAGGATGGGAAGTGTTATCATAATGGGGGATTTTAATTATCCAGACATAGACTGGGCGGAGGGAACCGCGCATTCATTTAAGGCTCGCCAGTTCCTTAATGTCTTGCAGGACAATTTTATGGGTCAGATGGTAGACGCACCAACTAGAAATAAAACATTACTGGATCTACTGATTACCAACAATACAGACCTGATCACAGATGTGGAAATACGGGGCAATTTAGGTAACAGCGATCACAGGTCAATTAGTTTCAGTATAAATCACACAAATAGGAAACATAAAGGGAATACAAAGACACTAAATTTCAAAAGAGCCAACTTCCCTAAACTACAAACCTTGCTAAAAGGCATAAATTGGGATAAAATATTAGGAACAAAGAATACGGAGGAGAGATGGGTTTGCTTTAAGAGCATATTAAATAAGGGCATTAGCCAATGTATCCCATTGGGTAATAAATTTAAAAGAGCGAACAAAAATCCTGGATGGCTTAACTCCAATGTAAAAATGCATATAAAAGCAAAGGAGAAGGCCTTCAAAAAATACAAGGTTGAGGGATCATCCTCAGCATTCAGACTTTATAAAGAATGCAATAAGAAATGTAAGGGTGCAATTAGGACGGCTAAGATAGAACATGAAAGACACATAGCGGAGGAGAGCAAAAAAAATCCCAAGAAATTCTTTAAGTATGTAAACAGTAAAAAAGGGAGGACAGACCATATTGGCCCCATAAAGAATGAGGAAGGACATCTGGTTACAAAGGATGGGGAGATGGCAAAGGTATTGAATTTATTCTTCTCCTCAGTCAGAGTGAATCGGGGGGCTTCAGTAACCAAAACTGCAGTGTTTATCCTCATGACACAACACAGGAAGCACCTCCATGGTTAACAGAGGACGAAATTAAAATTAGACTTGAGAAACTTAACATTAATAAATCACCGGGACCAGATGGCTTGCATCCGAGGGTACTTAGGGAACTCAGTCAGGTGATTGCCAGACCGTTGTTCCTAATTTTTACAGACAGTCTATTGACTGGAATGGTACCAGCTGATTGGAGAAAAGCCAATGTAGCACCAATATTTAAAAAGGGCCCAAAATACATCCCTGGGAATTACAGACCAGTTAGCCTAACATCAATAGTATGTAAAATCTTGGAGGGGATGATAAGGGACTATATACAAGATTTTAGTAATAAGAACGATATCATTAGCAGTAATCAGCATGGATTCATGAAGAATCGTTCTTGCCAAACCAATCTATTAACCTTCTATGAGGAGGTGAGTTGCCATCTAGATAAAGGAAGGCCCGTAGACGTGGTGTATCTGGATTTTGCAAAAGCATTTGACACAGTTCCCCATAAACGTTTACTGTACAAAATAGGGTCCGTTGGCATGGACCATAGGGTGAGTACCTGGATCGAAAACTGGCTACAAGGGCGTGTTCAGAGGGTGGTGATAAATGGGGAGTACTCAGAATGGTCAGGGGTGGGTAGTGGGGTTCCCCAGGGTTCTGTGCTGGGACCAATCCTATTTAATTTGTTTATAAACGATCTGGAGGATGGGATAAACAGTTCAATCTCTGTATTTGCAGACGATACTAAGCTAAGCAGGGCAATAACTTCTCCGCAGGATGTGGAAACCTTGCAAAAAGACCTGAACAAATTAATGGGGTGGGCGACTACATGGCAAATGAGGTTCAATGTAGAAAAATGTAAAATAATGCATTTGGGTGGCAAAAATATGAATGCAATCTATACACTGGGGGGAGAACTAGGATGGAAAAGGACCTGGGGGTCCTAGTAGATGATAGGCTCAGCAATGGCATGCAATGCCAAGCTGCTGCTAATAAGGCAAACAGAATATTGGCATGTATTAAAAGGGGGATCAACTCCAGAGATAAAAGGATAATTCTCCCGCTCTACAAGACTCTGGTCCGGCCGCACCTGGAGTATGCTGTCCAGTTCTGGGCACCAGTCCTCAGGAAGGATGTACTGGAAATGGAGCGAGTACAAAGAAGGGCAACAAAGCTAATAAAGGGTCTGGAGGATCTTAGTTATGAGGAAAGGTTGCGAGCGTTGAATTTATTCTCTCTGGAGAAGAGACGCTTGAGAGGGGATATGATTTCAATTTACAAATACTGTACTGGTGACCCCACAATAGGGATAAAACTTTTTTGCAGAAGAGAGTTTAATAAGACTCGGGGCCACTCATTACAATTAGAAGAAAAGAGGTTTAACCTTAAACTACGTAGAGGGTTCTTTACTGTAAGAGCGGTAAGGATGTGGAATTCCCTTCCACAGGTGGTGGTCTCAGCGGGGAGCATTGATAGCTTCAAGAAACTATTAGATAATCACCTGAATGACCGCAACATACAGGGATATGTGAGGTAATACTGACACATAATCACACACATAGGTTGGACTTGATGGACGTGTGTCTTTTTTCAACCTCACCTACTATGTAACTATGTAACTATATATAACCTCCCATATTTAGAGTGAGTTTAGCTATGCAGGGGATTGTGAATATATAATATCAAGATCTCAGTGACAATATTTTGAAAATATGTATAATAGGACTAAAGAATGCTTTTAATATTTGACTGCAGAAGCTCCACTGGGTAACTAAACTCAAGTAAAATATGTCATGGTGGGCCATAGCTTGAATACCACACAGTGTATGCAATAAAGGTGAAATCTGGAAAATGTCCACAGCTGATGTTGTTCATTATTGGAACACAACTTCATTGTTAAATTCAAAATATGACATTTGGCATCTCTAAGCATTTACTTTTAGATCTAAAAGAGAAAAAGAAAAACAGGGTGCCCAGTAGAGTTAAGTGGGCCGTAAACTGCGTGAATGTCAGGAAATGGCCAAAATTGAGTCAGTGGGTGGCCGTCAACTTCCTCCTATCCAACTTGCCTCCAAAACTCCAAGGAGCTGAGTGGAAAATTGTAGGCCGAAAAGCAGGGCAAAATACAATAGCCACAGCAGGAGATTCATCTATCGGTCTGTATGGCATGGATGAACTTTTAATGTATGGCCAACTTTAGATACACATAGAAGCCCACAATGTATGTGGACATCCCTCCAAAGTATTGAGATCGGGTTTCTCCAATCAACACTGTTAATGCTACAGCATACAAGGACATATTAGACAATTGTGTGCTTCATACCTTGTGGTAACCTTTAGGGGAAGGTCCTTGTCCCTATGCCAGATAAATAGAGACATGGTTTGAGGTGTTTGGTGTGCAGGAACTTGAGTGGCCTTCACAGAGCCCTGACCTCGACCCTACTGGACACCTGTGAGCTGAAATGGAATCCTGACTTTTAGGGTTCTTTCACACTGGCCTACTGCTTTCTGAAGAATGATCCTAACTGCAGAATGGCAGTTTTACATTGGAAGACAGTGCCACAACTGCAGTGCAACACCATTGATCTCAATTGGCAAGTTTGACAGGCACTGCTGCCCAGTTTAAAACTGTCATAGCCGTGAAGCAAAGCATCACAGTCTTGGCATGTCTACAGCCTTGTCAGGCTGTAATGTTGGAATTCAGGTGGGCAGCTGGAGGGATGTAAAACTGTAGCTCATCCTCCTGTTTTTACCACCTCCTCCAGCTACCTGTGTGAAAGAGCCCCTTAGTCAAGTCTTCTCATCTAACAACATTACCTTCACAAGTGTTCTTTTGGCCAAATTGGTGCAAATTTCCATGAACACCATTGAAAATCTTCCCAAAAGAGTGGAGGTCATTATAACTGCAAAAGTAATGCCAACTTCAAATTAATTAACTCCAAGAAGCTCATATAGATGTAGTGGTCAGGTTTCTACAAGCATTTGGCCATATTGTGTGGTATTAGCAGCTTTTACATATCAATGATACGTTCTGTTCAGCCAGGCTCAGGTGTTTTTTATTTTTTTTGCATATATGATGTTACCTTATCCTGCTATCGCTACCTAGTCATTGGTTGACCTTCAGGTGTACTCACACTAGGGTGTATGTTTGGTGCCTGAGCACGTTTGGCCCCAGGAGCCCAGTTCATTTGATTAGTGTGATCATTCCTTACCATGCCCTAGCAGGTTGAATGAGATGGTCTGTAGCATGGTTCAACTGGGCTCTGGTATGGTATGCATCTGTGTAATCGCTAACCATGTCCGAGCATGCAATTCCAACAGTGGAGCTGGCAGTGAGGGTGCAGATAACATAAGCATGCTCAGGCCCGGTGCAATGTGAGTGCAGACCAATGGGGACAATCGGGAACAGTACAAGGCAACTGTATCTAGCGTAAGTACGCACTTAAACTTTACTCTAGGTCAGTGACTTACTAAGTAAGGAAAGCAGGATCAGGATTGACAGCCCTGGAGACAGTACTTTTACAGACAAGTCAGCAATGGCAACTTGTAGTCTTTATAGGTTTCCTTTAAAATTTGACAATGGTACAAGTTAGATGCCCAAATGCAGGAAACATGTTTTTAATAATAACAAACTTTTTTCCAGACCTCTTACAGCTTCGCTCCATGCTTTGGCTGCTTCTAGCTGTGCTATTGTTGGTCCAACAGAAGTCTTCTGAGATCTACTGCTAACAGCAAAGTAAATGAGGCTTCAGAAACAATTGTGCCAGTTGGCCGCCTCTAGGAAACTTGATCGCTCCCCTGTGTTGTTGTGTATACTTCCTCTTATCTTGCACACTGACAGATGCCCTAATCCTTCGGCCTCCTCTGACACTAAAGGCATGCAGAGCTGCCAAGCCTCATTCATAACCTGGACATTTTGGGCAGCTCTTCACATGCCCTACCTACACCCCGCACAAGCCTGTCTGCACGGTTAAGCATCAGCAGCACATGTACAGTGGGCCACTAAGACTATATAGATCCACATTTAACTCAAAGACATTCATTATTAAATAAAATCCACTGAGCATTACTTAAAGGAGTTCTATAATCACAGCATATACTTTCATTTTATAGCAGTTGAGTGGAATTTTCATCCTCTCAACCCGGAGGTTGCCCAGTTGCTATCTTTTCATCACGAGTCTGAATTTGGGGCTCAGCCTCCTTTCTATGAGGGCTCAAATCCCATTTCAGCTTTCACCAGGGAAAAAAACGGATGTGTGAGCTGCCAGTGGAACTTTTTAGGAGGAGGAATAACTTTCCCAATGGAATCTCATTCTGGTCCTGGATTTCCTTGCCTGGACTCTATTTGCACCATCACAAAACAGTCCTTGGTGGGACATCACTTAAGAGGCAGTGTCTCTCGATAACTTCAGGGGCCAGAGTATCGGATCTGCAACCACTTGGGGCTATAGAGTCCGACATCTTGTTCTTTACAGACTAATTGGGGCCTATGTCCCTCAAGCACTTTTGTCCCCAAAGTGGCTTCTGTTTTCACCCTACAAAGTGGCGCCATCCTTTCTGGCAGAAACAGTATGTAGACTAAACAAGCTGGATGTGCCACGTGTCTAAAACCCCTACCTTCAAGCCACTTCCTAGTGTAGATTCTCTGAAAGGCTGTTCGTGTTTCCATCAGACAAATTTGAAGGGGGCAAACTACAGCAAGAGCCTTGCCATCTTGAAGTGTCAAGATCTTCCAGAAAACATACAGTATGGTTGGGTCTACGTTCAGAGCAGCGCTTGCAAAATGTCTATGGAGACCATCTTCAAAGCAGCAAGTTGGTTGTCACAGCACACCTGTCTCAGGTGCTACTGGGAAGATCCAGGGGCTCGTATGTCAGTGGACTTCAGCAGAATGACAGGTCAGGCTTCCATGTTCATTGTAATAAAGTTTGATTGATATATATCATATGTATGCTTCCATGCTGACATCAGGAAAATGGAAAATTGTATCAAATACTTATCGTAATTTTCCTTACCTAACGCCTATCCCTAGCGTTTTGTTCACCCACTGGCTGAACAAAAAAAAATGGAACCATGCACCAGCTTTAGTGGCATGTATTGAAACTTTTCAATTATAACTGCAACATAATCTTACTACATATAACACATCTCTTTTTTTTTAAATGTTTTAAAAAATCATGAAAAAGTATGTGAACCCTTATAGTGACTCTTAAATTAAACTGTACTTTTGGCTCATGCAAGGCAAAGCAACAGTTTTTTTTTCAGCTGGAACGTGGGGGAACGCAGTTCCGGCACCTCCAGCACTGAATGTATGTAATAGCAATGGGTGCTGGAGGGTCTTTTGATGCTGGGGAATCTATTGTTGTTGGAGGGGATCTATTTTTTGGGAAGAAGGGGGTCTATTGTTGCTGGGGAGGACTTCTGTTGCTTGTGGGGGATCTATTGTGGCTGGGGTGGGTCTTATGTTGCTGGGGGGGCAATCGTTGTGGGGAGAGATCTACCTTTGAGGGAGGGGTCTTTGTTGCTGACTGCTTGAGGGTCTATTGATGCTGGGGAAGCTATTGTTGCTGGAGGGGATCTATTTTTGCAGTGGGGTCTGTTGTTGCTGGTGGAGGATCTATTATTGCCGGAGTGGGTCTTATGTTGCAGGGGTCAGTCAGTGCTGGGAGGGATCTGCTGTTGAGGTTAGGGTCTAATGTTCCTGGCTGTTGGAGGGTCTATTGATGCTGGCTTTTGGGGGCCCATTGTTGCTAGGGTGGATCTATTGTGGCTGGGGTGTCTATTGTTGCTAGATTTATTTTATTGCCTTTCTTATTATCATTAACAAATTTCATACAAAATACTTAGCACCACAAAATGATACTTGGTTCTGTATTCTTTAACCAATTGCCGAAGGAATGGCAGCGGTGGGCAAATGGGCGTACCTGTATGTCCCCTTTAATTTGCGGGGATAGTGGGCCCCACAGTTAGAATCACTCCCTAGGACACACTTAACCCCTTGATTGCCCCCTAGTGTTTAACCCCCTCCCTGTCAGTGTCATATACACAGTAATCAGTGTATTTTTATCGCACTGATCGCTGTATAAATGACTATAGTTCCAAAATAGTGTCAAAAGTGTCCGATGTGTCCGCCATAATGTCGCAGTCACGATAAAAATCGCAGATCACCGCCATTACTAATAAAAAAAATTAATAATAAAAATGCCATAAATCTACTCCCTATTTTGTAGATGCTACTTTTGCGCAAACCAATCAATATACGCTTATTGCGATTTTTTTTTTTACCTAAAATATGTAGAAGAATACATATCAGCCTAAACTGAGGAAAAAATTTGTTTTTTTTTAATATTTTTTGGGGATGTTTATTATAGCAAAAAGTAAAAATATTGCTTTTTTTTCAAAATTGTCTTTTTTTGTTTGACGCAAAAAATAATAAACCACAGAAGTGATCAAATACCACCAAAAGAAATCTTAATTTGTGGGAAAAAAAGGATGTCAATTTTGTTTTGGTGTAACGTCGCACGACCGCGCAATTGTCCTTAAATCGACGCAGTGCCGTATCGCAAAAAGTGCTCTGGTCAGGAAGGGGGTAAAATGTTCCGGGGCTGAAGTGGTTAAAGGGGTGGGGTAAACAAAGGAATGGTTGCTTGGAGGTGGGTAGGAGCGGAGTCAAGGGGTGACTCAGAAGGGAGGAGTTCCTGCACCTATTCTCTGTATGGACCACTACACCGGCAGTACAGGACATCACAGCCAATCATGTGAAGCAGAATCCAGAGGGGTGGTCAGGATATTTGGAGTTACTTCCCCATTTCATTTTTTGGGAAAAAGTGAACTTACCTTCTAACTTCTTTTTAATCCCCCCACCGCTCCATTTTGCTGCCAAGAGCAATGGAAATGCCTGAGCAAGAAGCTACGAGTCACTGGAGTCGTTGCTTGCACAAGGCTATACATCCCATATGACTTGGATAATTGGCCCAGTGCTGTCACATGGCATGAGTCACATGCTCCTCCATACCTACAAGTACCAGGCACTTTCCTTGGTTCCTGACCCTGAACTTTATAGCGGGAGGAGTGGGGAAAAGGGCAAAGCACAGGTTTGCTTTTAAGAAAGCAGTAGTCATTAGAGAAATCAAATTTTCCTGTTCCTGCTTTCAGGTTGATCACAGGTCCACTGTAATTAAAACGCCAACCAATATTTTGTTATAAAAGTATTTATTCCTTTTTTATTTTTATATTTTTTTAAACAAAAAAAGCCTTCAATATAAAAATAGATTTCAAAGACAAATAAAGGAAGACAGGGGGTGTGTGCAGAGTAATAAGCGAAGCTCAAAGCCACTGACATCAGCTTTAAATTGAAGGAGCCACTGGTCACCCCAGGGTAGCAAGCACTACATTAGAACCCCGCAGCTACAAAGCTATTGCAAGGGACAAAAAAGGAATATTTGCGCTGACATTGCAATACAACACAGAGAAGCTTTGAAATAAAGTTTGACCTCATAAAAAAAAAAAAAGTTTGTGTCTTCCAGTGTGTGGATTGTGCTACATGCAATGACCATTAATGAAGAACGTTGGCAGCAAGCATCATTCCTTATAGCTGTATACTTTGCAGTATTGAGAACAGATTGTTACGGCAATTTCAGCACTTCAAGTGATCTGGAGACAAATATTTACATGTGTCGAGTAACGTTAAAACTCCAATGAAGAAAAAAAGCATCCAAAAGACGCTGGGACTTTGATGTAAGTTCATTCAAAATAGTGAGAGAACAAAAACATTTGTAGAGCTCGCTTGCTCAGGATAGGCTGCTCACAACAGACCATTGGGGACTCCAGCAGGTTACCAGGAAAAAAAACATGCACTAATGGAAGCAGTGCCAAACCAAATGATAAAAGAGTCCACATTCATGTATTGGTTTATCCTAAAAAAAAAAAAAACAACTGATGCGTTTCAGGGGTCAGAAAAAACTCCCCCTTCATCAGGGCTTCCGTTTACAGGGTTGTACCCTCTTGTTTTTTCATCTTAATGCATCTTATGCATTAAGGTGAAAACATTTCTGGCAGTGACCGGCCCCCCAGCCCCCCATTTTACTTACCTGAGCCCTGGAATTTCACCCAGCGGAGATGCACTTTCCCTCTCTGCACGGGGTCCTGGTTCTTGATTGGATAGATTGATAGCAGCGCAGCCATTGGCTCCCGCTGCTGTCAATCAAATCCAATGACTCAGGCGCCGGGGGGGTGGGGCCGAGTCCGGCATTCGTGTCTATGGGCGCAAATGCTGGACTCAGGAGTGCACCCGCATGGTAATCCCCCGGGAGAGCACTTCTCCTAGAGGGTTATCTGATGCGAGGAGGAGCCGCGAGAGCCGCCGAGGGACCCCAGAAGAGGATGATCGGGGCCACTCTGTGCAAAACGAGCTGCACAGTGGAGGTAAGTATGATATGTTTGTTATTAAAAAAAAACAGGAAGGTTTACAATCACTTTAAGGAAGGACCTTGAATGGATGCAAAACAGAGGTTTCCTGTGTGAATCTATGTAGGGAAGCTAATTGCTGGATCAGGAGAGTTACTGGCCAGTAGTATCAGCGTGAGCAATCAAGATTTCGCACAGGCCGAAAGTCGGCCGGTTTCCACTGTAACGGCATTTGGCCTGTATGTACGGGGCTTAAAGTGTTTGTAAACTTAAAAATAAAATTGAATACATTTGTCTCTTTAAGAAATGTATATGTGAATATTATATAAATATGTAATTTTTACTTGTACTCTTTCTATATTACCTGGTTGATCCTGCCAGTTCCCCACTTCCTGGTTAAAAACTAACCACGACAGCCTGCCTGTATCTTCCGTGGTCAGTGTGTTGTCATTCCACTCCCCCCCCCCCCCCAACACCCATCCCTCCTTCTATAATTGGCAGCAGCTTCCCCAGCCACATCCTTGGGCATGTACGTCATTTGCGGAAAGGACATATGCAGCTGGGTATGTGCTTGCATTTGTTTACCTTGGAAACATTGATGCTCAGCAACAAGCGTCACTTCCAGAAGCAGTGTCGGCTGGTGCACCTTTTTTTTTGGGGGGGGGGGTGCCAAACAAACCCCCCGCCAGGCCCGCTCTTTCCTCATCCAGGTCGTGGCTTCCCCAGCTTCTCCTCCCAGCAAATCCAGTCTTAAGATCCGCCTACTGTCCTGATTGGCTGGGAGTAGATGCTGGAAGACAATAGCGAATATTGATTCGCTAATGTCACAAGTGGGTAGGCACTGAGACCCGAGCCCAACCTTTTTGAAGCCAATTATCATCTAATCATGTGCTTAAAAATACAAACAAAAAAACCTCACAGAAACCTGTGAGTCCGGCGCCCCGCATGGAGATTAGGGGGCGGTGCATGGAGATTGGGGGGGGGGGCGGTGCCCCTGCACCCCTTATGGACCGGCTGCCGCTGTCTGTAAGTGATGCACATGCCTACCAATGTGGGCACACCCATTTGCAGGTCCGTGATGCACTGAGCTAAGAAAGTGATCACGTGACCTGCTCCTTCAGGATACAAAAAAGATGTAAGAATCTTTTTTTTTTTTTGTAATTACTAAGATGGATTGTTTATAGCTGTACATTTAGCTACTGGGAAATCCATACAGCATATATTGGCTTTACAACCACTTTAACTCACCTGATCCAGAAATTAGCTTCCCTACATAGATTCACACAGGAAAGCTCAATTGTGAGTTAATTTAAAGTGTTACAAAACTCACAACAGTAAAATCAGTCTGTAAATGCAGTAAAGCATGGTTGGTGAACTCACTGTGGAACCTAAGGGGTTAATCCTGTGCCTTGTGTAAAAAGGCTGTTTGATCCATCTTCTCTGATCCTCCCCTCTTTCCACTGTTCCCAGTTTTTTTTTTTTGGATAGTGCATGTGATCGGCACAGGGCCAATCAGCACTGTCCAGAGAGAGGGTCAGGGGTCCTGCAGCCTCATAGGACAGTCAGAGGATAATGAAAACTCCTCCTACAAGCTTTAACCAAAGACTGATGGAAGTCACAAGACTGCTATATACTGCTGATGAGAAAAGGTATTTATCAGTTCGTATTTACTAAAATAATTGCATTTCCATGTTCTGTGCACTGTGGGAAACCAGATATGGTGAATGCAGGGTCCTTGGTTTAGTAACACTTTAAGGTTCTTACTTTAAGGCTCTATTTACTGGCGTTTTTTTTTAAGCTTTTTTGCAGATTTTTACAAGCTTTTTAGAAGCGTATTACAAGAGCTTTACAGCTTCAGGCATTTTTGTTTATCCAATACAAAGTACTAAGGGAAGGAGAGGGAGAGGAAATTAGAGGTGGCGAGCTGCTATTTGAGCAGAAAACACTCAAGTCAAACGTTTCTATTGAGGTCTATGGCGCTTGTAATCTGCCAAAAAGAAACTCATGTACTTTTTTGAGCTTCAGGTGTTTTTCTTCAGGCGACAGAATGCTCAGATGTGAACAGGAACCATTGAAATTAATGAGATTTGGCTTGTTGAGCATTTTAGAGCTACAAGGTTCAAGCAAAAAATTGTTCAGGTATGAACAGGGCCCTACTGAAGCCTTGAAGAACAGAGAGGTTTTTTTTAACCACTTCCTTCCCGCCATATAGCAATAAGCGATAACAGCAAAGTGGTTCTGTTATCCTGACCGGACGTCATATGATGTGAACAGGATAACCTACGATATCGCGCCCGTTAATGTAATGTGTCGGTCTGACACACCGCATCTCCGATCTGGGTAAAGAGTCTCTGACAGAGGCAGAGACTGACAGAGACTCTTTACCACGTGACCAGAGACAGAGACTCTTTACCACGTGACCAGCTGTATTCAATCACGGCTGATCACAGTGTAAACAGGAACAGCCGTTTATCGGCTTTTCCTCCAATCGCGTCTGACAGACACGAGTAGAGGAAAGCTGATCGGCTGCTCTCCGGACAGGGGGGGTCTACGCTGATTGATTATCAGAGCAGCCCCCCCCGAGGATGCACGCCCAGGACAACGAGGGATGCCACCCATGGCCACCATGGATGCTGACCATGGATGCCCACCCAGAGGCACCAGGGATGCCACCAAGGACCACCAGCTATTAACTTTAAAGGTGCCAATCAGTGCCAAGCAATAAAGCCTGCCAGTGCCTCCTCATCAGTGCTGCCTGTCAGAGCCGCCTATCAGTGCCCATCAGTGCCACCTATGAGTGCCCATCAGTGCTGCTTATCAGTGTCACCTCCCCAGTGCCCGTCAGTGCCGCCTTATCAGTGCCCGTCAGTGCAGCCTCATCAGCGCCCATCAGTGAAGGATAAAAATTACTTATTTACAAAATTTTATAACAAAAACAAAGTAAAACTTTTACATTTTTAATTTTTAAACAAAATTCAACATTTTTGGTCTTTTTTTATTTGTTTAGCTAAAAAAAAAAAACCCCAGTGATGATCAAATACCGACCAAAAGAAAACTCTATTTGTGGGAACAAAATGATAAAAATGTCGTACAACACACCATGACAGCGCAATTGTCATTCAAAGTGCGACAGCGCTGAAAGCTGAAAATTTGTCTGGGCCGGAAGGGAGGGGGGGGAGTGCACAGTATTGAAGTGGTTAAACCCCTGAAACGCTTTTTTTTTTTTTTTTTTAGTATAAAATAATAATTAATTTGGACTCTTTTATCCTTTGGTCTGATCCTTCTTCCATTAGTGTATATTTTTTCAGTTAATATTTAAAGGGTAACTTCAGCACATGGTCTTCAGTGGGCTGAATTATCCACCATTTTTCTCAGGAACCCCAGAAATTTGATTTTTCTTTACCCATTCTCTGTCATGAAGACCCCCTCCTTCTGCCCAATTTTTCATAACCTATTACTTGTACGCTGGCCGAGGTGGTCCGCATATATTGCCACGACAGTGCCTGAGTGTTATCAGAAGCTGATGGTTATCAAATTCACCACCATGCATCCAAAACCAGAATAAATTATAAGGTATATCCTAGTTGAGATTGTTCTGTATACAAAACATAATGAAACAAATATACAGGTTACCAAAAATGTTAAAGGGACCAGAAAAAACATATTTGAATATGTAGCTGATAACTAAACCTATGTAATAATGACCGTTGTTACAGCTCTATAGATTCCTTTATGTTTAGCTTTTTACCTTTCTACATGAAGAAGACATTGGCTAACCACCTATATATATTTAACAATCTTCCAGGTCTCATTGTTTCCAGATTCCAGAGGGTTCTTGTGTAGATGCAGTCTACACAAATGGTGTGTCCACCAATGATCCCTATGGTTGCTGCCACCAGGACTTTCTGAAAGGCCCTGAATCTTCTGCTACAGTTCGATTCCAAGTACTGTAGTGGCCCTTGGTAGATCTCAGAGTAAGCTGCACATATACCAAAAGACTTCAGTCTTACACAGAAACACAAAAAAAAAAAAAATTGCTTAATTTAATTACAAAATAATCTTAAAACTATAAAGATAGATTATGCAAAGTGGCAATGTTTCCTGAAGAGCATTGGCCATTTCCTGATTGATTTTATTTTTTGAATGAAATGACTCCTTAAAAAGGTTTCCTAACTTTAACAAAAGTGAAAAACCACAGTTGCACTTTATAGGACTTTGGAGGCAACTTCTAACCAAAAAATAAGATATAATAACATTTATTTTCTTAATGTAAAAGGTTTAAACCACATATGTTACATCACGTTACATAATATAAAATATTGTACAAAATTGGTTAATAACATCAAGAAGTATGAGCCAAATAGTATCCCCCACAGCTGATGATTTAACTTGCAGTTATTGGATTACTGATTGGCCCACTCAACTTAGGGACTCCAAAACCCAATTTTGTATATTTTATACTATGTAACATGTGATGTAATATATGTGGTTCAGACCTTTTAAATTGGGAAAATAAATACTGTATCATATCTTGTTTTTTGGTTAGAAGTTGCCTTTGAAGTCCTATAAAGAGCAATTGTGGCTTTTCAGATATAATGAATAAGGATGGTGGCAACCACATCCAGAGTCACACACAATAATTGTAACTTTAACAAAAGTAAGAGAACTGGTAGGGGATCCGACTATTGGACATGCTGAAAGAGTTCTAAGCTGTAGGACACGGATTCCCCTTGTTTTTTTTTTTTTGTTTTTTTTTTTCATGGTAGCTTTGGCCCAAGAATCTCATGGAAAACATTGAGGATCCCTAACTTCTTAGGCAATCTTGGAGATGCCCTCACAAAGCCTTCTAATAGCTGACTGGTAGATGTCCAAAATGGTCAAAGAAGGTTCTGACTTAATAAAGATTAAAAAATGTTATACATTTATGGCCATGGTCACGTTATACCTGCATATTATATCTATACCAATGTGTGCATTTACGGTACTCTATAGATTCATATATATCCATATAATAGCACACAATACCCTTTTGTCTCCTTCCCTCTGTTCCATCCTTTGCTAGCAAGAGAAAATCTCACTTCAGGTAATAAAAAAAAAGGGCCAAAGTTTCTGCTAAACAACAGAAATACCAAGGTAAACACTATACAATTTTTAGACATTGGCACTATATTTACTAACTAAAAAAAATATAAAAAGAAAAAGTGACATAGTGCCTTGAAGTTTTGCTTTACAGGAGTTAAGAATTAACATCAGCCTCAAATAAAATCCATCAGTGACCCAATACTACTATCCAGGAACCATGACAATTGTGATAAAATCGACTCTCCTCAGTTTGAGATATGCAAACAGAATTATTATATCTGATAATGAACTATCAATAATTAAGGTTCTAAACTGACCTATGACAAGGCTGACAGCTTGAGCTATGAATACACACCATTACTTCTTTCACTTGATGGCTCAGCACCGCATAGAGCCTGCATGCTGTACAGATAAAATGATCTTTTTCTTATTTATTTAAGGATGTGGGTTTTTATAGTGTTTATTTATGATTGTTTAATTTATTATTTCATTCATTATTCATTGTATTTGTGCTTTTCTATTTTTTTTTTTGTTATGATTGTCATTTTTTACTGCTATTTTAATTTATTGCTTTTTTTAGCTATCTTTTTTGGCACAAGAACAGGCCCAGGATACTTGCAAGTAGCTTCTGTGAACCCCTGGGAGCCATTTAAAGCCCTTTAAACTCTTAAAAACCAAACTTCACTTGCCCCTTGACTCCAACGTATTCTGCAGAAATGCTAATTTTTGGCGAAACCTTCCAATTTTTGAACGCGGGGAGAAATAAATCTCTCTCTAGAGTATTTTAATACCACTGCCCTAATGCCTCTGCCTGGTGTGGGTCTGACCGTACAGCCAGGGGGCGCTGAAGCACATCCGCACCCAGAAATACACAACACGGGTTAAAGTCTCCAGACTGGCCAAGAAGTAGAAGGAAGCTGAGTGCTATTTACAAGAAAACACTCCGGAGTTATCCTTAAACACCTAATGTTTCTTTGTTGCTGAAAATTTTAAGACTCAACAGATCATGGTCATTCATGGCAGATTTGAAATGTTTTCTCATGCTGTGAAATCTAAAAAGCCATGCAGGTTATCCATACAGTCTGTCTTGCTCGGCATGCTGAGACTTGTGATTGCTCAAATGCAGGATGGTCTCATGCAACCCAGATATGTACAGTGGGACATATGTCATCATCCTGTGCTTAATGACCACCATACAGCAAGTCTTCATTGTACACCTTCAAAGCAGGCCTCACACTTTTGCTGAATGATCGTTCCAAGCTGGTAAGCTGGTGACATCAAATACCTTCTCCTCTCGGTACTCATGCCCATTAATATTCAGCATCATCTTTATTCTTGTGTGCTCTAGTCCCAAGTGGCCCAGGTGCCACTGTAGAAAAGATTGTCTGAGCCCATCTACTAAATAAGCACTTCCATGGCGTTATCTGGTTCTGAAAAGTCTGCCTTGTGTGCCATGCTGCTTGCTCTAATTTTGGCTTCCAGAGTCTTTCCGAGCATGGGGGAATGATCTATAAGGAAAGCAGATTGTACTAGTGAGAAACAATATGTGGATCAAGCCCCTTGGAGGACTAGTCATCCTTAACGTGTTATTTAACCCTTTAAAAAACATCCTTTATATTTTGTCAGCCTCAGTTACTTGCCTAGACATATGCTTGATCATTTACTTCCCAGGTTGCCCAAGCTCCAGTAGATCTACTTAAAAATGCTGCACACTATAGTTCCTCTTATGGAGTGGCTACGCTGCCTTGTGGGGTCTCCCTGGAGATCCAGCGTGTCTACCTATACTTGCCCACTAACAACCATGACTATGACCTCCTAACACATGCTCTCCAGTTTTCTGATCTTTTCCCTATTACTGACTGTCCTTGCTTTTGTTTTTCACTGTCTCTGTGTGGAGGCAGCCATCTTGGTAGAGGCAGGGCTTTGCTTCCTTTTGTCACAGCTGCCCCCCTTCACGAATGACTGGTAGGAAAACATTCAAAAAGCAGTGTGAGATGTAGGAAACACAGATCCACAGAATGAATAAAACATATGCAAGGAGCCCCTTATACTACAAGTCTTCAGATACAGCTTTCTGTCCAGCAAGGAGAACGGTGAACAGCATAGAAGTGGCATCTCAAAATCTCAACTTATATCTTGTGAGATTGGCAGTCAGAGGTTGCATTGCCTAAGATTAACTTACACTGCAGATATACAGTTTTGAAGCTGCAGATCATGAGCACCTAAGAACAGAAATTGCACATCTATATTTTAAAAAACAAACAAACATACATACTCACCTAGATGGCTGCAGCATCCAATGCCGCAGCTGTTCCCTGCTGGCTCTACACCGAGAACTGAGTGATCAAAGACCACTGGTCCCTCGGTTCTTGGTCTTCAGTGAGCAGAGAACCAGTGACTGTCAGACCAGTGGCTCTCTGGTCTGACCCTCCAGGGCTTACTGAAGCAGCGGGCTGTGCAGGGGGTAGGAGAAGCTGCCTCAGGCTTTCAGTGGCTTGCTGAGAGGCTGAACCAGCTGCCGGTCATGTATCTGGGCAGATCCCCACATTATTGTCAGGATCCTTGCAGAGCCTGGTCCAGCTCTGTGATGTCAGCTGACAGCGGGCTTTGTGACACAGGACGGCAGAACTAAGTGCACTCCTGTGATCCCCAGAAGTATGGTCAAAAAAGCTTTGACCACAATTCTTTAGGGAGGAACTGAAGACAAAAGTTTTTTTTTTAAGGGTACTGCAAATGATACATTTCTATATATTACCTATGAGATAGCAAATCACTTTTTTTAATTTCCGTTCCACTGTAGTGCGTAACCTAACACTAATCATTAACTCAAAAGGCAAAACTGATACTATCAAAGCAGTAGTTGCTATATGATGAAAGAAAAAAAATGTCCTGTACCCAAGTGTGAACCCAAGAGAGAATGTATTGACACAGGGATGATTCAGAAAATAAATAAAATGTAATATAAAAAGGGAGAATTAAAGCATGTGTTACCCCAACACTTCATATTCCTGATATATGCCTGCTGTACCATGTACTTGTATGAGAAAGTATCCTTTTCTCTTTGCATTGCTTCCTGTATGTGAAATCCCTGGTGTTCCTTGCTAGTCCCCTTGCTTTCCTATTAAAAACAGACCACACTAAGCAGGCGAGCACATGGTCAGTTCTCTAGCTATGCTGGGAACTCAGTGTACTCTCCTCCAATGATCAGACTTGTCCTGACATGCCCCCGCTGCACAGCCATTCACTGGGAAGCTCAGTGTACTGCTGCTTCTCCTCCCCCCAGCTGTTATGCAGCTGAGAACAGAGAGAATGCGATCACTAAAAAAAAAGGGGAAAAAAAGGCATTTATAATATTTTTTATATCTATACAAAAATATTTTGCCTTTCATTTCTGATTTAAACTGAATGGGTTGTTTTACAAGGTGATTGTTTACAATCACTTTAATTTCAACGACAAATATCGTTTATGCATGGGGATTAAGGGCTCATGCACACTGCAGCTCAAAAAAAAAAGCTGCTTTTACAGGCATTTAAACTTGTATTCCTGCATGAAGAAGCTTGTATTTTTTGTGCTCTTCTGCACATTTTTATTGAGCTCCTTCAAGCTCCTGCGTGCTCCTTTGAGCTTTTTTGAGCATGAGCATTTTTTTCACAAACCCTCCCCTCAAATTCATTTTTTTAGTATGTTTTTGGGCACCTAGGCGTCTTTTCTGCTCGATAGTGCCTCTCAAAAATATGAGTTTGGGGGGGGGGGGGGGGTTCTGCTCGTAGGAGCATATGCCTGAAAAAGCCATAGACATGGACACATTGGCTAACATGGAGGGGAGTTTCCAGGCAAAATAAAATGAGAGCTCATAAAAGCTCAAAAGCTTGTAGGAACTGCTTCTTTGAGCACCTTTGAGCTGCAGTGTGCATGAGCCCATGAGCCCTTTCTGACAGAACTAGAAATACACTGAGATAAGATAAGGAGATAAGCACCCAGCTGCACTAAAAAACAGGAAGAACATCTTTATATAACAAGTACACCAGTCCTGGTAAATAAAGTGTATCTAAATCCAAGAACAAAAATGTAATATGGGGCATTGTGCCAGCCCGAAGATGTGCTGGCTGCATTTGTTTTCTTTCTTTCTTTTAATCTGTTGATCCTGCCAGTAACACACTTCCTGTCCTAAAATGACAACACTCGCTCACTTTACTGTATCTCTGAAGAAGCCTATGCAGGAACAGCACTCTCACCCTAGGAAGTGTGTTAGGACTACAGAATACTTCCCCCCTCGCCATAAAATAGGGGGTGGGGGGTGTAGTTCACACAGGTGACCTAAGCAATGAGCTATGACTGCTTTGGGTGAGGCTGCAAAGTGCACAGCACAGCACTGAATTTGTGGCAGGAATAACAGGTACAATAAGGACAATGTGAAGAGATGTAAGAAAACAATGGTATATTTAACAGACTGAGAAGGAGTAAATGTGAAGTTTATTGTTAGAATTTACAAACACTTTAACTGTGATCAAGATCATAAAAAAAGTACCCATAAAAAATGAAAAGATCAATTGATAAATAAATAATAAAAAGAAATATAAGGATAAATAATTAGATAAGGACCTCACCTGACTTCTCTTTATTGGCGGTGTGACGTAGAAGGGGACTACTGGAAGGGGTGGTATTCATGCGTCCTCTGCCGGGTAAGGAGGAGCAGGTGGGCCAGAAGAGATCGGAGCTCTTGTCTGTCTGTGTGCAGTTGTCTTTGCTCCCGGTTTTGGTATGTGACACAGTGACCGCTTGAGATGCAGTGGGTGGGGGCAACAAGAAAGCGGGTGGAGGAAGCACTAAGGAAGGGGAGGGGCTTTCACGATTGCTGTCTTTTCCCTGAAGCAGACCTGGAAGAGAGAGCAAAAGTTGGAAAAACCCAAAGAAAAACTTAATAAGAAAAATCCTCAGTGGGGGTCAGGTGGATTCTTACAGCTAAGGATTGCCTATTGCTGGAGGCTGAAAAAAAAGTGCTGTACTGTATATGGAGTCCAATGGCAACAGGTGTTAAGAGAACTACAGGCTTATTTGTGGTTTTGTTGAATTCCAAAAAATAAAGCTGCACCTTATTGTCTCTATAAAAAGAATCAGGCTAGACTCGTGGCCACTCATTAAAATTAGAAGAAAAGAGGTTTAACCTTAAACTATGTAGAGGGTTCTTTACTGTAAGAGCGGCAAGGATGTGGAATTCCCTTCCACAGGTGGTGGTCTCAGCGGGGAGCATTGATAGTCTCAATAAACTATTAGATAAACACCTGAACGACCGCAACATACAGGGATATACAATGTAATACTGACATATAATCACATACATAGGTTGGACTTGATGGACTTGTGTCTTTTTTCAACCTCACCTACAATGTAACTATGTAACTCTATAACAAATTTATATTTATTATGGATAGATACAAGTTGGGTGCGTTACCCATTAGCTTCTTATATCTCTGATTGATCACGTTCCAAAAAACAATGTCCTGTTTCTCCTGCCCACATGAACACTGCCCGTGTGCAGGTTTACAACAGGCTTCAAATTTTTGGGGTCCATCAGTAGACCCTCAACCACGTGCAGTCTCACTGTTTCTTCTACACCTTGCACGTGCCAGCAATAGAAACTAATGGAAATCCAACTGTCTTTTTTTTTTTTATAATACCAACAGACATGGTTATGGGAATATCTGGCAGTTCTGCAATTTTTAGGGTGATTGTGAAATACATTTACACAACTGTTCTGTCTATGCGTGTCTGTGCACACTCTGTGGAGACATCCCCAGCAGTGGCCTTATCTTGGGGGAACACAAGTAATCTTAGGCTAGGTTTAGATCCATCTCACATTGTATAAAGATAGATACAGCATAAGAATTCCACTGTGGACGCACTCCTAAACCCACCTCAAGATCCCAACAGAGGTGGACATTCAGCCTAGCTGCCCAGATCCTGGCAGTATATCCAAGGCTATCCACCACCACGCTCGACGTTCCTAATGCACATGCGCCCGGTACAGCCGGCACAGCACTCCAAGAACACACAGACCCACACGAGCAGGATACAGGGGGGAAGCGAGTGTTGATGTCACGCAGTCGCCATGACAACGCGTTTAGGAGGCTTGGCCTCCTTCCTCAGGTCAGGGACCTTTTTTCCTCTTTTCTTGTGGTAGGACAGCCCATTGAATTTAATGGACTGCCCTACACAATGCGAATATGTGCCCGCACTTGGATGCACCTGTAGGTGTGGACCAAGCCTTATGGAAAAAGCCACCCCCTGAGAATGGTCAACTTACAGGTTTGATCATATACATATCTACTATCTTTCCCTAATCCTTCTGTTATTAGTAGAGTAGGGATCTTTTTTTTCTGCATGGCTATCTTTATTCTGGCTATACATATGTCATTCTGATCCATCTAATGACCTGATTGTTTTAATATTTAATGTTTTAATATTGAATCTAGCGAATATTGATTATTTGTTATCACTATTGTGATTTCTTTTGACGGATTTCAGATCAAAGATGAGAATAGCTGCACAGGCTAACGATTATTAAACAGATTGTTTGTCCTGGCTGCATTTTAATTGTTTTTGACTAACAGGAAGTTATTTGTGTCATTTCTTCTTAAAGAAAGGCAATTGTTCCTTCTCAGTCCCTTTCTCTGCTATTTCACAAAAGCCCATCGATAGGGCTCCTAACAAAATGTAAAAAAATAATAAAAAAATATATAAAAAAAAAAATAAAAAATTGTAAAAAAAAGCAATAACAAAATAAAATAATAATTAAAAAAAAAAACTACAGACACCAATCCCATCCTTACTGACACCATCCGTGCATGTGTGTTTGAGCTTTGAGCTGCACACCCTAATGCAAAAGGCTGTGCACACCTGTGTTGAACACTTATTTTCATCATCCAATAATCAATTGGATGAAAAATGGATACGTGTTTAGACAGCATTGGATGAACCCAGACAAAGATCTCTTCACAAAAGAGTCTTACCTATACTGCCTTTGCGCGCCTTGTCCTCCTTCTTCTCCTCTATAATCTGACTGCTGGACAGGGATGTCTGCCGTGAATGGGTACCGCCGGTGACCGCAGCCACAGCTACAATGGAAGGCACAGATCGGGCAGGACGTAGGTTGGAACTGTCATTCTTCCCATGATCTTTTCGGGAACGCTGATGTAGAACTTTTATCATGGCATCCTGCTCGATGATCTTTGCATGAAGATTTTTGATCCTGTCAGACAAAGCATTCATTGTGCAATTAGTTTACCAGTAAAAAAAATTCACATCTGCAGTACAGCAACAAACACAATGCTGGTGATGGAAAGGTAAAGCACAAAGGAGGTAATACCTGCACTTTGGTGAAGGCTTTATTCTATACACATAAGACTCCTTGCTGTTTGCCTGTAACTATAACATGGCTAGAAGGTTAGGTTGTAGGGGAACAAGTGAACACCAAAAGATTGTTTTCCTCCTAACACTAAAAAAACACTAAAAAAACCACCTGCATAGATGCATTTTTCACTGTAAACCATGGTGTTATGTTAAATTAATCTATAGCAGAGTAGTAGATGATGAGATCAAACTTAACCAATAGCCTTGGGATATAATCATTAATCATTAGTATAACTAATTAGACTGAACTAATTAATGAAAACGAAACCGAAACAGATCACCGAGGTTTTGTTTACATCATGTGATCAGCTGTCATTGGCTGACAGCTGATCACATGGTAAGGGGCCGGGACCGGCCCCTTACTTGGATCTGTGATCATCCGAGTCTCCGTGACTCGGTGATCACAGCGCGCACACCCTGCAGGGTGTGCGCGGTGCACGTGCACAGGGGAGGACGTCCCATGACGGCCTCCCGGAAATTGAGGTCCGCGCTGTAGCCGTCATTCGGCTATGGCCCAGACCTCAAGTGGTTACCATGTGATCAGCTGTCAGCCAATGACAGCTGATCACATGATGTAAACAAAACCTCGGTGATCAGTTTCGTTTTCTCCTCACGCTAACAGCGTGAGGAGGAAAAACAAGCCGATCACCGGCTTATGTCAAAGGGACATCGGTCCTGAAGAGGAAAGAGGCACATATGCCTCATCTGTGCCAAAAAGTGCCATCTGTCATTGCCACCTGCCAGTGCCCACAAGTGCCACCTGTCTATGCCCACAAGTGCCACCTATCAATGCCCACAAGTGCAACCTATCAATGCCCACAAGTGCCACCTATCAATGCCCACAAGTGCCACCTATCAATGCCCACAAGTGCCACCTATCAATGCCCACCAGTGGTGCCAATCAGTGCCACCTAGCAGTGCTGCCATCAATCAGTGCCCATCACCGCCACCCATCAGTGCCCATCACCGCCACCCATCAGTGCCCATCACTGCCACCTATCGGTGCCCATCAGTGCCGCCTCATTAGCGTACATCAACGAAGGAGAAAAATTACCTGTTTGCAAAATTTTATAACAAAATATAAAAAAAATATAATTTTTTTTTTTTTAAATTCTGTCTTTTTCATTTTTTTTAACAAAAACTAAAAACCGCAGGGGTGATCAAATACCATCAAAAGAAAGCTCTATTTGTAGGAAAAAAATGATAAAAATTTCATTTGGGTACAGTGTTGTATGACCCTCAATTGTCATCCAAAGTGCGACAGCGCTAAAAGCTGAAAATTGGTCTGGACAGGAGGGGGGTTTAAGTGCCCAGTAAGCAAGTGGTTAAGAAATCAAAAAATAAATGTGCATCAAATGTTTACAGGGCTTTGATGCAGTGCTCAAGGCACCAGCTAGATGGTGCTGTCCTGATCCTCAGAGTATGGAACTGTTATGTCATAATGGTGTCCGTTTATGAAGCAGTGAAATCTATTCACTGCTTCGTTCTCCGGCATTCACAGTGAAGAATCTTCTCCTCTGTGTGCCAGTTTATGAAGCGGTGTAGATCGCTTCACCTTTGGAGGAGTGAAGTGATCTACAAATGCTTCAAATAGTGGAGAACGGCTCCTGATACTGGAATCTCGTGAGACTTTACGAGATTACAGCACCAGATGTCAGTTTATCAAGCAGTGATAAATTATCACTGCTCAACGGCGTGGATTAATGTTAATAAAATAATGTGTCCCCCTACATTATACACATATGTATACACACACACACACTATATATACATGTATATACACACACATGATATATATATACATATACACATTATATGTATATATGTATAAATATGTATACACATAAATATGACAGGGGGACATGCTTACAGTGTTGGGGGGTCTGAACGAGGCATAAGGAAGTTAAAAATCTTCCTCCTTCCCCCTCAGATCCCCCCAGATTTCCTCTTCACTCCCCGATTCACCACCTCTGAGCTGGTGAACCTGGGAGTGTGAATTCTGACTCAGATCGCCAGTGAAGCGGTGAGATCACCGCTTCATAAACTGGCCGTTACTGTGTCATTCAATGAGGATTCTCCGTGTGTAGAGATAATCGGCAGGAGAACAAGTTCAAACATGTTCTCCCCCGATTATCACTGTTTCATAAACTGTTTATGGACTGTGATCAGCGGTGATCCTCGGGATCACCGCTGATCACTGCTTCATAAACGGACACCACTGTAACTATCCAACAAACAATAAGACCCCTTTCACACTGGGGCGTTTTTCAGGTGCTTTAGCGCTAAAAATAGCACCTGAAAAGCGCCTCTCAAGCCAACTCAGTGTGAAAGCCCGAGTGCTTCCAAGCAGTATCTTTGGGGTGGTGCAGGAGCCGTGTATACAGAGCTCCCAAAACACCCTGCGCATTGAAACAAATGGGCAGCTCTCCCGAAGCGCCTGCAAAGCGCCGCAACACGGGCGTTATTAACCCTTTCTTTGGCCGATAGTGTGGGTTAAAAGCACCCCGCTCGTGGCCAAAAAGCGCCGCTAAATCTAGGAGAGCTTTACTGCTGACGCCGGCACCACCCCAGTGTTAAGAAATAAGGCTAATTCCTTTGTCCTTGCAACAGCTCAATGCTGCTGGTGTGAATGACCCCTAAATATAATTCTATCAGGTAGTAAGAAGCATATGAAGCATCCTACACAAAGGAAATTTTCAAGCGATTTCAACCACGTTCAACCAGCAAATTAGGATAATCTACCCATATGCCTGCCTTATAATACAGTAAATATACAGACTGTTGGTGGTAGGTTGCCTTGCCCTGTTTTTGATTTGTTTTGTGATGGAAAGTGCGGTGGAAATAGATGACATCACTAGAAAACTGCCCAGCATATAGTGTAGACAGGCACTTCTGCAGCACCCCTGCCAGGGCTGCTGTTAGAAATCATGGGGCCCCGTACAGCCTGACAGCCCCCCCTGCAACCCCCCCCCCCCCCCCCCGAGGTACAGCCGCACTGAATTTATCAGCCTGTGCCCCAAAAATGAATACAAAAAAGTTCTTTCTCTGCTCCCACCTCCTGGGCCCCTCTTCTGTTGCATTGATGGGGTCCAGGGAAATGTAATTTAAAGTGGATGTAAACCTTCACATATACTCAGTGACGTGAACAGCCTCAGATGATACACAAAGATTAAACATATGTTTTACTTGCATATCTGCTGTTATTCTTTAGAAAGTGCACAATGTGTTAGAGATTTTCTCTTCCTGTTCAGCACTGGGAGTGGATTCTTGGCATACAGTCAAGACAGCTGATTGGAGGAAAGGCACACACCCCCTCTCCTCATACACAAAGGAAGGAAGGAATGTGCAGAGCTGTGCTGTGACAAGATAAGCTCTCTGCTAATCTATTTATAGCACCCTCCCACAACACAAATTTCAGGCTGGTTTTATCTTGGTTGATGGAGAATTTGTCAGAAGTTATCATGCTGATAACAGAAGAAAGGAACAGCAGAAAGACATGGGACTCAGAGCTTTGAAGAGAGATAAGGAAACACTACACATATATGTGTTTAGGTCAAATTTCATGAAACAGGTTTACATCCACTTTAAGCCCTGGTAAGCATGTAGGAGTGGGGGTGTGATCTAGTAAAAATATATGTATCCATTTAACCTCCCTGGCGGTATGATTATTTCGGATTTTAGGTGCTGAAAGCGGTACAATTATTTTGCATGGAAATTTGGCGTTTTATATTGTAGGTCTGTAATTCTTAACAATAACACACTTAAATCTGTCCAAACAAGAGTCTAGTAGATATCCCGGGTATGATGAAGTTTGAAACACAAAAACATAAATTATAATATAATAAATAAATATAAATAATTAAAAAAAATAATAATATAATAAATAAATTTCCCCACGATTCACTATCGCTCAATTCTGCAAGTGTTCTAATTTACTATCGCTGTTTTCTAGCTGATCTAAAGCCACTTTTGACATAAAGGGACACTTTTTGGTTGCTATGGACAATCTCCAGTTTCCAGGCAGAAAGAACAGTATATATCACATAAAACTGCATGCAGGGCATGGGCCAAAGCACTGGTGACAAAAGGGATGTGAAATCATTTCATACAGTACTGTAATCTGTAAGATTACAGTACTGTATGTGTTATGATTTTTACATTTTTAATTTGCCGCCAGGCTCCGCCCCCGTGCGTCGCGCCGCTCGCAGGGAACGGAGCCTGGCACAGAGAGGCTTCGGAGGAGGAGGACAGAGCCCACGGACACTGCGGGGGACATCGCAGGATCCTGGGGACAAGGTAAGTAACGCTGCACCAGGATCCTGCAATGTAATCCCGAGTGTGGCTCGGGGTTACCGCTAATGGGACTGAAATTTAACCCCGAGCCACACTCGGGATTACCGTCAGGGAGGCTACGCACAAATGAACAATAAAGCTGCTCCAGGCCCCCTTTTTAGCTGATGAGGCCTGGGCCCAGTACAACAGGACCAGTTGTACTGAGTCCCTGACCCCTGCATCCAGCTGCGTTCGGTGTAGATAGAACAGGGTATGGCTGTTAGACTTTCTTACTGAGCACAACAAAATGCATGTGGACAAATTAAACTCCTGCATATTCCATGGGCTTGCTGTCTGCAGGTCCTAAAGAAGTGGGTGGGTGAACTACGGATTGCTTATAGATGCTTTGGTGCTGTTCAAGTGATCACATAGAGTGCATCTGGAAAGTATTCACAGCGCTTCACTTTTTACACATTTTGTTATGTTACAGCCTTATTCCAAAATGGATTAAAATTACTATTTTCCTCAAAATTCTACAAACAGTACCCCATAATGACAAGTTTGTTTGAAATCTTTGCAAATTTATTAAAAATAAAAAATAAAAAAAAATCACATGTACATAAGTAATCACAGCCTTTGCCATGACACTCAAAATTGAGCTCAGGAGCATCCTGTTTCCACTCATCATCCTTGAGATGTTTCTACAACTTGATTAGAGTCCACCTGTAGTAAATTCAGTTGATTGGACATGATTTGGAAAGGCACACACCTGTCTATATAACATCCCACAGTTAACAGTGCATGTCAGAGCACAAACCAAACCATGAAGTCCAAGGAATTGTCTATAGACCTCCGAGACAGGATTGTATCGAGGTAGAGATCTGGGGAAGGGTACAGAAAAATTTCTGCAGCATTGAAGGTCCCAATGCACAGCGGCCTCCATCACCTGTAAATGGAAGAAGTTTGGAACCACCAGGACTCTTCCTAGAGTGGGCCGCCCGGCCAAACTGAACAATCGAGGGAGAAGGGCCTTAGTCATGGAGGTGACCAAGAACCCGATGGTCACTCTGACAGAGCTCCAGCATTTCTCTGTGGAGAGAGGAGACCTTCCAGAAGAACCACCATCTCTGCAGCACTCCACCAATCAGGCCTGTATAGTAGAGTAGCCAGACAGAAGCCACTCCTCAGTAAAAGTCTCATGACAGCCTGCCTGGAGTTTTCCAAAAGGCACCCGAAGGAAACAAAATTCTCTGGTCTGATGAAACAAAGATTGAACTCTTTGGTCTGAATGGCAAGCGTCATGTCTGGAGGAAACCATCTGGCCAATACTATACCTACAGTGAAGCATGGTGGTGGCAGCATCATGCTGTGGGGATATTTTTCAGCGAAAGGAACTGGGAGACTAGTCAGAATCGAGGGAAAGATGAATGCAGCAATATACAGAGACATTCTAGATGAAAACCTGTTTCAGAGCGCTCTGAACCTCAGACTAGAGCGAAGGTTCATTTTTCAACAGGACAACGACCCTAAGCACACAATCAAGGTAACAAAGGAGTGGCTATGGGACAACTCTGTGAATGTCCTTGAGTGACCCATTCAGAGCCCAGCCTTGAACCCGATTAAACATCTCTGGAGAGATCTGAAAATGGCTGTGCACCGATACTCCCCATCCAACCTGATGGAGCTTGAGAGGTCCTGCAAAGAAGAATGGGAGAAACTTTCCAAAAATAGGTGTGCCAAGCTTGTAGCATCATACTCAAAAACACTTGAGGTTTTAATTGGTGCCAAAGGTGCTTCAATGTATTGAGCAAAGGCTGCGTGTGATTTGTAATGTCCATTAGCTCCCTTGCTAGCACTGACTTCTATGTCTGGTCTTCTTCCAGGATCTTCAGCCATTTTAATTGGCCATGCAAGGTTGAAGTAACTCCTGCACAGGCGCACAGGAGTTAATTCATCCCAGCACCCGACATATGCCTACAATATGAATTGTACACTGAGTTGTGCATGCATAGCTTGGTGTATGTACACCTTTAAAAATGATTGCGAACAGACAGGCAAGAATCCTTTTGTTGCAGAAAATACATTTTTTTTTTTTTTTACAAAAGAGACATACTGCCTGTTTACAAATGTTTAATTTCTATGTAAAGTTTCACTGGGCCTATGTTCACGGGTTTTTTGTTGATGCCTAAACGTCTCTACCCATACAAGTCAACTGGAATGCAAAAGCAGCTCTGCAGACCATCGAAAGGTCAACTACCAGTAAGAAGGAGGTTTGGGGGGATTTACTAAAGGCAAATAGACTGTGCAGTTTGCAAGTGCAATTGCACTTATTTTCCCCAAAGCTTAGGTAAATTAGGTAAAGCTTTCCATCATCCAATCATATGCAAGCAAGCTGTTTTTTTTTAAATATTCCCTGTACCTGTTTGGGTATTCTTTACAAAGTGAAGCTCCACATTACTGTAACACTATGTAAACAAGACATTATCCCGTTCTGCCTAGTGACATGACAGAGATCACGGCTCCCCGTCATCGGGAGCAGTGATCGCTGTCATGTGAGTAGTGGCCCTTCCCCTCCACAGTTAGAATCACTCCCTAGGACACACGTAACCCCTTGATCGCCCCCTAGTGTTTAACCCCTTCCCTGCCAGTGTCATTTACACTAATCAGTGCATTTTTATAGCACTGATCGCTGTATAAATGACAATGGTCCCAAAATAGTGTCAAAAGTGTCCGATGTGTCCGCTGCAATCATAATAAAAATCGCAGATCGCCGCCATTACTAATAAAAAAAAAATAATCATAAAAATGCCATAAAACTATACCCTATTTTGTAGATGCTATAAATTTTGCGCAAACCAATCAATATAGGCTTATTGCGATTTTTTAAAATTTTTTTTATCAAAAATATGTAGAAGATTACATGTCAGCCTAAACTGAGGAAAAAAATAGTTTTTTTAATATATTTTTTGGGGATTTTTTTTTTTTAAATTGTCGCTCTTTTTTTGTTTATAGCACAAAAAATAAAAACCGCAGAGGTGATCAAATACCACCAAAAGAAAGCTCTATTTGTGGGGAAAAAAGGACATCAATTTTGTTTGGGTACAATGTAGCACGACCGCGCAATTGTCAGTTAAAGCGACGCAGTGCCGAATCGCAAAAAGTGCTCTGGTCAGGAAGGGGTTAAATCCTTCCGGGGCTAAAGTGGTTAAGCTCTGGGGAAATAAGTGCAGCTGCACTTCCAAAGTGCACAGTCTGTTTGCCTTTAGTATATCCACCTCACAGTGAAGGTCACATGCACTTGGTAAGGAAATCAAAATCATCTAAAAGTATGCTGCAACTGCCCAACCACACAGGCCCTACAGGAAACCTGTACTGAGGGAAATATAGAAGCTGCCATTGCTGACCTTCTTTTGGTAAACACATTTGCATGTCTTTGGCTTAGTCAGAACTCCTGATCTGTATATATATTGTAATCAGTGGTTCAGTAAGCACTGAAATCAAAGGATAACCATGACAGCCGGACAATTAGCATTTTCAGAAAGAGATCGACAACGGTAGATGCCATATTTCCCTTGTCACATTTATTTAATGAGGGATCACTAGATTGTATTTCTGATCTTACGTGTGCTCCATGTCCTGGAACTTTCGATTAGCCTGAACAATCTCCTCTTCTTCATGCCACATCCGGACCTCCAGTGAGCTGTCATTGTGACTTCCATGCCTTGAGTGACTCATAATAGATGAATCTCTATCAAGATAAAGGTGAAACAAACCATCAAATAAGCCAGTCAGAACAAAGTAATTTAGTTTTACAGCGTGGGTAACAAACAATGTCAATCAGATCTGAAGTATTTTACAGCATTTTAAAGCAATGCAGAAGTTACTTGAAGTGGAGTTCCACCCAAAAATGGAACTTCCACTTTTTGGATCCCCCCCCCCCCCTCCGGTGTCACATTTGGCACCTTTCAGGGGGGAGGAGGGAGCAGATAATACCTGTCTAATACAGGTATTTGCTCCCACTTCCTGGCATAGATCACCGCTGCGCTTGCGGTGACCTACACCACTTCCGGCGCCTACTCTGTCCTCCCCCGCTGTATTCTGGGAGGCACACAGGTCCCAGGACACAGCAGGGACCAGAGAGGACGTGTAGCACGACTCGTGCATGCGCAGTAGGGAACCAGGAAGTGAAGCCGCACGGCTTCACTTCCTTATTCCCTTACCGAGGATGGCGGCGGCAGCAGCCGAGAGCCGACGGACAGATCGGCTTTGGCTGCCGACATCGCGGGCTCCCTGGACAGGTGAGTGTCCATATATTAAAAGTCAGCAGCTGCAGTATGTGTAGGTGCTGGCTTTTAATATTTTTTTTCGGCGGACCTCCGCTTTAAAGCAAAATGTTACCCATAACAACTTGATAAAAACGAATTTTCTTTAGCAAAGACCATAGATTCCACATGAATATGAATAATTATGCTACCAAAATTAGTGTGTGCTGTAAACTGCCTCCAGCAATGCTGTTTTTTCTTGCAAGAGGCTGCCATTTTATTGAAGCTCAGAGTCCCTGAGCAGCAGTAAGTCTTTAGGCTGTCAGCAGATCAGCTTCTTGTGGCTTTGATTTTTGGCACAATACCATAAATGGAGAGCAACTGAGCATGTGCAAAGCAGGGTGAGACAGTGTATTACTGGATTTTAAACAGTACAGGCATTTATTTTTTAAAGTTTTACATAGCAATATCTGCAGCCTGAAGTGTTCTAGCAGGACTTCATTTTCATTCTAAAGTTCCACTTTAATACATTTTTTATGGCAGGGTAGGCAGCCAGCACCCGGCAGTATGGTTGATTTGATAGCCAATCATAGTGATCGCATGGCCAGTTGAACTGTCATTCTGTCCCATACATACAGGGGCAATTGAAAGGATAAAGACAGACGGCTGCAGCTTTAAGTGATCTCCAGACTGAAAAATATATTGTCTAAAAATGTTTTTAAACATGATTAACTATTACATTATGTAAACTGCTTTCTTGTTACATATTTGCCCATTCATCAAATCTAAGTAAGGTATTTTTTTAAATTAAAACAATGGAGTTGATTTATTAAAGGAGTAGAGTAGGGTCACTTTGTGAAGCGAATTTGCACTAAGCTTAGTGACTCAGGCAAATCCATGCTTTCAGCAAAAAAGTTTCAAAACATTTAAAATCAGAATTTTATATGTAAATAAAAAACAGCAGTTGTTTATATTTAATAGACTGTGCATTCTGCAAGGGCATTTGCTCCAGAACTTAGTACATGAGCAGAAGCTCTGTTGACTTCCATCAACCAATCATGTGCAAGCAAAAATTATGTTTTTTTTTCCTTGCATGTGATTGGGTATTCTTTGCAAAGTGAAGCCTTACCTCATTTACTAAACTCTGGTGTAAATGCCCTTGAAGAGTGAAACTTCACTTGCAAAGTGCACAGTCTATTTACCTTCAGTAAATCAACCCCAGTGTTTTAGCAAAATCAGACATAGGTTAAAGTTGTATGTCATCTTAAAGGATCACTAAAGATAATAAAAAAAAAAAAAAAATAAACATGTTATACTTACCTCCACTGTGCAGCTCGTTTTGCACAGAGTGGCCCCAAACCTGATCTTCTGGGGTCCCTCGGCGGCTTTCCCGGCTCCCCCCCCCGCAAGAACTCAACACCTTCATGCGAGCTCCCTCACATGGTGTTGAGTGCTTGCGGGCGCGCTCCCGTGATACAGCCGGCGGCCATAGCCGCTGACTGTATTGCTCGGCCCCACCCCCTGGCGCGCCACGTCATTGGATGGCGAGCCAATGGCTGCGCTGCTTTCAATCCATCCACTGTAACCAATCAACGGCCAGGCTGAGTGGCGAAGAGGATGTCGGGGGCGAACGCAGGACTTTCGAGGGGTCAGGTAAGTAAAATGGGGGGGTTGGGGGCGGCGGTATTGTCGGATGTTTTTTCACCTTAATGCATAGAATGCATTAAGGTGAAAAAACTTTTACCTTTACAACCCCTTTAACTTCAAAAAAGGACAGGTTGGTTTTAACACGTGCACACTTTGGGGTTGATTTACTAAAAAAAAAAAATAGACTGTGCACTAAATGAGGTAAAGCTTCACTTTGCAAAGAATATCCAATCACGAGCAAGGAGAATAAAAAACAAAAAAACACAAAAAAAAACAGCATTTTTTCTTGCACATGATTGGATGATGGAAGTCAGCAGAGCTTCTGCTCATTTACTAAGCTCTGGAGCAACTGCATTTGCAGAGTGAAACTGCATTTTGCAAAGTGCACAGTCTATTTACCTTTAATAAATCAACCCCTTTGTCTATGGCCAGAACAGAAATGGTCCGAATAGATACTTCAAGTGACTTTATAAACACAAGAACAAGATATTTAATAAATGCTTTTTTATAAATGTGGTGAATACTACCGTACAGTATCACATAATCTAAAAAATTGGAATTACCCTTTACCATCTGAATATTATCTATTATAAAATGAAAGAGAGGACAACATGCTCTTACTGCTGCGTTATGGATGTAGTCGCGGCATCCATGGTGAAATGCCTCATGGCGCTCTCTTCCAAGTACTTCTGTTCCCATTTGGTGGTATCTGCTTCCAGAGCCAAGATGGTCTCTTCCTTTTTTCTTAGCAAGTTCATGAGCGCGGGGGCACTGTACTCTCCGTTGCTGGACATCTGACAGTTCGCATGTCGCTATATAATAGAAAATGACAAGGCAATAAGATTCAATAAAAATTTTTACAGGTTCATTAAATTTTCTTCTTAGGTGAGAACCCTCCCTGTTATTCCCTCTCATAATCAGCAACGGTATGAGGGACCCAGTTACATAGTGAGGTTGAAAAAAGACACAAGTCCATCAAGTCCAACCTCTGTGTGTAATTATATGTCAGTATTACATTGTATATCCCTGTATGTTGTGGTCGTTCAGGTGCTTATCTAATAGTTTTTTAAAACTATCGATGCTCCCCGCTGAGACCACCGACTGTGGAAGAGAATTCCACATCCTTGCCACTCTTACAGTAAAGAACCCTCTACGTAGTTTAAGGTTAAACCTCTTTTAATGAGTGCCCACGAGTCTTGTTAAACTCCCTTCCGCGAAAAAGTTTTATCCCTATTGTGGGGTCACCAGTATGGTATTTGTAAATTGAAATCATATCCCCTCTCAAGCGTCTCTTCTCCAGAGAGAATAAGTTCAGTGCTCGCAACCTTTCCTCATAACTAAGATCCTCCAGACCCTTTATTAGCTTTGTTGCCCTTCTTTGTACTCGCTCCATTTCCAGTACATCCCTCCTGAGGACTGGTGCCCAGAACTGGACAGCATACTCTATGTGAGGCCGGAGAATTATTGTTTTATCTCTGGATCATGTTTGCCTGGTAGACTAAATTATTATCGGTCAACTTTAGAAAGGCTGTATGTGGGAAGAGGAGGACTCACAGGAACATGGAACACTGGTGTAACATCTAAAGAGCTCACCCAGATCCTGAATCCCTTGGGGTGCACAGCAGCTGTTTTTTAAAGTGGAGTTCCACCCAAAAGTGATTCCTCCTCCCCTTCAGTGCCACATTTGGCACGCTTCGGCGGGAGGGGGGAGCGGATACCGTTTTTTACAGGTACCCTGTCCCCACTTCCGGGAGACCGAGCCATGGTGAATTACATCAGCAGCTCGGTCTCCCTCCTCCTCCTTCCTCCCCTTCAGCCGGGCCAGTAAGAAAGCGCAGCCCGCTTCGTGTATGTACAGTAGGGACCCGGTCGTGAAGCCGAAAGGCTACAATGCTGGGTTCCCTTACCCGCAATGGCGGCGGCAGCACCCGACCAGCGGATGGAAACATCAGCTGTGGTGCCGACATCGCTGGACTCCAGGACAGGTAAGTGTCCTAATGTTAAAAGTCAGCAGCTACAGTATATGTAGCTGCTGACTTTTAATTTTTAAAGGGACTCCGCTTTAACCACTTCAGCCTCGAGCCTATTTTTCAAACTTGTTGTTTACAAGTTAAAATAATTTTTTTTGCTAAAAAATTACTTAGAACCCCAAACATTATATATTTTATTTTTCTAACACCCTAAAGAATAAAATGGCAGTCATTGCAATACTTTCTGTCACACCATATTTGCGCAGGGGTCTTACAAGCATACTTTTTAAAAAAAAAAATACACTTTTTTGAAATAAAAAATAAGACAACAATAAAGTTAGCCTAATTTTTTTTATATTGTGAAAGATAATACGCCGAGTAAATTGATACCCAACATGTCACGCTTCAAAGTTGCGCCCGTTCGTGGAAATGCGACAAACTTTTACCCTTAAAATTCTCCATATGCGAAGTTTAAAAAATTCTACAGGTTGCATGTTTTAAGTTACAGAGGAGGTCTAAGGTTAGAATTATTGTTCTTGCTCTAACGATCGTGGTGATACCTCACATATGTGGTTTGAACACCGTTTTCATATGCGGGCGCTACTCACGTATACATTCGCTTCTGAACGCGAGCTCGGCGGAATGGGGCGCATTTAAAAAAAACATTTTTTTTTTCTTATTTATTTTACCTTTTATTTTTACACTGTTCTTTTAAAACAAAAATTGTGTTACTTTTATTCCTATTACAAGGCATGTAAACATGCCTTGTAATAGAAAAAAAGCATGACAGGTCCTCTTAAATATGAGATCTGGGGTCAAAAAGACCTCAGATCTCATATTTACACTAAAATGCAAAAATTAAAAAAAAAAGGTAGTTTGAAAAAAAAAAAAAAAGAATAAAAATGTTGCTTTAAAAGCTATGGGGGGAAGTGACGTTTTGACGTTGCTTCCGCCCTGCATTGGTATGGAGCCAGGTGGGGGTCATCTTCCCCTCACTCAGCTTCATACCACACACGGAAGAGGACCCGATCGCCTCCGCTGTTACCAACGGCTCCAGTAAGCGGCGGAGGGCACCGGAGCGTGGCTGGAGGGTCCCTCTCCCGCCGCCGATAAAAGTGATCTTGCGGCGAATCCGCCGCTGAGACCACTTTTATCTTGAAGCGGACCGCCCGCTAAAGAAGAGGATACTGAGGTTATGGTAGATAGCTGCTGCCATAACAATGATATCCCTCTTCAAACAACCAATCTATAATGATGGCGGACGGCCTGTAAGTGGTTAATACAGCTGAGTTATGTGGGTGCTTGCTCTAAAGCAGGAATGCTCAACCTTTTGAAAAGCGAGGGCCACTTAAGTAATTTGGTAACCAGTTGCGGACCACAATGAACTATGGGGTTTTACTGCCCCCCAAATAAGCCTTTACTGTCCCAAGCCCCCTGTAAGGCTGCTTTCACACTGATGCGCTGTGGTTTACATGCAGCGCAGTGCACCTGCGGCTTTCCTGCAGGTTAGCGCCACTGAGCAATAGACTTCTATTACATCTTGTACGTGTGGTGCACTCTCAGAAAGTGCCCATTGCCATATGCCCATTGCAGGCACTGATAAACTGCACGTACGGGCACTGATAAGCTGCACTGATAATCAGGACACTGATGATCAGTGCCCTGATTATCAGTGTAAACAATGTACTCACTGTGCCCTTTCAGACTTGATGGTTATCGGCTCTCCTTTCCTCAGAAACAGCGTGTGAGAAAAGGAATTCCGATAACCAGTAAGTTTGTTTACATTTGGCCAGCTGTGATTGGACACAGCTGATCACATAGTAAAGAGTGTGATTGTCCTTTACCGTGATCAGCTGTGTCCAAAGGACACAGTGGTCACAGAGTACGCCCGATACTTGCACATTGGAGGACGTCCATGGATGTCCTCCCAGAACTGGAGAGCCGCACTGTAGCCATCTTTCGGCTATAGTGCGGACGGGAAGGGGTTAATACACTGATCTTTTCCTCTTGCAGCTTCTGCTGGCATCGCTCTCCAGGCTGCTAGAAAGGTCCAAGGTAAAGTGCATTTGTTATCACTCCGCCTGGGCCAGGAGACGGCGCTACAGAGGAAGCATCGGCTTTTGCAGCTTATGCTCCCTCCGAGGCCACCTGTTCCACTGCTGCGGGCTTCATGCACTCTAATGCTTTGGGATGGCAGGTCGACAAGCCATTGATTGTGATCTGGGCTTGCTGACCCACCATCCTAGAGCATGGGCATGCACTTCCCTGGTTTGAGGTCGTGGGCCACATCAGAGGGCTCTGCGGGCCACCACTACTCTAAAGTAATCATCATAGTCAGTCCATTCAAAGGATGTATTTTATTTGTAGGTGGACTGAAACCTGGTGGGCTAAGTCAATCCCTGGTTTATATATAGTTTGGCTGATCCAACACTGAGATCTCCATAATTCCAACTCTGTTCCTGTTCATCTGGGAGGTCTGGTGGTCACCACCCACCTTTGTGTGTTTCAGCTCTGCCTACTGCATTCTCCATAATATAAGTAATAAAAAAGTGCGCAGATTAATGAACACAGCTCAGAGATCCCACCATTATACTATAGTCCCAACTCCCTCCCCCATCAGTTGCTTACTTACCTCCTCTTTACTTTTTGCCTCTCATGTTCATTGCCTATAGCCCAACTTGTAAAAATCTAGTGCTTGAGTGCCTGTGTTTATACACTAAAATCTCCTAGACTTGAATGAAATGTTGCTTTCATCCCATTCAAGAGAAGAGAAAAATGCCAAGATCTGACTTGAATAACTTCACCGCCTCTCATGAATTTTAGGGATGAATTGCTCCACAGTGGCTGGAACTACAGAGGTCAGTGAGGGCTTACTTGAAAGCTTATGTGTTGCTGGTTAAGGATTTGAATGCCTAGCCATAGTTCAACTGTGAACAAATTACTCAAAGGTTAACTCATAGCAACAGTTTTACCCTATCTTTTATGTTTGCTAAAACCCTTCTTTGATGATATAAAGCAGTCCTAGTTAGCTATGGTAATCAAATCGAACATAATTGTTTAATAAGCACGGAGATAATGTACAGCACAGCCTCCCTATTCTAACATCAAAGAGTCTTCAAATCCGACTGTCACATTTAAACTGATTAGCCTAATTTCTGAAGATCTAAGGCACAAATGCTTTGTTTATTTCATGTATTCTGATTCGATATTCCATTTAACAGTAAAGATCAGCTGAAATTAGGTACAAAGGGACTTGTGGGGACATCTAGGTTAGGAGTCAATTCTTTCTGCTACTAAACTGATTGAGATTCAGAAATAAAATTGGTGGGAACACTACTGGGAGAAGGAAGGTAGGGCCTCATTCAGATACACATTTTTTTTGGTGTCTGTATCTGCCCCCATGGTGTTTATAGACACAGCTGCAAGTCAAAATTTGACAGTTGTGCAGGTACAGGTGTCCTGTCTGAACATACGCTGCCTGCATTCGGCATTGTACGCCCACTCTTGCATGCCAAATTTTGACATGTGTCTGTGTCTGTAAGGCCGCTGCATGTGCATCCATTTCCATAGGCTGCATGCATGCAGCTGGGAATGGATGCAGATGTAAATAAAAATGCCTTTTGCATGCAGAATGAGTGTCATGGCTCTGCCTGAATATTGAACTTCCTGTTCTGGAGAGACATGCCTTGGCACTGGCCACATGACCAGCCATTAAAATAAACCTATACTCCAGTTTTTAGATCTACAATTAAAGAATAGGTGCACATTTGTGTCTTAATGGCTCAAATTCTTCCTTGTAAACATTCATTGTAATAGAAATAAGGGATGACAGGTCCGCTTTATGGAGAGATCTGGGATCAATAAGACCCAAATCTCCTCTACCTTTAAAAGCAAAAGATCAAACATTTTTTTTTTCAATCTTTTGCTTTAAAAAAAAAAGTGTGCTCCCCCGTAGACCGGAAGTGACATCATGAAATCGCTTCAGTCCTTCAAACCCATAGAAGCAATCAGAGACAATCTGGTCTCTGGTCACCTCTATGGCCAGCTGCGCAACCCATCGGATCTTGGGCGCACCAGTAAGGCTTAATGAATACTACAGCTCCTAAACTTGAGTTTAGGAGCGTTTGCCATTTTTTTGCCAAAGCTCCTAAACTCAACTCCATCAAAGCCTATGGGGATGATTTACTAAAGGCAAAAAGACTGTGCACTTTGCAAAGTGCACAGTCTATTTGCCTTTAGTAAATCAACCTCTATGTGTCCATGTACACATAGGCTTTTACCAGAGTTTAGGAGATGCTGCGGTTAGGGGAGCTTCAGCCTCCCTCTCCTGAACGTGGAAGAATTCCGCTCAGGATACAAACATGTTGACTGCCGGCTGCAAACCGCTGCAAAATCTCAGTAAAATCGCCACGTGATTTTGCCCTATTTTGCGTTTCCCGCGAACGGTGGTCAAAGTAGGCTATGTGTACATGAAGCCTTAAAACGGTAAGCCCAAGAAACACCAGTTTTTCCCCTTCTTAAAGCGATCCAGCGGCTAATTAGCCACTGTGACCAATTTCATGGGAAAGCCAGTCGCCGGCTGAAAAAAATGAGATATCGGGGTTATGACCGATAGCTTCAGCCATAACCTTGGTAAACCACTTGCAAGCCGCAAGGTATATTTTTGTATTGTGGTTGGCAAATGGTTGACCTGGATAATATCTTGCAGGCTTGCCAGTATAATTTGCAGACTGCTTCATATTTGTACCCCAACCTGTAGATGGCACGAAAGTCACTTGCCTGTCACTCTGCATAGATGCCCATTACCTGCTGCATTCTCAGAGACTCCAGCTCTTTCTCCAGCCTGGTCCGTAGCCGCCTCTCTAGATGCTCTCTCTTCTCACCTGCTGCCTGGAGCTGGGTCAGAGCTTGCTGCAGCTTCTCCACCTCCTCCACGTACACCTGCTTTTTACGCAGCTAGAAGGGAAACAAGAGAGCGTCTGAAGCTAACATCCCAATTCAGTTCAATATCCACAACAGATAGAACAACTGGTGAAACTCCTCAACAGAAATGTATTGTTCCCCCATTTAGTAAGCTAATATTAGCATTCCAAAAGGCAAAAAATAAATGAGTAGCTAATGTTGAAAAAGAGTTTAGTAACGTGACCTGCATTCAACGTGTGGCATCAGAGGGCCACTAAATAATCCCTAATAGGGACACACATACCTTCTATACTTATACAATCCTTCTTTGTCCACCAATATTTATTTGAGGTTTAGCAATATGGTTCCCATGTCTTCTTATAAGAAAACTACGGAGCTGGCTGTAACTAGCTGATGAGGGAGACAAAGCCAGCAATGACCACCCCCCCCAACATGAATTATGGGCCCCTTAACATATCCTTAGTATAGCATTTCCTATTGTTTTTTCCTATAATGACAGCGCCTACATATTAAAGCCTAAGTTAATTTTTTTTTTAATCAGCACAAGGGTTGGTACTTACATTTAGAAGTATCCCTTGTGCTGGTGCTGGCTGTCCTAGTTAAAATCTTCACTTGTGGCTGTGGGTAGGGGGAGACAGTAAAAACAGGCAGTTGAGCTGCAATGGCAGCCAGATGGGGGTGTACACATCGAATAGTCACAATGCTTTGCTTTAAAAATTAGCACCCCCCCATTGCCTTAGGCAGGCAGTCCCGCTGCTGAATGCAGCCCATTCAAGCAAGTGGTATGGTATTTACAGGGTTAAAACTGGCAGTCAGAAGATGACATATCACCTCCTCCCCAACTGTCAAACGCCTCTGAAAAGCTATGCACCACAAATTGCTTTTCAGACATCTGGCAATATAAGCTGCACGTCTAAACGTAGCCTGGGTATTGCTTCAACTCAAATTAGGAACATAAATGCACCAACAAACTGATTTTTATTTAGGTCCCATTCTGACCTATATGTTGTGATACAACATGGTGTACACAAAACACAAGTGCCATGCGTTACCATGTGTTGCAGTGTGGTTCATTTAGGCTGGGTTCACACTAGTGCGAATTGGATGTGGGTCCCCCCCCCCCCCCCTCCGCATGACAGGAGATTGTGACCGGCTCTCTATGGAGCCGCTTCACACATCCCCATGGTGGCTGCGGAGCGCACTGCACAGAATTCCTGCGTCTTTGGCTCTATTCAGGGCCGAATTCAAGCAAACATTTGGCCCTGATTCGTCCCTGAAATGGAGAACAGAAATGCACCGGACCCCTGCTGCAAGCCGCATCCAGCAGCAGTGTGAACCCAGCCTGAGTGTGGTACCCCCCCCCCCCAATGCATAGATACCGCTGCTGCCAATGGACGTATGCCGCAGAGCATCACAGCACACATACTGGGCTTTCTGATTAACTGTAATACAAAAAAAAAAGGCTTTTTCGGCTAGAGGCTACTGGCAATGCAAGTTAAAGCATAAAATACGTATGTAAACGCAGGTCTTAAGGGGCCCTTAGTATAGTCACTGATGGCTTACAAAGGAGTATATAACCTGATATCAGACAATGTGCTGGTGAATTTTAAGCCTGCCCTTCTCCAGCAGAAATCTGTAAAAATAGAGCTTGTCCCGGGGTTACCTCTTCTTCCAGTTTGATGACTTTGGCCTGGGCATTACTCAGAGCCTGCTCTAAGATTTCAATGTGCCTCCTCTGATCCTCATTGGTAGTGCGCAGTGCTGCCAGCTCGCGCTCCAGGCTCTCCATCTCCTTCAAGTGCTCTTTGTCTAAAAAGGGGAAGAAACACAGAAGAGTTTCTCTCAGAATCCTGCTTGGAATTTGGGCCCCGGTCCAACTCACCTCTGGCACCAGCCTGAGGGGAGAGAAAAAAACAGAGCGAGAGCGCTGCAGATGTGGAGGTGACTATAGGCCTTGTGTGTTTCCTCGGCCATCGCCTGGTGAGCATCAGCAATAAGCAGCGCCAGGCCAGACTCTTGCGAGGACCCACGCTGCTTTCTGACATGTTATTTAAAGAGGAACCATGGCGTGTTTTTAGCGAATATACATTTTCTGATGTTACTGGAGATTTCCACAACACGTCTCTTTTGATGTGACTTCTTACAACATGGGACCTGACTGAACAACTGCTGAGAACACGGAATCAATCACCTAGTGCTTGTGTCAGCCCATGTACACGGCATATACTCTACATATTAAACATCTTCTTGCATGAGTAAAAAACACATCAACAGATTGAATAAAACACCTCAAACAGGCCATGGTGTTTTTTTTATTGGAGTTACCCAGTTCAATTAGTACAACATCATATATTATAACCAAAAGACTATCTATAGCGGCACAGGCCCAAAATTCAAAGAACTAAATAATCTACAACCCAAGTCCATTAAGTTGTATTCTAAAACACTACCCACTAATAACAACTGAGCAAGAAATACAGTGCCTTGAAAAAGTATTCATACCCCTTGAAATTTTCCACATTTTGTAATGGTACAACCAAAAACGTAAATGTATTTTATTGGGATTTTATGTGATAGACCAACACAAAGTGGCACAAAATTGTGAAGTGAAAGGAAAATGATAAATGGTTTACAATTTTTTTTTACAAATAATTATGTGAAAAGTGTGGCGTGCATTTGTATTCAGCCCCCTTTACTCTGATACCTCTAACTAAAATCTAGTGGAACCAATTGCCTTCAGAAGTCACCTAATTAGTAAATAGAGTCCACCTGTGTATAATTTAATCTCAGTATAAATACAGCTGTTTTGTGAAGCCCTCAGAGGTTTATTAGAGAACCTTAGTGAACAAACAACATCAATAAGGCCAAGGAACACACCAGACAAGTCAGGGATAAAGTTGTGGAGAAGTTTAAAGCAGGGTTAGGTTATAAAAAAAAAAATATCCCAAGCTTTGAACATCTCACGGAGCACTGTTCAATCCATCATCCAAAAATGGAAAGAGTATGGCACAACTACAAACCTACCAAGACATGGCCGTCCACCTAAACTGACAGGCCGAACATTCATCAGAGAAGCAGCCAAGAGGCCCATGGTAACTGTGGAGGAGCTGACCAGAAGGTGCTCTGGTCAGATGAGACCAAAATGGAACTTTTTGGCCTAAAAGCAAAATGCTATGTGTGGCAGAAAACGAACACTGCACATCCCCTGAAGAAGTCACGTGACCGTGACGTCACACGTAGGGACAGGACAGGCACTCTATGTTTGTTTTGCATCACAAGCTCGCTGCTCGTCAGATCTCCGCCCAGTACTGTTGATTTTAATGTGAGTACATGTGAGTTTTAATAAAGATTTGTACGTTTGCCAAACAATATTACACCATTGTGGGATCTTCCTTTTCTGATTTATCTGGGTGACCCTGGGACACTACTTGAAGGAATATACGCCCCTAAAGGAGATAAACCAGGATAGGATTGCATCACCACCATCTCCCACAGCTGGTTGATTCCATGGTTTTTACAACGAAAGGTTGCCATGCCTAATAGTGGCTAAATGCAAGTACCCCATTACCTTCAGGTAAGGGGCCACTGCCCACCAGTGTGTGCCGTGTTGCATGAAGAATAATCACCACTGTCACGTATACTTGGCACCAAGTGGATCACTTATATATATATATTTTGTGGACTTTGAATAGATGATTCTTTTCAAGTGGAGCACTGCTATTTTGCATGTGTTTTGCATGTATACTAATGTACTTTATATCACTCAGTTCTATTGAGACTGTCACTTTATGTTATGCACTATGAGCACTATTCACGTTGCATATATACACCTGGGTGTGTGCTGAGCCACACCAGGTGCATATCAGTCCAGTTAGAGACCAGTAATGCTCAAGTGAGTTGCTATCTTTATATATTTTGTGTACAAGGATTTGTTTATAAGCACTAGTCACTTTTCACATATTTGTGTGTTTGATTGTCATATCTAGCGCATTACCTGTATGATAGGTATATAGCTATACTCTTTGCTAGAAGTCATACCATCACTATATATATTGTTTATTATTGAGTCACATTTAGGCAGTAATGTTTTACTGTCTTATTCTTATATTTTAGAGACACCCACCATCACTGTGGTATCACATACAGAGTCATTGTTTACTTTAAGGATTAGCGCAACACCACATTTCTATTCATCTTTAACATAGCCAGGGGCAGAGGCTGTACCCTACCCGGTGTAGGCTGCTTTTCCTTACTTTACATATATTTTGGCTTCTCCTTTCTTCCCCCCCCCGTTTCACGATAGCGCAGGAATACTCTCTACCCTTTTTTGAACACTGCACATCAGCCTGAACACACCACCCCCACCGTGAAACATGGTGGTGGCGGCATCATGTTGTGGGGATGCTTTTATTCAGCAGGGATAGGGAAGCCGATCAGAGTTGATGGGAAGATGGATGGAGCCAAATACAGGGCAGTCTTAGAAGAAAACCTGTTAGAGTCTGCAAAAGACTTGAGACTGGGGCAGAGGTTCACCTTCCAGCAGGACAACGATCCTAAACATACAGCCAGAGCTTCAATTGAATGGTTTATATCAAAGCATATTCATGTGTTAGAATGGCCCAGTCAAAGTCCAGACCTAAATCCAATTGAGAATCTGTGGCCGCGATTAGCAGCAGGAGCCCTGCAGCCTCCCATTCCTTTCAATGGGGCTGGCACCCGCAGCTAATCAGGTGAGGTTTTTGCATGAAATCAGTGTCTGGCCCATTCGCAGGTGTTATATACAGTATATATCCTAAACTAGGCCAGTGATTAATTGTCACCAAGAGAACATATTATTTCTCTTATTTGACATACCAGAGTTTATATCCATTTAAACATAAAGTTGTATAAATGAATAATGTAACAATAAAAAAATGGTACAATCCTAGAGACAATTATGACTAGGAATTAATTTGTAAATATTATCTCATGACATATTATCATATAATAATATGTCATGAAGGTGGAAGATCTCACTCGGATTGGTCTAACAGCCCAGAGAAATACAAAGGCAGCTACTGCTGACCTCCCTCTTGGTAGTTGCCTGGAAGATATGCTGATGGTCCAACTTCAGTACTTTCTGAAGAACTTATTTTGAACAAGCATGCAGATAGTGAAGTCAGAATAATGATTTGCATTCTTGTTTTGGGTCAGAGACTTTGGAAGTACCGGGGTCAAAAGTGGCAGCCATATACAATATATTGTCCAAAATATTGTGACACCTGCCTTTACACGCACATGAACTTTAATGGTATCCCAGTCTTAGTCCGTAGGGTACAATATTGTCTCCCTCCCCCACCCCCTTTGCAGCTATAACACCTTCCACTCTTCTGGGAAGGCTGTCCATAAGGTTTAGGAGTGTGTCTATGGGAATGTTTGCCATTCTTCCAGAAGTGCATTTGTGAGGTCAGGCACTGATGTGGACGAGAAGGCCTGGCTCCCAGTCTGTGCTCTAATTCATCCCAAAGGTGTTCTATTGGGTTGAGGTCAGGACTCTGTGCAGGCCAGTCAATTTCCTCCACCCCAAACTCGCTCATCCATGTCTTTATGGACCTTTCTTTGTGCACTGGTCCAAATCATTTGGTGGAGGGGGGATTATGGTGTGAGGTTGTTTTTCAGGGGTTGGGTTTGGCCCCTTAGTTCCAGTGAAGGGAACTCTTAAGGCGTCAGCATACGGAGACATTTTGGACAATTTCATGCTCCCAACTTTATGGGAACAGTTTGGGGATGGCCCCTTCCTGTTCCAACATGACTGTGCACCAGTGCACAAAGCAAGGTCCATAAAGAGATGGATGAGCAAGTTTGGGGGTGGAGGAACTTGACTGGCCTGCACAGAGTCCTGACCTCAACCCGATAGAACAATACTTTTGACAATATAGTGTATATTTCTCCCAGCACAGGTTTACTTTAAGATACTTAATATACCTGTCACTGCTTTTCCCATGAGAAAGATCACACTTATTCTTTCCGTTTTGTAGGTGACCTTTTATGGGATCCATCAACTTGTCTGCAGGTAGCACAATATTGCTTGACGAGAAGCTCCAAACTATGCTAAAAAATGCTAAGCCTCATTAAACTGTCACACGGTGTGTTTCTGTAGAGTTCCCGCTAGCTAAATAACTAGCTATATATGCTCAGTATGAGAATCTAAAGCTGTCAGACACAAGGTGACCAAAGCACCCACCTAACTCCGCACAGATATACCAAGAGATGTGGATTACAAATGTCAGCCAGCTTTGGTCTTACACCTCACATAAAGGATAATGGAAGCATTTCAGAAAAAGTTATACACTTAAAAATGACATTTTAAAAAATTGTTCAGAATAACTTTAGGGATAGATTGGTAACCACTTCAATACCGGGCACTTAGACACCTTCCCGCCCAGGCCAATTTTCAGCTTTCAGCGCTGTCGCAATTTGAATGACAATTGCGCGGTCATGCTACATTGTACCCAGACAAATTTTTTATCATTTTGTTCCCACAAATAGAGCTTTCTTTTGGTGGTATTTGATCACCTCTGCGGTTTTTATTTTTTGCGCAACAAATAAAAAAAGACCAAAAATTTCAGTTAAAATTTTTTGTAAATAAGCACGTTTTCTCCTTCAATGACGGGCACTGATATGGCTGCACTGATGGGCACTGATACGGCGGCACTTGTGGGCACCGATGAGGTGGCACTGATGAGGTGGCACTGACGGGCACTGATGATGGGCACTGATAGGCGGCACTGATAGGTGGCACTGGTATGCGGCACTGATGGGCACTCATAGGTGGCACCGATGGGCACTCATAGGCGGCACTGATGGGCACTCGAAGGTGGCATTGATTGGTACATATGGGTGGCACTGATGGGTACTTATGGGTGGCACTGATGTGCACTGATAGGTGGGCACTGATGGGCACAGATGGGCACTGACAGGTGGCACCGATGGGCAATGACAGGTGGCGCTCATAAAACATATTGGGGGCATTGCTGGAACATAATGGTGCCAATCAGTGCCCATTTGTGGGCACTGATTGGCACAGATTGGGCACATGTGGATGGCCCTGGGGTACATACCTGGCCATCCACATGTTGCCCCTTCCCTGGTGGTCCTTGTGGCGATCCCTGGTGGTCCAGTGTGGTGATCTGAGGGGGGGCTGCGCTGATAAACAATCAGTGCAGACCCCCCCAGCCAGGAGAGCCACCGATCGGCTCTCCTCTACTCGCGTCTGTCAGACGAGAGTGAGGAAAAGCCGATCAACGGCTCTTCCCATTGACAGCGTGATCATGCGTGATTGGACACGGCTGATCACGTGGTAAAGAGCCTCTGCCAGAGGCTCTTTACCAAGATCGGTGTAGCGGTGTGTCAGGCTGACACACCGCTCCACCGATCGACGCGATGAGCGCCCCCGGGGGCGCGCAGCGGCATGTTATCCTGCTGGACGTCATATGACGCCCAGTCAGGATAACTGAACCACTTCCCGGACGTCAATCCGCTATAGGGCGGGTGGGAAGTGGTTAAAAGTGCAATACTGTAACATACAATGTACCACCCAAGCCTTAAGATCTTTAACCCTTTGTTAGGACACACAAGAGAGTGCAAAATCTGGTGCAGCTCTACATAGAAACCAATCAACTTCCAGTTTTTTTTTTTTTTTTGTCAAAGCTTAATTGAACAAGCTGAAGTTAGAAGCAGATTGGCTTCCATGCACAGCTACACCAGATTTTGCACTCTCCAGTTTTAGTAAATCAACCCTCCAGTATGCACACCTAGTTTACATCAGATAATGAAAATCTGCCAGCACAATACAAGCAGAGTAAATAATGTTAAACAACTTTCCCCAGCTCCCTTCGTAACATTACATAGAAGGGGGGAGCTTTGGTTTTAAAAAAGAGTGACTAAAAATCTAAGTAGCATTTTAAAAAAAAATTTTGTATGTAAATGGAAACCCGTTACAAATATAAAGCAGATGATCCCAATTTGGCTGCAAAGGTATAAATACACTTCACTTTCTATGTTTAGACATTTTGAAAATTATGTTTTATATTTTTAAAAAATGCATATAAAATGTTCAGATTTACCAATAAACATTTAATCCAGGGTGCACCATGGTACAGGTGTTGCAGAGTGTTGTGAGCTATGTAAGGCTGGCCATAGATGGAGCGATTTTCTTTCCTGCAGCACTGACTGTGTTGATGGATGAATCCTTCTGGTGGAGCCTTGTATTCTCCCAGCAGGGGGAGCTGTACTCGCCGTAATTTAACAACACCCCAAACGCACTGTTTTTGCCTGCGCTGGATCACATGGTACATGTGATCTTGTTGCAGTGAGTTATCAGAAGTAGCGCATGCTCTACTTTTGGTGCAGTGCAGTGCAATTTGAGCCTATTCAAAATGTATGGGCTCAAATTGCAGTGCACTGAACCGTATGTGAATCATACTGCACATTCCTGTGTGATTCCTAGTGTGAACTGGCCCTAAAGGGAGAATAAGGCACAGGCGTTTAACCATGCTGGGAATCCCAGCGGCAAGAACCTACTTCATGTGTGGGCTTAATGAAAAGAACTGACAGATCACCGTACTAACACAAGTGATGTTAGTGCAGTAACCTTCCCTGCCAAGCTATTGTGTTCTAGAACATACTGATCAGCGCTTGCAGCCATTGACTGCCAGTGCTAATCAGATGCCGGTTTTCCAGCATACCTGTTTGACAGAAGCCGGCTGTAAGACCGCCTTCTGCAAAGCAGACAGCTGTACACACGGGCTGAAAGTCAGCTGGTTCCTGCTGAAGCGACCATTTTTGGCCTGTGTGTACCCAGCATTTATCTTTCCCTCTAAATAAAAGCTGTGAGATGAGTAGGGAAGATGAGTCATTCAGCTGTGTGTGTAATTTGAGCTTTAACCTCTTGCCGACTGCCCACAGAATGGCTCCCCTGCGCGAAACGCCATCGCTGTATGGCGGCCGCTTTAAGGGGTATAGGAGGTGCGCGTGCGCACCCGCCGCATCACCAATGTCTGTGCCCGGCGACCGCGATGTCCGCCGGGCACCCGCGATCGCTCCCGACAGAGCCGGAAGGGAGATGTGTGTGTGTAAACACACACACATCCCCATTTTGGCAGGGGAGAGTAGACAGATCGTGTGTTCCTAGTATATAGGAACAACGATCGGTCTCCTCCACCAGGCAGTCCCATCCCCCCTACAGTTAGAACGCACTTAACGCCTTGATCGCCCCCTAGTGTTAACCTCTTCCCTGCCAGTGACATTTATACAGTAATCAGTGGCTATTTTTAGCTGTGATTGCTGTATAAATGTCAGTGGTCCCAAAAAAGTGTCCAATCTGTCCGCCACAATGTCACAGTCCCAATAAAAATCGCAGATCACCGCCATTACTAATAAAAAATAAATAAATAATAAAAATGCTATAAATCTATCCCCTATTTTGTAGACCCTATAACTTTTGCGCAAACCAATCAATATACGCTTATTGCGATTTTTTTTTTTTTTTACCAAAGATATGTGGAAAAATACATATCGGCCTAAACTGAGGAAGAAATTTGTTTTTTTAAAAAACATTTGGGGATATTTATTATAGCAAAAAGTAAAAAAAATATTGTGTTTTTTTCAAAATTGGCAGTCTTTTTTTGTTTATAGCGCAAAAAATAAAAACCGCAGAGGTGATCAAATACCACCAAAAGAAAGCTCTAGTTCTGGTAATAAAAGGACATTGTACGTTAGGGTACAACATCGCACGACAGTGCAATTGTCAGTTAAAGCGATGCAGTGCCGTATCGCAAAAAATGGCCCAGTCAGGAAGGGGGTAAATTCTTTCGGGGCTGAAGTGGTTAACTTATAAACAGGGTTTTTTTTTTTTTCAGAAAAGCATCTAAGATTTGCCCTATGAAAGATAGCCTACCTGCTAGCTAGGGGAAAAAAACATAAAAATTAAGAAAACATAAAATATATCTAAATGTATATTCTTTTTAATTTTGGGTAGAGTACGGTTAAAACATGTCAAAAAAGTTTTGCACTGTCTATTTCCTGTTAGTGAGTTTCCCTCACTTCCTGTCCTGAAAAGTTAGAGGAAATACTCCCTTAAGCAGCCCAAAGATTAGTCTTTTTTTCCCCCTTCAACCAGTGGGTTGAAGGAAAGAAAAAATGACCCAGTTCCTTCATCCACACATTCAAGGGAATCCTCCCTACTGAGTCACTGTATTCTGACAGTGGGGAGACTTCCCTGCCGCCAGAATACATTGAACAGTGCTGCCAGCTATGGCCTGTGGCACCGATCAAGCAGAAAGATACCGGTAAAACAACTTTGATCGACTTCTGTACAATCAGCCTGCCCTTATATGGATCAAAATTTGGCTGGTCCCTGCTGAACTAGCTGAATTTAGTTGTAACCTGCACAGGTATCATTGGAAGGTTTCTTCTCCTTTCCTGTTGTGGTGACAACTGTGAAATTTGCATTTCCAAACTTTTATTGTCTTGTGACAGGGTTCATTAACACAAATAGACAGGAGGAATCTCCCTAGGGGGGACAAGAGAATTCTCAAATGGCCTGCCTGGTTGAGGAAAGTATAGAACCCAAGGTGGTAAGCCAGGGAAAGAAGTCCTGCTGGAGGGGATGAAGCCTGCTCTCGGAGAATCCTTGTACTTCCTTTGGATGAAGGAGTATGGAGGAGTCTTGAGCCTATGTTGTTGAAGGTATCTGAAGCCCTAACCCTCACTCCCTGTGAGCCAGTGCAATAAATAATTAAAAAACAATAAATTGACTGGTGCCCTTTGTGGTCATAACTCTTTATTGCGGCCATGAATCCACCTTTGGGTAATGTCAGCCCACCTCTGCACTGGGGGTATTTCCTTTCTCCAGCCAGGAGGGTCGCTACATTTATTAACTTTAAATTTACCATGTAATATGAGGACCTGCCTAAACTATTTAATCAAGCTGTAATAAATTAGATAGGCCCTTGCACTACATAGTTATTAGTAGATCTAAAGGAGATTGTACAGTCAGATTGTAACATGTATGGTGAGCTTTAGGCAGCCCATAGATGAGCAGGTTGAATGAAAAAAAGACTTGATTCCCCCATCCATACATTCAAGGTGGATGGGGGAATCCTCCATGCTGAGCTACTGTACTCTTCCCTGCTGTCAGAATACAATGATCAGTGATGCCAGCTGTAGCTTGGCAGGTCGACCTCTGTGCAACCTCCCTGCCCATACATGGATCGAAATTTAGCCAGTCCCTGCAGAACCAACTGAAGTTCGATCCATGTATGGCCGGCTTTTACAGAAGAACTTCTCTATCCCCATTAAAGTCAATGGTGAGTCCATAGCAACGTCCCAGCTTTAGAAAAGGCCGCCCTTTGATCCCTACATTGAAACGAGCCAAACAGAAGGAAAGTATTTGGCTGCACATTAGAGAGCGGCCCTTCTATTGCCTGAACTCTGTTTTGTCAAGTCTAATTACATACTGACATTTCATATTGTTTCTCTGTTCATTCTGTCCAGTCAACACTGTGAAATGCGAAGTAATTAACTGTGCTGGAGGCGGCTCCATTGTAATCAGAAGAGCATTCAATCAAGGGGCTAATGAAAAACTCTTCAGACTCACTCTGCCTTGTTACTGGCTAGAAAACCAATACAACATTAATGAAAGGAGGTGGGAAGGGGGGAAAGTAAACATGTTGTGGTGGGACAACTCTGCCGCAGACGTAAGTAAAGAAAGTGACAATGGTGCCGGCTCATCTGCTTCTAATTGGGGGAATGTCTGCTGTACACAAGATCACAGGGAGAGCTTCTGAGATAACAGCAGCTGGAATGTGGACGGTTCCAATATACCAGGGGTAGGCAACCTCGGCTCTCCAGCTGTTTTTAAACTACAAGTCCCATGAGACATTGCAAGACCCTAATAATCACAGGCATGACTCCTAGAGGCAGAGGCATGATGGGATTTGTAGTTTCACCACAGCTGGAGGGCCGAGGTTGCGTATCCCTGCAATATACTATCACAGACAGTTAGTAAGGCAGATTAATGCCGGCCATACATGGATCAAAGTTCAGCCATTTCAGCAGGCACCATGTATGGGCAGGCTGGTTGTACACAAGTCGTTCTATCAATCAACTTGTGTACAACCAGCCTGCCCTGTATTTTTTTTTAGAATGATCAGTGCTGCTGACTATAGTTGGCAACATTGATGATTGCATTCTGATGGCGGCTGTCAGAATACAATACCACAACAGAAAGGATTCCCCACCCACCTCAAATTTGTGGATGGGGGAATCGGCTCATTTTTTTTAGTTCAATTACAGTTGAATGAAATAAAATGATTCATGTATGGCCAGCTGGCCATATCGGTTAGATTTTCATTTGAACATTTGTACAACCACACAGTACATTTAATCCACGACTGGTCTCCAGGCGCACTCTGGATTGCCATCTAATAGAAACCCTCATCTAATGTCTAAAGATGCCCTAAAAGTGCCTAAATATGTGCATTATCTTTAGAAAAAAGATGTCTGGGTTGCCATTTGGGGCCAACAAATATTTGCTTCATATATCTGAGAGTCAGGAAAGCAAGGTGACCATGCAACAAAGATGGCATTGTCCTGTTCATTCATTTTATGACCAGATGGAACTACAATCTTATGTCTATGGCCAGTGTATAACAACTATGGTCAATCATTATCATGGAACAGAGCGAATAGCTAGATTAGAGAACCTTGTCCAGTTGCTAATGTTCCCTGGCATCGAAACTGTTTGCATGTGGCTCTCCCTTCCTCCTCTATTGACCTAAACAGGAGCACTCATGCCAATACAATAGTCAAGGTAGACCAGGACAGAGAAGTGTTGGGAGTGGCCAGTTTATACTCTCTAAATGAGTAATTACATAATTCTCCAAAAGAATGATAAAAAATACCTAGTCATAATTCAGCAATGAGTAAGAATAAAGTTATTAGGGTATTTAGCGCTATCGCTCCAAAGTCAGCTGCCAATGTCATTTAGCATCCAAGTAAGTATAGCCAGATGCTGATGGAAAGATGGTTAAGTAATAAGATATATGAAAGACTGTGGACTGGGTTTTTTTACTGAAATAAAAACTGATAGTCTCTAGTTCCAGACACTGGGTGAGGGTTGAGAAGTAGTTAGACAGTACACGATCCCCAGGCAGATGTCCTGATTACAACTTTCACCAATCAGAGGACTCCACAGTTCAGATGAACAGTTTTAAGGCTACCACAACTGAGAGCTGATGAGCTTTATATGGTCACCTTCTGGAATCTATTACTTTTCAATTGGTCTCCAAGGATGGACTGTGTCATCTGAATGCTAATTCTGACAGATGGTAGCTTTGCTTTCCATTTGGGTTTATTTACTGTGATTCTGCCACTAGGAACAATCATCCCACTTGAAAACAATCGCTTGTAAATCACCCATGTAGTGTGGGTTCCAACACAGATAACTAATTTGTAAAACAAAAAAAGGGTTATATTGAATGGATGTATTGTTCTAACCATGGATAGAATTTCACTTGAGCCTGAAACTAAACGCACCCTGACCTAAATGTAATGTATGAAAATCGAGAGCCCTTAAACGGTATTTTAAAATGTAATCTAAAACTTAAAATTGAACGCTAGGCAAAGCAAATGTAATTGTTCGACAATGCCTTGCCTTACCCGAGTTTGACCATGATAGCTGTATCAGTGCTACTGATCCTTCCCAAAACCCCAATAAGGTACCGATTCCCTCTTTGTACAACCAGTCACTGTTGCCCAATGTCTATGAACAGGCAACCAGTTGTGAAACAACCATGCTGTAGTTAAGGCTTGTGGCCATTATGCTGTTTGCTGTTACATAGTCCTGGTCTTGTGGGGGTGGAGCCCGTCAATGCTTGCGACCACGATTTGCGGCCAAGGTGGTGGTGACAAGGATGTAGTGTTCAATGCAGCACATGGAGACACATCGGAAGAGATATGTGGTACCACACAAGACCCTCCCCTTGTGACACCATAGGTCCTTTTCTGTTGTTTTTTTTTCCCCTAAATTCCCTCTTTAAATTAAAAAAAAAAGAGTTATAGTGTTGAAGAGCATGGAAAGAAGGACTATTGGAATATTTATTAGGTGATCATTGAGTGAGGGCAGTACAGTGGCTTAGTATTTTGCACCTGTACCTTGCAGCAGTCCCTGACTCAAGTCCTAGTTAGCATACTATTTGCATAGGGTTTGCATACTGGTTGGTTAATTGGCCCTGGTGTGATATTTTACTGAGTTTGCCCATGATGGCTGGCTCACAAACAGTACTTAAAGCTCTTTGAGTCCCCAGGGAAAAAATGTTAAAGAAATATGAATTAATTAAAAAAATCGCTTTAACAAAACTTAACCATATCCCTAAGACCCCTTTCACACTGGGGCGGTTTGCAGGCGCCATTGTGCTAAAAATAGCGCCTGCAAACCGACCCGAAACAACCGCTGCTTTGTCTCCAGTGTGAAAGCCCAGAGGGCTTTCACACTGTAGCGGTGTGCTAGCAGGACGGGAAAAAAAGTCCTGCTAGCAGCATCTTCGGAGCGGTGAATACACCGCTCCTGCGCATTGAAATCAATGGGGCAGAGGCGCTTTGCGGTGGTTTTTAACCATCTCTCGGCCGCCAGCGGGGGGGTAAAACGGCCCCGCTAGCAGCTGAATAACCGACGGTAAAGCGCCACTAACAACAGCGGCGCTTTACCGCCGACGCCGCCCCGCCCCAGTGTGAAAGGGGCCTAACCTAAAGGTAAACTCCAGGCAGATATAAAAACTGTATTAATAAAAATCATGCATTATTGCTTTTCATAATGCTCTCGTTCTCACTTTGCAACCATGCTTAGAGAAAGGAAGAGCAGAGGGGTGACCCCATCAGTGTTCTGTTGCTCCTTTGCTGCCCAATTAACTGATGGAGTAGGCTAAGGACCAAGCTATATTTAATAGATGCAGTGCAGAAAAGTGAGGTGTGTTTCTATCTGGGAGGGATGTTTAGCAACATGAGTGTCTGAACCAAATTACAAAAATTTTAGGAGGCCAATCACATATACTGTACGTATTTCAGCTGTGTATTTTGGTGTTAGCCTAGATTTCAGACTTAACCAACATGTAACCGTAACCTTGAAAGTGAACTCCAATAAACTTGAAAATTCTTCTTTCAGTGGGAGAACGTAAAGGGTTGACTGCCTAGCGGGCATGGAAAAAAAGATTACCCAATCCACCCAATCCTCTGATCCTCCATGCTGCTAGACCAGTCCTTGCTGGAGGGGACAGTCCACCACCGAAGCATGGGGCAGAGCTATCTACCAGGAGAGCAGAGGTTCAGGTAACTAAAATCGTTTTTTCTCTCCCCTAGACCTAATCAAACAGTTAACCCTTGCTCTGCAGGCAACACCCCCACTGTAAAGGAAGGAATTTTTATTTTTCCCGGCATTGGGCTTTAACCTTACTGGGTAGAAAGTATTGCCGTGCTGCAATGAACAGTGTTGTACCTTTGGTGTAGAATCCAGCTGCTTCCTTTTCGCAGTGCTTTATAATTTTCCTTTACTTTGTAGGGATCTGCAAATAACAGAACGGGCATTTCCTCCAGCCCGTTACCTGGTGACTCTAAGCTTAGTCACTTTTCCAGGCCCAGTATTTACAAAATGTTTTTTACTGCCAAGTTATGAGTCACACTGTACTTCTCCCCCCAACAAACCGGCTAAAAGATTATTCCTTAGTGGAATCTCATCATACCAGGTCTATGTATGGAGAGTCAGATGAGCCGTCACATGACCTTCACAGTCTTCTACTGAGGGTCATATGACTTTGGTTAGTTGATTAAACACTCAACAAATGAATCCAATTTAAATGCTAAAATAATTTTGTCTGAATGGAGCATTCTGTTATGGTGTTCAGAATTTCTGAGCAGGAAGCTGGCACTGCAGATATCTCTCTAAGTGTACGTGATCTCATGAATGAATCATGCGATGAAACTTAATTGTGTTAAAATATCATTTTTTTGTTATTAAATTATGCCACTGCTACCATAAAGGGACTTTCCATGCACTGCACTACATGTGAAAGAAAGAGTTAGTTCTTGGACATTTTTTTTTTAAATCATAAAGCCTTTAGGGTATTTTGGAGGAGCCCTGCCACCTATACTATTCGCTGTCAATCTAGCTGTAATTACAGAATACTTTATTAATCTCAAAGGGAAATTGGGTGATTGTAAAATTAAATTAGTAACTAAGAGAACAAGGAAGGCACACAAACAAGTTAAAAGTTAAAGTTAAATCTGCTCATATTTTTCCTTGCCTGGCTCCTCCTTCCCCTCCTCATCAACACGCTAATGACATTTTTAAAATAACACCCTTCTGTTTTCATTACATACCTTATTTTGGACTCAATGATGTGATCACCATTTGTTTATTGTACACAAATAAATGTTGCTTCACCTATCCCTTTAAATGTGCATAGTGATTATAACCTCTTGCGATAAAAATAAAAGTGCAAACATACACAATCCAAAACTTCTTTGGTGTCCCAATGGGTGTACTGCTGATCAACATAAAAGTAAAACTTACTTAGTGTCTCAACAGGTGTACTACACAATATATGTATAGTAATAAACTGATCACATCCAAACCATAGTGTACAAAATATTAAAATAAAAATATATCTAACAAAAATGATTGTGTCCTTCTCAATCCGAATTATAATATTGGGGGTTATTTACGAAAGGCAAATCCACTTTGCACTACAAGTGCACTTGGAAGTGCAGTCACTGTAGATCTGAGGGGGACATGCAAGGGAAATAAAAAACAGCATTTTAGCTTGCACATGATTGGATGATAAAATCAGCAGAGCTTCCCCTCATTTCAGATCTACCCCTCAGATTTAAAGTGACTGCACTTCCAAGTGCACTTGTAGTGCAAAGTGGATTTGCCTTTCGTAAATAACCCCCATAGTTCGTAATACACTTAAATGATCCACACTTTGTGCCGATTTGTAAGAAAAATATTTAGTGACTCCCATCATCGTTCAATATTACGTTCACCTCCACGTTTCACCTGTCATGCCCAGGTCAAATCATGCTTTCCCCCACTCTGGGCTACAAGAAATAGGCTCCTCCGTACTCCTCCAATGGACTCCTAGATGTCCTGGGCTGCTTCACACATTCCTTTAAATCCGCAGTCCCACTACTGCATAGAAACTCATGCGACAGAATGCATCCTCATAGTGTAGTAAGTAGTATAAAACATTTATCAAAATATTTCAGCACTTACATATTAGTTTAAAACCAACAGCTTGACAATTATAGTGGGGCTTGAAGACACCCACGCCACGTTTGGTTTCCGGTAACGTCACCCGGCTCAACCCAACGAGTGTCGTCACGGTCACGTGACTTCCTCAGGGGTTTCATATTTTTAATAAATGTTTTATGCTGCCTACTACACTATGAGTATGCATTCTGTCGCATGAGTTTATATACAGTGGCGGGCCCGCGGATTTAAACGGCCATACACTCCAATGTGTGAAGCAGCCCAGGACATCTAGGAGTGCATTGGAGGAGGAGTACGGAGGAGCCTATTACTTGTACCAATGTGGAGAAAGCGTGGTTTGACCTGGGCATGACAGGTCTAATGTGGAGGTGAGTGCAATATTGAATGGTGGTGGGAGTCACTGAAGATTTTTCTTACAAAACAGCACAAAGTGTGGATCGTTTAAGTGTATTACGATATATATCACAATTTGGATTGAGAAAGACACTTGGAGAGTTGCACAATAATTTTTTTAGATTTATTTTTATTTCAATATTTTGTACACTATGGTTTGGATGTGATCAGTGTATTACTATACATAAATTATGTAGTATACCTGTTGAGACACATAGGCCTCATGTACACGGCAGCTGGTAAACGGACGTTTAGGAGCAGTTGGGCATTTTTCTCAGCAGCCCCTGATCTCTCCTCTATGTTATCTTATCAATACATGTACACAGAGTCGTTTACAGTAATTTCTAGGCAGTTGAGTTTAGAAGCATTTTTGTTAAAGCAAAAAAATGCGTTTAGGACGAATGTTCAACGACAAATGTTTGTAACAGCTTGTAAACGCATGTAAACATTTATAAACGTTTTCATTCATAGGCGTTTTTAATGGGGAATCATTTCTCACCATTTGTAATGGTAAAAAATAGTTTTTCTAGATCCATTGAATATTGTGGGCTTTGGGGGGGGGGGGGGGGGGGAATTTTCCCATTGCAAATTCCTCATTAAAACCGCTTCTAAACGAAAATGCGGCATGTAAAAGTGGCAAAACAAAAGTTTACGGTTACTAGCTGTCATAGTTTAGAAGAGGTTATCAAACATCCAGTGTACATGAAGCCTAATGCCGCGTACACACGGTCGGACTTTTCGTCTACAAAAGTCCAACGGACGCTGACGGACTAAAGCTGGCTGGTAATCCGATCGTGTGTGGGCTTCTCCGGACTTTCAACTGACTTTTTTAGCCTCAAATCCGACGGACTTTAGATTTGAAACATGCTTCAAATCTTTACGTCGTAAGTACGACGGACCCCGAAATCCGCTCGTCTGTGTGCTAGTCCGACGGACAAAAACCCATGCTAGGGCAGCTATTGGCTACTGGCTATGAACTTCCTTATTTTAGTCCGGTGTACGTCATCACGTACGAATCCGTCGGACTTTTGTGTGGTCGTGTGTAGGCAAGTCCGTTCGTAAGAAAGTCTGCCGCAAGTCCGCCGAAGGTACGTCGGAAGTATGTCGGACAGGCTGTCGGACTTTTGTAGACGAAAAGTCCGACCGTGTGTACGCGGCATTAGGCTCCATGCACACTGGGCTTAAAAAAAACTCTAGTTAACTTGGCAGAAAAAAACGCTCATATAGAACATTTTTTGTACAAAGTTTAGACGAGTTCAGGAGAATTAAGTTTTTTTCTGCCAGTAAGCTCCAAATAGAAACGCAAACCAGAATTTTTTTTTTCCTTCCTCTAAGGCCCCTTTCACACGGGACGGATCCGTGTTGATCCGCCCCGTGTTTATCCGCTGCTCAGCGGGGATCGCTCCGTTTTCCCCAGCTGAGCAGGCAGATGACAGGGCGGGACCCGCACACTGTGCAGGGACCGCCCTGTCAGATCTCCGCTCTCCCCTATGGGGGATCGGAGGAACACGGACCGTCTGTCCGTGTTCATCCGATCCGCTCTGCAGACGGATAGAAAAATAGGATTTTCTTCCGTCCGCAGAATCGGACGAGAGCGGAGCCGGACAACATCGGGTGTTAGCGGATGTACATCCGCTGACACCCGCTATCCCATAGGGATGCATGTATGTCCGTATTTCATCCGAAAACGGATGGATGAAATACGGACATACTGTCCGCATGTGTGAAAGGGGCCTAAGGCTGGGTTCACACCTAATACTGATGTGTCTCCCAGCAGGGGTCTTGTGCTTCCTGGTTCACTGTTTCAGGTCTGATTTGAGCCCAAATTTTTTGGCTGAATTCGGACCTCAAAGGGACCAAAAGACGCACCGGAGCCACAGCGGAAATATGTGAACCGGCTCCATAGAGAGCCGGTCAAAATCTCCTGCCAATGCGAATTTGGTGCAGGGAACCCGCATTCAATTTGCAATGGTGTGAACCCAGCCTCAATGTTGAGCTGAAAATATGCCTGTAATCATCCAAATGTGCATGGACACATAGGATAACATTGAGTAGCTTCTACAGGCAGAACACAAAACTCCTGTAGAAGCAGCAATTTACATAATTCATAAAGGTCCATAAATATTGGGACATCGACACAATTCTAATCTTTTTGGCTCTATAAACCACCACAATGGATTTGAAATGAAACAAACAAGATGTGCTTTAACTGCAGACTTTCAGCTTTAATTTGAGGATATTTACATCCAAATCAGGTGAACGGTGTAGGAATTACAACAGTTTGTATATGTGCCTCCCACTTTTTAAGAGACCAAAAATAATGGGACAATTGGCTGCTCAGCTGTTCCATGGCCAGGTGTGTGTTATTCCCTCATTATCCCATTTACAAAGAGCAGATAAATGGTCCAAAGTTCATTTCAAGTGTGCGATTTGCATTTGGAATCTGTTGCTGTCAACTTTCAATATGAGATCCAAAGAGCTGTCACTATCAGTGAAGCAAGCCATCATTAGACTGAAAAAACAAAACAAACCCATCAGAGAGATAGCAAAAACATTAGGTGTGGCCAAATCAACTGTTTGGAATCCATTGTGGTGGTGTATAGAGCCAAAAAGATTAGAATTGTGTCAATGTCACAATATTTATGGCCCTGACTGTATATGTGATGGATCAGAACACAATAGTCTAAGTTGGTGAAGTAAAATTAGAAAAATATATACAAAAAACTATTTTTCAGAAATAAAAAACTGATAATTGGCATGTGCGTATGTATTCACCCCCTTTATTATGAAGCCCATAAATAGTTCTGGTGCAACCAATTACCTTCAGAAGTCACATAATTAGTGAAATGATGTCCACCTGTGTGCAATCTAAGTGTCACATGATCTGTCATTACATATACACACCTTTTTGAGAGGCCCCAGAGGCTGCAACACTTAAGCAAGAGGCACCACTAACCAAACACTGCCATGAAGACCAAGGAACTCTCCAAACAAGTAAGGGACAATGTTGTTGAGAAGTACAAGTCAGGGTTAGGTTATAAAAAAATATCCAAATCTTTGATGATCCCTAGGAGCACCATCGAATCTATCATTACCAAATGGAAAGAACATGACACAACAGCAAACCTGCCAAGAGACGGCCGCACACCAAAACTCACGGACCGGGCAAGGAGGGCATTAATCAGAGAGGCGGCACAGAGACCTAAGGTAACCCTGGAGGAGCTGCAGAGTTCCACAGCAGAGACTGGAGTATCTGTACATAGGACGACAATAAGCCGTATTCTCCATAGAGTTGGGCTTTGTGGCAGAGTGGTCAGAAGAAAGCCATTACTTTCAGCAAAAAACAAAATGGCACATTTTGAGTTTGTGAAAAGGCATGTGGGAGACGCCCAAAATGTATGGAGGAAGGTGCTCTGGTCTGATGAGACTAAAATTGAACTTTTTGGTCATCAAAGGCGCAAACCCAACACATCACATCACCCAAAGAACACCACCCCCACAGTGAAACATGGTGGTGGCAGCATCATGCTGTGGGGATGTTTTTCAGCAGTCAGGACTGGGAAACTGGTCAGACTTGAGGGAAAGATGGATGGTGCTAAATACAGGGATATTCTTGAGCAAAACCTGTACCACTCTGTGGGTGATTTGAGGCTAGGAAGGAGGTTCACCTTCCAGCAGGACAATGACCCCAAACACACTGCTAAAGCAACACTTGAGTGGTTTAAGGGGAAACATGTTAATGTGTTGGAATGGCCTAGGCAAAGCCCAGACCTCAATCCAATCTGTGGTCAGACTTAAAGATTGCTGTTCAAAAGCGCAAACCATCCAACTTGAAGGAGCTGGAACAGTTTTGCAAGGAGGAATGGGCAAAAATCCCAGTGGTAAGATGTGGCAAGCTCATAGAGACTTATCCAAAGCGACTTGGAGCTGTGATAGCCGCAAAAGGTGGCTCTACAAAGTATTGATTTTAGGGGGGTGAATAGTTATGTACATTGACTTTTTCTGTTATTTGTCCTATTTCTTGTTTGCTTCACAATAAAAAAAAAATCTTCAAAGTTGTGGGCATGTTCTGTAAAGTAAATGACGCAAATCCTCAAATGTTAATTCCAGGTTGTGAGGCAACAAAACACGAAAAATGCCAAGGGGGGTGATTACTTTTGCAAGGCACTGTAAATCAGTACCATATGATGTTTATTATTGATTTGTACAATTTTATCATGTTGTTATAATAAAATATATAGTTTTTATTAACATTTTTGGTCTGTCCATCAAAAACCCATGAGGGGTTTTACCATGCTATATGCACCAGGTGTTTCTTGTCAATCTGCTTCTACTTTGTTATAAAGTTGAAAAACCTAAATAGAGAATTACTGTACATTTAAAAAAAAGACGTTTTATCAATTTTCTGCTGAATTTGAACACAGGTGTGCATGTCCAGCAAATGACACATAATGGCACAGTAGAACTACCCAGCATGCAGATTCTTTAATAACTGTCAAGTTCTGCTTCCCTGTGGTTGTTTTTTAAACCACAGGTCCCATCATTCCTAGCTGGAAACCTTTAGTCTGTCTAGGTCTGATTTACAGTTCTCCATTTCAAAAACAAGATGAAAGTGATAAAATAATCCTCCCCGTCTGCGCGCTATTGTTTTGCTTCCTGTGCATTCAGCTCGGATTTATATTACAGCATTTAAGAGAAAGTCTCAATTCAAATTCTTATCGGGGGGATCTAAAAACACAGCACTCACTTTTCAATGTGTAGTGGCCCTCTTCCGATGTCTCCTCGTGTCCATTATACTCTCTGTTGGCCAGCTGCCTGTTGGCAGTTTCCAGACGATCTGCACAAAGACAGGAAACAAGATGGAGAGATCAGCGGCTGCAGCGAGGGATCACTGACCCTGCAGACAAATGGGACTGAAAACAGAGCTCATGTGCTACAGTATAGTGAAAGCACCATCCACTTTCATTGTTGTGAAGTTATATTGGTAAAAACACATCTTCATCAAACTCTCATGAACTACAGTTTGGCTTATAATAAAGCATTATTAAAGCGCAGCCCTTGCTTTTGGATATCTATATATATATTTTTTTTCTTTCCTACCTTTTTAGAAGTACAAAGTGTACTTCTGTCCTAGCCTGGCCGCAACGAAGTTCGCCATGTTCTCTTCTGCAGGAAGCCCTCCTCCTTCTCCCTCGCTGCCTTCTGGGACCAGTGTGTGTCCCAGAAGACGAAGTGGCCATTTACAAAGTGCCGCACGACTCGCAAATGTGCAGTAGGAAATCGGCTGTGCAAACTAAAGGCTCCACTGCCGGTTTCCCTAATGCCGCGTACACAGGAGCGGACTTTTTGACCAGACTGGTCCGACAAACTACCTGACGGACTTTCGACGGACTTCCGACGGACTTTCTGAATGAACACGGACTTGCCTACACACAATCACAACAAAGTCCGACGGATTCGTACGTGATGACGTACGACCGGACTAAAATAAGGAAGCGTCGGTTTTCGTCCATCGGACTAGCATACAGACGAATGGGCTTTTCAATAGGAACTGGGTCCGGCGGAGTTCTGACATAAAGATTTGAAACGTTCCAAATCTAAAGTCCGTCAGATTTTACACCAAAAAAGTCCCCTACAGGTCCGATGAAGCCCACACGTCCGTCAGACCAGTCCGGTTGAAACGTCCACTCGTGTGTACGCGGCATTGGTTGTAATGGTGATGCCTGCACCCGAGCTAGTGGTTGAATCGGCCTTGGGGGGGGGGGGGGGGGCGACATCGCGGGCTCCCTGGACAGGTAAGTGTCCTTTTTAAAAGTCAGCAGCTACAGTACTTTTAGCTGCTGACTTTTAAAAAAAACGTTTTTGCGGCTGGAACTCCACTTTAAAGAATCCTCTGGGCCAAATCAGGGTAAGCATTCTTCCTGACCTTGTAATTTTGGTTTAAAATCTGAAACTTGCCCTAAATACTTAGTAAAGTATAGCCTAAAGTCAAAACTTTTTTTTTTGTTTTGGATAGAGTGGAGAGGGATTAGAACACTTGTCAGTTTGTATTGCTGTCTGTGCCCCCATTAGGGAGATTCACCCTCTCCATTTGTCCCATTTACCATTATAATTGAAAGTGCAAGTAAAAAAAAAAATTACCCCATGTTTGGGCTGTCCCCAGAAAAATAATAGAGGGGAAATCTTCCAATGGGGACACTAGTACTGTTGACCTGGGGGTTCCCAAGGGATTCCCTTTTTTCACAGGAATTTCCTCTCACTTCCTGTTTGGCTATGGGACAGGAAGTGAAGGAAAATCTCCACAATGGGACACAGATGACGAAAAAAAAAATTACAGGGGTTGTAATCCTCCCTTACTCTATCCAAAATTGTTTAAAAAGTGTTGCCTATATGTCTACTTTATAGTGTTACTAAATCCAGTACCCTGTATTCACTATATCTGGTCTCCCACAGTACACAGAACATGGAGATGCAATTGTTTTAGTAAATATAAACTGCTAAATACCTTTTCTCATCAGCAGTATATAGCAGTCTTGTAACTTCTATCCGTGTCTGGTTAAAGCTTGTGGGAGGAGTTTTTATTTTACTCTGACTGTCCTATGAGGACCTATGCAGGACCCCTGACCCTCTGTCTGGACAGTGCTGATTGGCCCTGTGCCAATCACATGCACTCTCCCAAAAAAAGAAAAACCTCTCTAGCAATACACACCAAACCAAGCATGTGCAGCTTGCCCTCAAGGATCTGTTCTATCAGGAGATGGATTGGGGGCAGTGGAAGAAGGGAATGATCAGAGAAGACAGGATCAAACAGCCTTTTTACACAATGCAGAGGATTAACCCTTTAGGTTCCACAGTGAGTATAACAAGCATCCTTTACTGCATATACAGGCTGATTTTACTGCTGTGGGTTTAGTAACATTTTAAAGTGATTGTAAAGCTTTTTTTTTTTTTAAACAACAAACGTCATACTTACCTCCACTGTGCAGCTCATTTTGCACAGAGTGGCCCCGATCCTTGACTTCTGGGGTCCCCTGGCAATGCTGGTAGCTCCTCCCTGCATTGTATAACCCCCTAGGAGAAGCGCTCTCCCGGGGGGGGGCTACCTTGCGGGCGCGCTCATTTGTGTCCATAGTCACAGAATGCCGGACTCGGCCCCACCCCCTGGTGTCCGCGTCATTGGATTTGATTGACAGCAGTGGGAGCCAATGGCTGTGCTGCTATCAATCTATGCAATCGAGAGCCGAGACAACGGGCAGAGGGAAAGAGTGCGTCTCTGGCGTGGGAATTACGGGGCTCAGGTGAGTAAAACTGTGGGGCTGGTCAGTGACAGAAGTTTTTTCACCTTAATGCATAGGAGGCATTAAGGTGAAAAAACATGAAGGTTTACAACCCCTTTAAGGCTAGGTTCACATCGGTGCGATGTCAGACATTGCATGTTATTCAAACCACACTGCTGTCCATATCACATGCGATGTCTGTGCGATGCGAACAGATTGTATGGCTGAATTCGCATCGCATTCGGACGAAAGTCGCGCTGGACCCTTTTTTGGTCCGCACCAGAACCGGATTGCATGAGTGTTCACACCCATGTGAATTGATTCCTGTCCGAATTGACAGTTCGTACTGCGATATGTTAACCGATCTGGGGGTGTCATTAACTTTGTATTGACACTCCCAGCGGTTCGCATATGACAGTGTGAACTGCCGCAGTGGATTCGCAGGGTTCCCGCATCGCACCATTGTGAACTGAGCCTAAAGAATAAGTTCAAGCACTACCCAAACATTACTGAATAGCAGTAATTACTAAAACAACAAGATTATATGGCATGTAAGAAATCAGCTGTACCTCTCAGATCCAGATTAAAGTCATGCAAGCGTCGGATTTCAGCTTCCAGTTTGTTCTTCATGGCTTTGTCCAATGTCTCCCTCTTTGTGGAAGACTTCACCAAACTCTCATAGGCTTCTGAAATCTTCTGGATTTCTGTTTCAAACTGGGAAAAAAAAAAATCATTACGTCACCGAATGATGAGGTACAACCCCAATTCCAAAAAAAAAAAAAAAAAGGGACGCTGTGTAAAATCTACATAAAAACAGAATGCAATGATTTGCAAATCTCATAAACCCGTATTTTATTCCCAATAGAAAACATCAAATGTTTAAAACTAAGAAAGTCATTTTAACCACTTGCTTACTGCGCACTTATACCCCCTTCCTGCCCAGGTCAATTTTCAGCTTTCAGCGATGTCACACTTTGAATGACAATGGCGCGGTCATGCTACACTGTAACCACGTGAAATTTGTATTTGTTTCAAAGCTTTATTTTGGTGGTATTTAAGCACTACTGAGTTTTTTATTTTTTGCTAAACAAACAAAAATATTTTGAAAAAAACAAAAAACAAAACATTTTTGTTATAAAATTTTGCAAACAAGTAATTTTTCTCCTTCATTGATGTGCGCTGATGAGGTTGCACTGATAGGCACTGATAAGCAACACTGAAGGGCACGGATAGACGGCACTGATAGGTGACACTAATGATGATACACTGATTGGCAGCACTGATGGGCACTGGTTAGCAGTACTGGTGGGCATTGGTAGGTGGCACTGATGGGCACTGGCTAGCAGTGGTGGGCACTATTTAGGAGCACTGGTGGGCTCCTTTTTTATAAAAGCTTGTTATCTGCTTTATTCTTTTCTCCTCATGCTGCTAGCGTGATTAAAAAAAAAAAGCCGATAACCGGCTTCTGTTTACATTGTGTGATCAGCTGTCATTGGCTGACAGCTGATCACGTGGTAAAGGGCCGTGATTGGCCCTTTATCCCGATTTGTGATCACCCAAGTCCCAAAAACTCGTTGATCACAGAGCGTGCCGCAGAGGGCGCACGGGCAGCGCGAGCATGGAAGGACATCCATGGATGTCCTGCCGGCATTTTAAAGAGGTTGTAAACTGCTGGACGTTTTTTTTCCCCCTGCAAGGTAAAGCCATATTGTGCTAGTATGCATCGCATACTAGCACATTATGTTAAACTTACCTTAAAACAAATCCCTCCCACGTTAAGATGTCAGAGCTGGAGGCCGCTTCCATCTTCACCCGTCTTGCTTCTGGGTTCGCGGACTTCGTACATGTATTGTAAATATCTCCTGAACGGTGCGCGTTTAGGAGATATTTACACTACCTATAGGTAAGCCTTATTATAGGCTTACCTATAGGCAATAGTCATGCATGGAAGTTAACTTCCACTGTAAGCCCGTGCTGTAGCCGTCTTTTGGCTATAGCACAGGCACAAGGTGGTTAAGAAAAAAAAAGAGGTAACTTTGAAATTAATGGCAGCAACACATCTCAAAAAATGTTAGGACAGGGTCATGTTTACCATCGTGTAGCATCCCCTCTTTAACAACACTCTGTAAGTCCCCATTCACACCTCAGTGTTTTGTAGCTTGAAGATCCAAAACACTGGAGGAGAAAAAAATCTATTATGCCGCGTACACACGGTCGGACTTTTCGTCTACAAAAGTCCAACGGACGCAGACGGACTAAAGCTGGCTGGTAATCCGATCGTGTGTGGGCTTCTCCGGACTTTCAGCAGACTTTTTCAGCCTCAAATCCGACGGACTTTAGATTTGAAACATGCTTCAAATCTTTACGTCGTAACTACGACGGACCCCGAAATCCGCTCGTCTGTGTGCTAGTCCGACGGACAAAAACCCATGCTAGGGCAGCTATTGGCTACTGGCTATGAACTTCCTTATTTTAGTCCAGTGTACGTCATCACGTACGAATCCGTCGGACTTTTGTGTGGTCGTGTGTAGGCAAGTCCGTTCGTTAGAAAGTCTGCTGCAAGTCCGCCGAAAGTCCGCCGGAAGTCTGTCGGACAGGCTGTCGGACTTTTGTAGACGAAAAGTCCGACCGTGTGTACGCGGCATTATTCTCTGTGGAGTTGGTTCACATCTCCACTGCAAGTCGCCTGAAGCCAAATGGTTGAAGCTCAAAAAAGTTCTGGAGCTTTTTTTGTAGCTCGAATAGGGGAGATTGGTACATTTTTTAAGCAGTTTTGTTCCATAGAAATGCATGAAAACACTTAATTTGAGCTTTTTATTGTGCGTTGCTCTGCTCAAATGCAATAATGAAATAAAAATATATCATAATTAATAAACACAATTTAAAAAATAAAAAAATAAAGAAACCCAAACCCTTAACCCTAATATTAACCCCTAACTCTAATCCTAAACCATAACCCTAATATTAACCCCAACACTAATATTAGAGTTGGAAATATTTTTATTAAGTCAACATTTGAAACATGCAGTCCTGACACAACAGTAATGAAGTACAACAGCAAGTCAGCTCAATGGCTATCGCCCATAGCATGACAGATGCAACCCAAAGGTACATCATAGAGACTGTGTGTAGTGTCATAACAGAGGAAGCAGGTTGAGTAATAACCAAAATATGGCATGGACCATTATCCAATCTCCAACACTAATCTTAACCTTTAACCCTAATCCTGAACCCTAACCCTACAAAATAAATAAGTAAATAAATTAATGAATTATCCTCTAACCTTTAAACCCTATCCCTTAACTCCTTACAAAAAAAGGAAAAAAAACAATAATAAATAGTGGATGAAAAAGCCGAAAAACATAGCAACAAATAATGAAACATATGATATTTTTCTCTATTGACTAATTAAAAAATGCCAAAGCTCAAAAACGCTGTAAGAACTCTGTACACAAACGCTCAAAAACACGCATACAAATGCTAGAAAAAAACCTGAAAAAAAGCTCAAAAACGTGACACTCAGGTATGAATGCAGCATTATCATCTGGGAACTGAGGAGACCGGTTTCTGGAGTTTTGGGAGAGGAATGTTGTCCCATTCTTGCCTGATATAGGATTCTAACTGCTCCACAGTCCTGTTTCTTCTTTTTGTTTCAAGATGCACCATGCGGAACACCGCTAACAATCTTACCATTAGGAGTGTGAATAATTAACCACTACTCCCTAAATATGGTCTTCAAGACAATTTTATATAGGCCTTACCCTACCCATTAGCCATATTACTAATTTACCATAATCGTCTGCAGTTGGCATAGTTGATGCCTTTTTAGCCTTCAGTTTTATTGCTGTTAAGCAACAATTATTTGTTGTCCTAATGCAGGGTCCTTCTTCCTGTGTCCTAATGCAGGGTCCTTCTTCCTTTGTCCTAATGCAGGGTCCTTCTTCCTTTGTCCTAATGCAGGGTCCTTCTTCCTTTGTCCTAATGCAGGGTCCTTCTTCCTTTGTCCTAATGCAGGGTCCTTCTTCCTTTGTCCTAATGCAGGGTCCTTCTTCCTGTGTCCTAATGCAGGGTCCTTCTTCCTTTGTCCTAATGCAGGGTCCTTCTTCCTTTGTCCTAATGCAGGGTCCTTCTTCCTTTGTCCTAATGCAGGGTCCTTCTTCCTTTGTCCTAATGCAGGGTCCTTTTTCCTTTGTCCTAATGCAGGGTCCTTCTTCCTGTGATCTAATGCAGGGTTCTTCTTCCTTTGTCCTAATGCAGGGTCCTTCTTCCTGTGATCTAATGCAGGGTCCTTCTTCCTTAGTCCTAATGAAGGGTCCTTTTTCCTTTGTCCTAATGCAGGGTCCTTCTTCCTGTGATCTAATGCAGGGTCCTTCTTCCTTTGTCCTAATGCAGGGTCCTTCTTCCTGTGATCTAATGCAGGGTCTTTCTTCCTGTGTACTAATGCAGGGTCCTTCTTCCTTTGTCCTAATGCAGGGTCCTTCTTCCTTTGTCCTAATGCAGGGTCCTTCTTCCTGTGTACTAATGCAGGGTCCTTCTTCCTTTGTCCTAATGCAGGGTCCTTTTTCCTTTGTCCTAATGCAGGGTCCTTCTTCCTGTGATCTAATGCAGGGTCCTTCTTCCTTTGTCCTAATGCAGGGTCCTTCTTCCTGTGATCTAATGCAGGGTCCTTCTTCCTTTGTCCTAATGCAGGGTCCTTCTTCCTGTGATCTAATGCAGGGTCCTTCTTCCTTAGTCCTAATGAAGGGTCCTTTTTCCTTTGTCCTAATGCAGGGTCCTTCTTCCTGTGATCTAATGCAGGGTCCTTCTTCCTTTGTCCTAATGCAGGGTCCTTCTTCCTGTGATCTAATGCAGGGTCTTTCTTCCTGTGTACTAATGCAGGGTCCTTCTTCCTTTGTCCTAATGCAGGGTCCTTCTTCCTTTGTCCTAATGCAGGGTCCTTCTTCCTGTGTACTAATGCAGGGTCCTTCTTCCTTTGTCCTAATGCAGGGTCCTTTTTCCTTTGTCCTAATGCAGGGTCCTTCTTCCTGTGATCTAATGCAGGGTCCTTCTTCCTTTGTCCTAATGCAGGGTCCTTCTTCCTGTGATCTAATGCAGGGTCCTTCTTCCTGTGTACTATGCAGGGTCCTTCTTCCTGTGATCTAATGCAGGGTCCTTCTTCCTTTGTCCTAATGCAGGGTCCTTCTTCCTGTGATCTAATGCAGGGTCCTTCTTCCTTTGTCCTAATGCAGGGTCCTTCTTCCTGTGATCTAATGCAGGGTCCTTCTTCCTTAGTCCTAATGAAGGGTCCTTTTTCCTTTGTCCTAATGCAGGGTCCTTCTTCCTGTGATCTAATGCAGGGTCCTTCTTCCTTTGTCCTAATGCAGGGTCCTTCTTCCTGTGATCTAATGCAGGGTCTTTCTTCCTGTGTACTAATGCAGGGTCCTTCTTCCTTTGTCCTAATGCAGGGTCCTTCTTCCTTTGTCCTAATGCAGGGTCCTTCTTCCTGTGTACTAATGCAGGGTCCTTCTTCCTTTGTCCTAATGCAGGGTCCTTTTTCCTTTGTCCTAATGCAGGGTCCTTCTTCCTGTGATCTAATGCAGGGTCCTTCTTCCTTTGTCCTAATGCAGGGTCCTTCTTCCTGTGATCTAATGCAGGGTCCTTCTTCCTGTGTACTATGCAGGGTCCTTCTTCCTGTGATCTAATGCAGGGTCCTTCTTCCTTTGTCCTAATGCAGGGTCCTTCTTCCTTTGTCCTAATGCAGGGTCCTTCTTCCTGTGAGCTAATGCAGGGTCCTTCTTCCTGTGATCTAATGCAGGGTCCTTTTTCCTTTGTCCTAATGCAGGGTCCTTCTTCCTGTGATCTAATGCAGGGTCCTTCTTCCTTTGTCCTAATGCAGGGTCCTTCTTCCTGTGATCTAATGCAGGGTCCTTCTTCCTTAGTCCTAATGAAGGGTCCTTTTTCCTTTGTCCTAATGCAGGGTCCTTCTTCCTGTGATCTAATGCAGGGTCCTTCTTCCTTTGTCCTAATGCAGGGTCCTTCTTCCTGTGATCTAATGCAGGGTCTTTCTTCCTGTGTACTAATGCAGGGTCCTTCTTCCTTTGTCCTAATGCAGGGTCCTTCTTCCTTTGTCCTAATGCAGGGTCCTTCTTCCTGTGTACTAATGCAGGGTCCTTCTTCCTTTGTCCTAATGCAGGGTCCTTTTTCCTTTGTCCTAATGCAGGGTCCTTCTTCCTGTGATCTAATGCAGGGTCCTTCTTCCTTTGTCCTAATGCAGGGTCCTTCTTCCTGTGATCTAATGCAGGGTCCTTCTTCCTTAGTCCTAATGAAGGGTCCTTTTTCCTTTGTCCTAATGCAGGGTCCTTCTTCCTGTGATCTAATGCAGGGTCCTTCTTCCTTTGTCCTAATGCAGGGTCCTTCTTCCTGTGATCTAATGCAGGGTCTTTCTTCCTGTGTACTAATGCAGGGTCCTTCTTCCTTTGTCCTAATGCAGGGTCCTTCTTCCTTTGTCCTAATGCAGGGTCCTTCTTCCTGTGTACTAATGCAGGGTCCTTCTTCCTTTGTCCTAATGCAGGGTCCTTTTTCCTTTGTCCTAATGCAGGGTCCTTCTTCCTGTGATCTAATGCAGGGTCCTTCTTCCTTTGTCCTAATGCAGGGTCCTTCTTCCTGTGATCTAATGCAGGGTCCTTCTTCCTGTGTACTAATGCAGGGTCCTTCTTCCTGTGATCTAATGCAGGGTCCTTCTTCCTTTGTCCTAATGCAGGGTCCTTCTTCCTTTGTCCTAATGCAGGGTCCTTCTTCCTGTGAGCTAATGCAGGGTCCTTCTTCCTGTGATCTAATGCAGGGTCCTTTTTCCTTTGTCCTAATGCAGGGTCCTTCTTCCTGTGATCTAATGCAGGGTCCTTCTTCCTGTGTCCTAATGCAGGGTCATCTGTCTCAGGTTAAAGTAGAAGTTTGACCTCTCACTAAAAAGAAAATATATGCTGCAGCACTTAATAAGTGTATCTTTACAGTCCCCTCTTGTTCCCCATGCAGAGTGCCAAAAATACTTGTTAGGTGTGTAAGGGAATTCCACCTAAAGCAGCTGCCTTTGATGGTATGGATACAATACTGCACTGCTCCTGAATTCAGAGCAGAGTTACCACTCTTATGTAAACTGTGCCTTGTTGCACTACATTTGAATGAAAAAATGTTGCAGGGGCATCAAGATTGTCACTACTGATTAACAAGCCTGTAGCTTATCAATCAGCACCTGGTCACACCTATTCCTGCTGCTCAAACCCTCCCACTGTGAGCTGCAGTGTCTGGGAGGGGGAGCGCGTGGGACACAAATGAAGGAAGAATTGGTTCAGTCATAGAAAGTTATTTTACTCTATGAGGCTTGTGCATTACATAGTAATTGGATTTGGGACTTATTCAGACTGTCATGCAGGAGCACTTTAAGGGTTTTACCAAGAAACACAAATTAGAAAAAAGGATTTTCCATTAATGCAGAAGAAACTGTACACAATAATGTTTGTGTCTTTTAATGCCAGAACACACTCTGGGGGGAGGAGGTCTGCAGTCGGAGCATTTACAAATCCATAACTGCTATAAAGCTTTTGCAGTGTAGCACAAATGTGGATATAGGTACAGAAATAATACAGCTATGAACAGGGACCTTGAGAAAGCATTGTTGTGTTTTACGATTTCATCTGATTCACTGAAAGTAAACTGCTGCAATCAGTATATTAACACAGATGGGATCAGTAAAAGATACAGCTGAGAGCCAAGTAATAACAGCCACTAAAAGTCACAGCGAAAACATCTTTATAAGTGTGGGACTAAAAATCAATCAGAAGAATCCAAAGAATAAAAGAGTCAAGAGTCTCTTAAAATCTTGCAAAGAGCCAATGATGTGACCACAGATGCGGATAAAGTCATAGGGCAAATGAGTGAAATGACAGAAAAAGTTGTGGCTTCTATACAGAGCCAGGTGCTGGGATACAGCAATATAGAGAAGCAGACATTGGGGTTGATTTACTAAAATTGAAGAGTATGCATTGCTGGGCACAGGTAAGGCTGCATTCCTGGGCACTGGTAAGGCTGCATTGCTGGGCACAGGTTAGGCTGCACTGACGGGCACTGGTGAGGCTGCATTGATTGCCACTGGTTAGGCTGCTTTGCTGGGCACAGGTGAGGCTGCATTGCTGGGCACAGGTGAGGCTGCATTCCTGGGCACAGGTGAGGCTGCGTTGCTGGGCACAGGTGAGGCTGAATTCCTGGGCACTGGTAAGGCTGAATTCCTGGGCATGGGTGAGGCTGCATTGCTGGGCAATGGTGAGGCTGAATTTCCTGTTACAGGTGAGGCTGCATTGCTGGGCACTGGTGAGGCTGCATTGCTGGGCACTCCTGAGCCCTGCATTCTTTATGTAGCATGCTCCTGAGTGCTACTTAGCCCTGCATTCTTTATGTAACGCACTCCTGAACTCTGCACTCTGTTTTTTCTCTGTCTTATCTTCATAACATTTGGTAGTCATATCTCAAAAAATTATAAGTAGTATCTTTTTTTTTAATCTTTATTTATGGACGGAATGTGAGAAATAACGTATATATCATACAATCATTACATAAACACATACCACATACACTGCATATATAATTTGAAGGAAATATGCGGAATTTTACCCATAACAACTTGATAAAAGATAATGTACTTTAGCAAGGAACATACATTCCACATTAAAGCGGAGCTCCACCCAAAAGGGGAAAATCTGCTTGTTCGCACCTTCATCCCCTCCACTGACACATTTGGCAATTATTTTTTTTGACAGGTACCCTCTCCCACTTCTGGGTTAGATCGCCGATTTACGTCATTTCCGGCCCCTCCTCTGCCTTCTGGGACACACAGGTCCCAGAAGATGGAGGGACTATTCTGAAAGCGCAGCGTGACTCGCGTATGCGCAGTAGGAATGCAGCTGTAAAGCCTAAAAGCTTTACTGACGGTTTCCCTTACTTACAATGCCAATGTCTGCACCCAAAGCCAATTGACAAACCGGCTCACGGTGTGGGATCACTGGACAGGTAAGTGTCCTTATATTAAAAGTTGGCAGCCACAGTATTTGTAGCTGCTGACTTTTAAACAATTTTTTTACAGACTGGAGCTGCTCTTTAATAATTATGCTACCAAAAATTAGTCTATGCTGTAAATTGCCTCCAGTATTGTTCCAGTTTATTCTTGCTGGAGGCTGCCATTTTGCTGAAGCCCAGAGCCCCTGAGTAGCAGTAAATCTTTAGGCTGTCAGCAGATTTGTCTCTAGTGGCTCTGATTTTTGGCACAATGCCATAAACTGGGAGCAGCTGAGCATGTGTAGGCATTTATTTTTAATGTTTTACATAGCTAAACCTGCAAAAGGTGCCAGCCTGAAGTTATCTAACAGGATTTCATTTTCTGACTTAAGTTCCAATTCAAGGCCTCATGCACACTGGACGTTTGGCCACCTCACCGAGACGCCCTTCCTCCTGGTCGCAGTGTTTTGGCAAAAAAATGCTTGACACTTGTAAAGGCATGTTTAGGCGCATCAAGCACTTTGGCGTTAATGCATTTGGTTGGCCAGAATAAATGCTTGATGCGCCTAGAATTAACGCGCGTTGAGACACGCGTTAAGCATTTTTTCTGCCAAAAAGCTGCTGCTCCTGGACGCGATGGCAGTGAGTTTTTTGCTTCTAAACGCCCTGCCTTTAATCGCCTAAGTATGCACAGACACATAGGCTAACATGCAGATGCGTTTAGAGGCAGAGAAAAAAAATTACAGACGCCGTTAACAACAGCATTAAAATTGTCCAGTGTGCATGAGGCCTAAAAGTGTACTTTGCGGGGGAAAGTCCTAATTCCCACTTCCCACATCTACTTCATCATTTTTTTTTAGAACCCTCATAAAAATCTACTTGAATCTGCGGTCACGTGATCTCTGGTAAGTGATAACTGGTGGTCTGAAGCTACTCTCTGTTCTCCCCATAGGTCTGGCTGTCCATCCCTCACTACTGATGTATGCTACATGACCTTGTGCTGGATTCTTCCAACAGTCAGGATACGACATGGGAACTACAAACTGGACCCTCCCGCAGAAAGAGATGAAGATCTAGGACTCGGCGTCCAGTGACAGGCGTTTTAAGTAAGTATTTGAGGCTTTCGTATGGATTGTGGAGTGAAAAGGGTGTTTCATTTTTGTTTTTTCCTGAAGATGAGCTTAATTGACCCTGCAGAAGGACAAGCAAAGCTGAGTTGATAATGTTCTTAGTAGACTATTAGTAGTCTAATAGAAGACTATTCACACGATTATGTTGGGCTCTGATCTCTGGCCTGGATACAGAGCACTTCATTGACGTAGTACCAGCAGAAGGAACCTCAATGATGTACTACCGGCAGGAGGAACCACATTGATGTAGTACCGGCAGAAGAAACCACAATGATGTACTACCGGCAGGAGGAACCTCAATGATGTACTACCTGCAGAAGGAACCACAATCATGTACTACCGGCAGAAGAAACCACAATGATGTAGTACCAGCAGAAGGAACCTCAATGATGTACTACCGGCAGGAGGAACCACATTGATGTAGTACCGGCAGAAGAAACCACAATGATGTAGTACCAGCAATAGGAACCTCAATGATGTACTACCGGCAGGAGGAACCACATTGATGTAGTAACGGCAGAAGAAACCACAATGATGTAGTACCAGCAATAGGAACCTCAATGATGTACTACTGGCAGGAGGAACCACATTGATGTAGTACCGGCAGAAGAAACCACAATGATGTAGTACCAGCAGAAGGAACCTCAATGATGTACTACCGGCAGAAGGAACCACAATGATGTACTACCGGCAGAAGGAACCACAATGATGTACTACCGGCAGAAGGAACCACGATGCACAGGTATACGGCACACTAGGAAGCAGCCAATACCAGTGGCAGCCATAGCTTTGCAAAATAAAGATGTACCGTATCGACGTAGGAAAGGTCAGTATTTTTCTTCTTCTGCCTCGTACACACGTTCCGAATATCGTACGACCGATCGTACAACCGTTTTCACTTAAAAGTCGCAAGTAGAAATTGAATAGCTAAATAAAGTCACGAAAATTCTCGTACGACAGATAAAAAAATCGGAAGTGATGTCATGCGTTGTAATGTATTTTCGGACGACAACTATACTGACTAAATGAAAATCGTACGATCTGGAATCGTACGAGGAAAATTTTCGTGTATGACCGATCCAATAATATCAGATGAACGGTCGTGATCGGCTGTCGAAAGTAGTATACACACGATCCGAATATCGAACGATCCTTGCTCGGATGACCGTTTTCGTACGATATTCGGATCGTGTGTACGGGCCATTAGTCTAATGACAGGGGGCACAATTCACTAAAGGTTATCACATGCGTTATGATGGTCACGTGACCAGTTAACGCATGCAATAATGAAAATGTCAATTCACTATTGCTCATATGCGGTATTTAGCGCAAACACCAAAAACTTTTGTTAAATACCGCATAAAAAGGCATTAAACTAAATTCACAAAAGGAAATAAGTACATGCATGCGGTAATTAAGTACTAGTCCAAGCTTGCGATAACTATTCAATAACTATGGCAATGGTCAGACCTCCCCCAGTGATTGGTTTAAAAAAAAAGGCTTATATGCAAGTTTATGGCCATGAAAGGGGTATTGGAGTCCGGTACTGCCCTGGGGGACATGTATCAATGCAAAAAAAAGTTTGAAGAAAAGATCGTATTTTCAGGAGCAGTGATTTATAATGATTCTTAAAGTGTAACAATAAAATTGGAAATATAGTGCCTGGGGGGGGGGTCCCCTTAGTCTGCCTGTAAAGTGGCACATCTGTACCATGTATAGAACATGCTGCAGCAAAACTGTCATTTCTTTTTTTTTTTTTACAGAAAAGTTTTTATTAACAAATCCGCATAACATCATAGTCAGCAACAGATTTTCATGTTCAAGCATACAACAGTAATACATGTAATCTATATTCGGGGGTCAATATTCTACAAGTACATGGTGCGGTCAATTAAAAAAAACTGTAATTTCTAAAGAAGGCTTACCTGTAGGTGCCATGAATATCTCCTAAACTTGCACCATTTAGGAGATATTCACTATATCTGCATGTGGCGACGTTATTGGCACATGTGCACTGAAGAAACGGCTCGCCCTTGCCGTTTCTTCAGTAGCTGTGCCGTGACCGGTGGCACTTGCGCGCATGCATGGGAGTGACGCAATTGTGGAGCCGCGAACCCGGAAGTAACTCCGGTGGAAGATGTCCGCGCTGTACTTGGAGGGCCAGCGCCGATCCAGGGCATCGTTCTAAGGTAAGTATTTCATAATGAGCTAGTATGTGATGCATACTAGCTCATTATGCCTTTGTCTTGCAGGGTTTGTTTTTTTTTTTTGTTTTTTTTCCCAGGTTTACAACCTTTTTAAATCCCATTTAAAATGACTCACGGTTTTAATTGCCGGCACCTGGCTACTGAAAAAAAAAAAATGCAATGGGTCCCCCCCACCCAGTCCACACCAAGCCCTCAGATTTTAGGGGGGGACCCCACGTCTTTTTTTTTTCAATAGCCAGGTGTCGGAAATTGAAACTGTGAGTCATTTTAAATGGGATTTGACTTGTTTTTTTTTTTTCTTTAGCAATGTCATTTTTGCTGCTATATGCATGCTACAGATGCTGCGAACCAAACTGGGGGTGGTGTTCGGCCCATATCTACTTGTGAGGTGCACGTTTTCATGCGGTATTTAAAGCATAATTCGGAAATATAACGCATGTGAGATTTTAAGGAAATTTTCTTTGTGAATTACGCTATTTAAACACTGTGCGTTTGAATATGGTAAAATATCGCTTAGTGAATTGTGCCCAGGGTCATTTTAGATTTAAAAGAACCCTTATTTACCAGAGAGCTTGGCTTGGAACAAATATCATCCAGAGTATTTTTATTGAAGAAAAAACCCTCAGGCAGTGAGCTGGTTAACTGGCAGTAACTATGGTGACGGAATGAAATATGTTTGCTCACTCTAGAGTTCCTGCGGTTTCCTCAATTCTGCAAGGAAAACACCGCGGTCCATAAACTGCTCCACAGAGCCCTCTGCGTCTTTCATGTGCTGAGATACAAACAGCTTGGCACGTGAATCGCTGCACATGGCTCCCCATAGCAGAGGCACTGAGCTTTTGTCTGCAAGGGGAGGCTGGCCACTGCTAGAATATGTTCATGTTTCTCAGCGGCTCTGCAATTTCCTCTCAGACTCCCTGAGTTCATTGATGGGCCCCGGTACCAGCCCCCTCACTCCGCCCACACTGTAATCCTGACTAGCGTATTCATTATCCTGAAAGAGGAAAAGTCAGCCAGTAGATGCAGGGAAAGATTTCTCTGCTTTCCAAACACTCTACACAGAGGATATCCACATACACCTAGGAGTTCTGCTACAAGAAAGGCTAGCACTGTAACTAAACATGTGAATTTGTGTTGATTGTTCAGGTAAAGCCCATCACCTGGCAAAGCTTAAAGGGTAACTCCACTTTCATGGGAAAAAAAATAGCAAATAAAAAAAAAAAATAATATAGCATTTACAAATGCTACACAAGCCATATTATAATTGGATGTTATTAACACCTTCTCACCCGGCCTATAGCAGGAGGACGGCGGGGCGGTGGCTTTTCCATCAGCGCAATCTGTCACCGGCCATGTCCACAGGACACAGTCAATGACTGATCAGTGTACCAGTTTGCTGACCAATCACAGCAGGTCACATGACAGTTGTGCACAATGGATGACCTCCTTTTATGCCATCCATTGTGTACAATTGTGTTGCTAGCCGTGATTGGTCAATTTAATCACATGGTACAGACAGGGCCAATCACATCCCATCTGTACCATGTGATTATCTTTAGACCAATCACAGCTAATTGAAACAATACATACCAAATTAATCTGTTTTATTCTGCTATAAGCAAACATAAAAAACAAAACAAAAAAAAAAAACCCTGATCACTTCCCCAGAGTAGTACAATTTAACTATGGTAACATTACATTGCGCTGGTCAATGTGTTAAAAAAAAAAATCGTAAAAGAAAATGTAAAGAAAATGTATAACTTTTTTTTTCATACTGTCTCTAGTCAGTTTCCCTGATCACTGTCACACCAGTTACCGTATATGATGACGCTCTACTGCACTGGTGACATTATGTAAAAAAAAAGAATTGTGAAAATGTTTTCTTTTAATTTCTTTATTTTCCCCAAAATTTGGACAAAAAAATTACAACTTAAAAACTTGCCATGCCTTTTTCCTGTTTTCAGACCTCAAGAAATGAGACAGGCCATCAGTACATCAAGATTGATCGATTTTCAATATTGTAAAAATAAATGTAAATATTTTATTATATCTTTTCATGTGACAACACTGAAGAAATGACACTTTGCTACAATGTAAAGTAGTGAGTGTACAGCTTGTATAACAGTGTAAATTTGTTGTCCCCTCAAAATAACTCAATACACAGCCATTAATGTCTAGCCAGAGACTGCGGATCTAATACAGGAGATAACCAGAGACTGCGGATCTAATACAGGAGATAACCAGAGACTGCGGATCTAATACAGAAGATAACCAGAGACTGCGGATCTAATACAGGAGATAACCAGAGACTGCGGATCTAATACAGGAGATAACCAGAGACTGCAGATCTAATACCACAGATAACCAGAGACTGCAGATTTAATACAGGAGATAACCAGAGACTGCAGATTTAATACAGGAGATAACCAGAGACTGTGGATCTAATACAGGAGATAACCAGAGACTGCAGATCTAATACCACAGATAACCAGAGACTGCAGATTTAATACAGGAGATAACCAGAGACTGCGGATCTAATACAGGAGATAACCAGAGACTGCGGATCTAATACAGGAGATAACCAGAGACTGTGGATCTAATACAGCAGATAACCAGAGACTGCAGATCTAATACAGGAGATAAGCAGAGACTGCGGATCTAATACAGCAGATAACCAGAGACTGCGGATCTAATACAGGAGATAACCAGAGACTGTGGATCTAATACAGGAGATAACCAGAGACTGCGGATCTAATACAGGAGATAACCAGAGACTGCGGATCTAATACAGGAGATAACCAGAGACTGCGGATCTAATACAGAAGATAACCAGAGACTGCGGATCTAATACAGGAGATAGCCAGAGACTGCGGATCTAATACAGAAGATAACCAGAGACTGCGGATCTAATACAGGAGATAACCAGAGATTGCGGATCTAATACAGGAGATAACCAGAGACTGCGGATCTAATACAGGAGATAACCAGAGACTGCGGATCTAATACAGGAGATAACCAGAGACTGCGGATCTAATACAGGAGATAACCAGAGACTGCGGATCTAATACAGGAGATAACCAGAGACTGCGGATCTAATACAGAAGATAACCAGAGACTGCGGATCTAATACAGGAGATAACCAGAGACTGCGGATCTAATACAGGAGATAACCAGAGACTGCGGATCTAATACAGGAGATAACCAGAGACTGTGGATCTAATACAGGAGATAACCAGAGACTGCGGATCTAATACAGGAGATAACCAGAGACTGCGGATCTAATACGTGAGATAACCAGAGATCGCTGATCTAATATGTGAGGTAACCAGAGACTGCGGATCTAATACAGGAGATAACCAGAGATTGCAGATCTAATACAGGAGATAACCAGAGACTGCGGATCTAATACATGAGATAACCAGAGACTGCGGATCTAATACAGAAGATAACCAGAGACTTTGGGTCTAATACAGCAGATAACCAGACACTGCGGATCTAATACGGGAGATAACCAGAGATTGCGGATCTAATACAGAAGATAACCAGAGACTGCGGATCTAATACAGGAGATAACCAGAGATTGCAGATCTAATACAGGAGATAATCAGAGACTGCGGATCTAATACAGAAGATAACCAGAGACTGCGGATCTAATACAGGAGATAACCAGAGACTGCGGATCTAATACAGGAGATAACCAGAGACTGTGAATTTAATACAGGAGATAACCAGAGACTGTGGATCTAATACAGGAGATAACCAGAGACTGCGGATCTAATACAGGAGATAACCAGAGACTGCGGATCTAATACAGAAGATAACCAGAGACTGCGGATCTAATACAGGAGATAACCAGAGACTGCGGATCTAATACAGGAGATAACCAGAGACTGTGGATCTAATACAGGAGATAACCAGAGACTGTGGATCTAATACAGGAGATAACCAGAGACTGCGGATCTAATACAGGAGATAACCAGAGACTGCAGATCTAATACAGCAGATAACCAGAGACTGCAGATCTAATACAGGAAATAATCAGAGACTGTGGATCTAATACAGGAGATAACCAGAGACTGCGGATCTAATACAGGAGATAACCAGAGACTGCGGATCTAATACAGGAGATAACCAGAGATTGCGGATCTAATACAGGAGATAACCAGAGACTGCGGATCTAATACAGGAGATAACCAGAGACTGTGGATCTAATACAGGAGATAACCAGAGACTGCAGATCTAATACAGCAGATAACCAGAGACTGCGGATCTAATACAGCAGATAACCAGAGACTTTGGGTCTAATACAGCAGATAACCAGAGACTGCGGATCTCATACAGGAGATAACCAGAGACTGCGGATCTAATACAGGAGATAACCAGAGACTGCGGATCTAATACAGGAGATAACCAGAGACTGTGGATCTAATACAGGAGATAACCATAGACTGCGGATCTAATACAGGAGATAACCAGAGACTGCGGATCTAATACAGGAGATAACCAGAGACTGCGGATCTAATACAGGAGATAACCAGAGACTGGGGATCTAATACAGGAGATAACCAGAGACTGGGGATCTAATACCCCCCACTAGCGGACGAGAAAGGGTTAAAACTGCCCGCAATGCGCCGCAATAGCGGCGTTTTGCCGGCATTATCCCAGCGCTGCCCCATTGATTGATTGTAAACACACTGCTCCTTCACCGCTCTAAAGAAGCTGCTGACAGGACTTTTCCTGACGTCCTGCCAGCGCAGAGCTCCGGTGTGAAAGCCCTCGGGCTTTCACACTGGAGACAATGCTGCAGCTGTTTGAGGGCGGATTGCAGGCGCTATTTTTAGCGCTATAGCGCCTGCAAAACGCCCTCGGTGTGAAAGGGGTCTAATACAGAAGATAACCTAACCAGAAAGTTATCAATGGGTAGAAAGTTTACCTTCCAATATGACAATGACCCAAAGCACACAGCAAAAATGACCACATAGTCGTTAACCCCTTTAGCCCCAGAAGATTTTACCCCCTTCCTGACCAGAGCACTTTTTGCGATTCGGCACTGTGTCGCTTTAACTGACAATTGCGCGGTTGTGTGACGTTGCTCCCAAACAAAATTGTCGTCTTTTTTTCCCCACAAATAGAGCTTACTTTTGGTGGTATTTGATCACCTCTGTGGTTTTTATTTTTTTGTGCTGTTTATAGCGAAAAAGAGCGACAAGTTTGAAAAAAAAAAACGCAATATTTTTTACTTTTTGCTATAATAAATATCCCCCAAAAATGTATAAAAAAAACTTTTTTTTCCCTCAGTTTAGGCCGATATGTATTCTTCTACATATTTTTGGTAAAAAAAATTGCAATAAGCATATATTGATTGGTTTGCATAAAAGTTATAGTGTCTACAATAGATTTATGCCATTTTTATTATTATTTTTTTTTTTACTAGTAATGGCGGCGATCTGTGATTTTTATCTGCACTGCGACATTATGGCGGACACATCGGACAATTTTGACACATTTATGGGACCATTGGCATTTATACAGCTATCAGTGCTATAAGAAAAATGCATTGATTACTGTAAAAATGTCACTGGCAGGGAAGGGGTTAACACTAGGGGGCGATCAAAGGGTTAACTGTGTTCCCTGCTACGTGTTCTAACTGAAGGGGGGATGGGACTTGCTAGGGGAAGAGATAGACATATAGTATATAGACATATACTTTGTATGAACACACAATCAGTCTCTTCTCCCCTCAGAGAACCGGGATCTCTGTGTTTACACACAGAGATCCCGGTTCTCGCCGTGTCACGAGCGATTGCGGGAGCCCGGCAGTCTCGCACTCGCATCAGCTCCAGGGGCGAGCAGCGGGTGCGCCCCTAGTGGCCACAGGGCAAAGCGAGGTAAGGTAACGTCGTTTTGCCCAGTCTTGCCATTCTGCCGCAGTACAACTGCGGCGGCTGGTCGGCAAGTGGTTAAAGGAGAAAAGGATGAATGTCCTTGCATTGCCTAGTCACAGTCCAGACTTAAATCCCATTGAAAATCTGTAAAATGACTTGAAGTCTGCAGTCCACAAATGGTCACCATCAAATTTAACTGAACTTGAGGAGCTCTGCAAAGAAGAGTGGGCAACTTTTGCAAAGTCTAGAAGTGCAAAGTTAGTAGAGACATACGGCGTTAACGAACAAAAGTTGATCTGTGTTCCCTGTTGGAAAATTTCTATTGGATCGGAGCTGCAGGCTCCCTGCTGTCAGAATACAAAGACACAGCATGGAGGATTCCCCCCATCCACCTCGAATGTGTAGATAGGAGAAATTGGGTAATTTTTCTTCATTCAACCTGCTGGTTGAACGAAAAAAAAACAATAAACTTATCTATGGTCAGCCTTGGCGTGACCAGCAGGATTAGAGAAGAAGTATAAGACATTTGGCTGGCAAAGGGAGACTTTACAGGACATGAACAAGGGGGCCCCATCACAACTGTGACCTTGGTAAAATCTTGTTTCCTACTCTGCGATCAATCTTGACTCTGGGGGTTATTTACGAAAGGTAAATCCACTTTGCACTGAAAGTGTCCTTGGAAGTGCAGTCGCTCTAAATCTAATGCTGCGTACACACGACCGGACTTTCCGGCAGAAATGGTTCGACGGAATCATTCCATCGGACATTCCGATCGTGTGTGGGCTTTTGCTTTTGAAAATTCTGATGGACCTAGAAATAGAACATGTTTTAAATCTTTCCAAGAGAATCAATTCCTATCGAGAAAACCGTTCGTCTGTATGCTATTCCGACGGACCAAAAACGACGCAAGGGCAGCTACTGGCTACTGAACTTCCTTTTTTCTAGTCCCGTCGTACGTCATCGCGCTCTAAACGATCGGACTTTGGTGTGATTGTGTGTAGTCAAGTCCGTTTCAGCGGAACTCCGTCGGAAAAACCGTCAGAGTTCATTCCGCCGGACATTCCGCTTGTGTGTACTCGGCATAAGGGGTAGATCTGAAATGAGGGGAAGCTCTGCTGATTTTATCATCCAATCACGTGCAAGCTAAAATGCTGTTTTTTATTTTCCTTGCATGTCCTCTTCGGATCTACAGTGACTTTACTTCCAAGTGCACTTGCAGTGCAAAGTAGATTTGCCTTTAGTAAATAACCCCCTCTAGCCAGACTTGGAAGTGGTGGAGACGTCTGAAAACGGTTTCATAAAAAAAAAGGCAGTTTCAAAAAACGCACACACACAAAAAACATGATTTTTTTTTTTAAAGAACTTTTAAAGGAAAGGAAAAAAGTTCAACATACAGCAAGAAAATATGAACAAGTTCACCAAAAGGCTGCCATTAAAGAGTACTTAAGATCTATCCAGTCTGCAGCTGTAGAGGAAAAAAACAAAGACAAATCCTTAAAAGGCTAAAGAGTCACTCAGCAGGCTGGATTTCCCATAACTTATCAGGTCAATAAGTAGGCTCCTGCCAAGTTAAGTGCAGTTATTCTGAGCCGGTGACTGAAATCTCCCCTCCAGGAGTCCTCTGGATCAGGCTTTCTGGTACAATTATCTTATCATTGAATACAAGTCACTGCCAATTGCAGTTCAAAGAGCAGTGCTGGTGACGTGCCAAACCAAACAGAGAGCCAGGCCACATCTGTAGCTCTCTGCTTACACTTCACAGTGTAAGTGCGCTGATTACGAGGGCTTTGCGCACAGGTCGCGGGTTGGTGTTTACAGGCTAGAGCACCAGTGGCTGGACCCCTCAGGAAATGGGGAGCAGATGTTAGCTGAGCAGGATTATAACTGTGTGAAAGCTTAGTCCACAAAGCAAATGAATCCAGTGAAGGTACTCACTGTAATCCCAGCACTATATAATGTACACTCACCAGCCACTTTATTAGGTACACCTTGCTATTTCTGGGCTGGACCCCCTTTTGCCTTCAGAACTGCCTTAATTCTTCATGGCATAGATTCAACAAGGTGTTGGAAAGGTTCCTCAGAGATTTTGGTCCATATTGACATGATAGCATCACACAGTTGCTGCAGATTTGTCAGCTGCACATCCATGATGCAAATATCCTGTTCCAACACATCCCAAAGGTGCTCTATAGCAGCGGTCATCAACCCTGTCCTCAGGGCCCACTAACAGGCCAGGTTTTATGTATTACCTTGGGGAGATGCAGACTAGAATACTGCAATCACTGAGCAGCAAATGATATCACCTGTGATGTATTTCAGTTATCTTGCAAACCTGGCCTGTTAGTGGGCCCTGAGGACAGGGTTGATGACCAAAGCTCTATTGGATTGACATCTGGTGACTGTGGAGTCCAGTGACCTCATTGTCCAGTCCTGAGATGATTTGAGCTTTGTGACATGGTGCATTATCCTGCTGGAAGGAGCCATCAGAAGATGTGTACACTGTAGTCATAAAGGGATGGACATGGTCAGCAACATGGGCTATGAGTAAGCGCTCTATGGGAGCGTGAAACGCGTCAGGGGTTATGCTGTATCACTTCAACAGAGCAATGTACGCATTTTATACCATGTCATTTTTTCAATAAAGAAGATTTTACCTTTATTATTCCAATCCGGAGTGCGGCAGTCCAGATTTTTCATTGCACCTATACCATGGTCAGCAACAATACTCAGGTAGGCCGTGGCGTTTATACTATGCTCAATTGGTACTAAGGGGCCCAAAGTGTGCCAAGAAAATATCTCCCACACCATTACACCACCACCAGCCTGAACCGTTGATACAAGGCAGGATGGATCCATGCTTTCATGTTGTTTACACCAAATTCTGACCCTACCATCTGAATGTTGCCACTAAAATCGAGACACGTCAGACCAGGCAACAATTTTCCAATCTTCTGTTGTTCAATTTTGGTGAGCCTGTGCAAATTGTAGCCTCAGTCACTGTTTTTAGCTGACAGGAATGGCACCCGGTGTGGTCTTCAGCTGCTGTAGCCCATCTGCTTCAAGGTTCGATGTGTTGTGCATTCAGAGACAATAGTCTGCATACCTTGGTTGTAACAAGCGGTTATTTGAGTTACTGTTGCTTTTCTATCATCTCAAACCAGTCTGCCCATTCTCTTCTGACCTCTGACATCAACAAGGCATTTTTGTCCACACAACTGCTGCTCACTTGATATTTTCAGGCCAATCTCTGTAAACCCGAGAGATGGATGTGTGTGAAAATCCCAGTAGATCAGCAATTTTTGAAATACTCAGAGCAGCCCGTCTGGCACCATCAACCATGCCACGATCAACATCACTTAAATCCCCTTTCTTTCCCATTCTGACGCTCAGTTTGACCTTTAGCAAGTCATCTTCACCACATCTAGATGCCTAAATGCACTCAGTTGCTGCCATGTGATTGGCAGATTAGCAATTTGTGTTACCAAGCAATTGAACAGGTTTACCTAATAAAGTGGCCGGTGTGTGTATTTCTCCATTGCCTAGTGCTGCTGTGCTGCATATACTGAACAACTGAGAAAGACGTTCTCTTCAAAAAAACAACAGCCCAATATTTCCTTTGTCCTTGCTTATTCAATTCCACATCTTTTGGTAAGAGGTACATGAGTCTTCAACATTGGCAGCACAGTGTGGCACTTTCCAGGTAAATATCCCCTACATGCCCTTAAGATCTAAGTAATTCTTATAAGCACTAGGGTCCTCGGTTCAAACCCCAACCAAGACACTACCTACATGGAGTTTGCATGTACTCCTGTGCTTGCATAGGTTTCCTCTCACACTCCAAAGGCATGCTAGTAGATTCATTGGCTCCTGTCTAAACTGACCTTAGTATGTGTATGTATACATGTGAGGTAGGGATCTTACATTTTAAGCTCCTTGTGGATAGTGAATGATGTTAATGTACAACATGAAAAGCTCTGTGTAAATTGGCGGTGCTATATAAATGCCAGTAATAAATGAATAAAATGAAAGCACACCCTAACACATACCCAACATGGCCTCTATGTCTCAAAATGCAGTTCTGATTTGTGAACAGAGACGCTTTTACTGCCCATGATGTATTATACAGTAGATCTTTTCCTCTCCTGTAAAGCCATGTACATTGTTTAAAGCTGAATTCTAGGAATTCAGACACTTTCTAAAATTTGCTGGTTTACTATTGGTTAAGTCCACGGAGGTGCATGTCACCTTGTGGACTTTTCTCTTAAATTTACAAATGACGGTTTTACTGAGTGCAGGGAATACAACTATTGCTACACTCCTGGTGCTCTGATAGGAGAGATACTGCCTTCTCTTTACAGCAGCGGCTCTGCCCACCCCTCCCCTCTGCTGCCTATTCACAGAAGGCTTTGTATTTTGTGAATGAGTTCACCTAATACAAAGCACTCTGTGATTGGGCAGGAGGAGGGAAGGGGTGATCACAGTGGCTGCATACAACTCTGCAGCTGCAGCAGCTGAGACCAGAAGATCCAGCATTGGAGTGGCAGAAGTACAGCAATAACTATGCTCCCAGCGCTCAGTAAAAGTTATGTAACTGTAAATTAAAGAGATAGGTCCACAAAGTGGCATGCACCTTGTTGGACTTAACCCATGATAATCCAGAACAATTTAGAGAGTGGCTGAATTCCTGGAGTTCAGCTTTAAAGCTGATGTCTAGACAAACAGCTAAATGCACAATTGATTTATATTTCTGCCCATCCATTCCTTAGATTTACACAGCACAGCCCTGTCCAGCAGGGCAGGAGACCTGACTTTTCTCTACTGCAGTTAAAGCGGTGGGCCAGCTGAAAAAAAAAAAAATTTTAAAAGTCAGCAGCTACAAACACTGTAGCTGATGACTTTTAATAAGCACACTTATCTGTCCCTGGTGCCCGCGATGTCAGCCGCCTGAGGCCGACCCGTCCCTCGCTCTCGGGTCCCAGCGGCGCCATTCGAACTAAGGGAAACAGGCAGTGGAGCCTTGCGGCTTCACTGCCTGTTTCCTACTACACATGTGCGATTCGCACAGCGCTTTGTGAATGGGGCGCGCTGTGTTGTGGGACACACACAGCTCCTGGAACACAGAGTGCCCCATTCCCTAGAAGACAACGCGAGGAGGAGAAGACTGAAGATCACCACGGTGTAGGAAGTGGCAGATTAGGACAATCTGCCTAGCAACAGCCATTTCTGGTAAGTTAAAATTTTTTTTTTTTTTTTCCAGATTTTTAGGAACATTTTGTTGTAATTTTTTTTTTTTTTAGGGTGGCCCTCCACTTTAAGTATTACAACTGGGCCTCCCTGCCAAAGAGTGTGAATGTACAATGAAAGGGGAAGAAGCAGACTGAGCTCATCTCTCTGTCACTCTACACTTTCCTACTATCAGCCTGTCTTTTGTGAGCACATGAGCTTTGAAGCACAACAGACCAACTCCTTGCAGTGCTTCTCCCTCTCCCAGTCTGAGTACTGCTGGACAGGGACTGAAGAAGGCTATTTGATACCAAGTCAATAGGTATGTGCACTTCTTACATAAAAAAAATAAAAATGTAATGATTTATTAATGGACACCAAGCTGCACTAATTTGTTTTATCTGCCTGAAATACAGCTTAAATAAAACATGTGGATAGCGTACCTTTTGAAGTTTGTCTGCTTTCTCATAGCAGATCCCCAGCTGCTGTCTCAAGGTTCCATTCTCCTTGGTTAAGATCTCCACCATCTGGTGTGCCCGTTCCACAATGGTGAAAGCCTCTGGCGGGAGTGGCTGGATGGGCGATGGGGATGGCGATGGCGTTGGGTGGGATGTCATCCCCATCGGGAATAATGGCAGAGAGGTTGAGTGCAAAGAGCTACTGATGGAGGATGCTTGGGAGGACATGGGGCTGTGGTGCTGCAGCGGGACAGATGGGAAGGGAAGATGAGGAGGCTGCTGCCGGCTGCAAATGAAAAAAAAACAAAAAATGTAAAGATGAAAAGTCAGCGCTGGGACATTATCTTTAGAGAGTGCTGAAATGAGCAGGTTTAAAAATGAACATATTGGGTTTTTTTTTGGTACACTGCAATGCATGTGGGAGTTGCACCATCTCTCAACTCTTGCATGTTCACATTGTGCTGTGCTCTGCAACGTAAAGGTGACCTCTGCTTTGCCTGGCGTATAGCTTAACAACCACATATCCTTCCGCTAATTTATAGGGGCACTCCAGAACAACATGAAAATATTGTATGCCAACTTATTTAGCTAAGAAGCTAGCCTTCTGGCATTCTCCTTGTGGCACCACTATCTGACCCCCCACCCCCCCACCCCCCCAAAAAAAAAAAGGACAGAAAAATGCCTGTTGATTTGGAATCCAGTGTGTTTTCAACTTTCTTTTTGACCTGACAACACAGTGCCTTTTGCTAGACTGAATAATATTGTTATAATATAGTCATAAATGAAGCCTGCAAACACTGTTTTCAGGCTTTATTCACACAGGTGCTGCTGTCAGGGGATTTGAAGGGGTTGACTGGTTGGGAGGTGGGGTATAACATCACATCATATACCAAAGGCCTTATAAACCCATAGTCATTTGGAATTGTTCTGTACTCTTTTACTGCGTACATTTGGTAAAATAAGTATTGAACATGTTACCATTTTTCTAGGTAAATATATTTCTAAAGGGGCTTTAGACATGACATTTTCACCACATGTCGGTAACAACCCATGCAATCCATACATACAAAGAAACCAAAACAAATAAGTTCAGAAATAAAGTTATGTGTAATAAAATGGAGAGAAAGGGGAGTGCAAAAAGGCACTGAAAGTCAAGACACCAGCTGAAATCTATCAGTAATTAGAAAGCAACCCTGCCCCTTGTCAGTGAAAATTAATATCAGCTGGTTCAGTCTGAACTGATGGCTTATAAAAAGGTGTCTCATCACCAAGGGGTCACACAAGAAACATCTCATGATGGGTTCACTCAAGACCTTCGCAACCTTATTGTTGAAAAACATACTGATGCCATTGGTTACAGATTTCTAAACTTCTGAATGTTCCAGTGAGCACTGTTGGGGCCATATTTACGGAAGTGAAAAGAACATCATTTCACCATAAACCGGCCACGGCCAGGTGCTCCTCCCAAGATTTCTGACAGAGGAGTGAAAAGAATTATCAGAAGAGTTGTCCAAGAGCCAAGGACCACTTTTGCGGAGAGCTTCAGAAACATCTGGAATTAGCAGGTATAACTGTTTAAAAGAAAACAATAAGTAACACACTCAGCTGCCATGGCCTGTATGCACGTTCTCCATGCAAGACTACATTGCTAAAGAAAAAGCATGTTGAAGCTTGATTAAAGCGGAGTTCCACACAAAAATGGAACTTCCGCTTTTTGGACCCCCCCCCCCTCCGGTGAGGGAGAGGGGTGCAGATACCTGTCTAAGACAGGTATTTGCACCCACTTCCGGCATAGACTCCCATGGGAGTCTATGCCTCTTCCTGTCCCTCCTGTCTCCTGGGAAACACACAGCTCCCAGGAGATAGCGGGGACCAGTTACGATGCGCAGCGCGACTCGCGCATGTGCAGTAGGGAACCGGGAAGTGAAGCCGCAACGCTTCACTTCCTGATTCCCTCACCTAGGATGGCAGCGGCAGCTGCCGAGAACCGAGCGGGTTCTCGGTGTCGCCTGCCGACATCGCTGGACCCTGGGACAGGTAAGTGGCCATTTATTAAAAGTCAGCAGCTGCAGTATTTGTAGCTGCTGGCTTTTAATATTTTTTTTTTTGGCGGTTTAGGTGGACCCCCGCTTTAAAGTTTACTGCACAACATTTAGATAAGCCGATGAAATACTGGGAGAATATAGTCTGGTCAGATGAGGCCAAAATTGAACTCTCTGGATGCCATAATACACACCATGTTAGGAGGTCAAATGGCACTGCATATCACCCCAAAAACACCCCAATACCAACAGTGAAGTTTGGAGGTGGGAACATCATGGTGTGGGGCTGTTTGTCAGCATACGGTACTGGCAAACTTCATATCATTGAAGGAAGGATGAATGGAAAAATTTAACAATACATTCTTAATAAAAAATCTTCTGCCATCTATCCGGATGATGAAGATGAAACAAGGGTGGACATTTCAGCAAGACAATGATCCCAAACACAAAGCCAAGGAAACTCTCAATTGGTTTCAAAGAAAGAACATAAAGCTGGTAGAATGGCCCAGACAATCACCTGACTTGAATCCAACAGAAAATCTATTGAAAGAACTAAAGATCAAATTTATAAAAGAGGCCCACGGAACCTTCATGATTTGAAGACTGTTTGTGTGGAAGAATAGGCCAAAATCACACCTGAGCAATGCAAGCGACTAGTTTCTCCATACAGGAGGCGTCTTGAAGCTATCAAATCTGTCAAATTGAATTTTGGGGCATTTGGAAAAAAAAACCAAAAAACTAAAGCCCACACAGTTACAGTCATATTGCACAATCAATTTTAGTTTTATCAACAACTATATAGCATGAGTGTATACCTAAACATACCATTTTGTTTGTAAGCAGTCAGGAAGGCCCTTTGTGCTGGTAAGTTTTTTTGATCTAAAACAGGAGTCTCCAAACTTTGGCCCGCAGGACCAATCTAGCCTGGTCAAGATTTTATCTGGTTTGCAGCTAAGGGTCAATGGCTTCTCACACAGGTCTTCAGGTCTGCCTATAGTCTCCATTTCTCTCCAACATCCATACCCCTTTTTCTGGTTTCTGGTGCAGGTTTCCCTGGCAGTGCTGCCATTGTATCATCAATTGGCTGCTAAGATGGCTGGCATCCAAACAACTAATCATCTGCTTGCCCCAGGATTCACTGGAAGGTAGCATTTCCTCTGTCCTAACCTGCTCTGCCTGCTGCTACAGATACATTCTTGGGTGGGCTCTCAAAATTCCTAGCCATGCCATAAGGGTTGACTTTGATAGGGATTCTGATGTAAGGGGGTGTTTGTTATGTGATAAGATGAGGCACTGAGATCTTGAGGAATGTAGAATTCAGCTTTATTTGAGTATAATAGCATACATGTGTGAGGACCCTGATGAAATCCCTAATGCATGGGTGCTCAACCTGTGGCCCTCCATCTGTTGCAGAACTACAAGTCCCATCATATCTCTGCCTTTGGGAGTCATTCTTGTTTAACTATCAGTCTTCCAATGTCTCATGGGACTTGTAGTTCCACAACAGCTGGAGGGCCACAGGTTGAGCACCCATGATTCTAATGTAAGGGGGGCTCTTATGTAAGGAGGAGCTTTAATGAGGACCCCGATGTAGGTTGTAAACTCTGATGGGGACTTTGATTTAAGGGTGGACTTTGATATGGACTGGGAATTTCTTTGTTTTTTTTTTCTAAAGTTCCCCCTCTCTTCACGTATTCATTAATTTACATTTTATTCATCTATGAAACTGAGTTTTATTGGTCTGTGAATGTTTGAAAAGTATACGATGAGCCCTTGTACTAAAAAGTTTGGAGACCCCTGGTCTAAAAGACCAAATCTAGGCTTGTGTGTTCCTAGGTTAGAACTAAACCAAGATTGATTTCCCTGGGCTTTTATGGCCATAATTAAATTACACTTGTAAAGCTGAGACAGTATTTGGCAAGCCATACATGGTTCGAATCTCGGCCTGTTCAGGAACTGGCTGAGATTCAAACTGTGTATGGGCAGGCTGAATGTATCAAGTTGTTTGATCGATCAACTTGGGTACAACTAGCATGCCGGGTTTCACCTGCGATTATCGCTAGCGGCTGCTATAATCACTAGCAATAATCACTGTATTCTCTCGGCAGGGATGGCTTCCCCCGCCCTCCCGCTGGGAGAAGACAATGGCCCAGCAGGAGGGATTCCCACATCAACACTGTCTGTGTGGATGGGGGAATCAAGCGTATTTTTATCCAGCAACCCATGGTTGCAGGAAAGAAATTCTGTCCGTGTATGGCCGCCTCTAGCAAGTCCTCTAGCAATCTTTAAGCTCCTGACACCAGTGATGCTTTAGAGATATGACAGTGGTGACACTTTTTTCACTTGAAGCTGCTTTTAACTATCTTGAACCCGTTCCTGTAACCCGACATTAGGTGGGAACATGATATTAGATATTGTGGAAAAGTGATGGATCTTTTATATGAATTGGCAAAAAAAATATTTTTCAAGAAAAGTATTTCTTGCACATCCAATGCAGAAATACAGGGGCAGTTGACAGTGACTTCTACTCCGATCCAGGGCTACAGTGGGAGGGGCTGAGAGGCCAGCATGCTGGTCACATGACCTCCCCGGCTGATGTCAGAGGGAGATCTCAGCCCCTCCCGCTGTAGCCCTGGATCAGAGTAGCAGAGCAGCCGGGAGTCACGTGACCGCCCTGAAGATATGTGAAAAAAAGGTATTTAGAGGCATTGATTTAAAAAAACACAGAGTGTGTTATTGCTGCCTACAAGAGAGGGCAAGGCAGTGAATCACTTATTTGGGTTACAAACATTTTAAGTACATAGCCCACAGTAATCTACATAAGCCAGCTAAAAATCACTTTACTTGCACAGACCAGTACCAGATGTAATCTGACTGGTAGGTACATGCAGTGCACTTTGCACTTTATTCCTTGGAGTTTTTATTGAATAGGCTTGTATGTATGCAGAATAAACAGACAATGAAATCACCTTAGCTGGCTTATACTAGCCAGTCCTGCCAATCAGTTTTGGTAGGGCTTCAGTAATGTAGGGAAAGCGAAAATCTGTTGTTATGTTAACAAAACTGTAATATTTTGCAGTTTACCAGCCGTTAGATGCGCTGGTTGCATAGGGGTGCAACCTTACCCTGGGCCTGTTCCACAATGGTCTCCCTCCTCTCCTCTTTTGCTGACTGCTGCGGGGCATATTTCAGAATGGAGAGCGGGGGAAGGGGCTGGTAAATATGTAATTTACGGGTGCCTTCCTTTTTTGATCACTCACTGTGTTCATGCATAACTGAAGCATAGTACACATCGTTTACTATGCTTCAGTTTGTGAATGAACAGGAAGTTGCTCGGCACAGAGCACTTCCCAATAATTCACTGGCCAGTGTAGAGTCTACAGAGAAAGGGACTGGGGAATCTCTGTCCCCAGTCCCTTTCCCCATCTCAAAAGTGAGACATTAGGGGTCTCTTGAGACCCTTGATTTTTCACCAAAGCCTCCCAATGGTGCTCCTAAAAAATTGTAAAAAAATAAAAAAAATAAAGCAAATTGTAAAACAATTGTCAAAAAATGTGTCAAATATAATATTAAAATAAAAAAACTACTGACACCATCCACTGCCCTACTGACACCAATCTCTGATCTACTGACACCAACAACTGTCCTACTGACACTGTCCACGTTTTAATACATTTTAAAATGTATTTATTATGCCCTGTACACATGATCGGACTTTCCGACAACAAAACCGTGGATTTTTGTTCGAAGGTTGTTGGCTCCAAATTGTTTTGCATACACACGGTCACACAAATGTTGGCCAACAATTACGAACGTAGTGACGTACAAAACGTACGTGATATCTCCATTACGAACGCTAGTTTTACAAGACCAAGCACTTCCAGCTTGTACTAGATTCCGAGCGTGCGTGGACTTTTGTCTGACGGACTTGTGTACACACGATCCGAAAGTCCAGCAACAAACATTTGTTGGCGGAAAATTTGAGAACCTGCTAGCCAACATTTGTTGGCCGAAAGTCCGACAACAAATGTTCGATGAAGCATTCACACGGTCGGACTTTCTGCCAACAAGCTCACATCCAACATTTGTTGTCGGAAAATCCGATCGTGTGTACGGGGCATTAGAGTTTATGTGTCTGTGTGTGTATGTATGTACATATGTTTGAGCTTTGGGGTGCACACCCTAATGCAGTGTTTCTCAACTCCAGTCCTCAAGGCGCCCCAACAGGTCATGTTTTCAGGCCTTTCATTATTTTGCACAGGTGATTTGATCAGTTTCACTGCCTTAGGCTCGGTTCACACAGGGACGACTTGTCAGGCGACCTAGTCGCCTGACAAGTCGCCTCCCGTTCTGTGCTATGGAACCGTTCTAAGGGGAGCGACGCAAGTCGCTCCGACTTAGAAAAAGGTTCCTGTACGACTTTGGGGGCGACTTGCATAGACTTCTATACAGAAGTCGTTTTGCAAGTCGCCCGGGCAGTCGTGTGCAGGTCGCCTCGGGGAGGCGACCTGCAAGTCGTGCCGCCTCTGGTGTGAACCGAGGCTTCGTAATTACCACAGCCGTTTCATCTCAGGGAAATCCTGAAAACATGACCTGTTGGGGCGCCTTGAGGACTGGAGTCACTACCCTAGAAACACTACCCTAATGCAATAAGCTGCTCACACCTATAGCTGGTTGCATTAATTTCTTTTTTTCCCAGGCATTACTTCCTTTTGGTTTTCACCTGTTGATCCTGCCAGTAGCACACTTCTTGTCCTAGAGTGACATCACCCACTCATACTGTATCTATGAAGTAGTAGCATTGTAATCCTAGTACAGGAAATGTGGCATAACTACAGAACACCTCCCCTTTCTTATCTCCCTAACATAGATAGTAGTTTACAGATGAAAAATGTGCAGGGCTGATAACATTGCTTGAGACAGCACTGTGCAATGTGCAGAGGAATGCATCAATTAACTGGATTTTTGGCAGGACCATCAGGTTGTTTTGCTTTTAGGCTAGGTTCACACTGCTGCAATCCGATTTTGACCTGAGGGCCAGAATCACACTGGAATCGCACCAAAGTAGTACAGGAACCTTTTCCAAAATTGCGCCGTGTTGATTTGTATAGATGTGAACAGGCACCATTAAAAACAATGCGATTTCCATTTAAAATGCAGATTAAACCAAAATAATCCTCTGCGCTAACAAAAAGTGATTTCCATTGTCATGCGATTCTGTATAACTTAAGCCACATCTGAAATGGCACTGGTGTGAACGGAGCCCTAATGATATATCTAACAGACCAAAAAAGCAAAGTTCATTTCTAGGGTTTACATACACTATAGAATTATAAACTAAATTACAATGGTAAATGCGTGAGTGATTTTTAAAAATAAGTTCTACAGCTAAGTAAAATACATGAATGCATGAGAAGTTTTGTTTTGTATTTCATGGCATTAAAAGGTGGATATTTCCCTAAAGCCCTTCAACAAAGGGGTTTCCTATTTCTCTATGGATGCGGAAAGCCCCTTCAAAGTGTTTATAAAAAATGATAAAAAATAGTTTCTAATCTCCAAAACTGACTCCTGGGATTTTTTTAGCCCTATGTAAATATAGACCAGTTAGTGCTAAATATAATCCTGTTCCAGCTTAAATCATATCTGGAATCTAACGTCTTTTCATTCTCTGGACAACTATAATGAATTAATCCCAAGGCTGGATCTCCCACGCTTAAGCAGCATCTCAGCTCGACTAACATGAGAGTTTTCTTCAACGTCCCTCATGTATTTTTTCTAGCAGAGTTATGTGATGGGGAACAGAGCATGAGAAAGAGGAAGAATCATTATTCATTTATATGGGAAAAACGTTTAGGTTTGGCATTTCACTCAGCCATCAGACTGGGATCCCGAATAAAAAGTGATACTTCGGCTAAACAACTAATTACAAAATTCAAACACCTATCCAGGGATGGCTTTGGTTGCTTTGCTTTGTGGATTGCCTAAAGTAGGGGTGTCAAACTCAATTTCATTGCCGGCTGCATCAGCATTATGGTTGCCCTCAAAGGGCCAGTTGTATCTGTAAGACTATGTATGCAGGAGTACGCGATGTACAGAGTGCAGAGTTCAGGAGTACAAGGCATAGAGAGTGCAGGGTTCAGGAGTGCGCTAGCTACAGAGTGCAGAGATCAAGAGTACAAGGCGTAGAGAATGCAGGGTTCAGAAGTACGCGATATACAGACTGCAGAGTTCAGGAGTGTGCTACCTACAGAGTGCAGAGATCAAGAGTACAAGGCGTAGAGAGTGGAGGGTTCAGGAATGCAAGCCGTAGAGAGTGGAGGGTTCAGGAATGCAAGGCGTAGAGAGTGGAGGGTTCAGGAATGCAAGCCGTAGAGAGTGGAGGGTTCAGGAATGCAAGCCGTAGAGAGTGGAGGGTTCAGGAATGCAAGCTGTAGAGAGTGGAGGGTTCAGGAGTGCAAGGCGTAGAGAGTGCAGGGTTCAGGAATACACAACATACAGAGTACAGAGTTCAGGAGTGAGCTACACACTGAGTGCAGAACTCAGGAGTGCGTTATGTACAGTACAGAGTGCAGAGTTCAAGAGTACAAGGCAAAGAGAGTGCAGGGTTCAGGAGTATGTGACGTACAAAGTGCAGAGTTCAGGAATGCGCTACATACAGAGTGCCGAGTTCAGGGGTGTGCTGTTTACAGAGTGCAAGGTTGAGTAGTGTGCTACATTCAGGGTTTAGGGGTGTGCTATGCAGGGTTCAACTCTCTTTCAGGGTTCAACTCTCTTTCACAGGCTGTCCACATCTCACTTCCACCCCTCCTGTTCAGCTTTGACCCCTGCACTACTCTCCCCTATCCCCCACCCCTGCACACATCTCCCTTCACAGCCCTCATCTCTTCACCCCAGCCCCCAATAGCTTACTCACATTTCATCTACCCGTCCTGGCTCTAGAACCTCTCGGCAGTGTAGGCTGCCCCCCATGTAAATGAGTAGGGGTACCTCAAGGCGCCCCTACTCATTCACCAAAAAGTAGTACAAGTGAGTAAAAACACAATAGTTTTTTCAAGTCCATTATTTAAAAAAAAAAACTGTCCCCCGGTGTAGATCCAATGTCAATCACGATCAACGCCGCCTGTGACCGCCCCCCCACACCCCCACGAAGGCTACCACAGAATGACAGCTCCGCCTCCTCCCGCTGCTAAATAATTGAAGGGGCAGGGCTGCCAGGGGACATCGCTGGGGGACCACACCCCCTTGTGATGTCATTGACCCAGCTTGGATAAGGTTCTGGTATGGATTTTAGGGGGGAACCCACATCTTTAAAAAAAAAAAATTTTAGCGTGGGGTTCACCTTAAAATCCATACCAGGCCCTTAAGGTCCTCGGGGGGGGGGGGGGGGGGCATTCTTTTCTTTTCTCAATCTTTTAGGCCTCTTCCACACGAACGATCCGTTCAGGTCTGACTGTCAGTTTTTTAGGCGGACCTGAACGGACGCTCCATAGACCTCTATGGAGCGTCGGATGTCAGCGGTTGCATATCCGCTGACATCCAACCCGCTCCGATCCGAAAAAGTGTAACGGAGGAAAAACCTACTTTTCCATCCGTCATCAGATCGGTGACTCTACGGTCCGTCTTCATCCGATCCCCCATAGGGGAGAGCGGCGCTCTGACAGGTCCGTCGCTGCACAATGTGCAGCGACGGACCTGTCATCTGCCTGCTTAGCTGGGATCGACGGAGCGATCCTCCGCTGAGCAGAGCGGGCTCCGTACACCGACACATCCGTGTGAAAGAGCCCTTATTGTGGTCAGCCAATTGTCTACATTCAGCTGTCAGCGGGGAATTTCACTGACAGCTGATGACTCGTCCATTGTTAAGGATGTGTAGGTCAGCTTTCTGGCCCCCTCCTTAACAACCAGCTATTCACTGGATGTTAAGAATGCCGGCGGATCCACTTTAAACAAAAACCTGCCAGGGAACCAGCGTTTAGCAGAGTTTAGGAGCTGTTTGTGTTTTTTCTGCCAAAACGCTACTTCTCCAGAATGTGCTGGCTGTGGGTTTTTTTTCTGCAACAAAATGCTGCTAAAAGCCTATGTGTGCATGAATACATAGGATAACATGCAGGGGAGTTTAGAGGCAGTAAAAAAAAGTTTGATGCCACTAACAGTAGTGTCAAACGTCTAGTGTGCATGAAGTCTTAAAATATATATATATATATATATATATATATATATATATATATATATATATATATATATATATATATATATGATTGATATATATATATATATATATATATATATATTTATCTGACAGATGTGCTAACCCCTTTCTTCCTATCCCCCGCCTCAACTCTACTAAATAGATTAAATGTTGTTTCTGTTTTTGTCCCCATTAAAGAAATATTGCATCACATGGAATATGTAAAAATGTCATATCAGAAATTACACTAAGATATTACTAAAAGAATTATAGTTCATAATATGAGGTGTTTGAAAATACACTTCACGTTCCATTTATTAACAGAAATTCTCATTACCTGGTGATGTTATATTCTGGGGGAGGCTGGTAACGTAGAATAGGAACTTCAGTCCTAGCTGGTTGGGAGCTTGGATAGGTCTTCACCATTTCATGCACCATTGGGTGTTGGTGTTCATTATAAAAGTGTCCCTGCTCCTGCATTTTATTCACAGGAGTTGGAGCCTGTTTGATTTTGTGAGGATAGTCTGGTGGGGGCCCCCTCTGCTCCATTTCCTTTCCTAAGTTTGGGACTGGAGACGGGACACCATTTTTTAAACCTTTAATACTACCAGAAGTAGAGGAGTGCTGTTTGACTCCGTTCCTTTCAAGTGACAACATTATTCGCTCACTTAGAGAGCGCACATGACCTTGTTTGAGTTCTTTAAGTGCTTCATCTTGATGAGCCTGTCCACTGTTAGCCCGGCTTACAGTTGCCCGGCCCTCCGTTTTAGATTTGTGATTAGCCACCACACCAGCGACATAAAATCCGGGTCCCATAGGTCCTGGTTGGCCTCTAAAGAACTGTGATTGAGCCTTGGCCTCCTCGTAGGTAGGTAGCTCCTCGTTGTTTTGCTGGGACTGAGAGTTCCTCAGGGTTTTTTCCATCACGGTGTTGTCCACCTGATGTTCTTGCCCCTGTGGTTCTTGCCGGGCTGACTGGCTGACCATTTGTGGGTCTTCTTGAGTGAGGTTCTCTGTAGAGGAAACAGAGCTGGTGGTCACGTTGGTTGGTCCTGTAGTGCCTGTTGCCTGGTGCTGAATAGCAAGGAGGTTCATATTCTCATTGGGGTTGCCATATCTTAGCTGTTCTTGGATCAGTCTATGAAGTACAGTTCCTGAAGTCACATCTTCAGAACCTCGCATTTCCACCTCTGATATCCTGAGAAAATTTTGAGGTAGGAAGTTGGACCTTTGTTCTTCTTGAAGATATGACAACCAAGAAAAGTAAAAAGTAAGTAAAAAACATGTGCAATACAATACAAGTGTATTTTCTATACTAATTTGAGCATTGAATGGCAAGAGCACATGTACTTATAGCAAAACTGAACTAAAAAGGGGTTCCTCATAGTCAGCCAACAACAAAAAGAAACCTGTACTTTTTACTAGCAGTTGTCATTCTTCTAACTACCTGGCCTAGAATATATGGCCACTGTAGTATCTAACAGTTTTACAGAATGGAGCTACTGCTCCATTCAGAAAATCTGTTACTTTTAATCAGCTCCCACAGTACTGTAAGTGCCAAACATCCAGCACTAAGACTTAAAGAGGAGCTCCACCCGAAAATGGATCTTCTACTTTTCGGATTCCTCCCCCCCTCTGGTGTCACATTTGGCACCTTTCAGGGGGAAGGGGGGAGCAGATACCTGTATAATCCAGGTATTTGCTCCCACTTCTGGGTATAGATCACCGCAGTTGATTGTTGAAAATTGTTTGAAAACGGTACACATTAAATGAAAATTGTTCATTCTGTTCCTGTATGAGAAAAATGTTGGAGTTTGTCCCTTCATGAATTTTTGTACGAAAAGTCGGAATCGGCTGTTGAAAGTTGTGTACACACTATACGAAAATCGTATGAAAGTTCCTCAGACAAAAATGTTTGCCCGATTTTCTTATAGTGTGTACAAGGATTAAGTAGTAGTTCCGGCAGTAGTACACTGATCATAGCAGGTTGCTCTCTGTACACTTCCTTCATTCAGAAAGACCTTGTATTCTTTTCATTGAATACAAGGCTTTCTGTGATTGAAGAAAAGGGAGATTGTGACACCCCCTCCTCCAATTACACAAAAGAATTCTGAAAGTGTACAACAACGAGCAACCTGCTATGATCTGTGTAGTACCATTGAAATTACAAGTCTTAGTGCCAGGCATTCAGCGCTTGCAGTACTGGTAAATATAAGTTTGCCAGAACAAAGTAGCAGCCAAATTTGGGACAGGCATCAATAGACAGAATTTAATTTTACACAGCAAATTATCCAAAACTGTTTTTTTTTTTACCCCCTGGGGTTCAGCTTTAAATATTTTCCTATTACTTTCTAGAGCAGCGAAACCTTGACATCCTGCCAGCCAGTGTTAATTTTGTTGTCAAATTTTGATTTAGTTTTAGTCATAGTCTTTTGATTAAAATGCTATTTTAGCTTTAGTCGTATTTTAGTCATCTGAATTGTTTTAGTCATATTTTAGTTGACTAAAACCTCCACAACATTTTAGTTGACTAAAATCTAATGGGTTTAGTTAAATTGTAATGCATTATTTAGGCATTTCTCTAGAATGTCCAAACTCATTATATACTCCTGTAGTAAAAGTCTAATAACATGTTATTATTTATGGTATTAAGGTTTAAACATGCACTATGGACACAGTTAGCCATTGTAATATATAACCAGTGTTTCTGATGTCAAATTTCAATTCAGTTTTAGCCATAGTCTTTTGATTAAAATCCCATTTTAGTTTTAGTCGCATTTTAGTCGACTAAAATAGTGTTATTTTTGTTGACGAAATTAACACTGCTGCCAGCCCTTTTCCCAGATTGCATTTGCCAGAATGCAATCTGGCAAAAGTTAAAGGACAGTTTCAAAAATATTTTTGAGAACTTTGAAAAGCGCATGTTTCCAGATGCAGATTATGCTGAGATGTCTTCAATTAAATTAGATTTTGAATAAAGACATCAGAATATGGTGGCAAAAATGTACTGAACTTTTGGACCTTCCTCATATAACGTATGGATTTCTTTGCATCAAGACAACCAGACAATACAGCTCTTTATTATTAAATAACCCCGTACCAGTTTGTTCTCTTGTGGAGTTCCCAGCTTCAGTTACCACAGTGGGCTGGTCATTGTTGTCAATGTACACTGGACGGTCCTGATACAGGTAGCCACTTTCCTCAAACTGCACACATAGACCGTAGTAAGGAGGGAGCGCACCTGAAACAAGAACACCATAGCTTTATTTAACATCTTTATCTCGCCTGGAGTTAAACCCAACAGACACTTGGCTTTATTTCATTTTATAAACCTGCCCCATGAATATTGCCAGTTACTATTCACAACTTCATCCACTAGGACACATCTTAAAATACGGCACTGCTAAATTGGCCATTTATAAGGCCAACATTTGCCAGATGTATGACCAATGATGATCTAAGTATCTCTTTAAATAATCTAGTCTTGTAGGTGTTCACATCAGGACATAATGATGCCCAGAAATACTCACTAATGCACCTACATTGGAAATTTACTTTCTTGAAGAAAACTGTGCAAACTATTTGTGGACACCTGCCGATCACGCATATATGAACTTGTTGGACATCCCATTCCAAAACCATGGGCATTATTACCTAGTTGCCCCCAACCCAGCTATCACAGCCGCCACTCTTCTGGGAAGGGTTTCCACAAGATTTTGGAGTGTGTCTGAGGAAATTTGTGTCCATTCAGCCAAAAGATCATTTGTGAGGTCAAGTACTTATGTTTTTAGAGAAGAGCTGGGTCTCCCCCGTCCTGCCTACATAAAGATATAACACACTGTTCTGATTACTCCCAAAAGAGGTCAAAGGATTAACATCAGAGCTCAATGCAGGCCACTCACATTCTTGCACACCAAGCTTGTCAAATCATGACTTTATGGACCTGGCACAGGACAGTGGCATAGTCATAGCGAAAGAGCCTTTTCCAACTGTTGTCATTGGGTTGGAAGTAAACAACTGTATAAAATGTCTTTGTGCACTTTAGCATTAACACTACCCGTCACTTGAACTCACGTGCCGGAAATGGAACTTATTTGAAACGGTTAAATGGATGAGTTTACTTCCACTTTAACAAACAATGGTACTGTGCTAACAACCGCATAGTTTTGGATGGAATGGGCAATGGTTAAACTCTTTGTCATCCTTTTTCCTTCTACCTGTATCTCATGGGAGATATTTCCCTTCACTTCGAAAGCCAATGGCCCGGCTGCTGTATCTGAGCCAATGAAGAGGGAGAGAGCAGAGAGAGCCTCAACTCTTGTGCATGTCGCTAGATTGAGATCGGGCTCAGGTAAGTATTTAGAGGGAACTGCTGGAGGAGCTGCGTGCAGAAGGTTTTTAACCTTACTGCATAGAATGCGGTAAGGTAAAAAACCTTCTGCCTTTACAACCACTTTAACTGTATCTGAGCACCACAAACTGAACATGCTATTTATTTCATTTTGATATCCAAAGCAAACTCACCAATCTATTCACCTCCATGGTTTATTTTGTTGAGAAATCACTTTGAGCCCCATCCCTCTAGCATTTCTAGCTGCAGCCATCTCCAGTAAGGGCAGATGATTCATGTAGCATTTACTTCCTGGAATACATCTGCCCTTATCTCAGACATGCGCCTGCTGAGGGTGGTTAGCTGAGAAAACCTCTCCTCCCCTCATCAGGAGGAAAAAAATGCCCATGAGGACTCCTGAGATGCATGACATTATTTTGGCCTAAGCCAGAAACCAGGAAACAACTGAAGAAATGTACAAAAAAATAAATAAAAATTAAAACAAATACCGGTAATTATAATATACAGTGCCTTGCAAAAGTATTCACCCCCTTGGCTTTTTACCTATTTTGTTACATTACAGCCTTTAGTTAAATTTTTTTTAATCATATGTGATGGATCAGAACACAATAGTCTAAGTTGGTAAAGTAAAATTAGAAAAATATATATCAGAAACAAAAAAAAATGAGAGTTGGCATGTGCGTATGTATTTACCCCCTTTGTTAGGAAGCCCATAAAAAGCTCTGGTGCAACCAATTACCTTCAGAAGTTACATAATTAGTGAAATGATGTCCACCTGTCTGCAATCTAAGCGGGAGATTTACTAAAACTGGTGCACTCAGAATCTGGTGCAGCTGTGCATAGTAACCAATCAGCTTCTAACTTCAGCTTGTTCAATTAAGCTTTGACAATAAAACCTGGAAGCTGATTGGTTTCTGTGCAGAGCTGCACCAGATTTTGCACTCCCCAGCTTTAGTAAATAACCCCCTGTCACATGATCTGTCATTACCTATACAGACCTTTTTGAAAGGCCCCAGAGGCTGCAACACCTAAGCAAGAGGCACCACTAACCAAACACTGCCGTGAAGACCAAGGAACTCTCCAAACAAGTAAGGGACAATGTTGTTGGAAGTACAAGTCAGGGTTGGTTTATAAAAAAATATCCAAATCTTTGATAATCCCTAGGAGCACCATCAAATCTATCATAACCAAATGGAAAGAACATGGCACAACAGCAAACCTGCCAAGAGACGGCCGCACACCAAAACTCACAGACCGGGCAAGGAGGGCATTAATCAGAGAGGCGGCACAGAGACCTAAGGTAACCCTGGAGGAGCTGCAGAGTTCTACAGCAGAGACTGCAGTATCTTTACATAGGATGACAATAATCCGTACGCTCCATAGAGTTGGGCTTTATGGCAGAGTGGCCAGAAGAAAGCCATTACTTTCAGCAAAAAACAAAACGGCACCTTTTTGAGTTTGTGAAAAGGCATGTGGGAGACTCCCAAAATGTATGGAGGAAGGTGCTCTGGTCTGATGAAACTAAAATTGAACTTTTTGGACATCAAAGAAAACGCTATGTCTGCCGCAAACCCAACACATCACATCACCCAAAGAACACCATCCCCACAGTGAAACATGGTGGTGGCAGCATCATTCTGTGGGGATGTTTTCCAGCAGTCGGGACTGGGAAACTGGTCAGAGTTGAGGGAAAGATGGATGGTTGGTGCTAAATACAGGGATATTCTTGAGGAAAACCTCTGTGTGTGATTTGAGGCTAGGATGGAGGTTCACTTTCTAGCAGGAAAATGACCCCAAACACACTGCTAAAGCAACACTTGAGTGGTTTAAGGGGAAACATGTAAATGTGTTGGAATGGCCTAGTCAAAGCCCAGACCTTAATCCAATAGAAAAACTGTGATCAGACTTAAAGATTGCAGTTCACAAAAGGAAACCATCCAACTTGAAGGAGCTGGAGCAGTTTTGCAAGGAGGAATGGGCAAAAATTCCAGTTGTAAGATGTGGCAAGCTCATAGAGACTTATCCAAAGCGACTTGGAGCTGTGATAGCCGCAAAAGGTGGCTCTACAAAGTATTGACTTTAGGGGGGTGAATAGTTATGCACATTTACTTTTTCTGTTTTGTCCTATTTGTTGTTTGCTTCGCAATAAAAAAAAAAACATCTTCAAAGTTGTGGGCATGTTCTGTAAATTAAATGATGCAAATCCTCAAACAATCCATGTTAATTCCAGGTTGTGAGGCAACAAAACACAAAAAATGCCAGGGGGGGGTGAATACTTTTGCAAGGCACTGTACCTTCCTATATATTTACTACGGCCAGTCACATAAGGCTTAAAAAGAGTTAATGTTGATTGAGGCCGGGTTCACACTGGTACGACACGACAGTTGTACCACTTTGGATCCGACTTTGCCCTGCGACTTGAAGTTCACAATGCGTCTGACTTCAATGAACAGGGATCCGATTTTGATCCCCGACAATACCAGGCACTGTGTCTGGTATGAATCTTTAGGGGAACGCCACACAAAATGTAAAAAAAAAAACGGCATGGGTTCCCCCCCAAGAGCATACCAGGCCCTTCAAAGAAGAGGGGAGAAGAACCGGCAGAAGACATCAGTGGAGGAGGCAGAAGAACCGGAGAGGGAAGAAGAAATTGGAAGAGACGACGGAACTGCCTTAAAAAATTACTTTTTTAAGTAAGGGTCTGGTATGGATTTTGGGGGGACCCCACGCCATTTTTTTCAGCGTGGGGGTTCCCCTGAAAATCCATACCAGACCGAAGGGCCTGGTATGCTCTCGGAGGGGAGCCCATGCATTTTTTTTTGGCGTGGATTTCCCCTTCAAGACCCTTTAGAGCACAAGTTGCATGCCAAAGTTGGGTCAGTTAAGAAGGCGATCCGACTTTGATCCGACTTCAGTGATATTCAATGGGCTGAAGTAGGATCAAAGTCGGACCAAAGTAGTGCAGGGAGCATTTTCAAAGTCGGACCGACTTGTGTCGGACCAGTTAAGACGGCTCTGATAGGGAAACATTGATTTTCACACGTCATGCGACATGAGCTCCCAATGTTGGAGCGTTTGTCATACCAGTGTGAACCCGGCCTGAGAGTTTAGTTCTGCTTTAAAATTTAGTTTTTTTATCAATTTCTATTATGTTGACAAATAGAGACTGCTAATATGTGTGAGGTACAGGGGTTCTAACCTTCCCTACTCCAAGCATAACATGAAAAAGTTTTTGGTTTTAGATTAATTATCAAGTTTTCGAAGTCAGATGGAAAGTCAGCTTTAAAGTGTAGATAAACCCTGAACAGTATAAGACATTTGGGGATTGTTCCTCATTTAAAACCAACATGCATCTACCTAGAACAGAGCACTTATAAAAGATGCATACTGTGCGGCTGCTCGATATACAGCTTACTAAACCCTCTGGCTTTTCTGCTAAGATGGAATCTCTGCAGAGAGAATATTGATATGCGTGATCTCAGATCCAAATATAAACTAAATGTATCTACTCGCTGAGCATGAACGCTAACACATATATTATAAATAATAATAATGCAATCCATAATAGCAATAATCAAACATAATTATACATAACAGGATTTCTATGTGTACAATAATAGCAACCAATTCACAGTTATATTAAAAGTGGGTGGCCCAGAAAGACCCAGCAATGTGAAGAATCATGAAAGGGGGAAAAGATGGTAATTATATACAACAAGGAAAATGCAAAGCAAAGACTTTATAGGCATAGAAAAAAATTAACACAATAACTAGGTGAGAATTGGGTCTAGTAGGGTTCCCTAGTGAATAAAGGGGCATTTCCAGCTGGTGGAAGTGTAAAACTATAGTGCAAGACAACATCTCTCGCCCCTTTATCAACATGGCAATGGCATTTAAAATTCTGTTTCCTTTACATCCTTTTATTTCAGGCTCAGCGATGTCATCACTGGGTCTCTGTGCTTCATTTAATGCAGGCAGATCATGGAAGGGGTAAGCCAGGGAGAGTTCAGCTGGGTTGGAAAGGGCTAGATCAGCCATTCTCAACCAGGGTTCCATGAAACTCTAGGGTTCCCCCAGAGGTTGCTAGGGGTTCCTTGAGCTGTGGCTGATTGACTTGCTTTTTGATGGTGTCTGCATAATTGCAGGACTAATACCAGTTGGCAAGGTCAGTAGCGTGGTCCAATTCAATCATCTATTTAGCTGTCTGTAAGGGTGGCATTCTGACCAACACTGCAAGTGATGGATTCTTCCTACTGACCACTAATATAAGAGGCATTTTTGCTATTGACCTCTGAGTATAAGTTTTAGATATAGTCACCTGACAAGAACTCTTAATTGGATCAAGCATGCTCAGGGGAAGGGCTGGGTTGAGCTAGAACAGGATTTTTCACAGGTGCCTCTGCAAACCCTTCTGATGCAAACTGTATTGCTACTGCCAAGCATCAACCCCCTAATTGGAAACAGTCTGCCTTTCCAGAGCCCCCCTCTACGTTTAACTCTTTATTCCCTGTTATTGGAGCTCTAGATTTCACCCCGGGCTTGACAGATCCTAAATTCAAAGCTTTTCTATTTAACCAATTTAAAGCTGCCGCTTTGCCCAGGAAACTCACTGGAGCACTATAGAAGACATCAGGAAGATGGTTTCACCCCCATTGGATTACTGGAGAGCCAAGCAGATCCATCATTACTTGACATCCTCTTCTTGTGGGGGTGTCCCAAGAGACTCGATCACCACTTTTGAGGAATACTGTCTGGACCCATCCCCTCTACATCACGCTCTACCCAAAACTCATTCCATCCTCTCTAAGCCATCAGAAGGCTATGTGCCACTGTTTATACGAAAGTGGGAATGGGAATTAGATTTGACATTTACTGATGAACAACAAGATCGTATTCTGCGCTTTGCCCACAGCTCCTCTATAGCAAGTAGGCTTCAAGAACCGGGATATAAAGTCTTGACGCAATGGTATAGGGTCCCTACCCTCCTGCACAGGTTCTACCCTGCAGTCTCAATAACGTGTTGGCATTACGAACAAGATGATGGTACAATGCTACATATTTTCTGGACATATCCACATATCCGCCCCGTCTGGGACTCAATTCAGCATCTGGTCTTCAAGTTGACCGATATATGCTTAGAGCAGGGGTATTCAAACTTTCTAAGCAGTTTACTGTACTTCAAACTTTAATGGGGCCAGACTGTGGTCTTCAGGAGTAGAAAAGATCTCAAAGGCAGTGGGAAAAAAACAATGCCCCGTCTTTGGTGTCAGTGGGAGGAATAGTGCCCCATCTTTGGTGTCAGTGGGAGGAATTGTGCCCTATAGTTGGTGTCATTGGGTCCTATTGTTGGTGTCATTGGGATGAATTGTGCCTCATCGTTGGTGTCCCTGGGTCCCATTGTTGGTGTCATTGGGAGAAATTGTGCCCCATCGTTGATGTCACAAGGAGGAATTGTGACCCTTCATTGGTTTCATTGGGCCCCATTGTTGGCATCATTGAGAGAAATTGTGCCTCATTGTTGGTGTCTTTGGGAGGAATTGTGCCCCATCCTTGGTATCATTTGGAGGAATTGTGCCCCATCCTTGGTGTCATTGGGAGGAATTGTGCCCTATCCTTGGTGTCACTGGGAGGAATTGTGCCCCATCCTTGGTGTCATTGGGAGGAATTGTACCCCTTTATTGCTGTGGGGATTATGCCCCATTGTTGATATCAGTGGATGAAATAGTGCCCCAAGGGCTGGAGAAAAGCAAGCAAAGGGCCGCATCTGGCCCCCGGGACTGCAGTTTGGAGATCACTGGCTTAGATAATAGGCCAGAAACGTGTGTAATTCACCTAACCCCACTATCATGGTGTAGATACAAGAGATCCCTTATGATCCACTTACTGAATGCAGCAAAAATCTGCATCCCTCAAAAACAGAAATGCTCAGATCCCCTAATGGCGGGGTGAATGAAATTGCTAAAATGGAACGTTCAATGGCAGCTATGAGGCAGAAAGAAAAAAAAGTACCGCAAAACAAGGTACGATTTCCAATACTCCAGTGACTACAGCACCTATGTGTCCTCCTTGCTTCTTTAGCAAAGTCAGCCAGAGATCACAGGTAAATAGAGATGTTAGAGTAGATGGTGTGGGTTGTGGCGTGCTGGTCTGGCCTCTGGAGTCCGGCTGTACTACCACCTTCACTTCTCTCCACCCCTTCCCCCTTTTTTTTCTTCCACGTCTTCCGCTATCAAGTCTTTATTACCAACTAACCTTTACAACTGTATAGCAGGATGCGTCACTGTGTGTCAGTTGGCGGTAGCCTGACAGAAACTTGGAGCACTATTGTTGACCTTTGCTGAGTTTCCTTTTTTTTTTGTTCTAATTGTTTCCTTTTGTTAAAGTTCTGTTTTAGGAACACTGAAAAAGTACACAAGCAAGACTCTGCATAGGAGGTAACTCACTCACTAATATTTTCACAGCATACAGATACGATACAATTTTGTATTACGGAAGTCTCCCCCAATGAGTGGCTACCTTTGGTTTACATATCGAACAAGCTTTATCCACATTTACTGTTTTGTACCTTCCAAATGCTGTGATTCATTCTACTCTATAAGCATTGTGATAACTGTACCTCTGAGCTGTGTATTATTATTTACTTTCTGTAAGATTTATTGTCTTGCTGAATTACGGAATAAAAATGTAACTTTAACAAAAAAAAAAAAAAGATTTATGCCCCGTACACACGGTCGCACATTGATCGGACATTCCGACAACAAAATCCTAGAATTTTTTCCGACAAATGTTGGCTCAAACTTGTCTTGCATACACACGGTCACACAAAGTTGTCGGAAAATCCGATCATTCTGAACGCGGTGACGTAAAACACGTACGTCGGGACTATAAACAGGGCAGTAGCCAATAGCTTTTATCTCTTTATTTATTCTGAGCATGTGTGGCACTTTGTGCGTCGGATTTGTGTACACACGATCGGAAATTCCGACAACGAGCCTGCTCTCAAACTTTGTGTGTCGGAAAATCCGATGGAAAATGTGATGGAGCCTACACACGGTCGGAATTTCCGACAACAAGGTCCTATCACCCATTTTCCGTCGGAAAATCCGACCGTGTGTACGGGGCATACGAGTAAAGAAAGGGTACGCATTTGGTAAGTGGTGAAGCAAGAGGACCCAATCATTATCTTTTCTAAGAAGAAAAGGGAACAATTCCCATATTGTGGTCATTCTAAGGATGATCATTGACTTACGATAGTGGTCAACCATTTTTGTCTATGTCAATGTCTATGATTCACTTTCTCTCTTTGTCCTGGGGACCACTCCAGGACAAGAATAGACAGGACAGATCTCTTTGAAGAGATTTTCTCTCACTTCTGGTTGCGTCACCAAGTCAGGGGTCAAGCATAGGAAAACCTTCCCAATGGGACACAGACAACAAAACAGGGAAATGAACCATTCTTTAGGAAAAAAAAGGTCTGCCTTTTGATATTCTTTAAAGTTCCTGTTCACCTTTAAAGTATATCTAAAGGCAGAACTTTTTTTGCTTTGGAGGTTTTGCATATCATAATCTGTCAAGGTCTCGTACCCCAAAGAAGTTATATACTCCCTTTCGGCAGCAGTTTTCTTTCCTTTGAAATTTAAAATAGGATCACAATTTAATAAAAAGAAGCACTATAGTAGAATGCTGTGGAATGTCTGAATGCACCATCCAAAGACAGAACATGTTTATGAGAGGTTCACTGTTATGGTTTTTCCATTGTAAGAAGGTTTCAGATGGGCCATCAGTTAGTGCAGTGCTTCTGTCATGACAGAGAACTCATAAATGAGCAATAAAAGTGAGAGATTTGAGCTCATGGGGCCATCTGAATGAAATATGCTGAGTTGCTTATCCCAAAAAAGAGACTGAATACATTTTTATACACATTGCAGTTATATTCACTTCTTAATGGAAGGATGATAAAGGAGATCTCTGGATGAAGTCAAATAAATGCTTAGATGCTACTGTCAATTTTTTAAAATCATAATAAGGTCGTGTCACCAAATATAACTTATCCTACAGCAACTTGTCACAGTAAGATACTCTATCATTCACCATCATACTTCCATTTACAAACCCCCACATATGGATATGTTGGTCTTTCTGCCTGGCTTTTCATCAGTCAAGGCAGCACCAACATCCGTTAGGTAATGTACAATGTCTTTGCCACATTTTTCAGGGAATAAAAGATGAGTAGAGTCATTAGGACTTGATATTTTAATCCATATGATAAGTTGGCATTATAGATGTTGTATTTGGTATGTTGACAAGGTGAGGGTAGGCACATCATCAGGGGGTGACCATTCTGTGGCATTTTGTTGATGTGCCCACAGAACCAGCAGAATACTTAGAGCCCTTGCACACTGGGGCGGGGGCGGCGTCGGCGGTAAAACGCCGCTATTATTAGCGGCGTTTTACCGTCGGTATGCGGCCGCTAGCGGGGCGGTTTTACCCCCCGCTAGCGGCCGAGAAAGGGTTAAATACCACCGCAAAGCGCCTCTGCAGAGGCGCATTGCCGGCGGTATAGCCGCGCCGTCCCATTGATTTCAATGGGCAGGAGCGGTAAAGGAGTGGTATACACACCGCTCCTTCACCGCTCCGAAGATGCTGCTGGCAGGACTTTTTTTACCGTCCTGCCAGCGCATCGCTCCAGTGTGCTTTCACACTGGGATGACAGCAGCGGCACTTTCGGGGCGGTTTGCAGGCGCTATTATTAGCGCAATAGCGCCTGCAAACCGCCCCAGTGTGCAAGGGCTCTTATAGTCAAGTTTAGGGGCTTGGATACTCCTAGTTTCTGATCAAGGGAAACTACAGAAAATGCTAAAGTCAAAAGCACGGCTGAGGATCGATTGCCGGAGGAGGTAGTTGGACAACAGCAGAGCTCAGAGCTATGTAAAAACCATCTGACAATGTACAAAGACCGAACAGAGAAATGTGCATGTATTGCAGGAATTTACTGTATTTGATTTTATTTTTACCCAGACAGATTTGGGAAGGGTTAAAGGGTCACCCTTATCACCCCTGTCAGATTTGTTTTTCGCCATCTGTGTCCCATTGCAGAGGTTTCTCTTTACTTCCTGTCCCATAGCCAAACAGGAAGTGAAAAGAAATCCCTGCAAATTAAAGGAATTCCTTGGGGACCCCCAGGTCACCAGAACTTGTGTCCTCATTAGAAGATTTCCTCTATTACTTTTCTGGGGACAACCCAAAATTTGGGATTTTCTTTTACTTATAAAGATAATGGTTAACAGGACAAATAGAGGGTGAATCTCCCTAATGGGCACAGACATCAATAAAATCTGGTAAGTGTTCTAAACCCTCTTCACTCTATCCAAAAAAAAAAAAGTTCTCCCTTTTAGTTATACTTTAACTCCTTCGTGCTAACGCAAATATGTCGCATCACCCTGGTACCGTTTTTTATAGCCGACGATCGGCTTTGTTGTGATATCAACCGATGCGGGTAAGCAGCCGCTCAGCTGTTATCCCAAGCAGCAGGAGGGGATGTCCCCCCCTTCTGCCACCTTCCGCAGTTAGCCCGGACTCTCCCGTCCCACCGGGAGACCTGAGGGACCAGCCGTCATGGCTGGCCGAAGACTCGAGCGAAGCCGGAATCGACTTCGATCGGGTCTCGGATCTAGTAAACTGGAAGCGATGTCATGACATCACTTCCGGGTTAACTGAAGACTTAAAGGGGCCAAATTTAAAAAAAATTACAGTATTCAAAAGAGCCAAACTTGGCATTTTGTCTTATAGACCCCAGATCTCTCCATAAAGAGTACCTGCCACTGCCTATTACTGTCACAAGGGATGTTTACTTGTGACAGCAATAAAAGTAATCAGATTTTTTAAAAAAGGGACAGTGTAAAAAGAAAATGAAATAAATAAAAAAAATATATATTTAAAGCGCCCCATCCCTCCATGCTCGTGCGCAGAAGCAAACACATACGTAAGTCGCGCCTGCAAATGTAATCATGAAGTATCGCCGCGATTGTTAGAGCAAGAGCAATAATTCCAGCACAAGACCTCCTCTGTAACTCTAAACTGGAGATTTTTAAGTACTGTAGTTTGACGCCATTCCACGAGTGTGCGCAATTTTAAAGCATGACATGTTAGGTATCTATTTACTCGGCGTACCATCATCTTTCACATTATACAAAAAAATTGGGCTAACTTTACTGGGTTTTTTTTATTTCATGAAAGTGTATTTCTTCTAAAAAAAATTGCATTTGAAAGACCGCTGTACAAATACAGTGTGACACAAAATATTGCAACGATCGCCATTTTATTCTCTGGGTCTCTGCTAAAAAAAATATATATAATGTTTGGGGGTTCTAAGTAATTTTCTAGTAAAAAATATGGATTTTAACGTGTCAGAAAAAGGCTTAGGCATAAAGGGGTTAACTACATCCCACCCGGGCTATAGCCGAATGATGGCTACAGCTCAGGCTCTGTGATGGCTGAGTTCTCCGGACTCAGCTATCACAGATCGGGGTAAAGGGCCAGTCACAGCAGCCCTTTACCATGTGATCAGCTGTGTCCAATGACAGCTGATCACAATGTAAACAAAAGCCGGTTATCGGCACTCCTTTCCTCATGCTGGGCAGGAAGGGGGTAAAAGTTCCCAGCAAGCAAATGGTTAAGACCCCTGTCAATTTATTGTTAGCGGTAAGTGTTTATTTTTTGCAGGAAGTGTCCATTTGGGGAGATTACCCTTCACTTCCTGAGACAAAATAAAAGTGAAAGAAAATTATTACAAAGTGATAATAATTCCCCTGTTCTGGTGACAACTGTAAAATGTTGGATTAACCGCGACTATGAGCCTCAGGAAAAATGGGCAACGGTACAAAATGAGATTGTGAATCTACCTAGTGGGGACACAGACAGCAATAAAAAAACTGAGAAGGGTTCTATTGCATTTCTGCATTAAAACTTTAAGTAAACGTTAAAACCCAACTCCAGAGCCTATAAACTTACCTAGATTAAAGCAGTCATAGATTTCTTTGCCTCAAAAGCAACCCTCCAGAGATGCTGTTGTATCTCCACCTTCCTTCTCCTCTTGGCCATTCACAAATTGAAGGCTGGGGCTGTGTGCTTTGGTAATGACCAGAAGGAGAGGGAAGTGGAGACACAACTGTAGCAATGGGGTATATGAGACCTGCAATAATTACCCCCAGGCTGGAAGTACAGTGAAGTGCTACATGCAAACAAGCAGATTAGATAGATGAAGAAAGCCAGGGGTTGCTTTTGAGACAAAATAATGGACAACTGCGTTAATCTGCCAGTTTATTATACCTGGAGTTGGGCTTTAAGGTTGACCTGAACTCATAAAGTGAAGATTTGCTATGTTACAGAGAACATTTAAATATAAATTGTGCCTAAGCAGTACCCTCAAAAATGTACCTTTTGTCTTTAGTTCATTCTGAATCAAAAGCAGTGCACTTCCTGGTATGTGAGGGTGCCTAGGCACACCTGAGCCTGCAACCTATTAGCTGTATATCTGGAATGTGAGATCCAAGGCACTGCTGGCTCTGATCGCTAGTCACAGGAGATTTGGTCATATTGATATTGGTCTGCTCACTGTTCTCCTTTCTGGAGGCTCTGAAATGAGGAAGCAAAACCCTACCTACCAAGATGGCCACCTCCACCCAGAGAGACAGTGCCGAACAGGGCAAGGGGAAAGGTCAGCTTCTGGGAGACCAAAGGCAGTGTTGGTTATAAGTCCTTAGCCCTCTGCCTGCCTATTTTTGGGCACAGCTCGCAGAGTTCCAAGCTGAACTCCGGGGAAAAGAAAAATCCTCCTTTGCAGTGGGACTTCTCCAGCAATACAAAGGTTAAATGTTTATGTCTAGGGTACCAGTAATAAAGACTTTGACTTGCTTAATCCCTCACTCCCATGCGACCGCCTCGGGAGACTCTTTATTAACGCATGCTGGTGGTTGCAAGCCCTCTGATATTATCTAGTACAACACAGGGCCAAGTTTGTATGTGGGCAACAGGTCCTGCGTTACCCACAACCTGAGCATTGGGAAAAAGAGGCCTGGCTGCTAGGGGAGTGGAGGACAAGGTAAGTAAAAGTCCTTGTTACTGGTACTCTAGGTAAAAAGGAGCATTTAACCCGCACGCTGCTCACAGTTTTACACCTGTAATAATGCCCCATTGCTTTCTACTATCAGAGTGGACCTAAAGAGTTAGGACCGCACTGTTTTTTCCTGGATGGGCCGAGTCAGTGTTTTAAAAATGAACGTGTTGCCTCATATTCTTTTCTACTTGCAAATGGTGCCTGTTTCATTACCCAGACCTTTCTTTTCAACCCTGAACAGTCTGTTTTTGCAATATATTTGGAATGGGAAAAGCCCTGGTTTGGCTCTCTGCACTATACAATGCCCTAAAAACAAGGAGGGTATGGGTGTCCCAGTTATTCGCAAATAGTATGAAGCGATGTGTAAACTCTTGGAGGGGATGATAAGGGACTATATACAAGATTTTAGTAATGAGAACAGTATCATTAGCAGTAATCAGCATAGATTCATGAAGAATCGTTCTTGCCGAACCAAACTATTAACCTTCTATGAGGAGGTGAGTTGCCATCTAGATAAAGGAAGGCCCGTAGACGTGGTGTATCTGGATTTTGCAAAAGCAGTTGACACAGTTTCCCATAAACGTTTACTGTACAAAATAAGGTCCGTTGGCATGGACCATAGGGTGAGTACATGGATTGAAAACTGGCTACAAGGGCGAGTTCAGAGGGTGGTGATAAATGGGGAGTACTCAGAATGGTCAGGGGTGGGTAGTGGGGTTCCCCAGGGTTCTGTGCTGGGACCAATCCTATTTAATTTGTTCATAAATGATCTGGAGGATGGGATAAACAATTCAATCTCTGTATTTGCAGACGACACTAAGCTAAGCAGGGCAATAACTTCTCCGCAGGATGTGGAAACCTTGCAAAAAGACCTGAACAAATTTATGGGGTGGGCGACTACATGGCAAATGAGGTTCAATGTAGAAAAATGTAAAATAATGCATTTGGGTGGCAAAAATATGAATGCAATCTATACACTGGGGGGAGAACCTCTGGGGGAATCTAGGATGGAAAAGGACCTGGGGGTCCTAGTAGATGATAGGCTCAGCAATGGCATGCAATGCCAAGCTGCTGCTAATAAAGCAAACAGAATATTGGCATGCATTAAAAGGGGGATCAACTCCAGAGATAAAACGATAATTCTCCCACTCTACAAGGCTCTGGTCCGGCCGCACCTGGAGTATGCTGTCCAGTTCTGGGCACCAGTCCTCAGGAAGGATGTACTGGAAATGGAGCGAGTACAAAGAAGGGCAACAAAGCTAATAAAGGGTCTGGAGGATCTTAGTTACGAGGAAAGGTTGCGAGCACTGAACTTATTCTCTCTGGAGTAGAGACGCTTGAGAGGGGATATGATTTCGATACACAAATACCATACTGGTGACCCCATAATAGGGATAAAACTTTTTTGCAGAAGAGAGTTTAACAAGACTCGTGGCCACTCATTAAAATTAGAAGAAAAGAGGTTTAACCTTAAACTACGTAGAGGGTTCTTTACTGTAAGAGCGGCAAGGATGTGGAATTCCCTTCCACAGGCGGTGGTCTCAGCAGGGAGCATTGATAGCTTCAAGAAACTATTAGATAATCACCTGAATGATCGCAACTTACAGGGATATATAATGCAATACTGACACATAATCACACACATAGGTTGGACTTGATGGACTTGTGTCTTTTTTCAACCTCACCTACTATATAACTATAGCGATAGCGTTACAACGCATCTTGAATTGGTACCATAATGTATCTTCTAAACTTTGGGTCCTACTAGACAAATTCCTAGCAAGCCGTAACTTATCACATGCCCCATGGATCCCCCGGGACTGCAGGGGACTTTCCGCATTTGCCTCTTCCATGGCCATCCATGCCCTGGCAACTTGGAACGCTTTGAATGGGAAGGGACAGCTCACCCCTTTGATTTCCCCTCTGGCTCCCTTGGGGGGCTTCCCCTGGTTCACTCCTGGGAACATCCCTCCTTTTTCAGGGCTTGGTTGGCCGATGGAGAGTCAAGAGCCAGATGGCTAATTCCGATATACTGGAAGAGACCACAAATCCCTACATGTACTCAATGGATTACCTTAGTGAATAGCATCATGGCTGCAGAGGAATGGATGGCAAAATGTAAAGACCAATATGATAAGTTTTATGTTATATGGGCCACCTGGATGCACTATACAAGTAAAGCCATAACGGGCTCTCAGGGGTCCCCGCATGCGGCAGCACCTCTTGTTGATGGGGCTGGAATTGTAGGGGCTCCCGATCCCTGAACAAAACAAACCAGCATGGAATGACTCCTTAATATGTTTAGATTATTTGTTCTGTTTGGTATTTTTCAATTTTACTTCGTTTTTTGTTTTAATTTTTTTGGTTACATCTAGTCCATTATCCATGTTTGGGGGTCTAAGTCATCGTTAGCTCCATAGCAGGGGGGAGGGACAGGGGCGATTCATTGATGTTAGTGTTCACATGTCATAGTTCAAGCATGATATTCCTTTGCCCCCTTCTCCACCCCTCCCCTGATTTCTCTAATCAGTTTAATTGAGTAATGCATACGACACCAATGTGGACTCTTTTTTGTACGTTCTTATGCTTTTTTGTGTGTCTTGTTTTCTGTCTTTTGTATGTTGTATAATGAAACATTTTCAAATAAAGATTACATAAAAAAAAGGGAGCATTTAACCTTTAAAAGGAAGGGGGGGAGGGACCCAACTGCAATGGAGGATTTTTAGTCTCCCTGGGGTTCAGCTTTAAGATTTTCAAAGTCTTGTTTACATTTTGTAGTGTAGTGCTTTATCAGACATTTTCAATCTAAGGCAGTTAATGACAGGAAATGTGCTATTTGAAAACTGTTTGCCAAAGACCTTGAGTTCTGACAAGTCTCTGAAACATTTATTATTTATACTGTATGTTACACTGTCAGCCTATGTACACTCAGTTTACAGCAAGTACGGTACATTCAAATATGCTCAGGAAAGCTCCAACCTTACTGCTTGTCAAACATTGTACACACTCAGAACTGTTTGAGGGCACGTTCACACTACCCGTACACTAAACAATCATCTTTAGAGTGCAGGTGTTCCGTCAGATTTGGTGACCCACCAGATTTCGTAACAGAAGTGACATTCCGTCGCCTCCATCTTGGTACACCCTGCACTCGTCCACAGTAAGGATACAGTGAGAAGGCGACAAGCGGACATCTTTTACACCCAACGGAGTCTTGCATTTCACACTTATTTTTTTAACAGTAAACTGAGCTTATATAGTGAAATACAGTATTAAAAAATCCGTCAGACTGTTTAGATGTTGAATTTTAAAAGCAGCGGCAAGCCTGCTGATCTCACAGGTTTGCTAATCTGACAGAACACCGCTGCTTTGAAAAATCAACATCAAAACAGTCTGAGGGATTTGAAAATACTGTATTTCACGATATAAGCTGAGTTTAGTGTTAAAAATAAGTGTGAAATGCAAGACTCCGGTGGGTGTAACAAGATGTCCACTTGCCGCCTTCTCACTGTATCCTTACTGTGGACGAGTGTGGCATGTACCAAGATAGCGGCGACGGAACGTTACTTCCATTACAAAATCTGATGGGTCGCCTAATCTGATGAAACACAAGCAGCAGTTAGTTTTGCCCTGCAGTCAGCCAATCGCATTGCTCACACTTTTTAGAAAAACTTTAAAAAAAAATGCACAAAGTGACGCTTCATTCATGATTCCGTACAGCAGTGCACTGAGTTGCACTGCAGAACAATATAGCATTTCTGCCTTTTTCTGCACTGCACATTGCACCAGCATTGTGGTGTGAATATAAAACGCCAGTCACTGCATACAGTGTAATCGATAAACATATTGTGATGATAAAAGTGGAGGCTGCCATTGCCATTTACCTCTCTTTCTGAAAAAAAGAAAAAAACTGCTGCTACTGCTTCAAAAGTGTCAGCTGGAGTCTGGCTTTAATTTGTTAGTGTATCTAAATTTCTTAGTACTTCTAACACTTCCCTCCCAGATTAAAAATGCTTCTGTCCAAAGGTGTCTCTGTTGCTCCTTCATCCAAAGTGTTGGCACCCCAAAACTGGCCATAGATGGATTGAAATACGGCCAGTTCAGCAGGGACTGGCTAAATTTCAAACATCTATGGCCATTCCTGTTCAAAAGCAGCCAGTCGAAGGACTGGCTGCTCTTGAATGGGCTTTGCAGCACTCCAGCCAGTTGATTGCAGCGCAGATCAGTGTATTCTGATAGTGGGGGAACCCTGCTGTCAGAATACAATGACACAGCGGGGAGGATTCCCTCATTCACTTAGAATGTGTGGATGGGGGAATTCGGTCACTTTTTCTGAACAGCCTCCTGGCTGATCAGAAAAACAAACTTCAGGCACTGGTACGAGCAGACAGGCAGGGAGAGGAGGGGGGAGGAGGACAGAGGAGACACAGACACAGGAAAGAAGGGCTGCGGATGACAGAGGCACATACTCTGACCACGGTGTCAGGGCTCAGCAGCCCTGATATATCATGGTCAGCGTACAGGGGGGAGGGTATAGCCAGGCAGGATCAGCCAGGTATTTCAGGTGATACTGGGGGCCAAATGACACAGCACAAGCACTGTGCTGTATAACATGCTTTAAAGGAACAGGATCTGTTTTTTTTTTTTTTTTTTTTTTTTGGGTTAACAAACGCTTTAAGTCCCCATTCACACCTAAGCAATTTGTTGTGCTTCAGCCATTGCTCAACAATGCGCAACAAGAGGAAATTCTATTATTGCCTATGGGAGTTGTTGAAACCTTTGCAACATTCTTCTATGTGTCTTGGAAAAAGATGCAAGTGCTTCTTTTGATGGCTGAATAGACTTCAATGGGAACACATATAAAATGCTTTATACACGTATAATCAACACATGAAAATGCATGAAAACGCATCAAAGATGCATGAAAAACACAAAAAAGACACGAAAATTCAGACGCGCAAGTGTGAACCAGGCCTAAGAAAGTATTGGAGCCAGGGGATCACTGGATGTTTTCTTTAGGGGCTGGTTCACATCATGTTTGTTGGGTTGCATTTTTCTGCACGTCACTGCACATGTATGGTGTGAGCAAGGTACATAAAAAACAAATATTTTCTATGAAGAAAACACAGCTTAAAGTGGTTCTAAAGCCTAAATATTTTTTTTACCTTAATGCATTCCTTTCATTAAGGTAAAGAAATGTTTAGGTATCAGCACCCCCCCCCCTCCTTACTTACCTGAGCTCTCATTTGATCCAGCGCTGTGCTCGTCTGCAGCTCTTCTCTCCCCTCACTTCGGGGTCTCGCTGGCTTTACTGGGGCACCAGGAGCCATTGGCTCCCCAATTAAAGGCAGTGACCGGGGGGCGGGTCCGAGTCCTGCTGTCTGTGTCAATGGATGCAGGACGGGGGACCGGAAAATAGGAGGTTTGCGACCGCTCTGTAAAAAACCAGCACACAGAGCAGCCAAGTATAGACATGTTTGTTATTATTTTTTATTCTACCTTTACAATCACTTTAACTGACATGGTGTGAATCAGCCTCAAAGCATATTGCAAGCTAAAATAAACAAAAAAACACATATGTAGTAGATGTCTACAATACACGCACATTTGCCTTTTTTTTTATCCGATAAGGAAACAAGTCCGTTTACATCTGCAGCTCCATAGAAGAGAATGGAGGGTCTGATCTAGTCTGCTTGGAAAACAGACAGGTGGACCCGATCGGGCCTCTCGTGTGAAAGGGGCCTTTGGCTTTTTAAGGGTTGCTTCAGACTTGAATCGCACAGGAATGCACTCCGTATTCTTGTGTAATTCAGTGTGGTGCCATTTTCAGCCCATTCATTTAAATGCATGCACTACTTTCCAAAAAACGCACCACACCAAATCCAATGGTACTGCAGTACTATGTGATCTGGTGCAGGTCAATGCACTGCGTTTGGGGTGTCGTTAGGAATATATAGATACCTCCAGCAGATTGCACGCGCAGTACGTACGCACGGAACGTGCCTTTCCCGCACTGTGTCCTGGTGTGAACCGGCCCTGAATAGAGCTCTACTTGAACTAGAGAAAACAGTGACACTTTCGGGGACAAAGCTTCAGAATCCCATGCTGTCCCTGGAAATGACAAAGAGCCCACACACTGCTCTGTCTCCAACTTGGCCTGAAGAAAATCTTGTTCCCTGTTTGCTGCCATAATGAATGCCAATTACAGGGAATCCTCTAATGTCCACAGGCCCGCAGCAGTTTTATTTTGTCAGTATCCCAAGGACTTTGTGGTGCATGTTTGCAGACTGTTCGGTGCCAGTTTTGTGATATTAGCTGCAAACTCCAGATAACAATTCTGCCTTGTGCCTGAGGGGAGACTCTGAGAAAAGAAAACACATCCCGGGACCAGTTACTCTATATTCATTATTTATACTGTAAGACTATACTGGAGGCATTTAGGAGAATCAAATTAAACGTAACTAAGAGAAATATTCTGTAACCACATGTTTATTTTCTACCTTAGGCAATGAAAATCAGGACTCTATTTGGTGTCTTTTAAAGTGTTACTAAACCCATAACAGTAAAATCAGTCTGTATATGCAATAAAGCATGCTTGTTATACTCAATGTGTAACCTAACCTTAATCTTCTGCACTGTTTAAAAAGGCTGTTTTATTCTGTCTCTGATCCTCCCCTTCTTCCACAGTCCCCAATCCATCTCCTGATAGAACAGAACCTTAGGGGCAAGCTGCACATGCTCAGTTTGGTGTGTAGTGCTACAGAGTTGTTTTTCTTTTCTCAGGAGAGTGCATGTGATCAGCACAGGGCCAATCAGCACTGTCCAGACAGAGGGTTGGGGGTTCTGCAGCCTCATAGGACAATCAGGGGAGAATGAAAACTCCTCCTACAAGCTTTAACCAAACACAGGTAGAAGTCACAAGACTGCTATATACTGCTGATGAGAAAAGGTATTTAGCAATTTATATTTACTAAACCTATTGCATTTCCATGTTCTGTGTACTGTGGGAGAGAAGATATAGTGAATGCAGGGTCCTGGGTTTAGTAACATTTTAGGTTTTTGGGACTCTTGTTAGGGCTCATACAAAGCAGCCCGCACGTAAATCCCCACATTGATATCTAAGCCTAGGTTCACACATGTGCAATGTGGGAACCAGTGCGATTACAGCGTCGGTTCCCGCATCGCATCTCTCCCACAGGCAGTTCACACTGCCCTCTGCGAACCGCTGCGGGTATCAATACATTGTTAATGACACCCCCAGTTTAGTTCACAGATCGCAGTGCGAACTGTGAACTCGCACATGAATCAGATCGCATGGGTGAGAACACCCATGCGATCCGATTCTAGTGCGGGGAAAAAAAAAGTCCCTGCACTATTTTTGTGCGAATGCAATGCGAGTTCTGCCATACAACTGTATGGCGGAACTCGCACTGCACGGACATCCCATGTGATCGGCACCTGCGGTGCGGGAGCGAATCACATGCACATATGTGAACTTAGACTGAATGTCCAAAATGAAGAACCCCATTGGTCCCTCTGGGCCCATTCACACCTGAATATCAAGATGAAGAATGCCAGTATTCTCAATGGAGCCATTCACACCTGAGAGGTTTGTCATTAGTCACCTGTCATGTGAAAAAACAAGTGCATGAACTTCTTCAGGACAGAATTGTGCATTTTTGGCCCTAAAGACTTCAATGGAAGTGCCTGCAAAATGTGTGTTTACGCACTTCATTTTACAAGTCTATGGGGTCAAAAATGTGCAATTCTGCCCCCGTTCCACATGTTGCTTGAAAAATACACGGACAAACAGAAAAAAAATCTCCTTATGCCTCGTACACACGATCGGACTTTCCGGCAACAAAACCGTGGAATTTTGTCCGAAGGGCGTTGTCTCAAACTTGTCTTGCATACACACGGTCACACAATTGTTGGCCAACAATTACAGTGACATGCTAGACGTACTCTGTGGTTTTTCAGCTCTTTAGCGCCACCCTTTGGGCGCCTTCTGCTAATTTTGTGTTAGTAAAAGTTTGGTGAGTGTTGAATTGCGCTTTTCTTTTTGCTTTTTTCATTTCGTGCTTTTCAGTTTGCTTCTGAACGTCCGTTCGTCAACCAGCCATGTTGCGGAATCGGAGGAGATAACGTGTTATTTATTATTGGCCTTGGAGTTATTGCTTTTAGGGCTGCAACTAACGATTATTTTCATAATCGATTAGTTGGCCGATTATTGTTTCGATTAATCGATTAATCGGTTGATAAGCTTAAAAAAAAAAAAGTGTTGTGTATAATTTAGTTAATATGTAAAGTTTTAAAAAAAGGCAATTTATTCTTAAATATCTCTATGCAGTGGTAAATATAAATAACTATATGGTTAGGGAGCAACATATCTAATCCACTCTGAGAATAACAGACAGAAGAGATATACTGTATATACAATTAGATGAGATATACTGTATATACTATTAGAGGAGATATACTGTATATACTATTAGAGGATATATACTATTAAAAAAGGGTGAATCTGGTAAATATCATCAGACTCAGAGATCAATTTTTTTTTATTTAAAAAACAAACAATGTCTTCCTTCAAAAAAAATGGCATTTTAAGAACATTTGTTCAATTTTTTAATTGTTAGTGGGGTCAAATTGACGTTCATTTTCAACCATGGTGACAATTTGTAAATAGAAAACTTCTTGGTCAAAGGAATTTTCAGACGGTGTATGTGGTTTTCGTTCATTTTAAAAACAGAATGTTAAAAACAAGTGAAAATTTCAAACATTCTTTCATTCAGCGAATGTACAAAGATTTTTCGTCTGAATATTCTCTTCTGAAAATTGATCCGTGTGGCCAGCATAAGGCTCGGTGCACACCTATGCAGTTTGCTTTTGATATGTTTCTGCAATGCTTTTTGCTGCGCGTTTTGATTTTTGCGCACGTGATTTTGCTGCAATTTGCATTTTTTTTTGCATTTTTTGGCCCAATTTGTTGTTGGGCAGATTAAAAAACACAAATTGCTACAAAAACGCATTACATGCTTTTCTGCAGCTTTTCCATTGAAGTGTATTGAACCAAAAAAGCACCGTTTTACATAAAAAAAGTCCCTGAACCTTTCCAAATACGCAGCAGCTGAAAAAAAGCATAGATGTGAACGTGTTCCATAGGAAACCATGTAAATGAACTGCAGTGCGTTTCTGCAAAAAGCACCAAAAAACACACAGATGTGAACCACATCTAAGAGGTTTAGTAACATAATGGGGGTTTAAAAAAAACTAAAATTAGCCCTTTATAGTACAAAAAAAGCAAATAATCTCTATTGTAAGGGGTTCATTTTTTTACTGCAGAACTGTGAAAGTAACATTTACAGTAGCGATTATTTGCTCTTTTTGTACTATAAAAGGCTCAATTTAATTTTTTTTAACCCCATTATGTTACTGGCCGATTAATCGATTATGAAAATAGTAATCGATTATTTTCATAATCGATTAGTTGTCGATTAATCGATTAGTTGTTTCAGCCCTAATTGCTTTGACATTATTTTTTTGGTTGAATAATGATTTGATTTGTTATTAATTTTAATTAATATAAATATTAATTAATATTAATTTTCTATATTTTTGGATGCATAGAATGCACTTTTTGGTTAAGTTCTATTGGCAGATAGCATGTCTAATTTTATTTGTTTTCTTTTTTTAATGCACATTGTGGAGAATAATACTTGGCTATGTGTTTTACTTCAAATGACAGTTTGGGAGTCGGCAGTTACATTTTCTAAAACACAATGTAAAATTAACAAGGGACACCAACATAGTTGTATCTTTGATCTTAAAAACTACGGAATAATGGTGTTGTGGTAACTTGCCCAAAAAAAAAAAAAAAGCATAATAATATTATTCTTGATATCACTAGAAAAAAAAGCCTTTGAAAATTCATTTGCAATAACTCCATCAGTATCACCAGCAAAGCAGCTTCATTATTATCCCATTAAAGAAGAAGAGAATTGTGCGCTGCATTTTGAGATTTCATAATTTGCCACGAATGTTAATTCTCCATTACGAGCGCTAGTTTACAAGACCGACCGCTTCTTCTTCTGAGCATGCGTGTTTGTACTTTAGACTTTTGTCCGACAGACTTGTGTACACACGATCGGAAAATCCGACAACACGCATTTGTCAGCGGAAAATTTTAAAGCCTGCTATCCAACATTTGTCCGCGGAAAATCTGACAATTGTCCGTACAAATGGTCGGATTTACCGCCAATAGCCTGTCATCACACAATTCCCGTCGGAAAGTCCAATCGTGTGTACGAGGCTTAAGGCCTTTTTCACACCATGGTGCAGAGACGTGAGTTTTTCTGCGTGAGATCTGCAAGGGCACAACAAAAACAATGGTTCCCTATGTGCCCTGTTCACACCACAACGTGTGGATTCTATTCTGCGTAGGAATCTGCAACGTGCCATTTTCTGCAAGGGAAAAAAAAAACTGACATGACATCAACATTGGTGTGAACAGGGCACATAACTGACGTGCATGAAAACGAATGTGAAACTGATATCTCTGCAAGTGAAATCTGTGCGGTTTTCGCTTCAGTACCCATCAGTTTATATGCACATATAATGTGAACGAGCCCTAAAGCTGGCCATTCACACGGCAGCTTTCCATCATCTAAATGCCAAGTGATTAAATGTGGAAATGAGTGCTTCCAATCGACTTCAAGGAGATGGGATTGAAGTTTAGTTGATGGAATTCAGTAGAAAATCCAATTACTTTCAATAAAATTGCTGATTTGATCATTTTTTTTTTTCAAGAACCTATATTGGAGCTGTCACTTTATAACCTATAGATCAATCAATCAAAATCAGGTGATCATCGATCGAACTCATGGATAATAAAGTGCTTGCTTTTTTATGGAATGGCTCTGAATTGTATGTCCGATTCTCAGTAGACTAAACGTTTTTGAAGTTACTTGCTATTTAGTTGCTATGTGTACGGCCAACTTAAAGCCAAAAGCAAACATTTATTATATTGCAGCTTACCAATTCTTAGATGTGATAGCTGCATTAGTTTGCCTTTTTAGGCTTTCTTTCTTTTATTTTTATCTGGTGATCTGCATAGTATGTCGTTTAAAAAAAAGAACAAGCTCTCTTACAGATGAATCAGTTACATAGACAAGCCATTTAACACTGGCAGGGGTGCACACAATAATAAGCGTTTATGCATTTATGTAAAACCTTTTTCCAAAGAGGAAAACAACTGTTTGCTGCAGCTGATTATCCACTTGCCGACTGCCCTGTAGCAGATATAATGCTACAGGGCGGTCCTTCTGTGCAGAATCATGTATATATATATATGTGATTCTGCACCTCCGGGTTGATTAGTCACAGCAGAAGCCGATCAGTGGGTGCCAGCCAAGGGATACCCCATGAAAGCGGCAGCCCAGTGGGAGGAGGACTTAGGCCCTATTATGGGTAATCGGTGGGAGGAGGCCCTTCAATCTATTAACACATGCTCACTGAATGTATCGCAGAAGGTGTCCCAGCTATATATACTGCTGAGAGCACACTATACTCCAGTAAAACTATATAAAATGGCTAAGCTACCAGACGCATTATCTGGCAAATGCAGACCAGTACCAGGTGATTTGATACATCTCCTCTGGAGTTGACCCAAGCTCCATAGATATTGGAGGGAGCTCCTGGCCACACTTAACCAGGTATTCCAAACCAATGTTCCTCCTGAACCTCTGTTGCCTTCTAGGTATACTGGCGGGGGAAATTCCAGAGGAAATGATGAGGACAGCATTCAATAGAGCCTTGTTTCAAGCTAGAAAAACAAAACTTGTGGGATGGAAGTTACTCCACCAATGATTAGGTCATGGATTGAACACATGGGGAACACCCTCATACAGGAAAGATACATGTACCAACACAGGGGGAGTCCTGGGAAATTTGAAAAATTATGGGCCCCGTGGCTGGATACACCAGAAATTAGTCCCAAAGAGCTTGTTCGAATGAGAGTGCTTAGATGTCTATAGACCAAATGGTCACCCAGGGAAATAAACGGACGAGCGAGGCTGCACAATATGAGGGAAAATGCTAGCCAAACTTGGATGAATGGGGTGCCACATAGAGCCTGTAGAGTACAGCCATTCGCACATTAACAGTGTTTTAAACGTGTTATATTTACCCACCTATACATGGTTTCTAAATGTCAAGGTTATCTTTTTCTATGTACTTGTTCTCTAAGATGACAAATTGAAGTGTAATGTCATACTTTCATGGATATGCTTCTTACTTTGCAATAAAAACCATTTGATATTTAAAGAAAAAGACAATGCTGCTGTGAAAAGGTGCCCCCTGTGCTCCTACATCCAGAGTGGGGGGCACGCTAATGCAGGAGTTGTGTTACTGGCCAGAACGCCAGGTGAAAACAGGGGAAAAAAAGCTTAAACTAATAAAGCTACCACATCTAATGATTGGTAAGCTGCAATATATTACATTTTCAGTTTTGCGTTTAATACTGCTTTAAAGGCCAGTGCTGATGGGTTTTTGTTGAAATTTCGACAAAGTGAAATGTCCTTGTCACCAGGAGGGGTGTCCCCATAAGAAGATTTACCCTTGTTTTTGGGAACAGCTGTAAAATTTTAGATTTGCCATGACTTTCTAATTCAGTGACAATGGTCAGAGAACAAATAGAGAGGTGAATCTTCGCAGACGGGAACCAGACAGCAATAAAAACTTGACAGGGTTTGTAATAAGGTTGATCGTAGATGGATTAAAATCCGGTCACTTCAGCTGGAATTGGACGAGTTTCGATCCATCTATGAGCAGGCTGCTTGTACTGAAGTTGATCCATCCATCCATTGGCTTACAATCAGCCTGTCAGGTTTTTTTTTCTCGCACGATCACTGCTGGCGGCTATAGCTGCCGGCAATGATCATTGTATTCTGATGGCTGGGAAACCTCCTGCTGTCAGAATTCCTTAGACCAGCGGGAGGGATTCCCCCATCAGCACTGACTATATTGATAGGGGAACCAAGCAATTTTCTTTTCTAGGAAAGAAAATTGTATAATATATAGCTTGCTTATCAATCTACTCTATCCAAAAAGGCAAACAAGTTTTGGCAATACATACACTCATATTTTTTCCCAGTGTGTGTTACATAGGGATTGATTTACTAAAGACAAATATAGTGGGGTTGATTTACTAAAGGCAAACAGACTGTGCACTTTGCAAAGTGCAGTTGCCCTCTGTAAGTGCAGTTGCTCCAGAGCTTAGTAAATGAGCTAAAGCTTCACTTTGCAAATACCCATTCATGTGCAAGAAAAGTTAAAAAAGCATTTTTGCTTGCACATGATCGGAAGATGGAAGTCAGCAGGGCTTCTGCTTATTTACTAAACTCTGGAGCAACCGTTCTTGCAGAGGGCAGCTGCGCTTTGCAAAGTTCACAGTCTATTTGCCTTTAGTAAATTAAAGGGGTTGTAAACCCTCAAGGTTTTTCAGCTTAATGCATACTATGCATTAAGCTGAAAAACCTCCTGTCCTGCAGCTGCCCCCGAACCCAGTCTTTCCAGCGAAGGGGACGAACACAGCAGCTCCAGCTGGTGTCTCGTGTCCTGATTGGATAGATTGATAGCAGCGCAGCCATTGGCTCCCGCTGCTGTCAATCAAATCCAATGACGCAGGAGTCGGGGGGCGGGGCCGGGTCCTGCTGTCTGTATTAATGGACCCAACAGCAGGACACGGGAGCGCACCCGCACGAGTTCCCCCAGGGAAATCGCTTCTCTGTCGGGACAGTCGAGCAGAGGAGGAGACAGGAGCGCAGCGGGGGGACCCCAGAAAAGGAGAATCGGGGCCACTCTGTGAATAACCCTTGCACAGAGGAGGTAAGTATGACATGTTTGTTATAATAAAAAAAAAAACAAAAAAAAAAAACAAAAAACTTTACAACCCCTTTAACCCCACTGTGCAGTGTAAGTGCATTGCTCCAGAGCTTAGTAAATGAGGTAAAGCTTTGCACAGAGTACTCAATCACATGCAAGGAAAAATAAACAGCATTTTTGTTTGTACATTATTTGATGATAGAAATCAGCCCCACCATTTGAGTCTCCCCTCAGATCTGGAGCAACTGCACTTGCAGTACACAGTATATTTTAAGTAGAAAATAATCCATTAAGTTCAAGCACCAGAAAAAAAGGAATAAAAACGACATTGAAAACTACATATACAGAACCCTTTTCCCAGGTTTGATTGAGAAAGGGTAAAACCCTTATGAAGCATGGTTTGATTTGCTTCAACAAGGGCAGAAACTTCCTTCCTGATCCTCTAAGGGCTCTTTCACATTGGCACCAGCACCTACCACCCTCTGAAAAGCAATCTACGGTGGATAGCTTTTTAGAGGGCGGTAGAGCGGCAGCCGCCCAGTGTTCAGAAGGTGACCCTGCCGCCTCATGAATGCCTGCTTTTTTAAAAAAAACCCCAAAAAACAGGGGGGATTTAGCAATAAAATACTGAGCCGCAACCATGAGCCAAGGGTTTGGCTTGCGGTGCATTCCCATTGACCTCAGACAGTGCCGCCTGTCAACTCTGCAAGCCAAATTAAGTTGTCAAAGCATCGCGGCATCTGTACAGCCCTATCTGACTGCAATGGTAGAATTTAACTTGGTGGTCGAGGTGCAGTAAAACCGCAGCTCATCCGCCTGTCTTTAATGCTCTATGGCCATCCCAAGGCAATTGGATTTTTCCTGGATCTACAATCCCTGGTGTTATTACTTATAAATGTTAATGTCCAGTTATATTTTGTGCATTTAGGAATTCATCCAGCTTCTTTTTTTTACAATCCACTGAGCTGGCTAGAACTAGTTTCTAAGTCTATTATGCATTCTCACCGCTCTTACTGGGAAGAAAACTTTCCATATGTGGAGGTTAAATGCTAAACAAGCATTGAACCCTCGCATTGCCAAAGTAGATTTTGTCTAATTCCTAGAGTTCAGCTTTAAAATATTTTGGTTTGTTTTCCTTTTTTTTTTTTTTTAATAATTCACATTCCTGTCAACCCCTGGCATATGAATGTCGCATATCCCAGGAGGCAACGGTTCTCACACAGCGGAGTAGAGTGGGCCTTGCGGCACGTCATCGGGGACTGGCTGCCTGAATCTGAATAGACAGCTGGCTGATAATATATGTTTACCCTATTCAGGAGGGTGGTTGCCACCATCCCTATTCATATAGTTTGGTTTGAAAAATCCATTTATGGGATTTTGACGGCAACCAAAAAGAGAATAAATTACGGTTTATTTAAAAAAGTTTTTATTACAAAATCTCTAAAATAGCCTTATTAAATCACATATGGCGATTGTCAGGCCAGAAATCCATTTCACACATCAATACATATGAGGTTGATACTTTTGCAATCTTACATATCTCTTTGTAGAGTTTGATATTCAGCAGATAATATGCTTGGGCATCATGCATCCAACGCATTTCTAGATTTATTAGTTAATCTCTTCCTCAGGGATAATTAGATGCCTTCAACTGCTTTCCGCCCGCCCACCATCAAATGACGGAGGGGTTGTGCGGCTCTCGTTCTGGGACAACATCATATGACGTCATGCTAGAATGGCCGCGCCGTGTTGCTAGGACATGGCGCAACCCAGATCTCTGTAACCATGTGATCGGCTGTGTCCAATCACAGCCGGCCACATGTAAACACGGAAATGCTGGTACAGTAATTGGCTCTCCTCGTCTCACACTGACAGTGTGTGTGGCGAGGACAGCCGATCAAGCGGCATCTCCTCACAGGGGACATCAAGACATGTAATCAGGGCACTGATCATCAGTGCCCTGATTACAATAAAGAGCCACCAGTGCCACCAATCAGTGCCCACAAGTGCCACCAATCAGTGCCCATTAGTGATACCAGTCAGTGCTGGCTATCAGTGCCGCCCATCAATTCTGCCCATCAGTGCTGCCTATCCGTGCCACCTATCAGTGCCCACCAGTGCTGCCTATCAGTGCCACCTATCCGTGCCCACCAGTGCCGCCTATCAGTGCTCATGAGTGCCACTTATCAGTGCCCAGAAGTGCAGCATATTAGTGCCTCCTCATCAGTGCAACCTAATCAGTGCCCATAAGTACCACCCTTATCAGTGCCCATAAGTGCCACCTCATCAGTGCCCATCACTGCAGCCTATCAGTGCCCATTAGTAACACTGTAAAAAATAAATAAAATCATGTAAATAAATAAAAACATTTTTTTAAAACCCCCCGCCCCGATGAGCTCGTGCGCAGAAGCGAACGCATACGTGAGTAGCACCCGCATATGAAAACGGTGGTCAAAACACACATGTGAGGTATCACCGCAATCGTTAGAGCGAGAGCAATAATTCTAGCCATAGACCTCCTCTGTAACGCAAAACATGCAACCTGTAGAATTTTTTAAATGTCGCCTATGGAGATTTTTGAGGGTAAAAGTTTGACGCCATTCCACGAGCGGGCACAATTTTGAAGCGTGGCGTGTTGGGTATCAATTTACGCGGCGTAACATTATCTTTCACAATATAAAAAAAATTGGGCTAACTTTACTGTTGTCCTATTTTTTTTTTTAAAAAAAGCGCGCTTGTAAGACCTCTGCACAAATACGGTGTGAAAAAAAGTATTGCAATGACCGCCATTTTATTCTCTAGGGTGTTAGAAAAAAAACATTATATAATGTTTGGGGGTTCTAAGTAATTTTCTAGCAAAAAAACCTGTTTTAAACATGTAAACACCTAAATTCCAAAACGAGGCTGGTCCTTAAGTGGTTAAAGGCTCAAGGTTTTTACCTTCATGCATCCTATACATGAAGGTAAAATACCTTCTGTGTGCAGTAGTGCCCCCCCCCCCCATTACTTACCTGAATCCCCAGCTGCTTGCTCTGGGGGCACTCGGCAGGTAGGAGGGGCCAGGAGTGCTTTGGGGTAGACCAGATAAGAGGAGGATCGGGGCTACTATGTGCAAAACCATTTCACAGAGCAGGTAAGTATAACATGTTTGTTATTTAACCACTTAGAACCGCCCCATGTACATTTACTGCAGCAGGGCGGCCACTTTTGTGAATCATGTACCTGTGATTGGACACAGCGGGAGACAATCAGCGGGTCCGGTGGACTCGATGTCCACCAGGACCCCCCCCCGATTGTTCGGGACACAAACAAGGCAGGTTATCGTTCTGTCAGGGAGGAAGACTTTGATCCTGTGTTTCTGCTAAGCAGGAACACGGATCTCTGCCTTCCCCTAGTCAAAGCATCTCCCTCACAGTTAGTAAGCACAACCTAGGCATACATTTAACCCCTGATGTTAACCCCTTCCCTGCCAGTGTCATTAGTACAGCGACAGTGCATATTTTTTTAGCACTGATCACTGTATTCGTGCCACTGGTCCCCAAAAAGTGTCAGGTTGGGTGTCGGATGCAATATCGCAGTCCCGCTATAACTCGCTGATCGCCGCCATTACTAGTATAAATAAATGAATAAATAAAAATATCCCATAGTTTGTAGACGCTATAACTTTTGCACAAACCAATCAGCATTCGCTTATTGACATTTTTTTACCAAAAATATGTAGCAGAATACATATTGGTCTAAATTTATGGAAACATTAGATTTTTTTCATTATTTTTATTGGATATGTTTTATAGCAGAAATGAAAAAATATTGTTTTGCTTTTTTTTCAAAATTGTTGGGTCTTTTTTTGTTTATAGCGCACAAAATAAAAACCACAGACTTGATCAAATACCACCAAAAGAAAGCTCTATTTGTGGGGAAAAAAAAAGGACAAAAATTATTTGTGTACAACGTCGTGCGGCCGCGCAATTGTCAGTTAACCGGTTCCCGACCGGCGCACGCCGATGTACGTCGGCAGAGTGGCACGGCTGGGCAAATGGGCGTACCTGTACGTCCATTTGAATTCCCCGCCGTGCCATTGCGTGCGCGCCGCCGGGAGCTCCGTGAGTCGGGTCGCGGGTGCCGCGGACTCGATCGCCGCAGGGATACCCGCGATCGCCTCACGGAGAGGACGAACGGGGAGATGCCGTTGTAAACAGCATCTCCCCGTTCTGTCTAGTGACAAGTGTCACTCGATCTCTGCTCCCTGTCATTGGAGCAGAGATCAGTGACGTCACCCACACAGCCCATCCCCCTACAGTTAGTAATCACTCCCTAGGACACACTTAACCCCTCCCCGCCCTCTAGTGGTTAACCCCTTCACTGCCAGTGTCATTTACACAGTAATCAGTGCATTTTTAATCGCACCGATCGCTGTATAAATGACAATGGTCCCAAAAATGTGTCAAAAATGTCCGACATGTCCGCCATAACGTCGCAGTCACAATAAAAATCGCTGATGCCCACCATTACTAGTAAAAAAAAAAATTATTAATAAAAATGCCATAAAACTATCCCCTATTTAGTAAACACTATAACGTTTGCGCAAACCAATTAATAAACGCTTATTGCGATTTTTTTTTACCAAAAATATGTAGAACAATACGTATCGGCCTAAACTGAAGAAAAAAATGTTTTTTTATATATTTTTGGGGGATATTTATTATAGCAAAATGTAAAAAATAATGCTTTTTTATTCAAAATTGTCGCTCTTATTTTGTTTATAGCGCAAAAAATAAAAATCGCAGAGGCGATCAAATACCACCAAAAGAAAGCTCTATTTGTGGGAAAAAAAGGACGTCAATTTTGTTTGGAAGCCACGTCGCACGACCGCGCAATTGTCAGTTAAAGCGACGCAGTGCCGAATCGCAAAAAACGCTCTGGTCAGGAAGGGGGTAAATCCTTTCGGGGCTGAAGTGGTTAAAGTAACGCAGTGCCATATCGTACAAAAAAAATTGCCTGGTCAGGAAGGGGGTAAAACCTTCCGGAGCTCAAATTGTTAAAAGAAAAAGAAACATAAACAAATTGCCACTATCCCTTTAAGGCTGAATTCACACTTGAGCTGAGCGTCTTTGACCATTTTTACAGGCTTATTTTTTTTTTAACCAATTGTACGGGCATTTTTGCTTTGATGTTTATTTTAATTATTTTTATGAAATAGATAGCTAGTTACTAGGGGTGTGTGTGTGGGGGGAGGGGGGATGTGTGTTTTTGCACGTTGCTTTTGAAGTCGTTTGGGTATCAAAAATGCACACAGGTGTGAACAGGCGTGATTGAACACCACTGGATTTTTGAGGATGAGTGCCTCGAGCTCCAAAACATTCAGATGTAAATGGGGCCTAAGGCACATTATTTACTGTAATTATTAAGTACTCCACACTTGAACGGACTCCATAGAATGGGACACTGAATGTCTGCGAATTTCCGTAACTGATCCTTCATGTTTATTAGCTTGAGCACCAATCAATTAACACCTTCTATAAACAGCAGCTAATCAGCAGCCTGGATGTAGGCAGGATTCCATTATGGAGCTGCACGTCTGGTTGAGTTTCCAGTCAAGCTTCCTGTGCTGTATGACCTCTCTGGTTATGTGTAACCTGAGCCATTAACATTTCACCGGACTAAACATAAACCTGTTCCATTCATCTCCTGTTTCCTGCAGGTATCACTTCTGCTGAGCCGTGATAACATGCATTGCCAAGGATTACACCGCGGACCCGGAATAGGGGAAGAAGGATCTACCATCGTCTGCGATCAAATCAACCGCTTTTCTCTTTCCCAAGACTCAGAATATAAACATCTTCCCATGATCCTCACACTGAGTTTAAGGTCAGCTATGCACAGAATTTTAAGGTCCTCTGAACAGTAATGCTGGCCAATAAGACCACGTGCACTTTAACATTACTGAATTCCATGATCTTGTTTTTGCTCAATTTGTATTTTGCTGTATAAGTGTATCTGCTTGTCTTTGGTTAACTTTATACATCCTTATTACGGGTCCACAATGTGTGCGTTGAGTGCACAGACGCATTCGCATTGGCAAGCTGTGTTGCTTTTGAACACGTACTGCAATACTTTTTACATTTTTTAAATTTTTTTATACTTCACTAAGCTTTTAATGTGGTTGTAAAGTCTTAAGGTTTTTCACCTTTAATCGAAGGTCTGCCCTCCCCCGCACGAAAAATTAAAAGTCACACTACAAATACTGAAGCTGCTGACTTTTAATATGTGGACACTTACCTGTCCAGGGAGCCCGTAATGTCGGCACCGCAACCGATCTTTGAATCGGCTGTCGGGTGCAGCCACCGCCATTGCCAGAAAGGGAACCCGGCAGTGAAGCCTTTCGACTTCCCGCCCGGTTCCCTACTGAGCATGCGCTAAATGTGCTGTGCATTTCAATTGATCAGGCGGCGGAGAAAGGAAGAGAGGGCCAAACTTCTGACGTACCTTGCCGACGCAAGGGGGGACAGGGTACCTGTCAAAAACAGGTCCCCCCTCCCCCCTGAAAGGTGCCGGGGGGGCGGGGGGGGGACGTCGAATAAGCGGAAGTCCCACTTTTGGGTGGAACTCCGCTTTAAGTCCGCATCCAATGTGAGTGTGACCGACTCTCAATGGAGCCGGTTCACACAGGTCCGGGGCGGATGCGGTTTCCAAAAAGGTCCTGTGCGTTTTTTTGGGTCTGGTTCAGGTGCAAATTCAGGAAAAAATTTGAACCTGAACTGGTGAACAGAAACGCAGGATGGAAACCGTGGCCACACATGTGAACCTGGCCTTATGTATTCTGTGCTGCAGCGCCCCCCCAACCCCCACTTTTTTTTACCCGAACCTGATGCAATCCAGCAATGTGCACGAGCACAGCGGCTCCCGCCACTGTCGCTCTCCTTATTGGACAGATTGATAGCAGCAGAAGTCATTCAAAAGCTGTGACACAGGAGCGAGGTGCGGGGCCAAGTCCCATTGTCTGTGTCAATGGACGCAGCAGCAGCGAGCCCTCACGGGTGCCCCCAGGATAAGCGGCTTTCCATTGGGGCACCCGATGAACAGGAGGGGCCTGGAGCGCCGGCAGGGGACCCCAGAAGAAGAGGATTGGGACTGATCTGTGCAAAACAATTGCACACAGCAGGATGTATAGGTATGTTTGTTGTTTTAATTTTTTTTTAAAAGCAAGGGTTTACAAACTTTAAGTTGGCCAAGGATAGATAGAATTTCAAACAAATTCTTAGAAAAAGTCTTGGGAAAATTCATACAAAAACTCTCATTTGAAAGTCAATTGAAAGATTTAATTTGCTTTTAACATTTGATTTTTGAATGAATGGAATTTACTGAAAGAAGCCACATACATGTTAGAAATCTGTTCATTCAAGAAAAATTTTCCATTCTTTGAATTTTCTCATCGATTTGACCCAATAATTGTTATAAAGACGAATTATCTTTCTCAGGGTCCATACACACTGGTTTAAAAAACGCCAGTGCTCTTGGTAGAAAAAACGCAAATTTTCACCTTTTTATGTACTAGCGTTTTTTTTTTTCTGCCTCTAAACGCGGAGCTTAAAATATGCCTCTAATGTGCATGGACACACAGGATAACATACGTTGCTGCAGTCTGTTTCCATCTGACAGCCCCATAGAGAACAGCGGGGCTGTGTCCGTGTCTGCTCTGCATAGCGGAGCGGACACGGACCTGTCATCCACCTGTTCAGCAGGGAGATACCCTGAAGGAAGTGAAGGAAAACAAAGGAGGCCTCTTGTGCCTATCACAACTCTCTAACATGGGCGTTCCATTTAGTTTGGAGATATTTTCTGTCGTTTCCTGTTGTGTCTCCAGGGCAGGAAGTAAAGCCAATTCTCCCCAGTGGGACAAAGGCAGAAGAAAATAAGTTGACGGGTTTTAACCTTTACCTACTCTATTTAAAACTAAAATAAGGCTTGGCTTTACATGAACTCCTGCACTAGAGCCATATTTGCTAGGAAGCCAGTAAATCTACCAGTATATCTCTAGAATGTAGTAGGCACCATATGCAAACATAGGGAGAACATAGACACTCCATGTAGCTCTCTGTTACAGGATATATGCATTTAGAACCAGTACCCAGTGCTGCAAGGCAAGAAAGGCAATCACCAAGTTCCTAGGCCAGGGGTATTGAGATAAATTTCATGGAGGTCCAGTCTGTAAAGTTTTCTTGCAGCAGAGGTCCGCATTTCATGTTAGTGCTATAAACGTGAATCCTTTACATCACAATCCACTCCATCACAGCCCCTCTTTACATTTCACCATGTGAACCATCTGTGCATTTGGTATGCTGTGTTGAAAAAAATGCTGCAGGTCCATATAAAAGCTGCTTAAAATGAATAAGCTGCTTTAAAGGAACGCATGCAAACACATGGAATATTGCACATTAATGCGTGTTTGGTAACGCACTGCAGTATAAATGTCTGAATGGGCCTTAACGGACTCTAGGTTATCATTAGGACAGTGAAAGAGGCATCACTATACAATACAGTTGGCAGCCTTTTGTCACTCATCAATCAAGTCACTTGTAATTAGCAAGCAATCACCAGTAGAAGACACAGAGGTCTTCAAACTTTCCCCCTGTAAACATTTGTCCTAAAGCTTGTGTACACAGGCCCTCCAAGCTGCACATTCACTGATCTATGTACACTGACAGGAATAACAAATTTGGATTTAAACCAAGTAGGGCATATCCCAGTCAAAAGGTCAGCAGACCTTATGTGCTCAATTTTAAAGGGACCCTGTCACCAATACAAGGTAGAGTAAAACCATTTAGTGGTCTAGCCAATATTCATCAGCCCAAGGCTAGAATGTAGTGGAGAACTTTCCTTACAAGCTAACCCTGAGATGTTTCTGCATATAGGAGCACCATTAGTGGCTATAGGGATGAGGTGGTTTTATTGGCAGTCCTAATATGCTAACCATACAAATGATGGAAAGATGTAAACAAAACCCAACCACTTAGGAATCAATCATTTAAATCACTATTATATGAATACTCATTTGGCCCAAGGGTCATAAAAATGGCTTACAGTGGTCGTACCTGAAACTTGACCTTTGTTCCAAGGTTCCTGAGATGTTTATTTATATAGTAACACCTTCAGTGGCTATAGGGGTGAGGTGTTTTTTTGGGGGCAGTCATAATAAACTAATCAATCTAATGGTGGTCAGGCATGTATTCACAACCTAACCACTAAATGATCTTTCTTTCAAATGGCTAGACCAGGAATAGTAGTTTTGCCCAAGGGCCGTAAAAACAGTAGCTCCAATTCTCATCTCAAGTCTCATCCGCAACTGGTCCCCTATCCCAAGGTTCTGAGATTTTTCTGCATACAGGGGCAACTTTAGTGGCTATAGAGCTGAGGTGATTTTATTGGTAGTCCTAATATACTAGGCACAACCCAACCAATAAAATGATAAATCTTTCAAATGACTAAAACCGCAAACACTCATTTTGCCCAAGAGTCTTAAAAATGGAGGTTACATTGGTCGCACCTGCATTGGAATCCCTATCCCAACGTTCTTGAGATGTTTCTGCATATTGAAACACTTTAAGTGGATATAGGGGTGAGGTAGTTTTATTAGCAGTCTCAACTTACTAATCTTACAAATGGTTGTCAGACATGTATTCACAACCCAACCACCAAATGATCATTTTGTCAAATGGCTAGCCCATGAACACTCACCTGGCTTTCTATCCCTAGGTTTCTGAGCTGTTCTGCATATAGGAGCACCTTTAAGCTGCCCATAGAAGGATCAAAATTTGGCCAGTTCAGTAGGGACCAAATACATTTTGATCCATCTATGGACGTTCCTGCTTGACAGAAGTCGATCTAACTTCTGTCGAATGGGACTGTTTGTTGATTGGAAGCAGGCTGCTGATCGGTGTATTCTGACAACAAAGGAGTCCCATTGACTGAATGCAATGGCAAAGTGGGGTGGATTCCCCCATCCAACCCATGTGTGGATGGGGAAATCAGTTCATTTTTTTTTCCGATCAGCCAACTGAAAAAAAAAATGAACCGTCTATGACCAGCCTTAGTGGCTATAGGGTTAGTGAAGTTTTATTGGCAGTCCTAAAATACTAATCATACCAATTGTGGTTAGACTTGTAGGCACAACCCAATGAATAAAACGATCATTCTTTCAAATGACTAGCCTACAAGCACTTAACTTGCCCAAAGGTACAAAACAGGGGTTACAGTAGTCGTGCCAGCAACAGGACTCCTATCCCAAGGTTCCTGAGATGTTTCTACATATTGGAACACTTTTAGTGGCTACAGGGGTGAGGTGGTTTTATTAGCATATAAATGGTGGTCAGACATGTAGGCACAACCCAGCCTGTGACCCTATATCTGCAGCCTCCCGCTTATATAAGTAAAGATATTTCAAGACTGCAGAACCAAATGAGTAGCAAAGGAATTCTGACATTTATCCTTCTAGGCGATGACAGGCTGAATCTGTGCAGAGGAGGGAAGAAAAAATTAAAGTGAACCTATCATAAGAAATATTTTCCATGCCAAGTGTAAATGTATCTATCACCTCTCACATAGATCATTTATGTATTGCAGGCATCTATATACTGCTCACAATATAATCAGCACTTTACACTCACATCAGTCCTTGTAAGTTTCTTGAGAGCAATCTAAGGTCTCTAGGATCTCACATACAAACTAGGGACAGTTTAGAGAGGAGACAATAAGCTCACCACCAGCGTGCCTTTGGAGTGTAGGAGGAGACCCATGCAAGCACAGGAAGAACATGCACCCTTCATGCAGATAGTGATCTGGGCAGGATTTGAACCTAGGATCCCAGTGCTGCACGCAGAGGTTCCAACCACTAAAGCCTAGTACACATGTACCGAAAGTCAGCCGGTTCAGCAGGAACCGTACAACTTTCATGCAGTGTGTACCTCTGTCTGTTTAACAGAAGCTGGTGTAATGAGGATTTTTTTTTTTTATACTTGTGTAGAGTGACATCATCATTGTCTGCTCTGCTAGGGTTTGCCACCTTTTCTTCAAGCCAAACCCGGACACTTTAGCGGCACAGAATTATAAAAGACCTGGGACACCTTTGGGTGCCCCAAGGAGAGTAGTAACTATGTACGTTGTGGTGAACAGTGGGTGTGGCCAAACGGTTTTTTCTAACCTCATCGTCCCCCCCTCGTCCCCCAGTGATGCCAAAACTGGCCCCACACAGCCACCCAGAGCTCCCAGACAGAAACAGATTTGTGTGTGACTATCTCAGTCTGCATAATGTGTTCGTATTTTAGGCGGACTAAACCCGGACACATGATTCAAGACCCGGACTGTCTGGCTGAATCCTGGACAGGTGGCAACCCTATGCTCTGCCCAGTGTTAGGGAAAGTTGTTCAGCTGGTTTAAAGCAACTCTGTCCATAAACAAAAAGAAAAAAAAATATTCCCCACTACACACCACTGCATTTGTATGAAATTCCCAGCTGAAGTTTTCTGGGAAGCACTCCTGGGAGTTGATGTCCCTGGTCCCCTGCTCTGCTCATTGGCTTCTCCCATTGACCTACATGTCTTTACAGTACTCAGTATTGGCAGGAAGGTCATAGGGAGGAACCACTGAGTGTTGCAGGGAATACAAGAGAAATATTCTCCCAAAAGCGGGAAAGTTTTGGCCCAGGCAGCGAAAGAGGTAATTAATCTGTTTCTTTTTTTTTTTTACAGGTTTATCTTTTAAGGTTGACAGGGGCAGACTGACCGGTTTCTTATACCTCTCTGGAACTCGCATGGGTGAAATTTTGCTACCTTAGTCTTCATTTCTGCCCAGCAGATCCCCCATTTACATTACATACCAAAATAATACTAACTTTAGCTGCGCATAAGCAAACCACATTTCCTATTTATCGTAAGCTAATATATTAATTTGGTACTGTCCAGGGTTATCAGTATGGGAGATAACAATAAAATAAAAGTGCAATGTATCACATACCAGGCCCCACATATACCACCTGGGAGTTCTAACTATGTACAAAATTAACAACTAATACTACTGGCCATTTACCACTTTCCAATGTGTACCCACAAATTCAAAAGGAAAGCCTAAAGGGTAACTCCACTTTCGTGTGGGGAAAAAAAATAGCAAATAAAGAAAAAATAATATAGCGTGTACAATTGTGACACAAGCCATATTGTAATTGAATGTTATTAAAAATTACCTTTCCTTTTCAATCTGCAGCCGCTGTAATTTTCTATAAATGCAACATGGCTACCTGAGTTGTTCTGCACACAGAATGTGTACTGACCACTCCCCAGAAACATCATTTCCTGCTTGTGTGATTGGCTCACCAATTTTCCCAGAAGTCTGCACTAAGATACAAGTCAGATTTCAGGCATCCCCTGCGACATAAATGTCATTTTCGCTGAGATACTTCTAATAGGAACACGTCTAAAGGGATGCAGGCCCAGCAGCTTTCCTCATTAGTACCCTGCAGCTGCCACAGGTGACTGATAATTATGAACCACTCCTATTAGACCCACTCAGAACAGAGGCTCAGACAAACACACAGGGATTTCTTCAGAATACCAAAAGGAAGGAATCTGCAACAAAGGTTGTTATAATCTTTGCAATGTACACAGATCACCCAAGAGGAATGTTTTTTTTTCTCAACAAAAGTGGAGTTACGCATTAATGGTCATACAGTTGTGATTCTTTCTTTCCGTGTATGGGTACGTATTGTCCCATTTGGAAGGTAACATTCAAGGGTTAAATTACAAGCCGTGCCACTTTCAGCTGGTGAAACCAAACACCATCCAGATGTTTCTTGAAGGCCAGTGATCAGAATTTAGCACAGAACAATGATGTGTTTCTGTGAAAACGAACACAAGGCCACACAAATCCAAAGGTACAAACGAGCCACGAGTTTAATTCCTGAATTAAAGAAGTGTGCATTTTACCTCCAGCGGCCAATCACGTTCCAGCTGTGGATCCTACAAATACAAGCTGCAGGGAAGAAGAACTGGATTACCATTTGTTGGCGACAACACAGACTTTTTGAAGACATCAGCCCCCAACTACGGAGTGTCTCACAATCTACTCACTGCTGTGGGATTCTGCCAGCTGTTCAGAGGAAAATGATAACGGCACTCCAACACCACAACGTTAATTTCTCGCTTTTCCCCCGGTCTTTCCATATCCTGTCCCTCCTCTTCTTCACCCCTCTTCTCTTCCGTCTTTCTGTCTATACTCATAATACATTTACTGTGCCTATAGAGAGTAGGAAGCTTTGTAGGTTCTTAGAACCCCACAGAACTGGCCTGTGATCTATAGTCAGGGACAGCAACACAGTCAGTATTCCATACAAAAAATAATTTGGTATATAACAAAATCAAAATGTTTTCCAAAGCCAGGGAACTAGAAATACAGAGATGAATGATAAATCCAAGTAACTATATTCCCATTTAACACCATGCCTGATTCAACCAAGGGATTTAAAAGGTTTGATGCACCTAACAATTGTCTCCTCTTTCTAATAACTAGCTTTACATTGACTAAAACACAAATACTCAAGCCTAAAAACACAGGAATAACATGCATACAAACGTAAAAAAAAGCATGAAAAATGACCGAAGACACTGACGCTCAAGTGTGAATGTAGCCCAAAGCTCAGGCTTTTATTGTAAAATCACATGAAAATTTAACATTTATAGGGCCATCCAGGACCCCTTCATTATTACCACCCTGATTAAAGGGTCATGCGTGGTCCTGAAATGTTGTGTTTTGATGTGTCCCAAAGTAGCGCTACCCCCATAGGAGCCGCTATATTTTTGGTTTCTCCTTCGCATGCACAGCCAGGCAACAGGAATTTTCGGCATTCGCTCAGTAGTCAAAAAACTGTTTAAAGTGCTTTGCTTCGTTTTTTGGTTTATTAGGGATGAACTTGGGTAGGGATGGGAAGGTATGGGATGCCCAGAACGTAGCATAACCTCCCTGGCGGTATTCACAAGTGTGGCTCGGGGTGATTTTCAACTAGCAAAAGCGGTAACCCCAAGCCACATTTGGGATTGCATCGCAGTATCCAGGTACAGGTACTTACCTTGTCCCCAGCATCCTGTGATGTCCCCCCGCCATGTCCGCGGGCTGTGTACTCCGCTCAATGGATCACAGTGCCGGGCTCCGTTTCCTGCGAGCTTTGCGCCGCACGGGGACGGAGCCCGGCGCCAGATTCAAAAAGTTAAAAACACATAATACATACAGTACACTCTAATCTTACAGATTACATTATTGTATCAAATCATTTCATAACCCTTTTGTCCCTAATGCTTTGTCCAGTGTCCTGCATGCAGTTTTATATGATATATACTGTTTTTTCTGCCTGGAAACTTGAGATTGTCCATAGCAACCAAAAAGTGTCCCTTTACGTCAAAAGCGGTTTTGGACCAGCTAGAAAACAGCGATAGTAAATTAGAATCACTCGCAGAATTGAGCGATAGTGATTTGTGGGGAAATCCGTCATCAAACACTGAAAGTAATGACAGCGACAATTCTGAAACTGAGCAAATTTCAGTGTTTTTGATTTGATTACATTATTGAATACATTTTATTATTATTTGTTATAATTATTTATAGTTATTTATTTTATTATATTATTTATATTACATTATTTATGATTTCATGTTTCAAACTTTGTCATACCCGGGCTGTCTACTAGACTCTTGTTTGGGCAGATTTAAGTGAATTATTACTAAGAATTACAGGCCTACAATATAAAATGCCAAATTTCCATGCAAAACATTGTACCGCTTTGAGCATCAAAAATCTGACATAATCGTACCGTCAGGGAGGTTAAATTCTGCTTGGGGACTTGACACTGTCTCTGCTATCAAATAATCACACGGCTGTCCTCACAGAGGACAAACGGATCAGCTCAACTGATTAAAGAAAGAATTTCAATCACTGAGTACAAGTGCTTTTTCTCTGTAGAAAAATGCCAAGGCTTCCGGCTTCTCCTTAGATTCCCCAAGCAAGAGGTGTAGGGTAGCTGTGCTGGCTTTAAGTGGCTCTAATCTGTCCCTTTGCAGAGAGCTAGCTGGGTATTGCACCTGGCTACTTCTCGTCTATAAGCTCTGGGGTGTAGTGGTTGAAGATAGTCACTCCACTTTGGTGGATCTTGTGACACATGTGACTGCTGAACAGGCCTCCTGCTGGACATGTCCCAATGGCTCACAGGATGGCTCAGCTAAGCCTAGCTGAGGCTAAAAGGATGTGAGGGTTCCTCTGCTGCTCTCTCCCTCTGGCTTCTTTCTTCTGCCCAGGGGCAGAGCCCCCCAGCATAGGGTTTCCCTTTAGACAACAGGACCAAAGTTGATGGGAAGATAACTAACACTGCACATCACCCTAAACACACACTCCCCACCGTGAAACATGGTGGTGGCAGCATCATGTTGTGGGGATGCTTTTCTTCAGCAGGGACAGGGAAGCTAGTCAGAGTTGATGGGAAGTTGGATGGAGACAAAAATACAGGGCAATCTTAGAAGAAAACCTGTTAGAGTCTGCAAAAGACTTGAGACTTGGGCGGAGGTTCACCTTCCAGAAAGACAACAACCCTAAGGGCACTTTCACACTGTCGTTTTTGTGGAGCTTTTCGGTTGCTAGCAGGGCGCTTTTAACCCCCGCTAACGGCCAAAAAAGGGTTAAAAGCTCCTGCAAAGCGCCGCTGCTCATTGATTTCAATGCAGTGCCTACAGTGCCTCAAAGATGCTGCTTGCAGGACTTTTTTGAGCGTCCTGCCAGCACACCGCTACAGTGTGAAAGCCCTCCGGCTTTCACAGTGGAGTGAAAGGAGATGCGCTTTACAGGCACTTTGCAGGCGCTATTTTTAGCACTATAGTGCCTGTAAAGTGCCTCAGTGTGAAAGGGGTCTAAACATACAGCCAGAGCTACAATGGAATGCTTTAGATCAAAGCATATTCATGTGTTAGCATGGCCCAGTCAAAGTCCAGACCTAAATCCAATTGAGAATCTGTGGCAAGACTTGAAAATTGCTGTTTAGACATTTTCCATTAAATCTGACAGAGCTTGAGCTATTTTGCAAAGAAGAATGGGCAAAAATGTCCCTCTCTAGATGTGCAAAGCTGGTAGAGACATCCCCAAAAAGACTTGCAGCTGTAATTGCAGCGAAAGGTGGGAACTACAAAGTATTGACTCAGGGGGGCTGAAATGCACATCACAATTTGCACATATTTATTTGTAAAAACTCTTGAAAACCATTTATCATTTTCCTTCCACTTCACAATTATGTGCCACTTTGTGTTGGTCTATCACATAAAATCACAATAAATTACATTTACGTTTTTGCTTGTAACATGACAAAATGTGGAAAATTTCAAGGGGTATGAATACTTTTTCAAGGCACTGTATGTGAATGAATGAATGAATGAATGAAAGACTTGTATAGTGCTACAAATGCGAACTGAATCACCTCAAGGAACCCCAGGAACAAGAATTGTATATACTACAGCTTAAAAGTCCTTAGTTGTGATATCTGCATTCTAAATACATTTTCTGCATGTACAAAAAAAGTACCCGCTGATCAGAAAAGCAGTGTCTTCCTGTGGACTGAACTGAAATCTCAAACAATTTTCTCAGCTTTCTCAACTATCTTTTGTGAACTACAAAGCAACATCCCTCTACTGTATGTTGTGGAGATGAGGAGAGGGGGAGGTGTTTGTAGTCCAAATCACGAGCAAAGTCTATGGGGAAAAACACTGCTCCTCCATAGATATCGTGCAGTGAGTGCGCATTGTCAGCCTGGTACAGAAAAAGCTCATTTCACATTGCTAATGGGAAAAAGCTATTTATCTTCAAAAAGGGACAGTTATTTTTAGCTGAGCCCAATGGGATTTGAAAATTACAGTCCATTGGCCAAAATAAAGGTACTTATCCTCTCATTCAAGATTTGTGAATTGAGCCTAAGGCGTTTTATTGGCAAGGTCACTAAATGAATATCAAGGATGAAATCTTAAAGGAGAAATATAGCCGAAGCTGAAGCCCGCTGTTGGCTAACGTCACAGATCCGGTCCAGGCTTTGAAAAGATCCTGGCCATATGGTCGGGATCCACTCAGAAGCTTTGATCGGCACCTGACTCAGCCTCTTAGTGAGGCGCTGAGAGCCTGAGCCAACCCCTTCCTCCCCCTCCACAGCCCAGAGCCCCAGTGAGTGCTGGAGGGGAGAGCAGAGAGCCGATGACTGACAGTCACAGCTCTCTGCTCAGAGCGGAGGGGGAGAACTGAGAGATCAGTGGTATTTGATCGCTCAGTTTTCACTGCAGAGCCGGTGGGAGACAGATGCAGCATCGGATCGATGCTGCATCGACCTAGGTGAATATCCCCCCCCCCCCCCAAATCCCATACTTCTCATTTACATAAAAGTCAACTAAGGAAGCCCATACATTGATCTTTTTTTTTCATACAACCAGTGGGTTGAATAAAAAAAAAAAATCCAGTTCCCCCATTTAAGGTGGATGGGGGAATTCTGCCACTGTGGTATTATCTTTTGACCGTGGGGAGACCTCCCCGCCAATACAATGATCAGTGTTGCTGGCTATAGCCAGCAGCATTAATGGTTCTGAAAAAACCCGAATAGTTGATTGACAGATCAACTTGTGTATCCCGCCCATACATGGATTGAAATTCGGCTGGTAGCTGATGAAGCGGGCAAATTTCGATCTATGTATGGCTGACTTAATGTAGTCACCAGATCTAAGGACTAGTAAGCTGCTATATTACATTTTTGGATTTAGGTTTAGTTCTGCTTTAATGAAAGGACCAAATGACGCTACTAGATTTTCCATGATAATGAAAACATTGCTGGGTCCAGCAACAAAATAGGGAAATCATAGCCATGAGAGATTGCACAGTGCTACATGTGAGTTCCAACACTGCCATATCCAACCAATTAGGATGTTATATGCCCTATGTATCATGTAAGTGTCACATTTTTTGTTTTTTCTTATTGAAATTTATTTGCATATTCTAAATTGTAAGAAATTGTTGTTGTTTGATATCTTATAGTTTGTCTTTTGTATTTCTTTGTAGCCAATATATTGCCTTAAAACGCCTGAAGTGCAATTTGTAAAACATGTTGAGCCAACAGTCAATTATATAGCTTCATCAGCTCTATATTTGTTATTATGCTGTGATATTTTTATATATGTTTGTCCGTAAATGCGAGTCAACATTTGTTAACTCCCTTTTTATACTTTTCGATTAATAAAATATTGCTATACTTTTTATCAAATATGTTGTTATATTTGTGGCACCATAAAAATCCCCCCTTTTCCAGTTCTTTCTATATATACCAAACAGGGATGAGGGTACCTTTGATATCCTGAGTGAGCGTGACCATTTTAATACGGTTGATTCGATAGATCGACTTATGTACCCTGCCTATACAAGGATTGGAATTCGTCTGGTAGCTGATGAAGCGGCCAAATTTCGATCCATGTATGGCCGACTTAATGCAGTCACCAGTTCTAAGGACTAGTAAGCTGCTATCTATTACATTTTTGGTTTTGGGTTTAGTTCTACTTTAAAGGGGTTGTAAACCCTCATGGTTTTTCACCTTAATGCATTCTATGCATTAAAGTAAAAAACCTTTTTAAGTTTTGCAGCCCCCCAGCCCCCCCCGCTTTACTTACCTGGATGCTGTCATCCTCTGTCCGGGAACGAGCACACCATCTGTAGCTGGTGTCTCGTGTCCTGATTGGATAGATTGATAGCAGCGCAGCCATTGGCTCCTGCTTCTGTCAATCAAATCCAATGAAGTGGCGCCGGGCCGAGTCCTGCATTCTGTGTGAATGGACACAGGTGTCCACCAAGGAGAGCGCTTCTCCAACATGGACACTTGATGCGGGGAGGAGCCATCAGCACCGCCGTGGGACCCCAGAAGAGGAGGTGCAGGGCCACTCTGTGCAAAACGAACTGCACAGTGGAGGTAAGTATAACGTTTGTTATTTAAAAAAAAAACAAAAAAAAAAAAAACAAGGGTTTACAACCCCTTTAATGAAAATACCAAATGACACTTCTGGATTTTCCATAATAATAGGGAAATCATAGCCATGAGAGATACCATGGCCTTATAGGAGGGAGCAGAGGCACAATACGGGGGAATCAGAATTTCTGTGGCAATGGCACCATGAATTTAATAAGTAAACGCTAATTCTACAAGGTCTCAGTTTGCTCTACATTCCGTAATCTTGCCTTCTGTGTGACAGATGCACTTCAAATCAGCTTATACAACCCTTTAAACTCCAATGATTCTTACATTAGTGGTGGCATTTGACTTATGCGGAAGCCCAACATTCCCTGACAAGTTAACAATGACAACTGGAGACAGCACACAAGCAACAAGGGAGCCGACTCTTCTCCACCTCTGCTGCCTTCACACTCCAAAGAAGCAAACAGCCAATGGGATGGGAAGCCATCTTCACCCAGATCTTGACAGGACATTGAGAAATCATCCTCCCCATCCATCTATAGAAAATCTGAGCTAAACATAGCACTGGTTATGTTATTAATTGCCCAAGGGTCTAGTAAACGGGTTCCTGCCTAAAATAATGGAGGAGAGAGAACAAAAACAATGCACCTTCCAGGCCTTTATAGTATGTATGTTGTAACAAGGCCACATGGGGCATAGGTAAGCATCGCTAAACTGCTCCTCACTATAAATTGCACCAATTTCAATAAATTAGTTGTCATACATCATACATTGACAGATCTTTTATCCTCAATGATATAAGACTGACGCTCTTCTGTTCTCCAAAAACTCTTTCAGCACCGGCATACAGACAAGTTTCTCTTCTTCATTCTATATCTTATTAGCTGCAGAGTACGGCAACCACTTCTCAGCTTGGCCATAAACTATTGTTGTAAAGCGTTACTCCCAAGCAACACATTTTCCAGCATACTGCAAGATTTATTTGATTGAAGCTTTTGCTACTCTGAAGTGCTCATCTACATTTATCAGTCATAAGTGAGCACCCTACCTGTACAAAAGAGAAGCCACGTGTTCTTGCCGGCAGAAGATCCTGCAGAAAATACGCATCGAAAGTACTAGTGTATAGATGTGTACAGCATTTATATGTGTACATTTTTTCTTTCATTCAAAAGAATGACTACACGTTTATGCGTGCCTGCATTTAGGTGTGTTTATACGATTTAATGCCCATTGGCACCTAAAATCTGCAGATCTGCATGGCCCTAGATGCAGAGACCTCCTACTTTTTTTCTGTGCATCTATACACAGTTCCCATTTTCACAGGTAGGTGCAGCTGTGTGTACAGGCTCATTGATTATTACAGTGCTGCGTACACAACAATGCACAGTGCGCATCTAAACACAGAGGGGTTGATTTACTAAAACTGGAGAGTGCAAATTCTGGTGTAGCTCTGCATTTTTTTTTTTTTTTTTTTTTGTCAAAGCTCAACTGAACAAGCTGAAGTTAGAAGCTGATTGGCTACCATGCACAGCTGCACCAGATTTTGTACTCTCCGGTCATAGCAAACCAATGTTACTGAGATGGGTTAAAGTGGAACTGTTAAGGCCTATACAACACGATAAGTAAAATTTCGTAGGATGAGCGATCGACCGATTATTAGTATAATGCTTTCGACAGCCGATTCCGACTTTTCGGACTACAAAAACCGAAGGTGCATGCTTTTTATCGTAAATGAACACAACATCTGATGTTTCGTTTTAATTAGTACAGTTTTCGTCCAAAAAAAAAATCGCAAGAGCAAAACTATGTATGTTCGGAAACTAAAAAATGCAATTCAAAACAATTCAACACATCACTTTCAAAGTTGTATTCTGTTGTACGAGAATATTCGTAAGTTGAGTAACCTCTTCAGTTTTGATATGAGACTAGCATGCAACAAAAACGGACGATTATTCGTCTGATAATCTGATCGTGTGTACCAGACTTAAATAATGTAAGTAAAAAATAATGTGAACAAGCAATTTTTTTTAATGCAGAAGAGACATACTATCGAGGGAATTCAATAAAGTACTACTAATAGTAGTACAACAGATTCAGGTAGTCCTTAATAGTGCAACTTTTACAAGTGGCACTAATAATGCAGCAAATTCAAAAATAATTACCTGCAGTTCGTACATGATAAAACTGGAGGTAATTAAGACCTATTCTAACTTGATGTACAGAGACAGGCAGAGTGCTTGTTCCTGTACACAGTGCAGCAGAGCATATTTTCTGCCGCTACTCTCTCCCTGACACTGGTTGTTAAGGACGCTGCCAGCTTCATAGCTGGAAGTCACCAGTGATGCTGCAGTGGGCAGAGCCTAAAGGGTAAACTGAGAAACCAGCTCCAATCAGGTTCAATCTTGCTTGTAATTGACAGCAGGTGTTCCGTCAGTTAGGGCGACCCATCAAAACATGTAACGTAAGTGACGTTTTGTCACGGCCATCTTGGTACACCTTGCACTCAGCCGCAGTAAGCCTCAAGTCGCCAAGCGGACATCTTTTTACACCCACCGAAGTCTTGCATTGCACACTTGTTTTTACCACTAAACTGAGCTTATATCATGAAATACAGTATTTAGAAGTCCGTGACACTGTTTTAATGTTGAATTTTAAAAGCAGCGGTAAACAATGAGATCAGCAAATGTGTGAGATCAGCAGGCTTGTCGCTGCTTTTAAAATTCAACATCAAAACAGTGTCACAGTGTTGTAAATACTGTATTTCACAAAATAAGTTCAGTTTGGTGGTAAAAATAAGTTTGAAATGCAAGACTTCGATGGGTGTAAAAAGCTGTCCGCTTGGCGACTTCAGACTGTAGGCTTAGTGTGGCGGAGATGGGGGGTGTACCAAGATGGCCGTGACAGAACGTCACTTCTGTTACGAAATCTGACGGAACACCGGCAGTGGGAAAATTCTAATGCCAATAGAAGGCTGTCTATTGAAAGAGGATCCGCCCACTGCCTGCTGTCAATCATAATGGGAGCGGACCGGATGGGGAATTAGTGCCTGTGAATCTCATCAGGCTCCGCCCCCCTCAGGTGCAAAACTACCCGCTGCTGTGCCGACAGTTGCAGCTGCGGAGAGGAAAGTTTCTTAACTGCCTGTCTGCATCTGCTGAGATGAATGAACTCCCGCAAAAGAAAATTGGGAAAGATTGGTACCCGGAAGGAGACTGGCCAGAGATGACAACGGCCAGTGAGCGATGCTGGAGGTGGGTATAGTTCTGCTTTCACGCAGTAAATCAGTTTAATGAAGAATACATATTGGCTGCATAACGTCTAGTAAAAAAAACTTGCAATTAGAGTAGTACATTTTTTTCAAAACAATAGTATGTGTGTCAGTTATTATAAATGAGGACCAATACATCTCACTTTGTGACAGTTATTATCACTGAGAAGCACGGCAACTTACGGGGGGTTTATTTACTAAAGGCAAATAGACTGTGCACTTTGCAAGGGCAGTAGTTCCAGAGCATAGTAAATTAGGTAAAGCTTCACTTTGCAAAGAGTACCCAGGCACGTGCAAGAAAAAAAAAAAAACAGCATTTTTACTTGCACATGATTGGATGATGGAAGTCAGCAGAACTTCTGCTAATTTACTAAGCTCTGGAGCAACTGCACTTTGCAAAGTGCACAGTCTATTTGCCTTTAGTAAATCAACCCCACGTAAGTTGCTGTGCTTTTCAGTGATAATAACTGTCACAAATTGAGATGTATTGGTCCTCAGTTATAATAACTGACACACATACCATTGTTTTGAATTTTTTTTTCAAGGTGCACAGTCTGTTTGCCTTTAGTAAATAAACCCCACTGTGTGACAGATATTGTAACTGAGAAGCACTGCAACTTTTCGTGTGACTGTTATTATTATTGGATGACTATTTTTGGGTGACAGTTAGTATAACTGAGCAGCACTGTGTGACAATTATCATTAAACAGCACTGCATCTCACTGTGTGACAGTTATTAGAACTGAAGAGAACTGTATTTCACTGTGTGACAGTAATTATCACTGAAGAGTACTGCATGTAAAGGTGATCGGTGCAGGGAGGTGATCAGGGAGGTGATAAATGTGGCCTCTTTGAAGGAACAATTCCCCAAAATCCTGGAAGTGTCCCTGTGAAATCTGAATATAGCAGGAATGAGATTGAGAGGTACAGCTTGAGCCATGTGCTGACCGGGTATAATATTTAGGGATCTGTGGCAGGTCAGACTTGCACACTCCAGGTGCCACATGGGCACAGGCTAGGTTGCCAGCCGCTATCAGAGCCCAGGTCCCCAGCAGTGTCCCATATACAGTCCGCAGAACACACAAAGGGCAGCGCTCACCTCTCATTGGAGTCCCCGGGGCACAGTCTGGGCACAGGGCTGGCAGGAGGCGACCAGAGCGGAGTGCATGATGCAGCCAGACAGAGCAGAGATCATTCCCAGAGAGCGGAGAGCCCAACACTGAGTGGAGAGAACTGCAACAATCAGCCCCATTCACTGGAATGAGAGGAATGTGCGCCGCCCTGGGTCCTAGTGCCCGGACTTTGGGAATGCTGCATGTACGGGGTCCTAGTGCCTGCACTATGTGACTGCTGCCTGTACTGGGTCCTAGTGCCTGGATTGTCAGACTGCTGTCTGCACTGGGTCCTAGCACCTGAACTGTAACAATTATTAGCTCCGCCACATGCCTACAAAAGTTATGTGCGCTTTTTGTGCATTGCGGGAATCTGCATGATTGTGCACGCATTCCAGCAATGCACAAAAAAAAAAAAGGCGCATCCCTTTTTCCAAGTACATGGCGATGCCAATAATTCTTAAAGGCTCCCTCACGCACCTTGCAAATGTGCGCATGAAATTGTGCACCAAAACATATGGTAACAAAGAGGGCAATTCACCAAAACAGGAGTATGCAAAATCTGGTGCAGCTCTGCATTAAACCAATCAGTTTCCAGGTTTTATTGCTTTCATTGTAGCCGTATTAGTGCAATTGTGACAGAGAAAATTGACTACTGTCCGTGATACTTTTTTTTATTTGCACTAACATACAATTTTTCAGGACATACCCCGAAAGCTTGTCCTGAAAAATTGTATGTTAGTGCAAATAAAAAAAGTATCACGGACAGTACTCAATTTTCTCAGGTTTTATTGCCAAAGCTTAATTGAACAAGCTGAGGTTAGTAACTTATTGGCTACCATACACAGCTGCACCTGATCCTGAGTGCACCAGTTTTAGTAAATCTACTCCAAAGTACCATGCATTTTGGTGCAGCACTTTTTTGGTGCGAGTTTTCGTGCGAAGCACAAAAAACATGCACGCACTGTTGCATAGGTGTGAATGGAGCCTTAGACTACTGCCTGCACTGTGTGACTACTGCCTGGACTGGGTCCAAGTGCCTGGACTGTGACATTGTTGCCTGCCCTGGTCCCTAGTGCCTATAGGTTGCTATAAGTAACTGCACAATTGATGTTTATTATATGTGCATCATGTGCTTCAAGAATCGCTCCCACAAAATAGCAAGGTTACATTTGTCGACAAGCTGTGTTGGGGGTGCAGTTTAAATGCATGGCATTTCATCACATCAAAGCATGCAGGGTTTGTTTCACTGCATTAGCGGTAAAGCCCTTGGTAACGTGGGCAATACTGCAATAAAATGGTGTGAGAAGGCTCTTAGGTTTCATACTTTGGAGAAATAAACAGGAAACCTCATTTGTCATCATATGGGAACTGCTGTACTTGTGCAGCAATTTTTAGTGTCCACGTGCATATCGATGGTAAGGCGGCCATTACAGCAATACATTCATTTTGAATGGCACCCTGGGCCGTCTTTAAGGCAGGGCAAAAGGGGCAGCTGCCCTGGGCCCTGTGATTGTTGTGGGGCCCAAAAGCAGCTGCCTCATACTGGCCAACTATCCCAGTTTAAATTCCCTTGTACCTTGAAGTTTTAGTCCTGTGCTGTGTCCCGATATCTCAGTGTGAAGTGCTGGTACTAATGCTGCCCAGCTCTGCCCTATTGTTGTGTACAGATGACTCACCTGCAGACCCCTGTGTTTACATGTAAATAACCAGCATTTATATGTAAATAGCGGTGGCATTCATAAGTAAATAGCTGCGGCCGGCGGCATTGATATGTAAATAAAGGTGGCATTCACATGTATATCATGCCCCTCTGCAGTGAGGAGACAATGTGCTGTAACCTCTAGCAACCAATCAGTGAGCAGTATTACTGTACAGTAATCTCTAGCAACCAATTAACAAGCAGAAATCATGTGCTGTAACTTCTAGCAACTAATCAGTGAGCCGTAATGTGTGCTGTAACCTCTAGCAACCAGTCAGTAAGCAGTAATGATATGCTGTAACCACTGGCAATCAATCACAATTGCTGCCTGATCTGATACAGTAAACTGATTTTAAGTCTAGCTGCTATTTATTGTATGTCTCAGAGCAGATGGAGAGTGAAATTGCATGGGGGGGCCCAAGAAAATTTTTGCCCAGGGTCCAATCAATATTAAAGACGGCCCTGATGGCACCCCAATGCACTAAGCCAATGCTCAGCAACACAACAAGTTGTTGAAATTTTAGGGCACTTGAGCTCCAGGAAAGTTTTACCCCCTTCATGGCTAGAGCCTTTTTTTGCTGTTCAGCACTGCGCTACTTTAACTGGCAAATGGAACACTGTATGCAAATGAAATTTATATTATCTTTTTCACACAAATAGAGCTTTCTTTTGTTTTTAGTTTTTATTAAATAACAGAAAAAAGACCAAAAATTTCTAAACAAAAAAAACATTTTCTTCTTTCTGTTATGAAACATATTAGCACTTCCGCCTAGCAAGCACTAGGGTTGTTGGTTCGAATCCCAACCACGACACTACCTGCCCAGGGTTAGCATGTTCTGCCTGCGTGGGTTTCCTCCCACACTCCAAAAACATGCTGGTAAGTTAATTGGATCCTGTCCAAATTGGCTCTAGTATGTGTATGTATGAATGCTAATTAGGAACCTTAGTTTGTAAGATCCATGAGGGAAGGAACTGACGTGAATGTATAATATATATGTAAAGTGCTTTGTAAATTGATGGCGCTATAAAAGTACCTGTAATTAATAATAAAATATCCAATAAAAAAAATCAATAAAATCAAATTTCTTCATACATTTAGGCCACAATGTATTCTGCTACCTTTCTGGTAAAATAAAAAAAAATCCCAATAGGTGTATATTAATAGTATGTGTGAAAGTTATAGCATCTACAAACTATGGTATATATACTGGAACTTACACAGCTATGACGCTATACTGTAATGGTGGTGATCAGCGACCTATAGTGGGACTGTAATAGGGCGGCGAGAAATCTTGTTCTAACAAACACTATCTGGGAGGGTCACTAACTGATACTGACGTCGCTAGTGGCCAGTGGCAGCTCGTCCATAGAGGGCGCACGGCATCTCCCCCCCTATGCATGAGTCCGGCCACCTGATCTACATATCAGTGGCACCGGACCATGGATTCCAGTGCGGCGGGGTGTTTTTTTGAAGCACCTGATTAGAGCCAGAGGTTCTAATAGGCTTCAAAAAAGGGTGAGCTCAGAACACAGAGCACTGCGCTCCGAGACCACCCAGTTGTGTGACCATAGCAAATTAATTTTTCCCCTATTATCACACTAAAGTTCCTCCCTGCCAGTCAGGAGGCAGGTCTGTGAGACCTGTTTCCAGATTGGCCAAAGCGTCAGGCAATCCTATTGGATTAACTGTGTGCTCCAAACCCTGAAGCAAGCCAGCGACATACAGGTACATTGTCCGGCCTCCCTGTTTGTAAAACTACTGTGGGTGGGCAGCAAGCGATTAATGCAGCACAACATTTTAATTTGCTGCTAAAACTTGGTATCCTATCCTTAACATGGCCAGTGAAATCTGGTATCCCCTCACTAACATGGACTATGAAATCTAGTATCCTCTCAATAACACGGTGGACAACAGCAATGGGAATTTAAATATAACTCCACCAGCTTCCATAAGCTAGCTTTCGTTCATTGTTGACGCAGGAGTATGGATGTACCAACATGAGGACAAAAATAGTGATGTTACTCTTGGAAACCAGAAGTAAATATTATAGGTTGCTATAAGTAGCTGCATAATTGATGTTTATTATATGTGCATCATGTGCTTCAAGAATCATGTCTTGAAGACAATATATTAGGTACTGCTTTGCATTCTTGCTCTGTGTTATAGTTCTGTCGTGCATTAATGTGCATTTCGTTAAGGCAGACTATTGAAATCAATGGCCTGCCAATGCACCAAAAGGTTCTAAAAATTTAACAAACACATACACAATGCAATTTGTCGCACTGCCTACTGTTTTGAGGTGAAATTCAAAGTGAATGGCACTACCATGCAGCAACACATGAGTTGCACATAAGTGCATTGCGGCAAGACGAGCCTTAACATGAGTGTTACTGCAGCGCATGTTACATGTGTTGGCAACACATGTAACATGTGCTGCAGTAACACTCATGTTAAGGCTCGTCTTGCCGCAATGCACATATGTAAATAGGTCATAAAAATGGATGCATAAGTACATCTGTTCCTATATAATGGCAAATCAGGTTTCCTGTGTAGTTGTCCAACAGATGAAACTCAAAGGGCCTGTTTAAATAATGCCATTGCAGCAATATACTGTACGTTACACGCTTTGGTGCAATGTGGTGCCATTCATTTGTCTGGCACCCAAATGCAGCTTGCTGATGGATATGCTTTCCAGCACAACACAACAAAAGAATGCCATGAATTGCGGTCTACTGCTAAAAAATAATGCATGCACTATTTTTTGTCAGTGAACAGCAATGCATATTAGCGTGTTGCAACATACGTACATTGGAGAGTACGACACATAATGAATGGCACAACATTACATTAATACATTTATGTATTGTCCCATGTTATGGTAAACAGCACTGTAATGTGCGCATTAGCACAACAGGCATCTCCTCCATCTATAAATGACAGCCAATGACCACATTTGTTTAAGAAAAAAAACACCACAGTACAGAACCCCCCCCCCCCCCCATAAAGGAGGAAGCCTGATTGTTGCATGCTAAATTTTGCTGGCAGGCGCATGTTTAACTTCCCCGCATGCGCTGTTCAGCTCCTACTTGGCTCCATCACATTCAGATGATTGCACATGCATGAAGCTGCCTGAATGCCCAGTCCAGCCAAGGGATACATATTCACCCAGGGATACTGAATTTACTGCTGCACCAGAAGTATGATTACTGCCTGCATAGGGTACTTTTGCCTAAGCTGTATGACTGCTGCCAGCACTGTGTTCTACTGGTTGGACTGTGAGGCTGCTCCCTGCCTGAGGTCCCATTGCCTGGGCTGAGTGACTGCTGCCTGCACTGTGTCCTACTGGCTGGACTGTGAGACTGCTGCTTGCCTGAGGTCCTATTGCCTGGGTTGAGTGACTGCTGCCGGCACTGTTCTAGTGGTTGGACTGTGAGACTGCTGCCTGAGGTCCTATTGCCTGGGCTGACTGCTGCCTGCACTGTGTCCTACTGGTTGGACTGTGAGACTGCTGCTTACCTGAGGTCCCATTGCCTGGGCTGAGTGACTGCTGCTGGCACTGTATTCTACTGGTTGGACTATGAGACTGCTGCCTGCCTGAGGTCCTAGTGCCTAGACTGTGTGACTGCTGCCTGCACAGGGTCCCTGTGCCTGGGCTGTATGACTGCTGCCTGCACTGGGAGATTCAATCTCTTTTTGTCCTAGAGATCTTTATCACTTTGACAGAAAGTGATGGGAAATCCAAAATGTTATAGTTTTAACTAAAACAGCAGGTGAGGTGAAATATTTTATTAGTAACTTTATTGTTGCTGTAATGTGACATGTCAGGAATTTATTCATGCAGACTTTTACTGATGTGTCCATTTTAAATATAGAATAAAAACATTTATTTATAGGATTTCAAACACAATCTGCACTGCTGTATCATTGTTTCAAATCTAAAAGTAATTGTTACAGTTATACTCAGTATCTTTGTTCTCCATCTCAGGGAGTGAGGAGGGATGCAGATTGTTCAGGCGATTATTAAACTTCATTCTCTTTCAGATCTCAGCGCCACATTGGGCCTAGGCGATTGCCAAAGCCAGTGTTATCTCATTATGAGTAACTCTAGAGAGGAAGTCTGCCTGCCAGCTCCCCTGTGATTTTCCAAATTAATTACAACTATTACCCAGGCTCTAACTGTTACACTGCTTATATTACACAAAGGCTTCCTCCTCCATGATACTTCCCTTTCATCCTGCTGCTTATTCTAGGAGGATTAAAGGACAATGAAACCTCAAATTTAAATTTTCACATGGAAGCACTGAAGAAATGACCCAATCTTTCCCTACATTTCCACTGTAATTTAGTAATGCAGTACTATGATGGATATAGTGAATCACCAAGTGAGATGTCTGACAGCCCCTAAACCACAAGGCCCTGCCATGACCTACTATAGGTTCATTACTGCAAACTACTACACAGCTTGACTTTTAGGCAACCTACTAGTGCAGTGATCATCAACCCTGTCCTCAGGGCCCACTAACAGGCCAGGTTTTATGTATTACCTTAGGGAGATCATGCAGACTAGAATACTGCAATCACTGAGCAGCAAATGATATCACCTGTGATGTATTTCAGTTATCTTGCAAACCTGACCTGTTAGTGGGCCCTGAGGACAGGGTTGATGACCAATGTACTGGCAGACCTACCTTCAGAATTTCTTTGTCCACCCCTTAATGGTGTGGCTTCTATGATTGACTATCACAGCCCTCACATGACTGGGAGCAAATCGCGCTGGCTCCCGTTTAGAAGCTTTGACTGAGAACTGTCGGTGACAGCCCAGTCAGTGTGCTGGAAGGAAATGAATGTCCATCTCTTTCCAAAGGTATATATACAATTAATTAATTATTGCATAAATTATTTGCATGGATGCACCAGGTGTTCTGGCTAGGGGTTACATAGAAGAAATGTACAAACAAAAAGATAAAGGAACCCCATATGCTGAGGGCTGCACCACAAAAATGCAGGTATATACAAGGTATAGAAAAATAGAAACTCCAACCCATAAAAACAATTAAAATCAAATAAAAAATCCTCATAAAGTATGCAAGAGACATCTACCCAATTATAACATGAATAAGCCACCGTACTGGAAGCCCACAGCTGTTCACTAATCTGGAACAAACCTGGATCTTTTAACACAGTGAAATAAAAAAAATATAAATGATACTAAGGCAGAATGCAAAGCTCCAGAATATTGTTTCTGAATGGAGAAAACTGGGATTTTAGTTTTATCTGGGTTTGGTATTCCCGGATAAGGTTCTGGAGCTTGGAGACTTCAAAGAGATTTGGGTGGTACAGAAGATGTATTAAAGGTATGCTATGGGAGGAGCACAAGGCGGTGATTGGAGGGATCCTAATCTCTCAGGGATCCCAGCTTAAAAAGCAAAGACTGAAGGAAACCCAGCAATTGTTAACAGACGTACAGCATTTAGAAAATGATCATAAAGGCTTGCCATCTTCTGAGAGGTTAGAGATTTTCAAGAGGCCAACTATCTCACCTCCTTGATCAACAGCTTCAGGAAAAAATACTGATACTGGGCCCACAAACTTTATGAAAGTGGGGGAAAAAAAAAAAACAGGGAAATTGTTGGCTTGAGCTTTACGGAAAATGAGGGAGACCTGCCATGTACACAAATTGTTGTCCTCGGAAGGACAACCCATTTTGCATTCTGATCAGATTGCTAAACAATTTTTTTTTTTATAATAGCCTCTATACACTTACAGAGGACAGAACACACCAAGAGATTTTAGTTCAGAGGGGGAAAGTTCGGCAATAACTAGCCAGGGTGCAAGATCCAAAGCTTTCAAAATGATCGCTTCTTTAGAGAAACCGCCGGAAGAAATAGAATTTAATGTTAGGAGCCTTCCTTCCTGAAAAAGTTTGGGGCCAGACTGATATACTAGTTCTTAATATCATACATTTATTCCTCATTCAATCCCTCATTTATCAAATTATTTTAACTCTCGGATCAGGGATGACAATATGCAGTATCTTCAGAGCCTTTGTTGGTCTATATTACGGTCATCTCCAAAGAGGGTAAAACAAAACACAGTGTGTAAATTATTGCCCGATATCTCTTTTGAACCTGGATGACAAGATCTTTGCAAAGATGGTGGCATCCAGGCTACAACACCTGCTCCCAAAAGTGGTCTATCCAGATCAGGTAGGCTTCATCAAGGGGAGAGAAGCCAGGGGGGCGGGGGGGGGGGGGGTACACTCGCACAGTCTATTGTTGTCAGCAGACACTGAAAAAGCAGTATACAGGATAGACTATTTTTTCTCAAAGAAACCCTAAAGGCTTTGGGCTTAGGACCTAACTTATTAAAATGGATCTTGAACTTATAAAGAGTGCCATATGACAGGACTAAAGTTGACAGAATCCTTTCAGAGACTTTTAGTATCAGGAATGGGAAAAGGCAGGGTTGTATTTAAATTGATTATAGAGGCATTGCTCTGTAGGATTAGAGGGAACCCAAATATCCATGGTTTTAAGGTGGGCACTATTGAACATAAATTGTCTGCTTACACAGACAATATATTGTTCTACATTTCAGTTTTATTAATAACCTTGCCCAATTTAATGGCAGATTTAAAGGAATTTGGGGCTTTGTCAAATTTTCTAAATTAATTTCTCTGTTCAAAATGTTGCCATTGTCTCTACCTTTAGAGATGGTTAACTTTCTTAAGCAATCATTGCCTTTCAAATGTAATCTGAAAGCTAATAAATATTTGGACATATGTCTAACGACCGATTTAAAAAAGTTTTTATATTGAAAACTATGTCCCTTTACTTTATAAGATAAAGATAAATCTATAAGGTAGGGATAAAGCCATTTTTACGTGTTTATGTAGAATTAATATTATAAAAATGAATGTGCTACCAAAGGTTTTATTTTTTCTGCAGATGGTGCCTATTGCATTTCTAAAGGCTTTTTTCTCTTTTATGCATCAGAGTTTTACAAATTTTGTGTGGAGCTAAACCCAGATTAGCATATCAAATTCTTATGAAGACTAAACTAGAGGGTGGATTAGGACTCCCGAATGTGACTTAGCGAGCAGTAGCTCTGACTAGAATACTTAGCTGGAAACATCTGGGTAAGGCTGGAGGAGACAATGATAGACTGTAGGATAGCAGATGCCCCATGGGTTCAGGTGTATATCAAGGCCTGTCGAATACTACCTCTGCCCTCATTATTCAAACTTTGAAAATGTGGGACAATGCAAATAAACAAGGAACAATAGCCCCATGTATATCTCCTCCTTTCCTGTTTTGTGGGCTTTTTATGGTTCCCTCTGGGTGAATCTCTTACTTTTTTTAAGATGTGGGCAGTAGATGGTGATACTAGTTGTCTTATACTGATGTATGCTGGTAAATTGCATCCGTTAGGGGAACTTAGAGAGGTTTATGGAAAATTTACCTTAGATGGCTGGCAATATCAACATTTACAGCATTTTATTGCCTCACATCTGAGGGGAATTAGAGTGGCAAAGTCCCTTACAGGATTCAAATCTCTCTGGCTTAAGCTTCCAGTTGATACGGGACTGTTATCCATTTCTTATAAATTATAAAATATTTGTGGATTATATACAGGCCTTAGGTTTTTTTGAGGATTGAGAGGCAGAGCTTGGGTGTAAATTCTCTGAGGCGCAAAGATGTGCAATCCTAAATCTGACCCACACCTTCTCTGTCTGTGCAAAGGCACAGGAAAGGAATTACAAAAACTTAAACGAGGTGGTACAGAGTCCTGAAGTTGATGGCTCTGGTGTACTCATGCATCTCAGACAGGTGTTAAAGGGGATGTGGGCAGCAGGGTTTGTACTTTTTATATAGGGTGGGAATGCACTAAACTTAGATCATTCTGGATGGAGATCAGAAAACTGATCTTACATATTATCTGAGTACAAAAAGATGACAATCAGGCACAATGCTTGCTACACACTGTGCCCATTCTTACTAAGACGTATAAGAAAAGCATAGTTTCCCATATTTTAAACACCGATAAAGATTTAATTCCTGATTATTAGAAAAGACACAGATGCTTTCTATAGAGGTTGGATTAAACAGGTTCATTTTGTCATGGCTTTACCACTACCTATAAGTTTTCTGTGATCTCTTCTAGAGACGGGATAATACAATTACATATATTCCACCAAAGTCACCTTACGCCTTATAGGCTGTGTAAAATGGGCTTACACCAGAAATCTGATTGTTTTAGAGAATGTGGGGAAGCTGCTGACATCTTTCATTGCTTCTGGTCCTGCCCTATAGTTCAAATGTTGTGGTAAGAGGTTGATTTTTTTTTTTTTTTTACTGTCTTTGGCTTGCCCAATATCCTGCACCCTAAGAATTGTTTATTGGGTATCTTTACTGATCTAACTGCATTAAAGTATATAAAAAGTTCGTTACATATCTTGTACTTTTTTTGCTAAAAAACAAAACAAAAAACATACTCTTATCCTGGAAGGAATGGTGCGCTCTGCATTGGCCACCTGGCTTAAATTGATTAATGATAGTCTTCCTTTGTACAAGCTTGCTTTTAAACTCAGAAAGAAGTCTGCTCTTTTTAATAAAATTTGGGGTAAATGGATGTCTAGTCCGCTTACATTGACATCTCTTGATCCAGGATATTAGTATTCACCTTGTGAGGTTTTATACTACAGAGCAACACTATTTGTTCCCGTTTTTAAAAGCCCGCTTCTTCATTTCCTCTCACATGCTGTGTGTTAGTGAAACATGGGAGGCATATTGTTTTGTTTTCTTTCTAGCTTTATTGTTTTGTACAAATTCTTTGTATTTTTTTATAAACTCAATGAAAACATATCTTTAAAAAAAAATGTTGTTATGGATGCAGAGGAATGCATACATACCTGTCAGGGTAGATATGAGAAGTTTATTCAAAAGTGGGAGATTTGGAAGAATTTTGTCTCTCTGAGAGGAGGATGGCATGGAACACATTCAGTTTAATAGATAAAGGAACATATATAAATACAAGACATACTAAGATTTATTTCTTAGTGTATAGAAAAGGTTCTCTGAGCTCTTTCACTCCCTTTTTTTTGTTTATTTTCGTCTACTTGTTCATGTAGTCATATGAAAATGTGGTAATATATATGGTATAAGTCGGGGCAGGAGGAGTGATGTAGGGTTGTCCCATGTCGAGGATACAGGCATTGTCTCGTAATGGGATTTGCTCTTGAGTTTGTGTTTTTGTATTTTTTCTGGAATATACAACATGTAATGGAAAATAAAAAATAAAGATTATAAAAAAAAATTGGGTGGGAAGAAGTCTCCAATCATGGTCTTGCTGGGGACCTGCAGGTCATGTGAGTATGCAAGTGTGCATGCTCGTTAAAAAACAGACCTGATCATAGTTTAAAGCTCCCGTTTGGAGACAGAGCCTTGTTTGGAGACAGAGCCCTGTCAGGAGAGAACTGTGAAGGGAGAGAAGGAAGGCAATACATCAGGTGAAATTGATCCAATGGAGTCACCAGAGTATTCATTGCCATGGCTACAGAATCTCTGGACCTGGGGACAAACGTGGTCCATTTGTTGTTAAATCTGAAAGCCAAGAAGTCCATGTATGCAGGACTTGAAACACTTTAGGGTGAAGACGTTGTTGACTGAAGAAGTCCGCCTGGCAATTTTTCTTGCCTGGAAAGTGAATGGTGAACAGGGCTGGAACGTGAAGTTCTGCCCAAGCCAGAATATGGTCAGCTTGTTCTGAGCTGCATTACTTCTGGTTTCTCCCAGATGGTTTATGTCTGCCACACAGACTGACTAAATCTTGGGCAGATGACCTTGCAGTCAAGAGGTTTGGGAGGCAAGTTTCCTCTGGCAACCATTGCACCTGCACCAAAAGGTATCCAGGACTCTTCCAGACTGAAGGAAGAAAAGAGTTGCCCAACACCAGGACTGGACTCGTGACCCACCAGGCCTGAGACAACCTGCTCCTAGGTGCAGTGACTGTACCTGTCTGTCTTTTTTCACACAGTCATATTGTAGAGATGCAGTGGTCTGGACTAGAATTGGGCAAACTCAACTGTATCGTAAGGAGGCTATCATCATGGTAATACAACTCTGAACATGGGATCAAAGAGTCAGAAGTTTGGTTAGGGGCAAAAAAAAAGAACCTTGTGCTGACCAGTATCTAGAAGGCAATAATGGTTATTATTTTTCTCTGAAAAAAAGGCAATAATTCTTCTAGGGTATCGGCAGTATAAACTATACGTTTCAGAATTCAATATACTCTGTGTCCCTTATTGGAACAATTAAGTATTATATGGCTACTGAGGGGCAAACAACTGTTTAAATGACTGAACTGTTTTTAGAGGGATAGGTTTGTTTTAACTGTTTATTCTACTGCAGGGGGACAAAAGAACTGTATATATGGCTACTGAGCAAAGGGTCTTTTATTTACTGTATGTTTGCAGTAGGGGCAGAGAACTATATATACTGTATGCTTACCATGAGAGCAGAAAACAATATTTGGCTGTGTGTGGATTATCTATCTAGCTTGTGGAGAGGTGCAGTGGCAGTAAACACTCAGAGTCCAGATGCGGTAAAGGAATTGTACTGTAGGTAAAGTCCAAACAAACAAAACTACCCAACCGGGAGACAACCTGACTGGGTGCACTCACAGGATACTGCAGAGAACAGGGTAGCAGCAGATCTCAGATGCTCCGACAGCATCTGTCTCAAGGGATATAATGCGGCCTAGCTGGTATCTGCCCGAACACGGGGGCTTCTAGGAGGAATGGCCTGTCCCTGCTCTTTCCCTACTCATCTGAGGCATCTCCCTACCGCTAATACTGTCCCTGTCAGATAGGTAACCTGTCCCTACACTTCCCACATGTGAAATGTGCACCAAGCCTGGGAGTCAGGGCCTTAAATAGGTTCTGCCTGACACAAGATGGCTGTTAGAGTTACATGGGATGGCAGTATCCAGTCAGGTAGTGACCCAAGAAACCAAAGAGAAACTATGTTCCTCTTGACTTCCCCTCCAACTGCAGTGCCGCTGTGGACGAGCGCCACCTACAGTGGAAAAAGTAGACTGAATCTGCCTATAAGCTATCTAAGACAACCAGAGTTAGGATCAATATTTTAAAAAAAATATGTTATTTTCAGAGTCCAATGAAATTTGAAAATGATTTTCACATGGCAAAAAAATAAATAAAGATCCTCATTTTTGCATAAAGCTTTTTTTTAGGCTTTTGAGCCATATGTATTTTATGTGTACTATACAGTATGTTCAGTTTGCTATATGTTCAGAATCACTGGTGTAATGTTCTTCAGTTTGTTCTGGGTCACTTTGGGATTATGCTGAGGCTGTAAATCTCCCTGTTATGCACAGCTTCTACAATATTCGCCATAGCGTCAGCATTCTTCGCCCAATATCATGTTACCTTATGACACTTCAACAAGCAAACCATTAATCAGAATTAGTGTTGCACATCTATTGGGTTTTGAGTCTCTCATTAGGCTCAGTCTTGGTCAGATCTCTCTATGAGGGCTGCATGACACTTTCTTTTTCCTTGCGGTGCATTGCATGTTACGTACAGTACCGTATATACTCGAGTATAAGTCGAGTTTTTCAGCACAATTTTTTGTGCTGAAAGTGCCCCCCTCGACTTATACTGGAGTCAAGCACTTTTCTGCAGCAAAAAATTTCATTTTCCTAACCGACTTTGGGGGCCCGTATCTCAGGGCCACTTGGTACTAGGAACCCCAAATTTGGTGTGCAAACCCAGTGGAACTAGTACCACAACATATCTAAAGCTGGGGTTCCTAGCACCAAGTAGCCCCGAGATACGGGGCCCCAAAATAGGTTCAGAAAATGTCATTCTCTGCTGCAGAAAAGTGCTTGACATTTTCTGAACCGATTTAGGGGGCCCTGTATCTCAGGGCCACTTGGTGCTAGAAATCCCAGCTTTGGATATTTTATGGTGCTAGTTCCACTGGGTTTGCACACCAAATTAGGGGTTCCTAGCACTAAGTGGCCCCAAGATACGGGCCCCAAAGTCGGTCAACTGTGTCCCTCTGCAGCAATGTCATTTCGGGACACTTTGGGTTCAGAGACCCCAAATTTTGGCTGCAGCTAGGGGGCATCTAGGAACACTTAACTACTGAGTTTGAAGTTCGGGGGACCTATGGCTGCAAATGGGCACAGTGAGGCATGCAAATGGGCACAGTGAGGCTGCAAATGGGCATTGTTGACCCTCTTTTCCACTTACAGTAGCTGTGCATTTCTCACCCTCGTCTTATACTCGGGTCAAAAAGTTTTTCCCATTTTTTTGTGGTAAATTAGGGCCTCGACTTATACTCGAGTATATACGGTATGTTGTTTGTATGTTTTTTTTGTATGTTCTGGTGCACTGTCAGTCCATTCAAATTAAATGGAGTGCCTTAACACCATGCACTTTATTGAATCACACAACATGCGTTAACACTTGTGTATTATTGCAATGCACAAGAATGGTAAAGTGTGAAAGGGCCCTTTCTGTCTGGCAACTTGCACTAGAAGTAATAAATCAGATACTAAACTTTTGCCCTTAAACTGGCTCATTTAGCACAGATGATTAGATCCTATTTATATCGTGGCATTCATGTAATGCAGCTGGCTAATGTGCTGGCTCCCAAAAGCTGTAGGTGCCTAGCCCTTAAATCACATTTAAAATATGGTGTTGTTAAGTAGAACTTCAGGTAGGGTTTTTTTGACAGCCAAGCAACTTCTTCCTGGGTGCTGGGGGGTAAAAGAAGTGAAGGAAAATTTCCACAATGGCATGCAGATGGTAATAAAAACCTATGCCGATAAATGTTCAAGAAAGTCACATATCCAGTTAGGTGGTCTTCATGCTGGATAGGTGAATTTAAGTCAGATTTGCACTGAATTGCAGATTTTTTTTTCTTTGCATAGAATTTTTTAGCATCATTAGTTCTCCCAGAATGTTTTACTGTGGTGTATGTGTGTTGACCAGATTTGTATTTGAATGCGATAGGAAACCTCACACAAATACACTATATTGTCACAAGTATTGGGACACCTGCCTTTACACCCACATGAACTTTAATGCTATCCCAGTCTTAGTCTGTAGGGTTCTTTATTGAGTTGGCCCACCCTTTGCAGCTATAACAGCTTTAACTCCTCTGGGAAGGTTGTCCACAAGGTTTAGGAGTGTATCTATGGGAATGTTGCATAAGCGCATTTGTGAGGTCAGACACTGATGTTTGATGAGAAGGCCTGGCTCACAGTCTCCGCTAGAATTCATCCCAAAGGTGTTCTGTCGGGTTGAGATCAGGACTCTGTGCAGGCCAGTCAAGTTCCTCCACCCCAAATTTGATCACCCATGTCATTATGGACCTTGCTTTCTGCACTGGTGCGCAGTCATGTTGGAACAGAAAAAGGCCAATGCCAACCCCTGAAAAAGAACCCTACACTCTAATCCCCCCTCCACCAAATGATTTGGACCAGAGCACAAAACAAGGTCCATAAAGACATGAATGAGCAAGTTTGTGGTGGAGGAACACCTTTGGGATGAATTTGAGCGGAGGCAGCGAGCCAGGCCTTCTCGTCCAACGTCAGTGTCTGAGTGTCTGACCTCACAAATGTTCTTCTGGAAGAATGGTCAAACCTTCCCATAGACACACTCCTAAACCTTGTGGATGGCCTTCCCAGAAGAGTTGAAGCTGTTATAGCTGCAAAGGGTGGGCCAACTCAATATTGAACCCTACGGACTAAGACACCATTAAAGTTCATGTGCGTGTAAAGGCAGGCGTCCCAATACTTTTGACAACATTGTGTATTTTCAGCATTTACATAACACAAACATATTTGTAATAAAGAAACCCACCAGCTAAAAAACTGCTGGTAAATACTCAATCAAGTATTTTAAATGCTTAAAATGCAGTGTTTTTTTCTTTCATGCTAGAATATTCGACCACACCAGAAAGTGTCAATTACCTAGCACAGCCTTCCTTGCACACCCTAGCCCTCTCCTCTTCTGGGGATTCCTAATTACTTTCTGTGCTGACACAGCTCCTCTGCCCCTCCCCCTTCATCTTCTTCAATCTTAACCTTCTTTGTAGCTGCCAAGGGAGGAGTAAAGGGGAAAACGATAGAATTTCACTTGAATGACAGCTCTGAATCTGCTGGGGCTGCTGACATCACATCCAAGATGGCAGCATCCAGCAGATCAGATCTTTTGGAAGTCTACAAAAGGGAGGCTTTAACAAGTAAATAACATGCACAAAATATGTTAAATGTACATGTAATCTTATGGGAAGATTCTTCTTAAAATGATTCGTCTGGCCATAGTGGTTCCTATATTGGCTATAGTTAATTTTACATTATTATGGTTACCTGCTCAGGTAGTAGTGTGGGCATAGCCCTGTTTGACCCCTTCGCTGGGCCTACAATGTTGGTCTGAACTAAGGCTCATCTGTGGTTTAGCCTTTTCTTGGAATATAGTTGAATCCGTAGTACCACACGGGACTCTCCATGGTTGACCACTTTGATGCAGGTCCTCATACCTACTTATGGTCTTCACAAGGGCTCCTGAGTCTGAACCCCTCATCCTTCATTTATGTTATTGTCTCCATTGTTTGTACACTGACTATGATGACAGTTCTATTCTGTACTTGATTTTGTTACGCTATAATGCCCTATTGTTATTTAAAATCTTAATAAAAAGATTAAAACAGAAAATTATTGGTCTGGTGCAGTGTTTGTCAACTCCAGTCCTCAAGGCGCCCCAACAGGTCAGGTTTTCAGGATTTCCACTATTTTGCACAGGTGATTTGATTAGTTTTCACTGCCTTAGTAATTACCACAGCCGTTTCATCGGAGGGAAATCCTGAAAACATGACCTGTTGGTGCGCCTTGAGGACTGGAGTTGAGAAACACTGGTCTGGTGACAGGGTCTCTTTAAGGTATACACATTTCTTTCTCGACAGTATAGGGATGAGCCTGGATTCATTCAGCACTTTCTGTAAACTATATTACAATGCTTTAATCTACCAAAGTTGTCTGTCCCTGCTACCAGCAAGTCATGTGTGTGTTTCTTATGGACACAGGGACATTTTAGAACTGCTTAGTAAACATAGGCCAGTATGTGGGACAGGGCTCTTTATATCAGGGCCTCTTTCCATCACACCATCAAGCATGTCTCACACTTCCCATAATATCAACAAGAGAACCGTGGAAATATTCTAGATGTTTATAACGGCTGTTCTTCTGGATAGAAACAAATCCTATTTTCAGGGATGTCTTTATCCAGCAGAGCTTCTTATTGTGTCACAAAAGGTAAGAGGCTGTAAAGCTCTGACACATAAACAGCTTTCTCTAAGGCAGCATAATATCTATGGGTGGCGTCTACCAAACTTGATGTCAAAGGTAGAATATGTGTCCTATATGAGATGTGTGAAAAAAACCTTTGTAAAACATACTGTAGCATTACTGTCAGTCTTTGATACCTGTAAATATACTAAATGAATAAACTTTTGATACCAGGGAAGACAAAGTCTCTGAAGCCACAAAGGCAGTGGCAGCCCGTCCATTAAGGGTGCACGGGTGCCGCCCCCTCTATCTACGCCACCCTCCTATATGAATAATGGATAGATTCATGCATAGCACAATTTACAATGCACAACATTTCATCCAATTTCCAAATTGCTGCATTTGTAAATTCCAAAAGCCAATATAAAGCAATTCTTCTTTAAAAGGGGGGGGGGGGGGGCAGGGGATGTGTGTCCTATGCCATGTCCCTCATTCCCATCTCAGAAAGTTGGGAAGTATGCACTCCTGCCTGTATGCCTGAGCTAAGAGCAGATGGACTCTAGGAAGTAAATGCTATATGAATAATTTTGCCCTTACTCAAGATGGTCTCAGACACAAATGCAAGGGGGTGTTTATCAAAGTGATCTCTCAGCAAAAAAAGCATGGAAACATGGATGGATGGATGAGTTTGCTTTGAATATTAAAAATAAATTAAATAGCGTGTGACAGACATAGCCAGAACAGAGGCTGTTGGAGAGGACTGTATGCAAGCCTGTTGCCTTTTGATTATGGGCCCTGGATTTTCAATGGAACAATACTCTTTGTGAGGTGAATGAGAAATCCAGTCTGAACTGTACTAATCGGACTCAGTCGTGTATATATGTATATATTGTATGGGGACTCCTTACTGTAGATTTGTGTCCCTGAAGAGGGAGGGGGGATTCCTCCAGCAGCCCCCTGCTGATAAGACTGATTCATTCTGTTGGGACACATTCTGTGAGGAGATGCTGGTGTTATCAACATGTGTTTATGTTAATTGAGAGAGCTGATCACATTAGCCACCAGCACTGGCTAGGAGACGAATGGTCTAGGCTGAGGAGGGGGTAGATTGTTGTTTGTATTGTTAATTGTAATTAGCTCCAGCTATTGTGTTTATATTAATGTGTGAAGCTCGGTGCCCACAAGACTGTCATCTGGTCTGGGTACATTTTGTAGTAAATTAGCTCATGTTAATTAGGTTAGCTTTGAGTCATCCCTGCTGTATAAAGGTCTGTGAGATCTCAAATAAAAAGTTAGTTCTGATGTACTCCAAGACTGGTGTTGTCTAGTTCTTGGGGTTCCTATGGCCAGATCCATTGGACTCGTGTTCCAGAACTTAGGAAGCGCTATATGACGGAAGCACTCAAGCGGAGTGTGGGGCGTTCCGTGACATTGGTGGCAAGCAGCGGGAAAGCTTCCTGAAGTCTGGGACATCCAAACCTCCAACTGGATCCAAGATCAGCATAGCAGACTTCAGTCACCCCAGCGGAGATATGGACTTGGCATCAGAGTTCCCGGGGCTGCTGCGGATCATCCTTTCAACATACACCAGGACTGTGTCTGAGGATGAATACCTGGAGCTTAGGCAGCAAATTCGGGTGGAGCTCTGGATTGCAGCCCTCCGTCTCGCTGGTATAAAACAGGGCAAGTGCTTTCCAACCCAAGAGCAACGGGCCAGTGACCAATGGGCATTGCGGATGGCATTCCTGGGAGAGCAGCCCCAGGAGCAATGGGTGACTGAGTTGGACAGGTTGGTCCAGCAGGAGATAGAGCTGGACAATCGTTATCGGGCTTTGCAATGACACGCAGAGGAGGGATATTTAGGGGAGACAACAGAATGCTCTCCGGAGGGATATGACTTTGGCGGCCCTGGATTGCTGTGGGAGAACCTTACAGATCTTTTTATGTTTGGCGATGAGGGGGAACCTGACCTTGAGGACATGAGAGACTATAGAGAGTCTATGCTCGGTCTTGCAGGAGTCTCAGAGCTCAAACCTGATCTGGACCATTTGCTAAGGAAGGAACAGCATCTGGAAAGGGCATACAGGAAACTGCTAGAACAAGTTCAGCAGCATGCCAGAGAATCGGCAGTGGAAAATCCGGAGATTGCCGTCCCCAAACCTGAAGTGCTGACAACAGGGCAGAGATCTGCTAACCTCTGCCCAGAAATGATAGCATCTTCTGGGTTCCATGGACAGGAGATGGTGAACCTCTATCCCTGGACATCAGTTGCAGAGACATGGGATTTGATAGACTTTTCTGCTGAGGAAGAACAACCTGATGAGCCTCCAGCAGAAGAGCTGCTATCAGGGCCAAAGTTCACTGTGTTCTGCCCAGCACCAACAGTGGCTTCAGCCTTCCTGAGAGAAGAGGTAGTCGGCCTTTCTCCCACAACACTGACAGGGACATGTGATTTTCTGCCAGCAGCATCTATGGAGTTAAAACAAACTTCTCCAGCTGAAGATCTGGTAACTGAACAGAGGGTCCAAGACCTCTGTCCCACACTTTTACCAATTCCAGAGACTGGGGATTTAATAGACGTTTCTGTACAGGAGGAACCACCTGGCAAACCCCCAGCAGAAGTGCTGGCAACCGGAAAGAGGGTCCAAGACCTCTGCCCCACACCTGCAGCAATTGTGGAGGCCCAAGGTGAGGAGGTGGCAGTCTATCGCGAGCTGCAGATCAGGATCCAAGGAGAGAATGCAGTCATCACCTCACAACTGCAGCTTGATCTGGTGTCGGTTGATGGGGCTTCAGTCTCCACCTGTATACCCCAGGGATGCTGGGCAGTCGGCCCAGATCCCCAACAGCAGGATGGAGTGAGCCCAGTCCCCCTGTCTTCTCTCCAGCGGCAGAAAGGATTCCAGGGAGAAGGGCCAGTCCGGGCCTCTCCCCAGCGGCAGATATGTTCTCTGAGAGAGGCAAAGGATGGCTGGGTGAGTAATACACTGTTTGGAATAATTTGTTTGGGGTACTGTGTGGGTACAGGCAGTAGAGGACTGGAACTATGGACTAACTTCGGAGTCAACCCGTCTGGGGTCTCCTCCTGTGTTAGTCTCCTGCCGAAAGGGGAGAAATGTGACAGACCTAGCCGGGACAGAGGCTGTTGGAGAGGACTGTATGCAAGCCTGTTGCCTTTTGATTATGGGCCCTGGATTTTCAATGGAACAATACTCTTTGTGAGGTGAATGAGAAATCCAGTCTGAACTGTATTAATCGGACTCAGTCGTGTATATATGTATATATTGTATGGGGACTCCTTACTGTAGATTTGTGTCCCTGAAGAGGGAGGGGGGATTCCTCCAGCAGCCCCCTGCTGATAAGACTGATTCATTCTGTTGGGACACATCCTGTGAGGAGATGCTGGTGTTATCAACATGTGTTTATGTTAATTGAGAGAGCTGATCACATTAGCCACCAGCACTGGCTAGGAGACGAATGGTCTAGGCTGAGGAGGGGGGAGATTGTTGTTTGTATTGTTAATTGTAATTAGCTCCAGCTATTGTGTTTATATTAATGTGTGAAGCTCGGTGCCCACAAGACTGTCATCTGGTCTGGGTACATTTTGTAGTAAATTAGCTCATGTTAATTAGGTTAGCTTTGAGTCATCCCTGCTGTATAAAGGCCTGTGAGATCTCAAATAAAAAGTTAGTTCTGATGTACTCCAAGACTGGTGTTGTCTAGTTCTTGGGGTTCCTATGGCCAGATCCATTGGACTCGTGTTCCAAAACTTAGGAAGCGCTATATGACGGAAGCACTCAAGCGGAGTGTGGGGGGTTCCGTGACATAGCGTTTTTGGTTTGTGGTGCTCAGATGCAGTGTAGTTCCGCTTTAAAGTAAAACTAAAGGCACAACTTTTTTTTTTTTTAGTTTTGGATAGAGTGGAGAGGGATTAAAATGCTCAGGTTTGTTTTATTGCTGTCTGTGCCCCCGTTAGGGAGATTTTTCCTGTTTACCATTATCATTGAAAGTGAAAGTAAAAGAATATCCCAAATTTTGGGTTCCCCAGAAAAGTAATAAAGATGAAATTGTCCAATGGGGGACACTAGTTCTGGTGACTTGGGATTCCCCAAGGAATTCCCTTTATTTGCAGGGATTTCCTCTCACTTCCTGTTTGGCTATTGGACAGGAAGTGAAGGGAAATCTACCCAATGGGACAGAGATGGCGACCCAAAAATCTTACAGGAGTTATAACCTTCCCTTGCTCTATCCAAAATAGAAAAAAAAAATGTGCATATACTTCTACTTTAAGATCAGCGATTTCCTTTTTTATTGCTTGGATTCATGCCCCATCGATGAAGGCAGCCCATCTCCAGACAAACATATAAAAACTGGCAAACTGAAAAAAGGGCATAATGGTAATTCGTTTTTTTTTTCTCCTAGCAGGTAAGGCCTTTTTATTAATTGTCTGGAAGGTATTTTTACACTTTCTTAATGGTAGAAGCTGTCCTAAGACCTAAAAGACAAGTCTGGTACTACAGGCACATCCAAGCCTTGGAGCCATTGGCTATCTGCTGCAGCTTATTCCAGTCAAATATAATAGGGAAAATGCTGGTTTAACAGCTCGGAAGGTTGTGGCCAGTTCATGATTTTCCATAGAGACAAGTGTATATATGTTTGCATGGGCCTGTGCAGTGAAAACGACGAATGGAAAAAAAAATGAACAGGAAAAATCTTTGTCTTAACACATCTGGTTTTCATATAAGGCTTTCGGGACGTTGGTTTGAATGTAATAATGTGACTGTTTCTCTTTTGGCCTGCAGAGGAGAAAACTGAGCACTGTACAGTTATTGGCTGTCTGGTGCTTATCCAGCCAAAGATTAGTTTACAAGAGGAAAAAACAGCTGTTCGCTTATTAGGAGAGGGCTGTAGAACTGGGAGGATTTAAAACCAAAGGCTTTTTATGGTGCTGGCTGGATTTGTTTTAGAAGTCTTAAAAGTGCAGCTAAGCAGATGGAGAACAAGTGAGCAGTAAACCTAAAATGCTTAAAGAGGGAGAGAGTAATCCTCCACTGATCCTTTCTATGTGAATTTCTGTATTAACTCATTTGAACTGTGCAGAAGATAAGGCAGGTTTAAAAAAGAACTCCAACGCATGGCTCTTAGTAGGGGGGTTTTGGGCATAGGACAACAATTTCACTCATGTTCTTGTCCCGCTTAACGATTTCAAATTTCTCAATACTTTTGTCAGGCTACACTACATCTTCTCAGTTGGAGGTTTTCCAAAAACCTATGTTACGCGAACATTACAGAAGACCGAGAGGGGTGCAAGATGGTGAAACCCAGACCCAGATCTTAAAGGCCAATCCACCCAAAAGTAATATTTTAGTTATAGATAAAGCCTTCTGAGTGAAGTCAGCCTCTGCTTTCTTATGCCCTGTACACACGGTAGGATTTTCCGACAACAAAATCCATGGATTTTTTCTGACGGATGTTGGCTCAAACTTGTCTTGCATACACACACGGTCACACAAAGTTGGTTGGAAATTCCGAACGTCAAGAACGCGGTGACGTACAACACGTACGACGAGCCGAGAAAAATTAAGTGCGGCTCTTCTGCTTGATTCCGAGCATGCGTGGAACTTTGTGCGTCGGAATTGTGTACACATGATCGGAATTTCCGACGGATTTTGTTGTTGGAAAATTTGAGAACCAGCTCTCAAATTTTGTGTGACGGAAATTCCGATGGACAATGTCCGATGGAGCCTACACACGGTCAGAATTTCCGACAACAAGCTCCTATCAAACATTTTTCTTCGGAAAATCCTATTGTGTGTACGGGGCATTAGATGTCTTGGAAACTCTATGTTGAGATCTCCATAGTATAATTCCTGTCTATCTTGAAATCTTGGATGTTTTGTGTGATCCTCTTCTACTCCAATCTTCCTTGGCATTAACACTAAAAATTCAGAATAGACCCTCTGCACACTGCTATAAACCCTCACATATTTCAAGAACAGTCCAAATTTAAGTTGCGCTAAAATTGAAAAGAAAAAGGAAAAACAAATGCAGACACACTTCAACAAAGGAGACCATAAGGTGATAAGGAATCCAATATACCCCTCGGTGCACTTAAACATTCACCCGAATGGTGTGTGAGTTCCAGAAAAAGCCTCCACCTCAAAAAATGGCCGCTTACCAGCTCCTTTTGACCTCGTATTACGGAAAGTCTTTCCTGCTTGTGGCTATGAAACCCAGCCAAGGCCTTTATTCAACCAGGGGGATCACGCTATGGAGAGCATCCGCCACTCAAGGAAAAGCCCAATCAGACAAGAACCCCAAAAGAAATAAGGCTTTCATGGTGTAAAATCTTTGGTATTTTAATAATGTAAAAAAAGGTTGCACTTAACACGCATACAGTAGAATAAACTTACAAACATTTCTGGATGAATAAAGGCCTTGGCTGGGTTTCATAGCCACAAGTGGGAAAGACTTTCCGTAATACAAGGTCATAAGGAGCTGGTAAGCGGCCACTTTTTGAGGTGGAGGCTTTTTCTGGAACTCACACACCATTCGGGTAAATGTTAAAGTGCACTGTGGGATATACTGGATTCCTTATCACCTTTGTCTGCATTTGTTTTTAATTTTTGTTTTCAATTTTAGCACAACTTTAACCACTTAAGGACCGAGCCTCTTTCTGAGACTTGTTGTTTACAAGTTAAAAACAGTTTTTTTTCTAGAAAATTACTTAGAACCCCCAAACATTATACATTTTTTTTCTAACACCCTAGAGAATAAAATGGCGGTCGTTGCAATACTTTCTGTCACACCGTATTTGCGCAGCGGTCTTACAAGCGCACTTTGTTTGGAAAAAATACACTTTCTTGAATTGAAAAATAAGACAACAGTAAAGTTAGCCCAATTTTTTTTTATATTGTCAAAGATAATGTTACGCCGAATAAATTGATACCTAAAATGTCACCGTTCAAAATTGCACCCGCTTGTGGAATGGCGACAAACTTTTACCCTTAAAAATCTCCATAGGCGAAGTTTAAAAAATTCTACAGGTTGTATGTTTTAAGTTACAGAGGAGGTCTAGAATTATTGCTCTCACTCTAACAATCGTGGCGATACCTCACATGTGTGGTTTGAACACTGTTTTCATATGCGGGCGCTACTCAGGTATGCGGTCGCTTCTGCACGCGAGCTCGTCGGGACTGGGCGTGTTTAAAAGATTGGGGTTTTTTTAGTTCTTATTTATTTTACCTTTAATTTTTTATTTTTCCACTGTTTAAAAAAAATAAAAAAATTGTGTCACTTTTATTCCTATTACAAGGAATGTAAACATCCCTTGTAATAGAAAAAAAGCATGACAGGACCTCTTAAATATGAGATCTGGGGTCAGAAAGACCTCAAATCTCATATTTACACTAAAATGCAATAAAAAAAATTGTCATTTAAAAAAAAGAAAAAAAAAAAAGCCCTTTAAGAGCTATGGGCGGAAGTGACGTTTTGATGTCGCTTCCACCCTGCAATGATATGGAGACGACTTGGGGCCATCTTCCCCTCGCTCGTCACCATGTCAGGCCACAGGAAGGATCCAATTGCCTCCGCCGCTGCCGACGGCTCCGGTAAGCGGGGAGGGCACCGGATCACGGCGGAAGGCCCCTCTCCTGCCGCCGATAAAAGTGATCTTGCGGCCAATCCGCTGCAGAGACCACTTTTATCTTAAACCGGACTGCTCACTGAAGAAGAGGATACCTGATATCTGTTGCCATAACAACAATATTCCTCTTCAAACAGCCGACATATAACGACGGTGGGCGGTCCGGAAGTGGTTAATTTGGACTATTTGATTTGTGCTGTGTGTGTCTCACAGGAAAGTTGCTGCTGCTAGGTCACTATCTTGATTTTCACTGGTATGTTTAATTTGGGACAGCGCAGTATTACTTACCATTTTTAATATTTCAAGAACACTTGACAGGGATTCTTGCTTTGCATATACCAAATAGATTTTCAAGCTGGCCAACTGCATCAAAATGGCCCCTCTCTGGCTAATTCCTATTCTGCAGTGCAATATACAAGTACTTACTTGCTTATAGAATATCTTAATGGACATATAGCGCCTGCATAGGTCAGACAAACACAACTTAGGGAGAGCTACAGACTGAGACCTTGTCACTGACAGGCACTGTGCAACAGAAATGCAGAGATGTCTGTGCTGAAATGTATTTCTATTTTTTAGTGCAGGTCAGTAGAGAAGATCTGGACTAATGACATCAACTAAACATGAGCATATGATTGTTTACGGCCACTGACGTTACCAGTATCCTACCCCTTGATTTACAAGTGCTGTGAGATGGGGATAGACCTGTCCCCCACCTGACTGCACCTAAAAAGAGTGGAAATTTGAGGTTCAGGTAGAGATAGTTTTGGAGGATGCCCAAGCCCAAATCTACAGATCAGTGACCAGACCTGAGTTTGAAGCTCTCCTCTAGATGTGTCTGTCTTCCCCCTATTAGTGTTAGAGATCCATTAAGTTGTATGCTATATGCAAGTAATTATTTGGCATTTGGCACAGTAGAGTAAGGACTGGCAAGAGAAGGGATCACTTTGATGCAGCTGGCCAGCTCGATCAATAAATGCAAACCAAGAATCCCTTTTTATGGAAAAGTTTGCTTAAAATACATAAGGATGTCTAGCAGTGTGCGCAGAGTTAATATAGACTCTTCAGTATTAAAATGCGGTCACGCTTCTTTTGCACTGCATGTATTATAATAATTTAAAGTGGTTTTAAAGGCTCAAGGTTTTTACCCTAATGTATTCTATGCACAAAGGTAAAAAAAAAACTTCTGTGTGCAGCGGCCTCCCTAATACTCACCTGAGCTCCCTCTCGATCCAGCGATGTGCTTCTCATGGATCACTGGTCCCTGCTACTGTCAATCACGGCCAGTGAGCCAATGAGGAGAGGGGGGGGGGGGCAGGACCAGGCTGAGCCACAGCTCTGTGTCTTATGGATGCATAGAGCAGGGAGCAAGCACGCACCAGTGCCCCCCCAAGAAAAAGTGCCTTGCTATTGGGGGCATTGGCTGAAGAGGAGGAGCCAGGAGCACCGGTGGTGGACCTGAAAAGATGAGGATCAGTTCTGCCTTGTGCAAAACCACTGCATAGAGCAGGTAAGTCTAAACTTTATTGTCACTTTATTCTGTTTGGATTTCAGCACAGATATCTCTCCATTTCTAACCCTGTGTAAACTACTATTTAGAAGGTGCCAAAGCTTACACAGGGATAAGGATGTTACTCTTGCCCAAACATACCAAGGTTCTGGCCTGGAAAATGTCTATTTTGGCCCAAGTACTGCTTGCTGGGAGGAGGTCATGTGCTCCCTCATATTTGCTATTTAGCTCAAGTTTTGACAGAATGGCGGAGGAGCACAGCGAAGGAGAGTTTATCTGTTTTAGACTTTAAAAAAACTCTGTCACTTTGTCCATTCCAGACAAAAAGTATCAATAATTTAGGTTAAAATATCATTAACATCCAATAGTTTACCTGGTTGCTGATCTGACTGGAAATCTGGTGCTATTGTGTTGGAATTGCTGCTTCCTGAAATGAAAAAAAAAGATTATATGAATGATTATAAAATATTTATCATAATTAGCCATAGCTTCTGTTAGCAAAAAATTAAAGTGGTTGTAAACCCTTTACAACCACTTTTTACTACAGGTAAGCCTATAGTAAGGCTGTCTGTTTCAATGGACGCAGCAGCAGGACACGGGAGCACGCCCGTACGAGTGCCCGAAGGAGAGTGCTTCTCCGACGGGGCACACAAGAAGAGGAGGAGTCAGGAGCGCCGCTGCGGGACCCCAGAAGATGAGGATAGGGGTCACCTGGCAAAACCAACTGCACACAGGAGGTAAATATTACATGTTTTTTTTTTTTTTTTTTTTTTTAAAACAAACCTTTACATTTCCTTTAAAAATTTAATAAACAGCATTTTTTGGTTTGTGGTGCTCAGATGCAGTGTAGTTCCACTTTAATTACTACTTGTAATTTTTAAGTGACTGCATCAGGCTTTTGAAAAGTTGGTAATGACACTTTTTAGTTTTTTATTTATTCCTCTGGTGGCCCAATTACCTTCTCTCCATTGCAACCTCCGCCAGACTCTTCAGCATTTGATACTTTTGAGAGTGTCAGATGCCTGTGTGCCCCACCAAAATAGTTGGTTGGTAGTCACTGCAGTAGGTGTTAAAAGAGAAGTATGGGAATCCGTTTTTTCCCAGGATCATACTTATCTAGGTGGATGCAGCATCGGTCCCCCGGCACCTCTACACTGAGAACTCGAGCCACTGAACATCGCCAATGGCTCAGTTCTCACAACTCCCCGAGCGGAGAGCTGCTGACTGTCAATCAGCATCTCTCCGCTCTGCTCCTCCACACTCACTGAAACGCTGAGCTGTGGAGGGGCGGGGAGTGGCCGTCTCAGGCTCTGAGCGGCTCACTGAGAGCCTGAGACAGGTGTCAGTCTAGGCACCTGGCGGATCCAGGCTCCCATTGTCGGGATGACACGGTCCCTGGACTGATTCCAGTGACGTCAGCAGAGAACAGACGTCAGTCCACTCTCTGCTGAAAACGGGTCACAGGAGTGCAAACCAATTTACACTCTTGTGAACCATGGGAGAAGTCCAGCCAAACGAGCCCAGGCTGGACTTCTCCTTTAAAGCTTTGTGTACATCTAAATGGATATTGGTATTTTGCAGAGTAGGGTAGAAAGTGGCCAAAGGGTAACCAGAAAAAGTTTGTTTGCATAACTGCTCATTGTTTTAGGCCACTACAGAATACATCAGTAATACAGGGGTCTGAAGATGGAGCCACAACCTGTAGCATGGGACTCAAGCATTCAACTGCTGATAAGTCTTTGGAAACTGCAGCACTGGATTGGAAGGAAGGTAGGAGACACCGGAGAAGTGAGTATAATGCCCCGTACACACAATCGGACTTTCTGACAACAAAACCATGAATTTTTGTTCGAAGGTTGTTGGCTCCAACTTGTCTTGCATTCACACGGTCACACAAATATTGACCAACAATTATGAATTTGGTGACGTACAAAACGTACGATGAGCCGAGAAAAAGGAAGTTTAACCACTTCAATACCAGGCCAATTCTGACACTTTGCTCCTACATGTAAAAATCATCATTTTTTTGCTAGAAAATTAAATAGAACCCCCAAACATTATATATGTTTTTTTAGCAAAGACCCTAGAGAATACAATGGCAGTTGTTGCAACTTTTTATCTCACACAGTATTTGCGCAGGAATTTTTCGAACGCGTTTTTTTGGGGAAAAAAACTGTTTTGTGTTTAAAAAAAAAACAAAACAGTAAAGTTAGCCCAATGTTTTTGTATTTTGTGAAAGATGAAGTTACGCCGAGTAAATAGATACCTAACATGTCACGCTTCAAAATTGCACACGCTCGTGGAATGGCGCCAATGTTCGGTACTTAAAAATCCCCATAGGCGACGCTTGAAATTTTTTTACTGGTTACATGTTTTGAGTTACAGAGGAGGTCTAGGGCCAAAATTATTGCTCTCGCTCCAACGTTCGCGGTGATACCTCACATGTATGGTTTGAACACCGTTTTCATATGTGGGCGGGACTTACGTATTCGTTCGCTTCTGCGTGCGAGCACACGGGGACAGCGGCGCTTTAAAAAATTTTTTTTTTTTTATTGTTAATTATATATTTTTTTTTTTTATTTTGACACTTTTTTGAAAAAAAAAAAATTGATCACTTTTATTCCTAATACAAGGAATGTAAACATCCCTTGTAATAGCAATATGACATGTCAGGTGCTCTTAATAGTGAGATATGGGGTCAATAAGACCCCATATCTCACCACTAGGCTGGGAAGCCTGAAATAAAAAAAAAAAAATAAAACGATCGCCGCTTCCCAGCCGAAGCGGCGCCGTTTTTTTGAATGGAGAGGCCGGGCGTGACGTCATAACATCGCGCCCGGCCTCCGACGATCATAGAGACTCCGGGGACCATCTGGTCCGCCGGAAATCTCTATGATCTACATCCGGCGCTGGCGGATCCACTCTCTGCCTCACCGATCGTAACGGTGAGTCGGAGCAAGCACCGGAGGGCGGCGGGAGGGGGGGGACGTCCCCTCTCGTCTCCCATAGGAACGATCAAGCGGCGTAACGGCCGCTATGATCGTTCCTATGGTGTAGAGATTCGCTGGCTGAAACCGGCAATATCTGAATGATGTCTGTAACTACAGGCATCATTCAGATATACCTGCTCAAAGCCCAGGACGTCATATGACGTCCGTGGTATTGAAGTGGTTAATAGCCAGTGCGGCACCTTCTGCTTGATTCCGAGCATGCGTGAACTTTTGTGCGACAGACTTGTGTACACACGATCGGAAATTCCGACAACAAAGTTTTGTTGGCGGAAAATTTGAGAACCTGCTAGCAAACGTTTGAAAGTCCAACATCAAATGTTCGATGGAGCATACACACGGTCGGACTTTCAGCCAACAAGCTCACATCCAACATTTCCCGTCGGAAAATCCGACCGTGTGTACGGGGCATTAGACTTGATGCACATGGACACTTGAGGCTAAATATGATGTGAATTTTGGGGTATTTCTGCACCCAGGATACACAGCGTGTGGATGTACCTGGGTTTAGACCACTACTTGCATAAACCTATGCATGGAAAAAGCCACGCACAGGTTTCCGCACAAAATATTTATGCCCAGTACGAATGCAAGAAGTGTAAACCCAAGTACAGCTGGCTGCAATGCATGGTTGTATTGAATACAGCCATTCATTATTATATGGTTGGCTGTACTCAGCAGCTGTGTATCTAGAGTGCGGAAATACACCTGCAATTTACAATATACGGCCTCATTAAGCCCCATGTGCATGACACCTAATAGTTTTTCTATTGCAGGGAAGTGCCTTTAGGATGTTTACAGTATTACTGGCTCACTTTTAAATGAGAAATAAATAAATAAAAAATAGTACATTTAAATGAACATTTTTCATATGCGGCTGCTTTGCCGTTTTCATTCCGGAGCTGTCTGCCCACACTTGTCAGGAAAAGATGAGTGTTAGAGATATTTGCACTTTCTGTTACTTTTCTCTCTGGTTACCAGGCAACAGCTGCACCAGAATATTCTGCCAATAACACAACATTCCTTTATCTTATTAAATTATTTAAACATGAAAGAGTAGTCTCTTGAAAAATACACTGATCTGTCTGTATGTGTGTGGGCTTGGAAAGACTGTGACAAATTGAGCAGGAACAAGTGGAACAAAAGAACTATGATGTTGGTAAAAACTCCTGAGCTGATCACTGGCATTAAACATCAAATATACAACAATTGTTCCATGAGGGTATCTGTACCTGACCGAGGGAGAGGGTTGTATTATAAGCAGAAACAAATCAATTGTGCAATGTTTGTTGTCAAAACTGTTTTCACGCACTGTCCACGTGTAGATTTATTTCTTTCCCGTATTTATATAAACAGCTAGCTGTATAAGATGCCATGATGACTTTCATAAAAGTGGACCCGTACTCAAGTGTTAAAGCGTAAATCTGGGCTAAACTAATATTGACTAAATACAAGAGGTATGTGTGTTCTTACTTTACTTTTTTACTCTTGGTGTGCTTTGTATATTTTTTCAAATCTGTACAGTAATTCATGACGAAACAACTTGTAATAGAGACCAGTCACTGCCGCTCTCTCTCCTTGTGCAGGGTGACTGGTCTTGTATCCGCCCCCTTCTGTAGTTTTTGAAACATCCTATAGTGAGAGGTCTTGCTGGAGGACCCACCTACAACTCCGCTCTATGAAGAGGCTAAAAACAGCACAAGGATGATGTCAGCACATGGAGTTCAGCTTTAAGGTAAATATACCTTAACCACTTCAATACCGTGCACTTGTACCTCCTTCCTGCCCAGGCTAAATTTTAGCTTTCAGCGCTGTCACATTTTGAATGACAATTGCGCGGTCACCCAAACTAACACCCCAAACTAAATTTTATCATTTTGTTCACACAACTAGAGCTTTCTTTTGGCGGTATTTAACCACCACTGGGTTTTTTATTTTTAGCTAAATAAACTAAAAAAGACTGAACATTTTGAAAAAATAAAATGTGTTTTTCTTTGTTTCTTTGTTTGTTTTGCAAATAAATAATTGTTCTTCATAAATTTAGGCCAAAATGTATTCTGCTATATTTATTTCCTATATTTATTTGGTGAAAATAACCCAAATCAGTGTATATTATTTAGTCTGTAGGAAAGTTATAGAGTCCACAAACTATGATATACAGTATCTCACAAAAGTGAGTACACTCCCAACATTTTTGTAAATACTTTATTATATCTTTTCATGTGACAAATTACACTTTGCTACAATGTAAAGTAGTGAGTGTACATCTTGTATAACAGTGTAAATTTGCTGTCCCCTCAAAATAACTCAGCACACCACTAGTGTCTAAACCGCTGGCAACAAAAGTTGAGTACACCCCTAAGTGAAAATGTCCAAATTGGGCTCAAAGTGTCAATATTTTCCAGCACTGCCTTAACCCTCTTGGACATGGAGTTCTCCAGAGCTTCACATGTTGCCACTGGAGTCCTCTTCCACTCCTCCATGATGACATCACAGAGCTGGTGGATGTTAGAGACCTTGCGCTCCTCCACCTTCCGTTTGAGGATGCCCAACAGATGCTCAATAGGGTTTAGGTCTGGAGACATGCTTGGCTAGTCCATCACCTTTACCCCCAGCTTCTTTAGCAAGGCAGTGGTCGTCTTGGAGGTGTGTTTGGGGTCGTTATGTTGGAATACTGCCCTGAGGCCCAGTCTCCGAAGGGAGGGGATCATGCTCTGCTTCAGTATGTCACAGTACATGTTGGCATTCATGGTTCCCTCAATGAACTGTAGCTCCCCAGTGCTGGCAGCACTCATGCAGCCCCAGACCATGACACTCCCACCACCATGCTTGACTGTAGGCAAGATAGACTTGTCTTTGTACTCCTCACCTGGTTGCCACCACACACACTTGACACCATTTGAACCAAATAAGTTTATCTTGGTCTCATCAGACCACAGGACATGGTTCCAGTAATCAATGTCCTTAGTCTGCTTGTCTTCAGCAAACTGTTTGCAGGCTTTTTTGGGCATCATCTTTAGAAAAGGCTTCCTTCTGGCATGACAGCCACGCAAACCAATTCGATGCAGTGTGTTGTGTATGGTCTGAGCACTGACAGGCTGACCCCCCACCCCTTCAACCTCTGCAGCAATGCTGGCAGCACTCATACATCTATTTCCTAAAGAAAACCTCTGGATATGATGCTGAGCATGTGCACTCAACTTCTTTGGTTGACCATGGCGAGGCCTGTTCTGAGTGGAACCTGTCCTGTTAAACTGCTGTATGGTCTTGGCCACCATGCTGCATCTTAGTTTTAGGGTCTTGGAAATCATCTTATAGCCTAGGCCATCTTTATGTAGAGCAACAATTCTTTTTTTCAGATCCTCAGAGAGTTCTTTGCCATGAGGTGCCATGTTGAACTTCCAGTGACCAGTATGAAAGAGTGAGAGCGATAACACCAAATTTAACACATCTGCTCCCCATTTACACCTGAGACCTTGTAACACTAACAAGTCACATGACACCAGGGAGGGAAATGGCTAATCGTTTTCAATTTGGATATTTTCACTTAGGAATGTACTCACTTTTGTTGCCAGCGGTTTAGACATTAATGGCTGTGTGTTGAGTTATTTTGAGGGGACAGCAAATTCACACTGTTATACAAGCTGTACACTCACTACTTTACATTGTAGCAAAGTGTCATTTCTTCAATGTTGTCACATTAAAAGATATAATAAAATATTTACAAAAAATGTGAGGGGTGTACTCACTTTTTTGAGATACTGTATATATCTGAAAAATGATGAATCCTGATGTACTGATGGTCTATCTAATTTCTTGAGGCTCTACAACGCCAGGACAAATGACCCATTTTTGTAAAGTAGATAGTCCAAGGTATTTAGTAAGAGGCAGGGTGGGTTTTTGGAAGTTGTACTTTTTTGTAATATTTTTTTGGAAAATGAAGATATTTAAAAAAAAAAACTGGTAAAAATTATAACAGGTGTGGCTGTGACCAGAGACACTGACTGGTGACAGCCCAAAAAAAAATATTTTTTTCAACTTAGTTTTTATTACATTTTTTTTTTCTTTTTTATGCGCTTTCTTTTTTTTTTTTAACACACTGCGACCAGAGCAATATAAAGTTGTGCTCATAAGTTTACATACCCCGGCAGAATTTATGATTTCTTGGACATTTTTCAGAGAATATGAATGATAACACGAAAACTTTTCTTTCACTCATGATTAGTGTTTGGCTGAAGCCATTTATTATCAATCAACTGTGTTTACTCTTTTTAAATCATAATGGCAACATAAACTACCCAAATGACCCTGATCAAAAGTTTACATACCCTGGTGATTTTGGCATGATAACATGCACACAAGTTGACACAAAGGGGTTTGAATGGCTATTAAAGGTAACCATCCTCACTTGTGATCTGTATGCTTGTAATTAGTGTGTGTGTATAAAAGGTCAATGAGTTTCTGGACTCCTGACAGACCCTTGCATCTTTCATCCAGTGCTGCACTGACGTTTCTGGATTCTAAGTCATGGGGAAAGAAAAAGAATTGTCGATTGACTAATGATAATAAATGGCTTCAGCCAAACACTAACCAAGAGTGAAAGAAATGAATGTTTTTGTGTTATCTTTCATATGCTCTGAAAAATGGCCAAGAAATCATAAATTCTGCCAGGGTATGCAAACTTATGAGCACAACACTAATGTTACCATAGTAACATTGTACTACTCTGGGGAAGTGATCAGGATTTTATTTTTATTTTTTTTTACATTGCTATAAGCAAGGATTTTACTGAATGAAACTGATTCATTCAGTTTGTTCAGTTGTGAACAATCACATGGTACAGATGGGCTGTGATTGGCCCTGTCTATACCATGTGATCACATTGACAAATCACAGCTAGCAACACAGGAAGGGAAAGGAAGAAAGTCATCTATTGTTTACACCTGATATGTAACCTACTGTGATTGCTCACAGTGGTCACATGGTACTGACACCGAGCTAGTACACTGATTAGTAATCGGTTGTGTCCACCAGACACAATCGGTTGTGGGCACACAAGCACCACTGTTTTGAGAAGTCGCATTAGGACGTTCACTCAGAACTGTAAAGCTACCGCCCAGCCGTCATTCTGCTATAGGCCGGGCGTGAAGGTGTTAAAGAAGAATTCCAGGTATGGATTTTTAAAGAATGCGTTGTAGTTGCATTGGTTCAGCTTGGACCAATATAACAAGCTATTCAGTGATTGCATTGCATTTTCTCAATGACAGTAATATGCATTACCGCAACGCCACGCTCTCCACTTTGCCCAAACAGAGATTGATTTTTATCACTGAATTAAAAGTAACAATGAATAAAATACACTTTTCTCTTGAAAAAAGGCCGTTCTAGGTTATTTTTGGTGTTGCCTATGTGTGTGAAGGCCTAGGCACTTGGTCATGGTACTGTATCTTCTTATAGAGAAGGCCAGTCAGTCTGTTCATTGCTTTCCTAACAACACTTCGTGCACAATTCTTCTTTTTATGTGGCTAGCACTAAAGGAAACCTGGAGCAGTATTTTCTCCAGGAGCATTTAAGCCCCTCTATTATTATTATATCAATCACAGCAAGACGGTTAACATAGCGTTAGGTTAACCTTTGATAATAGAGTCACTTTAGGTACAGAGATGAGCAAATCGATACCAGTGTAGGAAATGTAGCTGTCAGCAACTGCCAATGCTTAACACAGATCAGTCAATGCACTAGGAAGCTAGTTTGGGTGTGAAAGAGTGTTATTAGCCTCACTAAGATTTCTGAGAATAAGGCTTAATTGTGCTACTGCTATAGTTATCCTTTATACAGGAAGCAACTGCCTTCAAACGCCGGTACCGCGTTTAGCCGCATTTGCATTTATAAGTGTTTTTAAAGGAACTCTATTTTTTGGACCAGAAAACACAGAAATATGATGGTAAACTGCAGCAGCGAACGACATTTTGCGACCCGAATATCTAGGGGCCACTTAGAGCTAGGAACCCCAAATTTGGTGTGCAAACACAAAGGAACTAGCACTACAACATATCCAAAGTTAGGGTTCCTAGCACCAAGTGGCCCCGAGATACGGGGGCCCCAAAGTCGGGTCACAAAATGTCAAACACTTTTCTGTAGCAGAGAATGACATTTTGTGACCCGACTTTGGGGCCCCATATATCGATTCGATATCGATCGACTTGGTGCTAGGAACCCCAAATATGTTATATAAATTGGATATGTTGTAGTGCTAGTTCCACTGTGTTAGCATGCCAAATTTTGGGTTCCTAGCACCAAGTGGCCCTGAGACACAGGGCCCCAAATTTGGGTCGCAAAATGTCATTCTCTGCCGACGCTTCTAGACGCAAACGCGGTAAAACGCAGCTAAACGCGGCATGCAAACGTGGCAAAACGGGCGCTTCTAAACGCCGGTTTCAGCTTTTAAAAACATGTGTTCATCAGAGTTTGCACCAGTGTCTCGTGTGCATGAAGCCTAAAAGGCCTATGTTTTGTGGAGCTGAACACAAGGTTTAGCTATCTAGGAGAGAGGGGCATGAACTGTGTAATCAGTGATAGATAAACTAGATTTTTATTCATTTTGTTTTTCATTTTCTCTATGTTGGTATTATTTTGAATGCTATTATTAGTCGCACAGTATATGCAAAGATTTCTCTATCCATGCCAAACAGTGTGGATGCAGGAATCTCCCCTGCTGGCTATTGCATTCAGATGAACACAGTGCCTGTGGCATGTCTTTCTATCAGTCTGAATGTCCAGACTGATAGATTTTTCAACTGAAGTTTTTGAAGTTGGGTGGCTCCTCAGATAAGAGGTCATAAGCCCAGAAGAACAAGGTATTTCCTTAAGGCTCCAATGGAGCACCGGAAGGGTGGAACAGTAGCAAATGTAAGTATAGGTGGGTCAGGGTTGGGTATGCTTTCCAAGAGACTCTCTCATTTTGAAATGACAAAATGACAGGGACTCTTTAATCCCTTGCCACCTCTTGTACACATATATGAGGCCTCACTAAATTGGGTCTTCTTCCGTGAGGCTGCATATATGTGTACATATGTTTATGCTGGGAACGTTCTGCATAGAGCGCTCCCAGCACAGAGACTGGGCACTCACTAAGAGCCCTGGGCCTTGTACTAACAATCAGGAACTGGGAAGCCCAGTTCCCGATCACCTGATTGCTGTGATAGCCTTTGAATGGCTATTGTAGTGATTAATTACTGTGCAGCCTGCACTGTGTTTTTTTTCTCTTCTGAATGGAGAGAAGGGGAGAAGGATACATTATCTTTTTCTTCCTGCCAGAGGAGAAAAATGTAAACAAACAAAAGTGCGTATAATAAAAAAAAAATAATAAAAAAAATAAGATAAAAAGAGAAAGAAAAAAGATAATATAGCTAGATCATGGTTTGATCTAGGCCAGAATTAGGGTTAGGGTCAAAGGTCAAGGGTTGTGGTTAGTGTATTTTAGGTGGGATTCATTGTAGCCTCCCTGGCGGTATTCCCGAGTGTGGCTCGGGGTTAAAATTCAGTACCATTAGCGGTAACCCCGAGCCACACTCGGGATCGCATTGCAGGATCCTGGGGCGGCTTTACTTACCTTGTCCCCGGGATCCTGCGATGTCCCCCGCAGTGTCCGAGGGCTCCTTCCTCCTCCGAAGCCTCTCCGTGCCAGGCTCCGTTCCCTGCGAGCGGCGCGACGCACGGGGGCGGAGCCTGGCGGCAAATTCAAAAAAATGTAAAAAGCATAACACATACAGTACTGTAATCTTACAGATTACAGTACTGTATGACATCATTTCACATCCCATTTGTCCCCAGTGCTCTGGCCCATGCCCTGCATGCAGTTTTATATTGCATATACTGTTCTTTCTGCCTGGAAACTGGAGATTGTCCATAGCAACCAAAAAGTGTCCCTTTACGTCAAAAATGGCTTTAGACCAGCTAGAAAACAGCGATAGTAAATTAGAACACTTGCAGAATTGAGCGATAGTGAATCGTGTGGAAATTTATTTTATTACTATTTATTTTTATTTTTTTTAATTATTATTTTTTTTTTATTATATTATAATTTATGTTTTTGTGTTTCAAACTTTATCATACCCGATATATCTACTAGACTCTTGTTTGGACAGATTTAAGTGTGTTATTGTTAAGAATTACAGGCCTACAATATAAAACGCCAAATTTCCATGCAAAATAATTGTACCGCTTTCAGCACCTAAAATCCGAAATAATCATACCGCCAGGGAGGTTAAAAAATAATAAAATAGTGTGTGTTTTAGGTAAGTTAAAACAAAAACAAAACAAAACAAAATGCATACTATTGTTTTTGGGCTGTACTACGGGTACAAACAACAAATATACACATATGTTATATTGCTGCATTGTCAGGAGCTGGAGAATTTATTTTGGGTTAGACTTTGGTGGTAGGTTATGGTAATAGCAAGAAATATACTGTTAAATTTACAAAAATAATTTGCTTACTATTTTGGGCCAGTTTTCCTTTGATACACAAAAAATAAATCAGGAGATATCCATTACCTATCCTTCACTAAATGAAAGCCCAATTTGTAATGAAAAAAAAAAAAAAAAAACCACTGTATAATCCGCCTGGATACACTAAGTAGTTGCGATGATATGTACAGTTTTACTAACATACAGTATGTCAAATTTGCAAAACTGTATTTAGGCATTAGGATTTGTTTTACCATCCGTCATGACGGGGTTAAGCATGTTTTGGTACATCCTGCTCTACATGTAGACATCCTACATCCTTTTTTTCAAACGTTTTCTGTTTGTATTCTTAGTGTGGAGGGTACGTCTTGCATTTTGAATGGCATTAATTGCATTAAAACTACTTACAAAGTGCACTAAACCCAATAAATTATTGCCCATTTTAAATCACTACTATAAAATTTGATATGGTCAGCAAGACTATTTAAATATAAATGTTCCAACGTGTCCAAATGATTTATGTATTTGTGCTGATGGTGACAATAAGTTATGCTGAGAACTATCAGGGTACCCAAGAGGGACAACCTTTCTGCCTCCACCCCCTTTCCTTGTATTATTTAACACTTAAATGCATTGCTTAATGCTGTGACTGTCATAGCACAGTCTGCTGACACAGCACTACCTGGCTGGAAAAATCCTCCTCTCAGTTCTTAGTCTTGGCTGGCAGTCTACAACACATATTCCACCCTGCTTTGTGTTACGGTGCTGCTGAGATGCAGTACACCTCTTGTATAGTGTGCATACACTCTAAAATAGTCTTAGCGTTCTGCAGCACAGTGGTGTAGTGGGTAGCACTTTCACCTAGCAGCAATAGGGTCGCTGGTTCAAATCCGATCACGACACCATCTGCCTGGAGTTTGCAAGTTCTCCCTGTGCCTGCGTGGGTTTCCTCCGGGTACTCCGGTTTCCTCCCACACTCCAAAGACATGCTGGTAGGTTAATTAGATCCTGTCGAAAAAATTGGCCAAATATGTGTATGTGTTTGTAAGCATGTCGGGACCCCATGGGGTAAAGGACCGCGCTATACCGCAGAAGGACACCGGCGGCAAAGCACCCTGAGGCGATTCAGTTCACATAGGTAGCGCTATACAAGTCACTCATTCATTCATTCTTTGTGTCAAGCTGCAACTTGGGAACTAGAAAATTCCCATTACCATGGACTCTGACAAACACTTTGTGGTGCCTCTTGGTTGAAGAGAGGCAATACCCTCACCCTGTCACACATAAAACTGGTGATGAGCCATCCAGGACTAGGCCAGAGGTCACATAACCCCTCAACTGTAGGTCTTTTTAAATACACAATACTGTGTCTGTTATACATGTAACTTTTATTGTCTTTTTAACATTTCAGATACATCCAGAGGTGTAAAAAAAAGGGTGTGTTTTGCCTAAGGCGTCTCACAACAGGGGTCCGGTGCGTGCTGGTTCACCATATTAGGTCCAATTTCA